>NC_138352.1:20817185-21417185 GCF_046562875.1 Panthera onca | reverse complement strand
CGATGAGGTCTTACTTGGTTAAGATTTCGTTCTTGGTTATGGCCTGCTCTGCCCTGAGGACGCTCGCCTGCCTCCAGATCACAACGGTATTCTCCTCTGTTTCCTCCTAGAATCTTTACAGTTTTAGCTTTTATGTTCAGGTTCTGCCCGTGATCTGTCTCAGATTAATTTTTTTGTTGATGCGGTGGGGTGGGGTCGAGTTTCATTTTTTTTCCTTTGGGACATCAGTTGGTCCACACTGTTTGTCCAAAGGACTTTCTTTTCCCAGTCGAATTGCTCCTGTTGTCAAAAGGCATTTGTCCTTGGTTATCGTCTAGCTTGCTGGGTCAGTTGCTAGAGACCGTGGCCTGACTTCCTAAAAGTCAGACTTACAGATACCAGGTTGGCTTCCTGGGCTGATTTTCTGCAGACTGTGGGTCAGAGTTCTGACTTTATATGTGGTCTGGTCATTGTCTATATGTATATTCAGACTCCCATTATCATAAGCTTTTGCAAACATACACAAAAGTAGAGAGGTAGTATTATAATGAACTTCTAGATAGCCACCACCCAGATTTAATAATATTAAGCATTTTGTCATATTGCATCCAGAGTTTAATGTTTTTGTGTGAATTACAGCATCATAGCATTTCTCCCCTGTATGATGTTTCAAGATGCATCTCCGTATCTTTAAGACATTTGCTTTTGGGGGCGCCCTGGGTGGCTCAGTGGGTTGAGTGTCCAACTTTGGTTCAGGTCATGTTCTCGCAGTTCACAAGTTCGAGCCCCGTGTCAGGCTCTGTGAGGACAACTCGGAGCCTAGATACTGCTTTGGATTCTCTCTCTCTCTCTCTCTCTCTCTCTCTCTCTGCCCCTCACCCACTCATGCTGTCTCTCTCTCTTTTTCTCAGAAATAAACATTAAAAAAAAATTTAAGACATTTGCTTTTGTGTCCACAATAGCGTTACCAAATACAAATTTTTATTTTTTAATTGTTTTCATTTTTATGTTTATTATTTTTGCGACAGAGAGAGTGCAAGTGGGGGAGGGACAGAGAGAGGGGGACAGAGGATCCGAAGCGGGTTCTGTACTGACAGCAGCAAGCCCGATGCGGGGCTCGAACTCACGAACTGCAAGATCATGACCTGAACAGAAGTCAGATACTCAAGCAACTGAGCCACCCAGGCGCCCTGCAAATACGAATTTTTAATTCTTAGTGTCATCTAACCCAATCCAAATTCAAACTTCCTTAAAATTATCCCCAAATGTCTTTATATAATGGGTCTGTTCTAGTCAGAATCCAAAAAGGGGAACATGTTGCCCTTAGTTACGCCTTTTAATTATCTCTGTTTAAACATTTTATTGCTATTTAATGTGCACACAGAAAACTAGTCACATCATGAATATACAGCACAGACACACCCATGTAACCCGCGGTAGCCAGGCCAAGAATCAGAACATTACAGCACCCCAGAAGTTTCCATTGTGTCCCCCACCCGCTACCCCCACCAAAGGGAAACACTATCCCTAACTGCAAATAGCACAGATTTTGAATTTTATGTAAATGAAATCTCATGTTATGTAAATGGGGTTTTATGTAAACGGAGGTGTGTCTGGCTTCTCTCGGTCAGTGTTGTGTTTGGAGATAAGTGTATGTTCGTTCGTGCTTGGGCTTGTCAGCTCGTGATTCTTTCCTTCTCGCGGCTGTGTGGTCCCAATCCAGGGAGCCATCTTGGGCCAGCCTGCAGCCTGCCCAACCCCAATTGTGTGACTAAGTCTGCCTCCTGATGCTCCAAACATGGTCTCCAGGTTAGAGGGACCCATCCTCCCTTCTCAGATGGCTGCTCTGAGGGCTGAGCCCCACATTCAAATCTCTGGTGAGTCCAGAAGCCCCGGCATCTCCGGCCTTCCTTCCACTGTCTCCTCTGCCAGCCCAACTTTGGGGCCTCAGTCCTTGTCCACCTCTGAGATGTCAAGGACATTAAGGGTGGGTGTGTTCGTTTTGGGTGGGGGGTTGCTGTACTAAATTACCACAGACTCAGTCACTTAAAACAACGAAAGTTTATTCTCTCATGGTTCGGGAGGTCAGAGTACAAAATCAAGGTGACGTCGCAGCTGGTTCCTTCCAGAGGTTCTGAGGGAGAAGCCATGCCATGCCTCTCTCCTCGCTTCTGGCCACTGTTGCAATCCTTGGCTGTCCTTGGCCTGTGGAAGCATCACTTCGACCTCTCCCTCCGTCTTCAAGAAGGCTTCCCTCTGTATGTCAAATTTTCCTCTCCTTCCTCTTAGAAGGACGTGGTCATTGGACTGGTCTCTTTGAGAATGATCTCCTCTGCAGACCCTTGCCTTAATTACACCTGCAAAGACCTTTTATCCAAATAAGGTCACATTCTGAGGTTCTGGGTGGACAATTCAACCCACTGCAGGGAGGAAGGGACCCCCAGCATCCAAAGGCAGCACCCTTTGGGCTGGATCTTCACCGCCAAGTGGTGGAAATGACTACCCAGAGAGAAAATCCTACTGGGGACGTCAATACATCCACATAAGAAACCAGGCTGCACTAACCGGCACAAAGTCCCCTCGCTAGGACCTCATAACACGCTCTGTGATGCCCCTCCTTACCCCCAGCCCGTAGGGGAAAAGATCACTTTACAAACAGCTGCGTGGCTTATGCAAAGAGACCACAGGACCCAAGGGGAAGGGAACACCTGGGCGCCTTTACTTACAAAAGCACATCCGCCATATTCTTCAAAGTCGTTGGACACAGAGATCCAAATAGCCTCTCTCTAGATGAGCGTACATGAACGTGAATATCTATATTCTGAAGGCAAGGCAATTTTACAGCTCTTATTTCCTCCGTGGCAAAGGGGAGGGGTCTATGACTGCTTGTGGTAGGAAGGGGGAGCATTATGGTTCGGGGACGGGGACGTGGGGGACAACACCAGGTCCAGTGGTTCAGGCCTGAGCTGCTGCAGGGGGTGAGGGAGGATGGGAGGTGAGGGATTAAGTTTGAGATGAGCACCGGGAGGGAAGCGTTGGAGGAGAAATCATTCGCTCAGTGACGCTGCTGTTCGTGGAAGAGCCTTGATAAAGAGGAAGCAGAAGTTCCAGAGTGTTCCAAGCTCTGGACACCATCTCCTTTATCCCAAGTTGCCTTTTCTTTCTCTCTTTTTTTTTTAAGTTTATATTTATTTATTTTGAGAAAGAGATGGAGAGCAATCGGGGGGAAGGACAGAGAGACAGAGAGAGAGAGAGAGAGAGAGAGGGAGGGAGAATCCCAAGCAGGCTCTGCACTGCCAGCACAGAGTCCGATGCAGGACTTGAACCCATGAACCGTGAGATCGTGACCCGAACCAAAATCAAGAGTCGGATGCTTAACCAACCGACTGAGCCAACCAGGGGCCCCTATCCCAAGCTACCTTTCACCCAGGGGCCAATACCATGATTTCCAGACACGCACCCCTCTCCGTATTTGGGTCTGACTCACCCTATTTGGTGGGGGGAGCCCACTGTGACTGGGATGAACTGCCCACCTTCGCCAACACACCTTTTGCTGTTGGAAATTGCTCTCTGGTGCCCCACTCACACAGAGTAAACCTGATTTGAGTGGGGCCTGATCCAACAGGACACAGAAGAAGAGGTCGGAGGAAGAGTCTCGGGCCACCTGGAGGAGGGAAAGGGAGGGAGCTGAGGACCAAAGACAGTGGATCCAAGGAGGGAGGAGAGCAGGGGCTGGAGAGAGCGCTGCTTGGAGAAAGTCACCCCAGGCGGGCAGGGGCCCTGCAGAGAACAGACGGAGAGTCTGTGGCTCTGGGGACCCGGGAGGACAGAGTGGCCAGCACGGTCCTAGAGCTCAGCTCTGCCTGGACTTCATGCGGGGAGGCTCCGGGCTCTGCCAGGAAGAACGGAGACGAGCAGTGTCATAAAGAAACGCGGATTTAGGGGCGCCTGGGTGGCTCAGTCGGTTAAGCATCTGACTCTTGGTTTTGGCTCAGGTCATGATCTCACGGGTCATGAGATCCAGCCCCACCCCTGCACTGACAGGGCAGAGCCTGCTTGGGATTCTCTCTCTCTCTCCCTCTCTCTCTCTCAAAATAAATAAACATTACAAAAAAGTGGTGGATTTATGCTCAGGATCATCGGGAGGGAGGGAGGAAGCAGAAAGGAAGTTGTCCTCTGACTTGCTCGCTCCCCGGTGGGGATGTCGCATCTCTAGGGCACGAACCCTGCACCAGACCCTCTGGAGGCAAGTCAAGGACAGGAATCCGGGCGGTGACGGTGACTCGGTGGAGACCTCCCCTCCCCGCCCCCCGGTTCTCCCAGCCTCCCCTTCCTCCCACACACAAAAAGTACCTAAAATACCAGGAAAAGCATCTAAATCCAGCCATTCATATCTTAGTGCCTTATTGCAAATACATAGGCATTGGCACTCGAACTTGATAAAGGCTTTTTTTTTTTTTTTTTTTTTTGAACGAAAGGTTTTAATGCTGCGTTCAAGGCCCCTGAGCTAGCACAGCTCTGGCTTTCCTCCAGCTTTAGCTTTAGCCAGCTTTGGCTTTCCAGGTAAGTGGTGCCTCTCGGAAGCTCCAGAACTGCTCTGCACAGGTGACCAGCCAGGGGAGGAGAGGGCTCTGGTGACCGAGAGGTACACACACGGGTTCCGGATGCGAAATCCAAACAGGTGGTGGGATCGACTCCACTCCTTTACCCGCTAAAGAATGGGAAGGTAGGAATCTGATTTGATGTCACTCATGAGGAGGGTGGGGAAAGGGGGCATTTAGATATCAAAAAGGTCACGCTCTGAGCCCGGGGCATGACTGTCCAGTGCTGAAAAAGCACATAAAATCCTGGGCTGTGCTGTTCTCCAGTCCATACACAGTCTGGTGTTTTAAGAGCATGAGAGGGGTGCCTGCGAGGCTCAGTCGGTTAAGCGTCCGACTTCGGCTCAGGTCACGATCTCGCAGTTCGTGGGTTCGAGCCCCGCGTCAGGCTCTGTGCTGACAGCTCAGAGCCTGGAGCCTACTTCGGATTCTGTGTCTCCCTCTCTCTGCCCCACCCACCATTTGTGCTTTGTCTCTCTCTCTCTCTCTCAAAAACAGATAAACATTAAAAAATTCTTTAAAAAAAAAAAAAAGGGAAAAAAAAGAGTAAGACAAAAAGCACGCCAGGGAGTGGTTTCTTATTTATGTGGATCTCGTCTGACTTTCTTTTTGGCTTTAGCACAAAGCCAGGCATCGCCCTCCGCTGAGAGCCAGGCTGCAGACGGATGCTGAGAACAGGAAGGGCGTGTGAGGACCGCTTTGGCTTCACCCCTGCGTCTAACTGTTGCGGGTACCGGGTGCCCAGTCCTGAGGAGCCGTGACAATGGAGGCTCTCCCCAGGGCCCTGGAGGTCGAGGAGAAGTCTCCGGAATCCAAGGACCTGCTGCCCAGCCAGACCGCCAGCTCCCTGTGCATCAGCTCCAGAAGTGAGTCTGTCTGGACCGCCACCCCCAGGAGTAACTGGGAAATCTACCGTAAACCCATCGTCATCATGTCGGTGGGGGGCGCCATCCTGCTCTTCGGCGTGGTCATCACCTGCCTGGCCTACACCCTGCACCTGGGCAACAACAGCCTTAAGGTCCTTAAGATGATAGGGCCCGCCTTCCTGTCGCTGGGACTCATGATGCTGGTGTGCGGGCTGGTGTGGGTGCCCATCATCAAAAAGAAACAGAAGCAGAGGCAGAAGTCCGTTTTCTTCCAGAGCCTCAAGTCCTTCTTCCTGAATCGCTGATGGCGGCCAACAGCTCTGTTCTCCCTGTCGCCCCGCCCCCTCCACCGGGAGGAGATCTGACAAGGACATCAACATCCCCATCTTCTTGGGGGTGGGGCTAGCCATAAAGCAGACCAGCGAAGCCTCTTCCTGGCCCTGCGGGGAAGAGCTCAGGGCTCCGGGTGCAGCTGGAGGGGGCTGCTGGCTGTGTCTCATTTAGGCTCTCTGTTTAGGCTCTCTGTAACTGCCCTGCCTCCCGTAGACGCTGGCCGCAGGCATCCCCTTTCAAGGCTCACTCCCTGCTCCTGCATCCAGGTACCAGCCATCTAACTCTCTCCGCAGAGCGCTATGCATGTTGGGAAATTCCTCCGGCCAGGCCGTGCCCCAAAGAGAGCCTCCTGTTTCTGCATCTGAGTGCCTGAGCTGGATTCGCCCATTTGCACCCTTCTGGGACCCAAACTGACCGGTGGAGGTCCCTCTGAGTGCCTGAGCTGGATTCGCCCATTTGCACCCGAACTGACTGGTAGAGGTCCCTCACAGAAGAGCCAGAAGACTGGTCTGGCTCCCTGTGTTCACCGGCCCCAGCTCTCTCTGTGGGCAAGATACTGATTGGCATTTCAAGAGACGAGACGAGTCACATGTATAAAACACGGCAGAGTGAACAGTAAGGGTGGCCAGGGAGAAACACTTTGGAAGAAGGCGCGTCCCCCCTCCCCCGACCCCAGAAAAGGCGCTGGGAGTCAGCCAGCTGAGGAAATTTAACTCTGGGTTATAGAGTTTTTACATCAGAGGCCGTGTGGGCTGGACTGGGGGTGCCACAGTTTGACCTTCTAGCTCCCCTGTGAACTTGACAATTGGCCAAGCACAAGTGCATGTTGCCCTGACTCCCCCTTTCCCCCTGTCTGTCTACCCGGCCCCACCCCCAATTCTAGAACAGCAAGACAGAGACCGCAGAGGGATTCTGTAAGATTGTTCTGTCCTTCAGCTCCATCAAGGACCAAAGACCATGCACCGCACCTGAACGGTCTGTGGGTTTCCAGAGAGAGAGGATTTGCTTTAGAAAAATCCCAATGTCTGGTCTCCCTGCCTATAGCCACCGAAGGAGCGAACATTTACTGGGCGCCCTTCTCCGGTGCCAGGCCCTGGGATGGGAACCGGCCAGACAACTTCGTTCCAAAGCGAGACATATGGCCAGGCCGAGGTGCAGCCGCAACACCCGTGCTGGGCGCGCTATGGGGGAAACTTGGCAGGTGCAGGAACACAGAGGGGGCATCTCACCCAGACAGGGGAGAGGACGGAGGGATTGCGGGACTGTGCCATTGGAATGGAGGACAACAGGAAAGATAAGAGCTAGCAAAGGGGGCAGGGGGTGGAGGGGAGGCAATTTGGGGGGCAAAAGTCCAGGTGGGGGAAGGGGGAGGGGAGGGAGATTAATGAAATTAGGCAACTGCACGGCAACTTCCTGCCTCTTGGCCTGCTTCCCACCTGCTTCCCATCTGCCTTAGTGCAGCCTCTCCAGGGGCCACGATGAGGCCACAGACTGGAAGGGGGTTTCCAGGGGGCCCACCAAGCAGAGAGCACCGCGAGGTAAGCGCTCCCTAAATCTGGGGCTTAGGGCGAGCAGAGGCTCTTAGGTGACAGACCAGGAGGCTGCCCTGGGCCGGGCCAGAGGTCCAGTGGAGAGCACAGATAACGAGGTGTGAAGGGAGGGCAGCCTCTCTGGGGTTTCTGGGCCCTGCTCCCCTGTCACCGTGGCAACCCCCCCCCCCCAGCAAGCCTCCAGTATTTCCATCCTCTGTGGTAGTTCCAGATGCAGAGTCAGAACCTCACCTAGTTCCTTCTGCTACATGGGAAACTCCACGGAGGCAGGTACCCGTCCCAGGGGGCCACCCCTGCCCCACCCACCTGAGAAGCCAGAACTTGGGGGGGCCTGTGGCCTTTGGGGCTTCACCCAAAACGACCGTGTGTCTCATTCGGACAGCGTAGCCAGGTCCTCTAGCTGAACTGTCCCCTGCATAAGGCGGTCAAGTCCCGTCTGGGGTGCATTGCAAGTGCTTTGTCCTTAACTGTCGTTCTAGTGCCTCGAGTGACAGGGCTTACAGACCATCTCCCCGCCTTTCTCTGGCATGAATGCAGATTCTGCAGCGGCCCTATACTATCACTCTCGCCTCCCCTGATGCTTTCTTACGTGAGAGTAAACAGGACGGGCTCTCAGCTCGCTCACTGGGAATCCACACTCCCTGTGTCTCCCTACGTCCACCCCAAAGCTCGTGGTCTGGGCGCAGCTGTGGTAGAGAGGCCCATGCGGAGGCTACTCTTGTGTGTGTCTTGCTGGGAGTCTGGGGGCAGCCATGACTCCAGGAAGTATCCAAGGTCTGGACTCACCTGGAAGTTTCCAGCAATGCTTGCCCACGCGCCCTGCCCCTTAAGCTAGCATCTCAGCAAGAATAATGAGGAAACATCCCCGGAGCATCACTCATCACCACTGGGATCCCCGCACATGGGCGTGGACCAGGGAACATGCCAGCATCACGCTGAGGGGCTTTTGCCAAAGGCCATCGCCGCATGGGACGCTGGGGCGTCTGTGCACCTGGTCTGGAATGTGGCCCAGGCCAGGCGCCGCATTTCTGGGGGAAAAGCATCTCCACCGAGACTCTTCCGGTGCCCATGGATCAGAGGACGAGACCGGCATCCACGTGTCTCTGCTCCGCGGACCGTACCCTTCCACCCACAGCTGTTCTGTTCAGGAGATTTTGTTTTAATCTGAGTCCTTAAAGGAACTGACGTAATGTTGAATCGTGCGCTCTTTCTCGGTGTCCCCTGCGTTTTCATTCTGTCCCACCCGGAGTCCCAAGACTGTCCCCACGGGTCCTCGCCGCCCCCCCGCCTCGCCCCCTGCCAGGAGCTGATAGCCCCTCTCTGAGATGCTGAGGTCGCAGACAGAGCGAACGCCCCTGACTCTTTCTTTCCCCACAAGCCCAGCACTGAGACCAAAAAGAGATATGGGAAAAGAACCTTCCGGGATGAATCAGCGGGGCCAGGGTGAGGCAGGCGGCGACCTGGGGGTCAGCCTGTCGACGTCGCCGTGAACTCAGGACAGCGAGCACAGGAAGGGGGCACGTGGCCTCCCTCTGCCTCCTAAGTCCTTCTTCCTCCCTCCTGACCCAGCCTCTTCTGCATCTCTGGGTCTTACAACCTGGCCCTCTGCTACTTGGCCCCCGCACCAGATTCACCGTGTCCTTGATGTCCTGCCTGCCTTGTCCTTAACGGGAGAAGAAAGGCCGGCTCTGGGTCTGGATGAACACGCAGTGATGGATTCCTCTCTCGGTTCCTGCAGCGTCGCCAGACTCACGACACCTCGTCCCCGCCTGTCCCTGCTCCCCCCCCACGCCCATCACTTTGTCACTATCTCCAGAGGTGACTGGAAAACTACACCCCACAACCCCTGAACGTGTCTGATATGAGGTGTGCATGAGGGGACTGGCCAGACACGTGCCTGGTGAAGTTTCCGGGCTGTGGGGTGCATCAGGGGAGGGCTCTGAGAAGGGGCAGGGGGAGCGGGTAAGTGTAGTGGGCAATCACACTCTGGAGCGGGGTCTCTGAAGAGCAGAGGAAGGACCCAGGCGGAAAATAAAGGACATTTCTTGGGTGCTAACTGCATGCCGGAAACTGACCCAATCCTTCCCAAGACCCTGTTCTCAGGTGCTACTCTTATCATCAACCCCATCTTACAGATGAGATAAGTGAGGCACGGGGACACCAAGCTAGGAGCAGCAAGCCAGGATTCAAATCCAGAAGGCCTGGTTCCTGAGGCCACACCCATTACACCTCTTGTCCCCCATTCAGCTCTCCAGAGACCCCAGGGTCGCTGTGGTGGGCTCTGGGCTGCGAGGCAGGGAAAGCAGGAGTGCAGCTGGGGTTGGGAGACAGGAGGGGAGGACACACCCAGCAGGGGCCCAGAACACCAAGCAGGGAAGTGGCCAGGCACCAGGAGGACAGACAGACAGAGCCACCACCAGGAAAGCAGCCAGCGTTCTGAGCATCTACTACCAGCCAGGCACAAATGCAGGGGGTGGGGATGGGGGTCTCTGGCTGCTGGCACGAGGTGATGCTATCACAACAGGGTGGCCTTGGTACCTCCCAGGCCAGGCTCTTCTGCTGAGTGCTGAGAAGGATCTAACAAGGATCTAAGTCAAGAGCCAGTATCACTTTTCCAGGAAGAACAGTGGCTGAGCTCCGCAGCTTTCTGCAGGGAGAGAAGCTGGGGGCTTGTCCGCCCTTTCTCCAAAGAAAGACCCTCCTTGCTTCCTTTAAGACTAGAGTGGACTCCATGGGGCCCCTGAGTGGCTCAGTCAGTTGAGCGTCCGACTTCGGCTCAGGTCATGATCTCGCAGTTTGTGAGTTTGAGCCCCGCATCGGGCTCTGTGCTGATGGCTCAGAGCCTGGAGCCTGCTTTGGATTCTGTGTCTCCCTCTCTCTGCCCCTCCCCTGCTCACGCTCTGTCTCTCTCTCTCAAAAGAAAATAAAGACATAAAAAAAAAAAAAAAAAAAAAGACTAGAGAGGACTCCCTGGTGAGCCTTGGGACTGGTCCCTCCTTGTCCCTGCTAAACCGGTGGCCACCCATCCAGGTCCCGCTTCCTGCTCCACCCCGGATCCCTGAGCCCGTGCCCTTAGCACCCACAGGATATGGCCGGTTCTTTCCCATCCCATAGGAGGCTTCTGTCTATGCAGACTGCTGTGCATGGCTCTGGGGGCTATGGGAGCTGAGCCAGGCCCTGGCCCTGTGCTGTCTGCTCCCTCAGATCGCCAGTGGGGGGGTTGCTGTACCCGAGGGACTGTGCTGTAGGTGCAGGAAGGAGGGGCGCTCCCAATCAGGTCTCCTACCAAGGAGAAAGCTGAGCAAGGGCCACCCCCCACTGCCCAGCAGGGCTCTCCAGCATGAGCGTCAAAAGTGACAGCCAACAGTCTCTCTGGTAATCACGTTGGTCTCACCCTCCATCCATAAAGAAGCGTGGGTGCAAATAATGGCCATTTTCCTGCAGGGCCGCACGGGAAGGAGGCCTGGAAGGGGAGGGACATAGGATTCTAACTATGGTGACAGTCGTCTGACTCGCCGCCTGGCCCTTAGTCCCTTGCTTTCTCCGACCCCCTTCTCAGACACAACCTCTGGACCTGTGCCTTGGGAGTGGCCGTTAGCCCAGTATTTCAATCTGTGCTAAGTGTGGAGCCTGCTTGGGATTCTCTCTCTCTCCCTCTTCCTCTGCCCCTCTCCCACTAGTGCTCTCTCATGGTTCATGGGTTCAAGCACGGTGTCAGGCTCTGTGCCGACAGCTCAGAGCCTGGAGCCTGCTTCAGATTCTGTGTCTCCCTCTCTCTCTGACCCTCCCCTGCTCATGCTCTGTCTCCCTCTCTGTTTCAAAAGTAAACATGAAAAAAAATTAAAAAAAAAAAAAAAAAAAAAAAAAGAATCCAGGGCAGAGTCTCATAAAACTCGGGGAAGGAACCCCAAGCGAATAATTCTGAGCACATCCGCCGAACACTCCGCTGATGCCCATTCACTGGGAGAAGGAAGAA
Organism: Panthera onca; assembly: GCF_046562875.1. Classification (NCBI taxonomy): domain Eukaryota; kingdom Metazoa; phylum Chordata; class Mammalia; order Carnivora; family Felidae; genus Panthera; species Panthera onca. Next base: position 21,405,880 of record NC_138352.1, on the reverse strand, counting down.
AGGCTCCGTGAAAGGAGCCAGCAGTGATTGATGCGCCTGGGGAGAGGGTGTGTTCACTTTCGGGCTGGCGCAGGGCGACCCGACTAATGAGCGGCGCCCAGAGTGGGTGTGAGAGAGCCACAGTCAAGGCCAGGACAACCCTGTTCAGGTTCATCCCAACAACAGGATGGGGGAGGGAGGCGGGAAGGCTGGGGGTGGGGGGGGAGGGAGGCGGGAAGGCTGGGGGGGGGGGGAGGGGCGTGGCCGCCGCCGCAGAAGGAGCTTGCCTGATGGCGTGGACGCCGGCCTGGGAAGGGCCTGGGATGGCTCACCAGGCCCTTTCACACGTGGTCCCTGAAAGACGACATTGTTCCCTTCATCCTTTCGACACGACGCTATTGAGCACCTTGGGAACGCTGCACCGGGAGTCGAGGGTGGGGGGTGGACCAAACAGAGCTTCCCCCCCACCCCCACTCCCTCCCAGAGGCACACAGGCCGTGAACAAGGCCATCGTCAAACGGACAAGCCGGTGTCAGAGACTGATGCGGGCCACGGAGGCAGGGAGGGGAGCTTTGTGTTGAGGCCTGACGAGAAGGAGGCCACCGAGGCAAGGCTGGGGGCAGAACATTCCAGAAGAGGACGTGGGAAAGGGGGGCCGAGGAAGGAAGCCGTGTGGGTGTTGGAGAAACCATCTCTCCTCCTCCTCCCCTCCCCACTCTCCTCCCCACCCTCACCCGGGTGTAACTCCCACACCAACCCCCGCGGGAAGGGGACCTTGTGGGGAGGGGGCCCCATGCTGTCGGCCTGCAGCCTTGTTGGGTGGTGCCTGTCCTGCTGGTCCTTCTGCTGCTCTGGCGGCTCCCTGGCCACACACGCCTGTCCGGGACCCTCCTCCTCCTCCTCGTACCCACTCAGCCCTCCATCCCTCTGTGCTGGTCTCCCTCCCTCTGCCGTCACCCCCAGCCTCCCTTCTGCCTGTACCCCCCACCCCCCCAGCTTCAGTCAATCACCCGAGTCGGCCGCTGCTGTGGACACCTGTGCTGAGCTCCAGACAGCACGTCCCAACCCGGACAGCCCTCAACGCACACTGACCGGTGTTGGAAGAAGTCACTGTGTGTCCCCACACCGCTTCGTCCAGATCCACTTGTGTGTCAGCGGAGGGCAACCTCACCCACCAATCCCGAATCTGGGCTGGCCTCCCTCTCCCACACGCCCCACACGCAGTCTGTCTCCCAAGTACCTAGAGGTCCTTCCCTTCCCCTTCTCTCAAGTCCCAGTGCCCCTGGGTTAGGTCACTGGTGTCCCCATCAGCCTCTCTGCCCTCAGGCTCGTCCTGCTCCAATCCACTCCCCACATTCCAACCAGCTGTCTTTCTAGAAGGTGCTTCTCATCACGTCACCACTCGTGCTCCTGAACCTGCTCTCGTCCTATAACAAGATGGGACTCACACTCCCTCACTTAGCTGAGTCCTTCCCGCGGAGTCACGCTCCTCCCCCAGCCTACCTACTTCCCGGCCACTCGCCCTGTACCCCAGACCCACAGCTGAGTATCTCCCACGACGTCACGCCACTGCATGTTTCCATGTGCTCCTTCCTTGGCCTACAGCATTCTGATCCCCTTTTCCATCTAGCTGACTCCTAGCTCAAACGCTGCCTTTTCCAGGAAGTCCTCCTTAAAGTATCCTGGGGTCACAGGCCTTGCTGATTCTCCGTGCTTTATGTGTAAGTGAGTCCTCTCTGTAGTGAGAACTCTGTGCTTGTTAAGTGTAAGGGTAGTGACAGTCCTTACAACGGCTCTGCGTAGGAGTAACGCAGGTAAATATTACTGCTCCCATTTTACAGGTGAAGAAGCTGAAATTCAGACGTGCCCCAGGTTACAAGACATCATGCACAGAGGGACAAGGGACCCACGGAGAAGTGTGTTTCAGCCCCCACTCCCATCCTACCCCCGTTCCTTCTCCAGCAAGTAAAAGCAGCCGTTGGCTTGGTGAGGACAATGCTCTTAGGGCCTGGGAAGAGATATTCCACAATTCTTCGTGGGTTCAAGAGAGCAGGTCCCAAAGAACCCAGGGCAAGGCCACGGAGGCCAAGTGTCCTGAGCCCTGGGCCTCCTGCCCAGGACCTGGCATGGATGCCCAGGGAAGCTGAGGACCAACCCCTGGCTGTGTGGGGAGCAGCCTGCTCTGTAGACACCACCACAGATGGGTCTGAGCAGAGACGCCGGTCTCCTTCTGTTCCCCGCCCTTCCCTCCTTCTGTGTTGTGCGTGTAAACATTTGTTCAGAGGGCGGGCCTCGTGTTAAGCGTTCTTACCACTCACTCATTAGTTTTTATTAATTAACCCAACTCACTCATTAATTTTTATTAATTACTTAATAATTTATTGTTTTTATTAATATACTACTGAGCTTTTCTAAATCCTTAAAGAAACATTCTTTGGCCACTATAGCTGAAATTCTGAAATCTCAGTGGGATTTTCAATATCCCACTGTAGAGGAATGCTCTTTGTTTTGTTTTCAAATCATCCGAGTTAGCGCATTAGCCCGCCTGCTGGATTTCCCCCAGCTCTCCAGAGACCCTCCCCTCCAGGCTGGCCCCTCAGATCCCTGAAAGCTAGGCTCTTCAGGGTCCTGGGCATTTTGCTTCTTCCTGTAGACTCTCCATTATCTGTCTCCCAGCTCGCATTCATCCTACAGGTAAAAAAAAAAAAAAAAAAAATTCGCGTGCCGATTTCCTCTGGCTGGGCTCAGAAGGGTCAAAGCACTTGCTCAACAACCCACCCCCCCCCCCCCCCCCCCGCCCCAGCCCACCTGCCTGCAGCCCCAGCTGCCGAGTGCTCAGGAGGACAACCAGCAGGTGTGTGGCACAAGGGAGGGGAAGATGAGGCCATCTGGAGGGGGAGGGATGAGGATCCCCCCTGCTGATTGAGCCCTGGGAAGGTATGTGAGCCGACTTGATCTTTCAAAGGCATTCAACACAACTGGCCACTCTGTTCTCTTTGAAACGTCTTCTTCCTTTGGATTCAAGTTAGAACCAGCCCGTGGTTTCTTCCCATCTCTCTAGGCATTCTTTTCCTGTCTCCTTAGCTGGCTCGTTCTACTCCACCCAGCCGTTAAATGGGGGAGATCGTCGAGACCCGGCCCGCGTCTTCTCGAACTGTGCGAGACCTCAAGGAGACGAGCAATCTCCTCCCCACCACCAATTTGCTGCGGACCCACAAGCCCATGTGCGTAGCCCAGAGCTCGAGCCCCCAGCCAGCGTATCATGGCTTCTCAGCCACCCCAGCCCCTCTTCCGGTGTAGCTCATCTCCGGAGGCACCTCTGGCATCCAGCCGTACGACACAGAAACCTGGTTGGTATTCAGCAGTGGCCCCCTCGCTTTCCCGCATCCCCGCATTGAATCTGTCGTCACGTCCTGTTGATTTCACCTCCCGGTTATCTCTCATATCCACTTCTTTTCATTCCTCCTGTCACCAACCCCACCTCTTCCCTGCTCGCTGCTTGCCAGGTGCCCATTCTTGGCCCCCTCCGTACTGCTCTCCCCACGGTAGCGGGAACCCTCTTTTAAAAATATGGATCCCTTCACCTTCTCCTCAGGACGCTCCAACGGGTCCCCGATGCTCTTGGGAGGAAGACGTTAACATGGCCCTTTATTTCCTCTTGCTCACTTAGCGCTGATTTTGCACCTAAAGATGCATCGGCAGCTCAAGAGAGCTGAGCCCGATTCCCAGCGGAGGCCATGAGTGGATGGGCAGGCCTGAGGCTCTGGCCCTGGGGCTCACCCAAGCAGAGTCCCTGGAGCTTGGTTCGGGACCTGGCTGGGAGAGGAAGGGGGTCACAGACAACCGGGCCCCGTACGGCTTAACCCTGGAGCCCTGCAAACAGGCTTTGCAGCTCATTGTTCCCAGGGCAGACAAGTCACGGCAAGAAAAACGCTAAACAGAAAAATGGATTCTGGCACCAAACCCAGCAGATACCCTGGTGGCGATGTCTGAGGATCCACAGCTCTGACATCTCTGACTACGTGCCCAGCAGTTAACTCAGAGCTGAGTGCCGGCAGAAATAGACAACAAAACTAAACGGGTGTGGGCAGCAACCAAGTAGGAGTGCAGTAGACCATTTTCCCTGCCTGATAAGGCTTCAAGGTATTCCCGTGGAGACGCTTTACTCTGGGAGGGGGGCTGCAGGAGCACTGCCTGCTTAGAAATGGGGAGGTGGGGGACGAAAGATACACAGGATCCAGGAGGAGCTGTAGCAACTCTGGTGAGACACTCAGCTTTCCCAAGAGCAGAGAGTCCTGGGAGTTATGAAAGGGACCATTCAATAAACACTGGGTGTTAGTTACAAGGAGGCGAGCTGCTCCCTGGCCAGGAAAGGTGTCCAGCCTGTGAATGAGGACCATGGAGAACTAGACAAACGACCTCCACAAGTGTACCAGGTACTATTATAAAAGCAACTATCAAGTCAAATAGGAATCGACTTCTCACCCATTAGGATGGCTATTATCTAAACAACAATGACAAAAATAAGCAAAACAGAAGACAACAAGTGTTGGAGAGAATGTGGAGACCGGAGCCCTTCCGCACCGCTGGCGAGAATGGAAAATGGTGCAGCCATGGTGGAGAACGGTATGGTGGGTCCTTAAAAAAACTCAACATAGAGCTATCGAATTAATCCAGCAATTTCACTTTCAGGTAGGCACGCACCCCAAAGAACTGAAATCAGGGATTCATTGTACGGGTATCTGTGCACTCATGTTCACGGCAGGATTATTCACAATAGGCACAAAGTGGAAGCATCTCAGGCATCCAGTGACAGGTGGATGGATCCACAAAATGAGGTGTATGTACACCTATTACTCAGTCTTTAAAAGGAAGGAAGTTCTGACACACGCTCTGATGGGGATGAAACCTGAGGACCTCATGCTGAGCCAAATAAGCCAGTTACAAGCGGACAAATACTGCGTGATTCCACTCCTAACAGAGGAATCAAATTTTTAGAGTCAGAAAGTAGAAGGGTGGGGGCCGGGGGCGGGGGGTGCTGGTGGAAAAGAGGGATGGGAAGTCCGTGTTCCCTGGGGACACAGTTTCATTTGGAGAGATGAAAACGTTCCGGAGACGCACAGCAGCGCGAACGTACCTAAAGCCGCTGAGCCGCACAGTTAAAAAACAGTTGAAATGCTAAATTGGGGTTGTGCATATTTTGCTATAATTAAACGTTTGAGAATAAACTATAAAGATTAAATGGGAATGAGAAAGAAACCAACTTGATTCTCCAGGGTGTTGGGGAGAGAGCCGGCCTGGGGACTGGGGGCAGAAAGAGAGGGAGGGGGGATATTTGCATTTAGAGGTCTGGATGGGAATGATGAGGGCTTAGATCAGGACGGTGGGGAAGAAGACAGGAAGACCAGGGCAGAGAGCTGGAATGTTTGCTGAGCCTGTGGGTAGCAGCCAGATGGATTCTGGAAGGCCAGGATGTTCACTCCGGGGAAGTCTCTCAAGCATCCTTAACAGAGGAAGAATGAAGAGCTGTGAAAATTGTCAGACACTCCTCAGGTAAGCACGAACGTATTTCTGAAAATGCTGACCCTGAGAAAAAGCAAGAGCCTGTAAAGACTGATTGGTGACTGACTGATCAGTGTCAATGCTTTTCCAAATTCTAGCCCCGTACCCCCAGGGGCACATGAAACACATTTAGCTGGCACACAGGTTCACTTCAAAAGGCATAGCCATTTTAATTCTCATCCGGTCCTTTATAGGATTTCCAAGGACAAAACCTCTCAGTGACACGGCGCAAATATCCCCTCTGAAATATGTGAACTTCAGGCCTTTATTTGACAAAGAAAGTATAGGCCTTGGGTTCAGCACCTTCAGCTTGCAACAGTGGCTAGTTCAGGAGTTGATGAGTCTGGCCCACCGCCTGGTTTTATAAATAAAGTTTTATCGGAACACAGCCACACCATTCATTCGTATATTGTCCATGGCTCTTCTGCTACTATGGCAGAACTGAGTGGCTCTAACAGAGAGACCTTATGACCCACAAAGTCTAAAATGTTTAATAATCTGGCCCATTACAGAAAAAGTTTGAGGACCTCTGGTCTAGTTTAATTGCAGTGTTTTGTTTTCAGTGTGTATATTCTAAAATACTTGCTGTCTATTCCAAGTAAGTTTTCCACTGATGGTGACAATAATTCGTTGAAGATAAAAAAAAAAAAAGAACCATTTTAAGAAAATCATTAACAAGATACAGTAAAATTAACAAATCCTTGTAATGACACATTAACACATTAATATGATTTTCTATAACAAATGACAGAAGCAGACCGCAGCTGTGGCCAAATCCTGGGTGTAGCACGTGGATGCCAAGGGCTTGAGAAATGCCGGATTAGGCCAGTGGGCAATGTGGACAGATGTGAGAATGGGGCAGATAAAGAGACTGGGGACCGGAAGAGCATTTCATGAGAATAAGGGGTCCCCATCAAGGTCGCATCTGTGGCCGTAAGGATGGAGAGAGGGCTCAGGGTGTCCTAACTGGACCCACTGGGTATCAGGAGAGTCAGGAGAACAGGGGAAGCCAAGCTCGATCGAGGGGAGAAATGCTAGGGCAGGACAGTCAGTGTGGGTCCCTTCCAACCTGGGGTTTTCCCTACAGAAGCGCCATCGTGGCAGAAGGAAGGCAAAGATGTCCTGACAACCACAATGGTAACACTTGTCAACGTCACCTTGTGCAGGTTCTAAGCACACTTTACACCTGTGAACTCACGTAATCTTCCCAGTAACCCTGTGGGACAAGGGATCATTTTACAATGAGGAGATTGAGGCACAGAGAGGGCACGGGACTTGCCCAGGTCACACAGCTCGTGAGTGGCACAGGCTGGCGTGGCTATGCCCGCCCAACATCTGAGCCCTGACACTCGGGTGGTGACTGCGCCTCGGTCATTCAGATTGTCATGCCCCGGGAACTGACTCTGTGTCAGCTGAGCCTGCCAGGCTGGCCTGTCCCTGGTCCCTCGGTTCTCAGCCTGCCCTTGAGCATCCAGGTCACGCAAGCGCTGTCATCCTGGTGACATCACAGGGAGAGGACAGATCGTGATGACTTTCCACGGGAGGGACAAGGTGTCAGTTGCCAAGAGGAGGCAGATCTGTCCTTGGAGAGGACGAACCTCTCTGAGCCACAGAGGCAGCGACAGACCCCGCAGCCCGAGAAGTCTCAGAAGAGAGGGGGCCGAGGGGGCATCAGGGACCAAATCTAGAAGCCGCAGGCCAGGAGCGGGGCCCGTGGATGTGCCCCACACACTATGTTCGTGCTTCGGAAGGCACACAGATGTCCGTTTGTCTCCTTGCGTTGTCTCCTAACTCTTCACGCTGTGTGTATCAGTCTCAGAGGCGCCTGGGGGGCTCCGTCGGTTACGCGTCCGACTTTGGCTCGGGTCATGATCTCACGGTTCGCGGGATCGAGCCCCGCGTCAGACTTCGCGCTGACAGTGCGGAGCCTGCTGGGGATTCTCTCTCCATGTCTCTCTGCCTCTCTCTCAAAATAAATAAACTTAAAAAGAAAAAAAAAGATGGGGTCAAACGACAGTAGAGTAGACCCCTCATCCAACATAACTGGTATCCTTATAAAAAGGGGAAATTTGGACACAGAGACAGGCACACAAAGAGAATGATGCTCGCATAGGACGGTGATGCACCTGTAAGTCAAGGAAAGCCCAACGCTGCCAGGAAACCCCCAGAAGCAAGGAGAGGGGCAGGGAACAGATTCTCCCTCACAGCCCTTAGAGGGAACCCACCCTGCTGACGCCCAGAGCTCAGACTTCCCTCCTCTAGAAGTTTCTGTGGTTGAAGCCCCCACGTTGGCGTTCTGGGCCACCCAGGGACCTCACACAGCTGTTTCCTACAGTGGCCACTACACCTGATGACGGAACAGGGCCGGGAAGCTCTGTTAAAAGCGAGCACCGCAGACAGGGCTATGTCAATCAAGTCAAGTGAACGTTCCTGCTGGTGACCCGCCCCTGCTCTGGGCTGTGCCTGGCACTCTCAGTGTCCCCAGGGCCAGCCACGCCCTCCTTCCCCCTGCTAGTCCCATCTCCTCTTTGAGCGGCCCCACTCAGAGGGCTCCCTTGTCACCTGGCTTTCCACCAGCCGTCCCTGTCTGTCCCAGCTGTGTAAACATCTAGAGGGCCTGGCACATGGGCGGAGCAGAGACGCGGAGGTGGGCGGTGCCCAGGGCTCTCACGACCTGGGTGGTCCCTCGGGCCCCCCACCCCCCGTTTAGCCCCGCGGAAGAACGGCCACGTGTTGGCGGCAGGACAGGGTGCGCAACGCAGCCCCTTTCCCTAAGACGGAAGAGGGGTGTTTACGGTTCTGGAGGATAAATGCTAAGTGACGTGTGCTGGTTAGCTCTGGACACGAAATTGCGAGTGGTTTTGATTCGATTTTGTTCCTTTTGCTGGGGAATGTGTCAGAGTCTGTTCAGCTGGAAGTGTGTGTGTGTGTGTGTGTGTGTGTGTGCAGGCGTGCGAAAACAGTAGAAATAAACATGGTGAGAAGACCTGGGGTGCTGAGCTGGGGCTGAGTGGCAGAGTGGTCACCCGCTTCTCTCTGACCTGTCACCCGAAGTCAGACAGGATTACAGTGACCAACCACCTGATGGCCCGGGACTCAAGAGACTCTCTTTTACACATAAAAGTCTTCATGGTAAAATCGTTCGCAGGCTCACGGGACTCCTCTGCAAAGGCACCCGGGAGCCAGTGGACAGCCAGACCTGCACACATGCACCCGGGGTTCTACGGCACAGACTCTTGGCCTGCCCCCCACAGGGCATTGCCGTCCGCCCACCGTTCTTCCCGAGACACTCTCCCGGTTGGAGCTGGAGGCAGCAGATGGGAGGGCTGTCAGCCTCTCCAGCACTGGAGGTGCTCCTGTGTGGATACCTAACTGCCTCTGAGCATATATCCAGAAAAGGAGACAGACACCGGTGGGGAGTAGCCTCAGCTACTTCTCACTTGGAGATGCTCCAGATCAGCTACTTGGCCTGAGTCAAGTCTCCTGGAGCTTTGGATCCTAAAATCTCTAACACGTTAATTCTCCTCCCCCCCGCCCAGGACCTTTTTTCTGGAAGTTTCTCACTCCTCCTGGCCTATTTCACACTAGGGAACAAAGTCAGAGCTGTCTATTCATTCTCCTCGACCAGAGAAGGCAGGAGAAAGAGTGGAAATTATTTCTTCCAGTATGTCTGGGGGAAACCGAGTCCCAGAGACGTCTGGTGTGTAGGCCAAGGTCCCGCAGTGAACCAGGGACAGAGGGGAGGCCGCACACCCTGTGAGCAGCCAGTGACATGGCAACATAACCCCTCGGGGATGTGAGCGAGCAGTGTCTGTGGGACATAAGGCAAACGTCGAGTCAGTCAGTCTGGAAAAGACGCAGAGAACCAGACAGATATTTCTCGACTTCTGTTGCCTTTTGGTTCACGCCCGATGGACCACAGCCAGAGGCCAGAGGTCCCCCTGCCCCGCCCACTCTGCCCCATCCGTCTGTCCTCCCAGGTCCCCAGGTCTTCAGAATGGAGACCATCCACGAGGCACATCCACCTTCTCCGGGTCCCTATTTGGTCCCTAGAACTGACGGATTCTTACCGCACCACTTCAAACTCTATGTATGTCAACAGAGTCTCTTCCACGTCTTTTACTTAAAACCTCCCTCTGCACCAGGAAGAGGAGGGCGGACGGGTGAGGGGAACGAAACCCCACCACCAGCACAGGGCTCAGAAGCCTGCCAGGACTTGCCAAGAACTCGAGAGGCACGGGACGAGGCACGGGACAGCCCCCCTCTCGGACACCGAAAATCCCTCCCGGGGCACCTGACCCCTCCCCGGCCACGTAACCCAGCGCTGACCAGTCCCATTAGCACTGATGTCAGTGTGTTTTGGTCCAGACCGCTCCTGAGTCACGAAGCAGTTAAGGAATAGCCTGCCCCACTGGCTGCCGTGCTCATAAAGCTGGCTCCGCGTGTACTTCCTTGTGGCTCCAGACAGCCTGACGTCTCCCTCGTTCGCTCACACCCAGCGGCCGGCCGGTGCGGGCGGCAGGAGGCAGAACCGCCACCCTCCCATGCAAATCAGCCCCAGGGGTGCAGCCGGGTTTCTCCCGCTGCTGCAGGGCAATGCTCCTGGGGAGACGCTGGGGAAAATGCAACCTGGGGCGCTGTGTGCTCTTCCTGGCGCTGGCCCTGCTGCTCGACGCCGTGGGCCTGGTCCTTCTGCTGCTGGGTGTCTTCGCCTCCCTCGATTACTGGGACTTCTTGGTCTACACGGGGGCCCTGATCCTGGTGTTCAGCCTGCTCTTCTGGATCACCTGGTATTCCCTCAACATCGAGGTACCTCTTGAGAAGCTGGACTTGTAGTTTGGCCGTGGGCACAGGAGGAGGGACGCAGGCTCCACAGGCAGCTGGCCGTGAACCTGGGGCTGCTGCGCGGCCGGAGGGGTAGGGGCGTGTTTCCACTCCCACCCAGAACGCCCCACGGGGGAGCAGGTGAGTGCACACGAGGCCCGCCTGGCGGGGTGGCTGGAGAGGCTGAGAAGGAACTGGAAGCCTGCACCCCGGCTGGGGGCTCTGCCCACCTGGGTGGGCACCTATGGTGGCCACAGGCTGTCCTCTCCCCCTCCGGGGCCCATTGTCCTTATGGAGACCACAAAGAGGGTCTCCACGGCCCCCTCCATTTCTGAGACGCCAAGAGTGGTCCCGCCATGCAGAACAGGAAGTTATTCTGTCAGCTCAGAACTTTGGAGAGGAGAGCCCATCTTGATTCTCTGTTGGAAGACCAGCCGGCTGCAGGGTGGGGAGGGGGATTAGCACTGGGAGAGAATGGAAAGCTCTCCAGTGGCCGTGTGTGTCCTAGCACGGATGGAGCGGTGGCGGGGAGCCACCCAGAATGGCCCTTCTCCCTCCCTTTCTGCCCGTACCTGCAGGTGGGACACACACCACAGTGGGGAGGACCTGCCTCCACATCCTCCCTCGGGGCACCTGCCTCCTCTCTCAGCAGCGCCCCCCCCGACACACTCCCATGCGGCCACCCCCACCCTTCACTCCCACCCCCACCCGGCCACGGCTGGCCTGGGAGCCTCAGTGCTCAGGAGACCATGGCGGACCATTTCACCCACCGAGCTGCACTTTCCAGCTGGGCCAGCTGCTTGGTTGACCGCATGTGACCAAGGAGGCAGATCATCGTTAAAGATGTTTCACAGGGACGTGAAGCACCAAGGATAGAGCCGGTCTGGCCCCCGTGACCCTGAATTACGGGCAGCTCTCCCCCAGGGGACTGGAAGGGGAGCCCTGGTTGGGATAACAATCATCATCTCCCCGCCCCCGGTGGCCAGGAAACTGGCACAGCCGGGCACTCCCTTCTAGCACTGGGTGTAAGGATAAAGGTCATTGCTGGGTTGGAAGGAGGAAATGATAATCCTGCCTCTTCTGGGGGATTCCATCTGACCTTTGGAACCAAGAGACCAGAGCAGCCGTTTGAAGAGGTTTTGGGGAGGGTAGCCTAAACCTGGTCCTGGCAGATGAAAGGAAGGAAAAGAGATGGGAAGTCCGAGTGCCTGGGTCCTGCTCTGAGTGCCACCGCTCAATCACTGGGTGACAGTGGACAGGCTGCAATGGGTAGTAGCCTCATCTGTAAAATGAGGACACCATGACCTGCCCTTGTGGTTGCAATGGCCAAAAAGAGGTAAGGCAGAAGAAGGCTTTTTGCACGCAATGTGGTTTTTACAAATGTCCTATGCCCTTACTAAACGCATAGGAGAGGGTAAGCAAACTGATCCAGGCTCCCAACTGAGAGTTGGGGGTACTGAGAGGACCTGGGGTACCTCAAACTGGCAGTGAAGGGGTTAGTTTACACTTTGCATCATGGAACTTCGAAGCAAGAAGGAACCCCTAATGTGTTTGCTCATTCCCAAAGACACGCCGGGCCCCGTGCAAGGCACTGGGGATGCCCTGAAGGGTAAGATACACAAGGTCTCTACCCTCGAGGAGTTTCCCATCAAGGGAGACGTAGATAGTAAGCAAATAGTCCCACTAATGCAGGTACGATAACAGTCAGGTGAAGACTGGGAAGAGAAGGAGTATCACTTCACGGGAATGGTCAACAGAGACGCTGACCCAGAAAGCGGAGTCTCTCAGGAAGAGGTAATGGCTTGAGCAAAGGTCCTGGGGTACCAGGAAATAAAAAGACAGCAGGGAGACTGAAGGGCAGAGGAGGCAAGTGCAGGAGGAGGTTAGGGTCCTGCCTGCAGTAGGCAGAGGCCGGGTCAGGCAAAGCCTTGAAGGCCATCCTAAGGACTTTGATCATTATCTTAATAATAAGAAGTTATTAAGGAGATGTGAGCAGGGGTGGGAGCTTGACATAATTGGATCTATGTTTCCAAAAGACTACCCTGGCCATGGCATGGATGATGATGTTGTGATGGTGACGGTGAGGATGATGGTCACCAGTTCAAGCTCATCTGGGGAGCGAAATCACTTACCCAAACCACAAGGGGTCCCTAGTGTGAGGCTCCTTGCCCTTTACATCCTTTCCGCATTGAATAGAAAGAAGTCCAACAGACCAATGATGAAGAGCATGGGCCAAGACCCAGGCCGTGTGGTTTGAATCCAGTTCCATTCCTTACCAGCTTTGTTTGTGACCCGGTGCGAGCCACATCACGCCCCCATGCCCTACTTTCCAAATCTGTAAAATGTAGATGATGTTAAGGACAGCAGCCCCAGCTTCAGAGAGGATGGTAAGATTAGCCCTGCCTCATGACGATGTCGCATAGGTTAAGCGGACTAATGTGTGGACGGCACTCCAGGAGTGACGATTAAAGGCAGCAACGGACATTCCGTCACGACACTGGCGGCCGATGCATGGCAGAAGGGTAAGACCTTCCTCCGAGATAGACATACTTGAGGTGTTACGATCAATTCTTTTTTTTTTTTAATTTTTTTAGTGTTTATTTTTGAAAGAGAGAAAGAGAGCATAAGCAGGGGAAGGGCAGAGAGAGAGAGGGAAACAGAGAATCCGAAGCAGGCTCCAGGTTCTGAGCTGTCAGCACAGAGCCCTACGTGGGGCTCGAACTCACAAACTGTGAGCTCATGACCTGAGCCAAAGTTGGACACTTACCCAACTGAGCCACCCGAGCACCCGTGTTATGATCAATTCTTAAGACGGTGTATGGCATTAAAGTTTTTTCAGTAGTTACGTGAGAAAGCTGTCCCAGAACACGAGACTTTCGTCCAGGCTCAAAGGGACTTAAATGCTTGAGAACCACTGTACTTTCCACTAAACAGTCATGCAAATGTCTTCTTTTCAGTTCCCAAACTGCCATGTTCTGTGGGACCCTCAAAGCCAGTGTCCCTTGGTCCCTCCATCCCCTGTAATGCCTAGGGCTGGCCCAGAGTGACCAGTCAGTGTGGGCTAGGGCTGCTCAGGGAGGCTGCTCGCTTATGGAGCTACCCCCCGCCCCATGACTTTGGGCACATCCCATTACTTCCCTTTAGAGTAGGAGATTTGGGACCCATGGCAGGTTTGAACGGGGGTCCGAGTAGCCCCCTCAGGGGCTGGAGTGGGTGGACAGCAAGCAGGCAGGACTCGTGCAGCCCTACCTGCCACACACATACCTCTAGAATAGTGGGGTTTCCACAGTTTTGTCTACTGAACTTTCACGGAAGGCTTCCTGTGAACACGGGTTCTGATGCTAAAACGTACTTCTTCTTTTTAAAAAAAATTTTAATTTACTTTTGAGAGAGAGAGAGAGAGAGAGCATGAGTAGGAGAGGGACAGAGAGAGAGGGAGACAGAGAATCCAGGCAGGCTCCAGGCTCTGAGCTGTCAGCACAAAGCCCAATGCGGAGCTCGAACCCAAGAACCATGAGATCATGACCTGAGCTGAAGCAGGACGCCCAATCAAGTGAGCCACCTGGATGCCCCAAGTAAAACGTATTTCAGAAAATGACTCATCCCAATCCCCTTACATTCTGTGACCTTTGGCCCGGGCACAATCTCCAACCATATTCATGATTGATGGGCAGTTCTCCAATTCTCAGAATGGAGTGAAAGAGCACGGACCCCTTTAATTCAGAACCCGAATGTGCCATTCCAAGCTTGTCCTTGGACACTCCCCCCACCCGCTGCCTCCCGAGATAAGCGGGTCCCACCCCTGGCATGAGGTCTGGTATGGAACTCAGGGCAGGACAGGACAGGCTTGGCTGTCCCTCGAGCCCTGAGTCTGTGGCTTCTGTGGTTCTCCGGAGACCAGAGGGCAACCTGGGCCACTAAACCTCAAAGGTCAACCCTCCCCTCCACCCCCACAGGAGTTTCAGAACGAGTGTCTTGTTTTTATAGCCCAACTGTGTGTCAAGGGAGACAACCTGCCATTTGATTTTATCACTCAGTCGCCATATTCTCCTGAGATTTGCCTGCTCCGCATTTCACTTGCTGGGCATTTCTTGTAGATAGAGATAAGCCCCCAGGCAAAGTCAGGTGAGGATTCTTGTCCTTTTCCAGGAGGGTGCATGACTACACCACCCCCAAACACACACACACACACACACACACACTCACACACACACACTCCCTCACACCTGCTACACACACCCCAGAAACAAACACACACTGGCAACAATCAAAGCCCAAGAGCATGCAAGGCTCACAGCTCCGAGCCCAGGAAAGTGAAACCTGTCCTTCACCGTCAACTTTTTCTAACTTTCCACCCACAGAGAGGCGGGTGGACTTGCCAAGTCAGCTGGGAGTATGGCCAGGTGGAGAGGTGGGCAAGCCGGCCCGGCACACCGGTGCCATTTGCACACGCAGGGCTGGGGCTGCGTGGAGGGCCAAACATCTCTCTGATCCCTGGAGGAATGTTTAATCTAGAGGGAGAGATAAAGTAAGTACACAGGGCGTCACAAAAGCACACGGAAAATGCACGCCGCGAGATAAGCTCGGTCGGGTGCGTGGGCCCTGCGCGCCCAGGTGAGGAGATCCTTTGGTTGTGGTGGGGCAGGGGTCTGTGTGTGACTTTGGACGTCTGGCCTGGGTCCCGAGGAGCAGGAGAGAATGTGACAGGCAGAGAAGGCTCTTGGGGAGAGCCACAGGGAAGGACTGCAGAAAGGAAAAAAGAAAATGAAAGAATATTCCGGAAAGAGCGAGCAAGCACATGTGAGTGGGTCAGGGGTGTTCGTTGGAGGACGTCAGGGGCAAGATGAGGATTCCAACACCTGGAAAGCAAGGAGGAGGCTTCGCTGACTTCAGGGACTGGAGAGGGACGTGGCCGGGCTCTGTTCAGTGATAGCAGGTGCAGGCAGGTGGGAGAGAGGTGCGGGGGCAGGGAGACTGCTCAGGAAGCTCGGCGGGCAGGTAGCAAGACGCGGGCAGGAGGTTAGGGCCACGGAAAGCAAAGGAGACACAGACAGCATGAGTGGGACCAGACAGACCCAGCGGACGGCCTGTCCTAGTGTCCTGCGACATCAAAGCTTTCGGAGAGCCCTGCCATGCCTGTGAGGACGGAGGTCAGGGGAGGGCACAGGTTTGCTTCCGAGGATGCGTCTTCCTTCGCACGGGCGGAGCCTGAGATGCAAATGGTACACGGGATGAGAACGGCCCAGTTGGCGTGGAACGTGCAGATTTTAGAGTCAGAAGGAAGATCGGGGCAGGAGGACGGAGTGAGGGGTTGGAGACCCGAGTGTGGATGAGATTGTACAGGGTGAGGAGGTAGACAGAGAGGGGAAGAAAACGGTGTGGGGGAGCGGGGAACAGAAGGAAGGGAGGAGGAGGGGGAACCCTGTTTCTCTGCACAAGATCCCATTCGGAAGTTACCGTGTCTGACATAATGGAACTAACGAGGGGTGGTGCCAGGCTGTGAAACCAAGCGAACCCGCCCGTAAGGTCCACAACCTCTGCACCAGGCCCGGGGATGGCCACGTCTGGCCCGGGGGGCCAAATCTGGCCCTTCTCCCGTTTTGTACGTCGCGTTTTACTGTGACGCAGCCACTCACTCACGTGTGCACTGTCTAAGGTGCTTTATGCGGTAACGCCAGAGCTCCGTGATCGCAGCAAAGACCGTATGGCCCCGTGATGCCTCCGATATCTTCTATCTGGCCTCTTACCGCGTAGTCTGCTGGCCTCTGGCCTGGCCGTTGTTACTTCCCACGGGAGCCAAAGCCAGAACCTTGAGCCAGGCTTGCTTTTGGGGAGTGGGGGGAGGGCAGGCAGGTTGGGAAGCCCACGGAGAGGTCCCCGGCGGTAATAAGGGAGCGACACCCTGCAGGTGACAAAGAGGATGACGGAGGGCATGGTGTCAAGATGGGGGACTGACCGTCGAAGGCCTCAGAGCCGTCAACAAGGCTGTAGTGGCCTGAGGAAAGTTGACTGCACTGGGCCGTGAGCCTTTGTCCTTAGATGGTGGGGACAGAATGGGACCAGCGCTGTGCACAGAGTGGCCGCTGGGATGCACAAAGGGACCAGCACAGATTCATCCCAATCCTCAGTCGTATCTAGAGATGATGAAATGACAGGAATCAGGCTCTGCTGGCCACGCTGATCTTGCAGTAGGATTTTTTTTTTTTTTTTTCAGAGGAGGGGGTTGAGAACATTGAACAGGAGGGTCAGGAGAGAGGAGGAGCCAGGAGAGAGGGGGAGAGGACACTGGAGTCACAGCCGAAGATAGACAGATGTCTGGCCACGTCCAAGGTGGACGTGGGGTGGAATCCAGAGCCCGGGGAACGACTCCGTTAGCTTCGGGTGCAGGGAAGGGGGTGGGGAGAGGGAGCTCAGACTCGATGAGTGCCTCGGTGTTTACTGACCGATTTCTTATTTCCAGGACCTCAGCCGATGCTCACAGCTCAGTTAGGGGCTCAAACACCCATTTTACGGGTTGGGGAGACGGAGCCCCACAGTGGTTCACAACTAGCCCGCGGAAGGGGCGCTATGCAGGGGCAGCGCTAGAATCCAAACCTGAGTCCTGCTGACTCTCAGAACCACACACGGGTTTGAAATGACATAGTCAAGTCTCTGGCTGACAGCTTCCTTCATTTATTCAACACAGGTGCTGTCTGACAGAGTAGCATCAGAGCCCCGGGAAGATGTCTTCTCTTGGCCGCATGCCATCTACTAAGTATCTGGGAGGAACCAGAGGCTTGCAAAGCACCCACCAGGACGCCCGCGAGTGGCATGGATGTCAGGCTTCCGGAAGGTTCCAGTCTCCACCAAGAGTCCGGCACCCCTGCGCCACGGCTGGCCCCCCAGCCGTTCGGGGATGGCCCCAGAAGCCTTCAAGTTCTCAAACTGGGGCTCTGATGGGAGCGACCTTGCTGTGGGGTTCAGAGGCCAACTCTCGTCAAGGTCCCGTTAAGGACTAACAGCCAGAAGTGAGCACAGGAGTCCAAACGGGGCCTCCCGCAAGCACACATCAGGCCGTGTGGCTGCTGCTTCCCCTCCCCGGCTGTCTGGACGGGCCGTGTGAGCCCCTGAAGGGCTCCGCCTCACCCATCTCAGGACAGTGCAGGGTGGCCCAAGGGGCATATTCTAACACGCTGGCTGCAAAAGCAAAGCGTAGCTGATGCTGTGCGATGTGTGAGGGACGCCGCTGTCCTCCGTGCCTCACACGGTTTGCTATGAAGGCAGCCCCGTCCATTTGCACAGCCAGGCTGCCCGGGGGGCTCACATTGAGCTTTCAGTCAACGGAAGGCCTCCTCCAGGCGATACCCTGACAAAGGTAGCGAGGCCCGTGCTGTCCTCGTGTTCTCCGTTTCTCGATCCTAGCTAAGAGCAGGACTCTGTTTTTATCTTAAGTCAGTTGCGTCCAGTCAAACGCAGCCCGGCTCGGAGGCTCATCCGATGTGCGCTTGTCCCCAGGGCTCGGCCTGCCTATGTAATTTATGTTTCTCCTGGTCTAATTTTGTACTTTTTATTTATATTTCACCCCGAAAAGTGTAAGTGTTCCCTAGAAGCTGCCTCAGATGTTCTGTGCTATGAGGCAGGAACCTAGCTATAGAAGTAGGTTTGACCTTTGACCTTCTGCTTTAACAGGATGCGCCGTATTTCGGGGCGTGCATGCTCCCGCAAGAATCCTCCTCAACCGCCACAGCTTTACAGCATCCCCTGCTCAGAAGTTTAACCTGCTTCTGTGCAAGTCCTGGAATTCAACATTGGGCACAGCACTGTGGATGGAGACAGTGCCTGGGTTGTCCTGACACCATGGAATCTTCTGGAACTTCTGTGCTTGAACACCAACCCAGCCTCTCAGAACGAGGCTGGGCTCCGAAGCCATCACGAAAGGAACATTCCAGATAAGCCATTAAGAAAAAAGATTCCCCTCCTACTCCAGAAGATTCCTTGACCATCTGCACATGTAATCCTACCGATTCTCCCGAGTGGACATTTCTTTGTGTTTCCAACCTGACTCCCCACGAGCGAGGAAGCACGTCCTCTTACCGGAGGTTCTAACGTCAGCACGGAAGGAAAAGTCACCCGTGATCCACATCACCCTGAACAGCTCCTTAGGAAGACGCTGTGTTGGAGGCCCCGTTCACTTCCTTTCCTTGGTTTTTTATCCTAGAAACGGAACGGGTTTCCCTTCCTTCCCTTGGAGCCAAATGCAACAGCTGGCTTTCATCTGCGTTGTTCGAGACAGGCAAATCTTGAAAGAGGGGGAGCACACGTTCTCAGAATCTGAGGGGCCGAAGGAACTGAGATGGGCAGAACAGCGGCGGGTTCCGGCCTCCCACATCACGCCCACTCCAGGGACCTGCACGCCGTACTGGGACCTTCCCCCACCGCCCTCGTTTTTGTGCACCTGCTATTGGGCAATTTAAATGCGTGCATGACGGTTCTCCATTTAAGTGCGCCTGTTGGTTCAACTCCTGGACCGTCTCCCAAATTAGAGGGCGTGTTTCTGTGGGACGGGAGGTGTCTGACCGCCGCTTTTGGAGTAAATCTGTGATAACAGCTGTCGTGGGTGCAGCTGGCTACTTGCTGGCCCTGGAATTAGCCCCCCAGAAGAAAAGGGAGGTCCACGCGGGAGGGCGTCAACCGTCCGGGATCCCTAACGAAGAGCCAGAATGGAGAGGGGCACAGTTAGACAACGCACGTGGAAACTGGGGGCAATCCCTCTGGGGCAAGTCTTGGTCCGCCACTGATTGTGTGCCAGGATGATACTCGGGGACCCATTAGGGTGCAGAATGAGAGAACACGAGAACAGAGCCCAATCTCAGAGAGCACGAGACCGGCACTTAAAATGTTGGCGGATCTCCGGGGGCTCTTGGTAAATGCAGATTCTGATTCAGGAGGTCTGGGGAGAGGCCAAAGGCTCTGCATTTCTAACAAGCTCCCGGGTGACGCCATGGCTGCTGGTCCACGTGACACACAGAAGCACAAAGATCGGGGTGCCCGGGGTGGGGGGGGCTTAGTCGGTTAAGCGTCTGACTTTTGGTTTCGGCTCAGGTCATGATCCCACGGTTCGTGAGCTCAAGCCCCGCATCAGGCTCTGTGCCAACCTCACGGAGTCGGCTTGGGATTCTCTCTGTCGCCTCTCTCTGCCCCTCCCCCGCTCATGCACACGTGCACTTTTTCTCTCGCTCTCACCCAAAATAAATAAATAAATAAATAAATAAATAAATAAATAAATAATCTTTAAAAAGAGAAAAAGAAGAGCAAAGATCTTGAGCAGCCCCGTTATTTTGAGGATGGGCAGAGACTGAAGCCGGCGGGTGAAATGACTTTCCCAAGTTCAGGCAGCTGCAAAGCAGCAGATGCAGAACCGAAGCCCAGAGCCCAGAAGCCCAGATGCCCAGGTTACCCAGGCTGCCCCTTTCCCCTCCGTAAACTGCTGACTGGCTTCTCCAGGGCCCTGCTGAGCCTCGGGCACAACAAGCAATCAGGGCCGCCCCAGAGGAGGTGAGGCACCCTCGTGCTCAGGAGCCACTGTGCCTCGGGCCTCGACGTGGCTGTGCTGCGTGCCCAGGAACACTCTCCTGACCGACCGGGCGTCCACACTGCTCCGTGTCACTGCACATGCCAGAGCCGTGAGCGCATGAGTGCCTGTCACGCGAGGCGAGGCAAGGCGAGCCAGAGAGGGAGGAGGGAAACAGGAGGGGCCGAGTTTCTACGGGCGGGACCGCATGGAGCTGGGTTCGTCCTCCCAGAAAGTTCTCCCAAAGGGCTCTCCAGAACCATCCCTGCAGTCCCTCCTCCTTGGATGGTGGCTGGGCTTTTCCAGTGACCCAGACTCTCAGTGGAGTCTGCCACTGACAGGCTGAGTGACCTTCTAGGTGATCCTTGCCTATTAGAGGGTAAAAATAATGGCATCACACACTCAAGGATCAAAGGTGACTGGGCATTCTTGGCCTTCTGGGAATCCCACAACCTCTTGAAGGGGCAGACACCATGGAGAGCATCTCTGCTCCTTGGTAGGAATCAACTGTAGAGCTGGAAATTTCAGACCCCTGATGATTCCAGGAACTTCGCACCTGTCATTTATAAAGCTATTTGAAGTCAAGTCTGGGGCCCCAGCGTGGCTCCGTTGGTTGAGCGTCCGACTCTTGATTCCAGCTCAGGTCATGATCCCAGGGTCGGGGGATCGAGCCTCACGTTGGGGTTGGGCTCCGCACTGAGCGTGGAGCCTGTTTAAGATTCTCTCCCTCTGCCCCTCTCTCCCTGCTCATATTCTCTCTCTCTAAATAAAACAATAAAAAATAAATAAAGTCAAATCTGCCACCAATAGGCAAGTCAGCAGTTCACACAGCCTTGGTGCTACAGTTTACTGTAGGGACCCGCAAACTCAGGGGAGCACGGGCATCCTTGGGGAAGGGTGGCTCCAGCCAGGCTCGGCAGCCCACCCACGGTCAGTAGCCTTGAGGCTCCTGGGAGTCAGCTCATTTCTCGGTGACGTTACGGTGCGGTGGTGAAAGGGGGAAAGTGATCCTGAGTCGGCCGCTGCTGAGGCCAGCCTGGAAAAACCTTTGCATGAGGGACCAAAGAGCCTTCTAGGTAAAAACCAACCCTAAGGGGAAAGGGAGGCTGACAGACAAGCTCAGGGTGGTAACAGAGACTGAATGTAGGTGTCCTCACCTTTGTTCATCCTTCAACAATCTCTCTTTGTTTGTGAGAGAAGGATTGTGAGACAGATTAGACACTTTGGGGGCAGGTGGTAGGGGGAGGGCTGTGTGTGATACGGGGATTCACATCACAGCACCTAGAAGCATGTGGCATAGACTTGGGCTGTGTTAGTTCCCTGTAGACACGTGTTAGCGAGACAGTAGATGTTAATAGCTGTTTGCACTCATTTATGCTGGAAACCGAACGGTGCCGGGAATGCCGAGGTTTCGCCGTATGACCAAGTGCTCTGTCTGTGTGTAAGGACCGGGCACCCAAGGCCCTCTGGCATCCTGCAGACGGCTCCTACTGGGAGATCCTTTAGCATCTGAAGTTGGTGACTTGCCGGGAAGGGAGGGGGAGATGAGGGACAGAGTGCCACGGCCTCCCCCCACTTCTCTGCAATGCCCCCACACTGCCGGGCTTGGTTCCCCCAAACTCCCCGAGTCGGCCTGTGAAGAAAGAACGTGCATACAGATGATACTTCACAGGCTGACCGCTTGGATGTGCATTTGGCCCACCTCTGCTTCCGGTTGACAAGCGTCTTCCGGCCTTTGCTTCTTTGCTTCTCCTCCTTCTCCAAGCTGACTGCTCCCGTGTCAGCCCCCGCCACCAAATAGCCATTTTTCACCAGCTTCCCTTCCAGCCCAGGCCGCAGGCCTCTCCCCAGGTGACGTAGGCAGTGGGCCTCTGGAGTCTGTTCCCAGGGGCACTCCCCCCTCCACCCCGGCACACACAGCCTCGGCCCAATATCCTCTCGTTACGACTCCACCTTTCAGATCAGCCCTCCTGGGCCCCAGACCAATCCCTGACTTGTGGTCCAAGTTCCCACAACCACATCTACCTCCCCGACTAGAGCCCTCCGGA
The DNA here is from genome assembly GCF_046562875.1 of Panthera onca. Taxonomy (NCBI): domain Eukaryota; kingdom Metazoa; phylum Chordata; class Mammalia; order Carnivora; family Felidae; genus Panthera; species Panthera onca. The sequence continues at coordinate 21,383,917 of NC_138352.1, read as the reverse complement.
GTCTGAATTCTGGCCCCTGCTCAGGGCCTCTCCTTGTCTAGGCCGCCCGAACTGTGTCTCTGCAGCTGCCTGGGACCAGCAGCGTCAGCCTCGCCCGGGAACTCCTTGGAAGGGCAGTGTCTCCGGCCCTGGTTGTGTTACCAGCTCATCCGGGTTCACCTGCCCCCATCCAGGGGGTTCCAGTTCCAGACCTACAAAGTGAGAGGCTGTGGGGTGGGCCCAGCAACCACATTGACCAAGCTCTCCGGCGCATTCTGACGCACGCGTGCTCAAGCCTGAGATCTTCTACGGGGACAGATCTTTGAAGCTGAACTGGGAGCCTGGAGGCTGTCCTCCAGGTGACCCCGTCTCCTACATCTCCCCAGGCACCAGAGAGCAAACCTTACCCACCGTCACATGGCGTCCTGCCGGGCTGCACCAGCCCTAGGCGGCTCTATCAATCAGCTGTGGGGAACTCTGCGTGCTGGCCAGCCCATACTGTCCCCAGTGGCCTGTGACTAGTGTCCTTTCCTGGCCAGGGAGTTGGACTGGTTTTTCTTCCAGTCTTGTCTGCATTTCAGTCTTCAAGAAACTCAGGTTTCCCATTGCTTAGGAAGAGAGGCGGGGGTCGGGGTCGGGGGGGCGCCTGGGTGGCTCAGTAGGGTTGAGCATCTGACTCTGGGTTTCGGCTCAGGTCATGATCTCATGGTTCAGGAGTTTGAGCCCCGCGTTGGGCTCTGTGCTGACAGTGTAGAGCCTGCTTGGGATCTCTCCCTCTTTCTCTTTCCCTCTCCCACCTGGACTCTCTCTCTCTCTCTCTCTCTCAGATAAATAAATAAACTTTAAAAAAAAAAAAAAAAAGGAAGAGAGTTGGGTGTGGGAGGCTGTGGGGGTGAGGAGGCTGGTGCAGGAAAAAGGAGGCAGGAGGGAGGAGAAGAGTCCGGGGAGCAAAAGGGAGAGGCCCTGAGGGAGTGAGATGATGGGGGAAAGGATGGGGTGGGGAAGGGTGACCGAAGAGCCATGGAAGAGAGAAATCGAGTTGGAAGCAATTGGGGAAGAGAGCATCTCTCAAAGTGTGGTCCTGGGACCCTGTTTGACAGGTAGGTTCTCAGTCTCACCCTAGACCTTCTGAACCAGGGACTCTGGGAACTGGGCCCATTTGTCTGCAGTGCAAAAAAAAAAAAAAAAAAGAAGTCCCCCTGGGGATTCTGACACAAACCTCATTTTGAGAACCGCTGGGATGAACGGCTGGCTGTATTATTTGAAGCAGCCGTGCTTCCCCACGATCCTGGGTCTTTCCAGTGTTTTTGAATGTCTGCCTTGGGCACAGTGGCTTGGAAGAGAGGCCAGGATGGCCTTGATGTGACTCTCACACATACTGACCGCCTCATGCTCTTGACCTAACGACTCCCTGCACCTGCAGAGACTGTGCCCCCCCCTTGCCCTCCGTCACCCCCAATGCCCCACCATTGGTGCCACCAGCCTCCCGCAGCTCTAACACTGAGCAGCCTTTCCCCGGAAGGTCCGTGGGCCTGGAAAGAACCCTCGGGAGCCTCTGATCCTGCGTTCCTCCTCAACTGATTCAACATCAAGGCCCTCCCTCCTTTATTATTTCTTCCCTGCATCTCCCTCGCCTTGAAATATGTTGTTTGCCAAGGAGACTAATCATTAAGGAATAATTAATTCATTTCCCCATGATTTATTAATCAAACAGCCATAGATGGGTATGCAAAGAGCAGAAAACAGGTGTATTATGATTTCCATTAGAGTTCTGAAACCTTCAAAACAATCCATTCCAACTGCCACGAGCCCCGAGGGATCCGGGGAGGAACAAATGAAACCATAGACTGCAGATCTCAACCGCCTGCAAAGAGCAACCAGGAGAACGAACTCACAGGCTGTTGGGCGGCTGCTGTTCTGCCCCTTCCTGCCCCCCGCTTTCCCAGCAGGAGCCCCCTCGCTTTGCTAGCGTCCCTCCCTGGTTGCCTGGGAGGCTTGTCAACCAAGGCATCAGGACGCAGGGGCGACAAGGGGCAAGACCGGGGTGGAGCTGGGAGAGGCCTGCCTCCAACAAGGAATTTCTCGAAAAACTTTGCTCTTGAAAAGTCGCACAAATGTTGCCTTTTGCTCCATGACACATTTGTCTTGCTCACTACTTTTTAATTAATGTTTATTCATTTTTGAAAGAGAGAGAGCACAGGCAGGGGTGGAGCGAAGGGGGGGGGGGGGTACACAGAATCCGAAGCAGGATCCAGGCTCTGGGCTGTCAGCGCAGAGCCCGACACAGGGCTCGAACTCATGAACCATGAGATCGTGAGCTGAAGTCAGATGCTTAACCGACTGAGCCACCCAGGCGTCCCACTACCTTTATTTTTTTTAATGTTTATTTATTTATTTTGGGAGAGAGACAGAGGGTAAGCGGGGAAGGGGCAGAGAGAGGGGTGGGGGGGAAGAGAGAGAGAATCCCAAGCAGGCTCCATGCCGTCAGCACAGAGCCTGATGCGGGGGCTTGATCCCATGAACCGTGAGCGGAAATCAAGGGTCGGACGCTCAACCCACTGAGCCACCCAGGTACCCCTTGTTCACCACCTTTAAAATATCCCCAAGTCTTCAACTGGTTTCATTTCACCTGTGGGTTTACCTTCCCCACACTCCTGACACAGACCCCAAGGGGGTCACACAGCACAGGTGAGAAGTGGTCCTCATGGTAGGTAGCAATCCGCCCCCAGCCCCTGGAGGCTCCTCAAGCCCACGGCATGCAGATGCGCCCCAGGCCCTCCAGGCAGGAGGCCGGGCGGGTCCAGCCACACCTAGAACCCCCACTCACGATCAGGGAGCACCTCTCTTGCCCGAGCACCTATGTTTCCACGTGAGAAGGCTGAGGCCCCAGCACGTGAAACAACTCACCCAAGGCCACACAGCCTGCTACTCACAGAGCCTGGATGGGAACTTAGGTTTTCCCTCCTTGTCTGCTGCCCCATTTCTCCTCTCTGGGTGGACACACGGGGCGGCCAGTGACACAGGACTCTCTCAAGGCCCGAGAGGGCTGCTTGGTGGGTCAGGCTGTGTTCAGCGAAACTTCCGGAGCCCCTTCTATAGGATGGGAGGATCAAGGCCAGCACGACGTACTTCAGACGGCTGTTTGAGAAGAATGCTGGGCGACACACGTCAGGGGCTTTGGAAAGGTACAAACAAGCCAGCGAAGGCCTGCGCGTAGCTTCGCTCATTCAGTCCCGTCCTTTCTCTCGCCCCGTGTGCGACTCTGGGAGGCTGACTCTGACAGTGACGGCCAAGGCGGCCCACGAACCACGTGCCCCGACACGTGGTCTCTAAAGCCAACGGAAGGCATCGATCAAGGGTCGCGTCACAGTGCTGTGGGCACGTCACGGCCTTCACCCAGGACTTCAGGGGCCTGAACTGCCTCCGGTAGAGAAACCCACTTATTGCCCTCGTCATTTAGTTGATATAAGCTGACTGTCAGGGGTCAATTACCCACCCACAGCAATGGGCGGACGCCTATAAATCGCCCCGCCCTCCCCCCAGCCATGCCCCATGCCACCAGTGGTTCAAACCGGAAAGAACCCTGGTTAATTACAAACGTACCAATCAATATAGTTCTACTTAAGTTCTAGACATTTGTACTTCCATTATCCTTCATTCCCAAACCCTGCTTGGTCTGCCTGACTTGGCGAAAGAGAGTCTTCATGCTTTTCATGTACCAACTTTTCAAATGGGTTTGATAGGCGTGGTGCACAGAACAGAAAACGAAAAACAAAACACCCTGCTTCCCCACAAACCAAGGAGGCTTACAAAGAGAGCTCAGAGAAGGTCTGGGATGGAATCAGAGTATAAAAGCAAGAAAGGGAAATCGAAGAGGAGGATGGCTTGGAACAGGCAGTTAAGTGCTTCGAACCCAAACCCGACAAGCTAGCCGAGTGGCCTGAGCTTGTGGGCTCATTACTTACCTTGTCCATAAATAGACCCTATTCTGTATTATAAATAGCTTTGCACTTGAAGAGTTTCTGAATGTGCTAGAGCGGCCGGGAGGGGGCGGGATGGAGGGAGGGGGCAAAGCTCATAAATCCAGAGCCTGCCCTTCCCCCAGCACACACATGCTTCCAACTCCCTGAATCCTGGAGGCCGAGCAAGAGCCACACAAGAGACATCCACACACATCATTTCCAGCAGTGGGGGCTTTAGTTTGGAGTGCAGTCTAGGACTTAGCATAACATAAAGCACCACCATTTGGTGGCAACCCCCACGAAGCAGAAAGCTGATAGGTGATTTGACTGTCTTGCAAAGTGTAATGGGGAGTTTCCCCTCATTATTGCAAACACACACACACACACACACACACACACACACACACACACCCTGTGGTCCCTCTCCCTCTGCTGGTGGCCCTCCACCTGTCTTTCAGACTCAACGGAGGTAGAAAGAGCCTTGGACTGGCTGTGAGACCTGGGTTCTAGTTTTTTGTTCTTTGTTTTTTAAGTTTATTCATTTTGAGAGAGAGAGAGAGAGAGAACAAGCAGGTGAGGGACAGAGAGAAGGAGAGAAAGAATCCCAGGCAGGCTCTGCACCATTAGCACAGAGCCCGATGTGGGGCTTGAACTCACAAACTGCAAGATCATGACCCGAACCGAAGTCAGATGCTTAACCAACTGAGCCACCCAGGTGCCCCCTGGGTTTTAGTTTTAACCGTGCGTCTCACTGGCCAAATAACGGTTTCGCTAAACTCCCTGGGAGGCTCCAGTGTCACCTGCAAAGTGGGATCTTATACCCATCGAGTGAGATAATGCATACGACAATAACTAGCTTTCGTTGTTTACCACGTGCTAGCGCTTTGCATGGCTTATCCTCTTTAATAGTTATTATAACCCTGCAAGGGTGTTATAATAGATGATCCAGAGGTTCAGCTAGTGACAGGCAGGTGTGGGATGGGAACCACGCAGGCTGACTCCCCAGCACTGTGAGATCTCTAGAGCCCACTCGGCCTGCAGGTCCAAGGTGGACATAGGTCTACATTCAGTGCGTCGGGGTTCCGCACTATGACGCAGATTCTTTTCCCTCCCCAGGCCCCAGCATTACTGGTAGGAGCATCTGCATTTTCATAAGCCCCACCAAGTGATTCTTATATATGCCAAAATTTGAGACCCTCTGGATTAGGAGTAAATCATGAAGTTTCACTTCTGGCCAAGATGGAGGGACAGAGATGGGATTTACCCTCCTGTCTGGAATGACCAAAAACAAACAAACAAAACATGTGAAATGACAACTTACTTATAAGACGTTGGGCCTCAGGTAATGAAAGGTGGAGATACATGAGAGACGGGAAACGAATAGGGTTATCCCAACAACTGCCCTGTCTTGGTGCCCGGAGGGAGTTCCCAGGCCACGGTGCAGGTGGCGGAATCCAAGTGAAGGCCGGCAAATGTCCGAGGTGACAAGGAAGGGAGGGTTCAAAGGTAACAAGGCGGCAGAGTTTAAGAACAAAGTACCACAGAGAAGAGCTGTACAGAAAGAGATCCGCAGAGGCTCCCAACTGACTTCCTGGCAGGCACGGATTGGCAAGGGTGGGTGGAAGGAAATTACCTAAGGCTGCGGAAAGAATCATCTGAGAAGATTTTTTTTTTTAAGTTTATTTATTTATTTTTGAGAGAGACAGAGACAACGTGAGTTGGGGGAGGGGCAAAGAGAGGAGGAGAGAGGGAATCCCAGCCAGCTTCCGTGCTGTCAGCACAGCGCCCGACACAGGGCTTGAACCCACAAAACCATTTAGATCGTGATCTGAGCCGAAACCAAGGGTTGGATGCTTAAACGACTGTGCCACCCAGGCGCCCCCCATTTGAGAAGGCTGTAGATGGCACAATAAAAGGTGTTCGATGGGGCCAGGAAGAGTATCTGTTCCAACAAACCGCTCTGAAAACTCACACATTAAGGGGAATACTCGGAAGGGTCTTGCTTCCCTAGTGGCCAGCACTGGTTCTAGGCTGAATGCTACTGACAAATTTAAAGGCAAACCCCCAAAGGATCAAATAGTTTCCAAGCAATTTAACTGTGTCACAGAACAAAGTGTTCTAGTTTTTAACTGTGCAACTCGCTGGCCAAATGACGTCGTCACTAAACTACCCTTGGAGGCTCCAATGTCATCTGTAAGGTGATTTAACCATGTTACCGAACGAAGCTCAAAAATATTTAGAGGAGTACAGGAACACCCAGCACCAAACAAGTTAAAGTTCACAATGCCTGGCACCCAATAAAAGATTATGGGAGATGCAAAGAAGCAGGATAATATGACCCAGAATTCAGAGAAAATGCAATCGTAAGAAAGTAAAAGAAAACTGTACTAAGGCATGTCATACAGAAATTGCTCAAAACCCAGTGAGAAACTGAAAAGCTTAAAAGTACCAGAGAAAAGACAAGTTACCTACAGAGAAACAAACATAACAACGACAACAGATTTCTCGTCAGCAACAATGAAAGTGTGAAGACTTTAAATTTATTTTTTAATGTTTATTTTTTAGAGAGACAGAGCACAAGCAGGGCAGGGGCAGAGAGAGAGGGAGACACAGAATCCGAAGCAGGCTCCAGGCTCCAAGCTGTCAGCACAGAGCCCAATGCGGGGATTGAACCCATGAACTGCGAGATCATGACCTGAGCCAAAGTCGGAGCCCAACATGGGGATCGAACCCACGAACTGCGAGATCATGACCTGAGCCAAAGTCGGACGCTTAACCAACTGAGCCACCCAGGCGCCCCGGAAGTGTTAACACTTTAAAGTGTAGCAACGTCTTTAAAGTACTAAAGAAAAAAAACCTGACAGCTAAGATTTCTATATCCAGCAAAAATATCTTTTAAAAACCAAAGGCAAAATAGAGATGTTTTCAGAAATTCAAAACCTGAAACAATTCATCACTAGCAACACTACAGGAAATTATAAAAGAAGTCCCTCAGGCAAAGGAAAATTACATGAGATGGAAATACGGATCTACTCAAGGAATAAACGTAAAAAGAGTAATAACTATATGGGTAAATATATAAGATTTTTAACGTATTACTTAAATCTCTTTAAAATATAATTAACTGAGCCTGGGTGGCTCAGTGGGTTAAGTGTCTGACTTTGGCTCAGTCATGATCTCACGGTTCATGGGTTCGAGCCCCGCATCGGGCTCTGTGCTGTCAGCTCAGAGCCTGGAGCCTGCTTCGGGTTCTGTGTCTCCCTCTCTGTCTGCCCCTCCACACTCACGCTCTGGCTGGCTCTCTCTCAAAAATAAATAAACATTAAAAACATTAAAAAAATTATTTTAGAGAGAGAGCAAGAGTCAGTGAGAGGGACAGAAGGAGAGAGAGAGAGGGGATCTTAAGTTGAGGGACTGAGGGACTGACTGATAAGCCCCCAACATGAGGCTTGATCCCATGACCCTGGGATCATGACCGAGACAAAATCAGGAGTCAGACACTCAACCGACTGAGTCACCCTGACAGACACCTCTGACAAAGTAGATTTTAAAGCAAAGAAAATGACCAGAGATAAAGAAGTTCATTTCATAGTGATCAAGGGGAATAATGCATTAAGAAGACCTAAAAATGCACCTGATTAACAAAGCTTCAACATACATTAGCCAAAAACTAATGGTACAGCAATGAGAAATAGACGAATCCACAATAATAGTCCTAGATCTCAACATCTTGTCACAATAACTGATAAAACAAGTAGATAGAAGAACCAGCAAGGAGATTCAGCACTTGAACAATATCAACAAACTTGACCTCATTGGCATTTATAGAACATTCCACCCAACAGCAACAGAATATATTCATTCTTCTAAAGTGAACATAGCACATTTACCAAGACAAACCATATTCTGGGCCATAAAACAAGTGTCGATAAACTTTAAATCATTCAAATCCTACCAAGCACATTCTCTCACCACAATAGAATTCGGTTAGAAACTAATTACAGAAAGATATCTAGAAAATCTCCCAAATATTTGGAAAGTAATTATTACATGTTTAAATGGTTCATGATTCAAAGGAGAAATTAGAAATTAGAAAGTATTTTGAGTTGAATAAAAATGATACCCCACAGGGCGCCTGGGTGGCTCAGTCAGTTGGGCGTCCGACTTCAGCTCAGGTCATGATCTCACAGTTTGTGGGTTCGAGCCCCATGTTGGGCTCTGTGCTGACAGCTCAGAGCCTGGAGTCTGCTTTGGACTCTGCGTCTCCCTCTCTCTCTCTCTCTCTCTCTCTCTCTCTCTGTCTCTCTGTCTTTCTCTCTCTCTCTCTCAAAAATAAATAAACATTTAAAAAAATGATATACAACATATCCAAATGTGTGAGATTCAGCTAAAGAAGTGCTTAGGAGGAATGTACAGTTTTGAATTCTTATATTAGGAGTTAAATAAACAACCAAAACTTCCATCTTTAAAAAAAAAAAAAAAAACAGCAAAATAAACCCAAATGAAGCAGAAGGGCAGAAAAAAAGAAAGATCAGACTAGAAATCAATGGAATAGTAAATTAAAAAAAAAGAAGAAGAAATCAATGAAACCAAAAGCTGGTTCTTTAATAAATAAAATTCATCAACCTCTAGCCGGATGGATTAGGCAAAACAGAGACACAATTTATCAACATCATAAGTGAGAAGAGTGATATGCATAGATTTTATAGAGATTTTAAAAATATTAAAGGACTAACACAAACAACTTTATGCCAGTAAGTTGGACAAATTAGGTGAAATGGACAAATTCCCTGAAAGACACAAACTATGAATGCTTACTCAGGAAAAAAACAAAATCGATAGCCTGTATCTATTAAAGAAATTGAATATTTAATTTTAAAAAAACATCAGAGAAAGGACATTTCTTTACACTGAAAACTATAAAATACTGCTGAGAGAAATGAGGGCTCAAATAAATGGAAAGATACATCTTATCCATGGGTCAAAGGATTTAACATTCTTAAGAGGTCAGTTTTCTCCAAATTGATCTACAGAGTTAAATGACCCTAATAAAAATCCCAAAAGACTATTGTTTTAATTGGCAAATTCATTCCAGTATTCATATGGAAATGGAAAAGACGTAGCATCACCTGATTTCATGACTTGTTATAAAGCTGGAATAATCAATATCATGTGGTGAAGGCACCAAGAAGAAAATTCAATCAACATAACAGAGTCCAAAAATAGATCCAGAGATATATGAAGGACTTTTTTTTTTTTATTTACAAAGGTACAAAGGCAATTTAGTCAAGAAAGGGTTAGGGGCACCTGGGTGGCTCAGTCGAGTGTCCAACTCTTAATTTCATCTCAGGTCTTGATCCCAGGATCGTGGGATTGAGCCCTGTGTTGGACTCTGCACTGAGCATCAAGACTGCTTAAGATTCTCATTCTCTCTCTCTCTCTCCTTTTCTCTCCCCCGCCCCCTGGTCTTCTGCCCCACTTATAAGTTCCCTCTCTCTCTCTCTCTCTCTCTCTCTCTCTCTCTCTCTCTCTCTCCAAAATAAAAAAATAAAAGGGTAGTCATTTCAATAAATAGTATTGGAATAACCAGATATCCACATTCAAAAAATGATCCATGTCTAACACCTTGTACAAAAATAACTCAAAATGGATCATAGATCTAAACAGGATCCTAAAAACTAGAAAATTTCTAAAAAACAAAACAAAAATATTTGTGAACTTGGGGTGGGCAAAAGTTGTTGGACATATCAAAAGTACAATCCAAAAAGAAAAAATTAATGTATTAGACTTCTTAAAAATTAAAAACATTTGTTCTGGTGCACCTGGGTGGCTCAGTTGGTTAAGCGTCTGATTTTGGCTCAGGTCATGATCTTGACGTTTGTAAGTTTGAGCCCCACATCGGGGTCTGCAATGACAGCACGGAGCCTTCTTGGGATTCTCTCTCTGTCCCTCTCTCTCTCTGCCCCTTCTCCACTTGGGCGCACGCTCTCTCTCTCAAAAGAAATAAACTTAAAAAGAAAAAGTTTGTTCTGCAAAAGACACTGGTAAGGGAATTGGAAAACTTTGCAAATCACGTTATCACATAAAGGACTTGTACCTAAAACATATAAAATACTCACAAATTTTAACAACGAACAAGCAAACAAAGCAAAATGGGCAAAAGACACTTCACCAGACAGGAAGGCAAGTAAGAACATGAAAAGATGTCCAACGTCATTATCCATTAATAGGCACATTAAACCCACAGTGAAGTATCCTTACATACGTCTTAGGATAATGAAAATGCGAGAGACTGACGTCCCCAAGAGTTGGCAAGGATGTGGACTAGCTGTGATTCTCACACATTGCTGATGGGAATGTAAAATGGTACAACCCCATTGGACAAGTGTTGGACAGTTTCGCACCTTAAACAAACACCTACCAGATGACCGAGCCACTCTAGTCCCAGCGATTTACCCAAGAGAAAACCAAATACACATCCGTACAAAGACTTGGAGGCAGATATTTGTAGCAGCTTTAGTTGGAATGGCCAAAACTTGGAAACAACTCAAATATCCATCAACACGTCAACAAGTGAGTACATACACAAACTGCTGTGTGATCCATACAGTGGAATACTCCTCAGAAATAACAGAATGAATTACCGATGAAGGCCATGATGGGGATTCATCTCCAAATGCTAACGCTAGGTGAAAGAAGGCAGGTGTAAAAGAGTATGTATTGTGTCATTCCCTCTACATAAAACCCGAGAAAGTGGAGACTAAGCTATAGTAATGGAAAACAGATCCCCGGGAGGGGGGCAGGTGGGAGGGAGGGGGTTGGACAGGGAGAGAGGGATTTCAAAATTTAGTGTAGGGATTAAGGGGACAAAGTGCCTACTTTACCCCATTCCAGATTCCATAGCAGATATTGCCAATGTTTGGGCATCGTGATGTTTTCCTATGTACCTGGGCACGTAGGACACCCATTTATGTTTGTCCCAAGCCCTTCTCCTTGGGTCTTCCATCATGCAACTGAGAACCTGGCACTCACTTCCTCATCTTCTCTGCAGAAAGGTCACATTTATCCACTACAAAGGCTCAGACTCCCGCCCAAGGCCAGCTTGGGTGGTTTGAGAGGTGTCTGGGAAATTCACCACTTTCCCCCTCTTGCCCACCTCCCTTTGCTGTAGTCCCTTTCTGTAGTCCTGGTCTCCCAAAACAAAGGGCTGGCAGAGAGAACATGAGGGCAACAATTGACCACAGGGATGACAAAATTGACTTGTGGGCAAACAGATGGGCGGTGGGGGGGGGGGGGGGGGGCGGGGTGCTGTTCATTGGGGGAGGTAAGCATGATGGCGGAGATCTTTGTCTATTTGGTTCTTTGAAATGTTCGAAATACCTAGAACACTATTTGGCACATAACAGATGTTCAATAAATACCCACGGAAGGAATGAACACTAAACATCTTAAGTTCTTCTTCTTTCTCTTTTTCCCATCAAAGGACCGTTTGTTTTTTTCATTGTTTTGTAGCTCTGCTTCTCCACTGAGAGCAAAGACCAATCTAAGATCATCTGTTCACAGCCTATCATTGCACTGCAAATGATTTCAAATCAGGGCCTGGCAGATTGGGGGCCATCGGAGGTATCTTACCTGAGACATTTGGTACTGACAGTATGGAGCCTAGGATGGGGACGGGAGGGGGCCTGACAGAAAGTGCCAGACTTCTGAGTCCTGGGAATGCTGAATGCTGGCTTTTGGGGAGTTGGACCCATAGGTCTCTGGATTCTGTTGAAGGGTACTAGCGGTGTCTTTCTGTGATTGTGGGTATGTCATGAAAATTAAACTACTTCAGCATTGTTTATCAGCTGCATGATGCTAACTACCTATTTACATGAGCTACTTACCATTAATGCTGGATTAGCATACACACAATGAAATTGCACGTACATCAATCGCATCTACGTCAGATGGATTCCAAGGCTTCATTCGAGTAGGAAACACTATGAAGGATTTTGTCTCCTAAATGGCTCAAGCATTTGCCCACAACTTTAAGAGGCTTCGTTTAGCGAATTTCAAATCCCAGCCAACATTAGCCACTGTGAAATAACATGATATCTGGGATTTGCTTTAAAAATGATCCGGGAGGGGCGCCTGGGTGGCGCAGTCGGTTAAGCGTCCGACTTCAGCCAGGTCACGATCTCGCGGTCCGTGAGTTCGAGCCCCGCGTCAGGCTCTGGGCTGATGGCTCGGAGCCTGGAGCCTGTTTCCGATTCTGTGTCTCCCTCTCTCTCTGCCCCTCCCCCGTCCCGTTCATGCTCTGTCTCTCTCTGTCCCAAAAATAAATAAAAAACGTTTGAAAAAATATTAAAAAAAAAAAAAAAATGATCCGGGACAAAAAAGGGGCTGGAGGGGGAAGGGTACATGAAACAAGATCAATGAAATCGATTTGGTAACTGTTGGGAGCTGAGTGATGGATGTTCATTAAATAATTACCTCTATTTCATGTATGTTTGAAAATTAGCTCAATAAAAAGATGTGGGCGGGGGGGGAGGCTACTTTGGCATAGCTTAGGAGAGTATAGACCACACTCAAGGAGACCTGGAGATAGAGATGTCTCAGTTACTAGACACCTGCATTTGCACATTTGCACCTCCTATAACCAAAAAGTTCTCACTTGAACAATGAATTCTCAGTGATCCATTCTATCTATCTATCTATCTATCTATCTATCTATCTATCTACCTATCTATCCATCCATCCACCACCTATCTACCTAGCTTATCTATCAATCTATCTACCCACCTACCTATCCATTCATCCATCCATCCATCCATCTATCCACCCACCTACCCACCTATCTACCTATCTTATCTATCTATCTATCCATCTATCAATCATCTGTCTATCCATTCATCCATCCATCTATCTAATCTCTATCTATCTATCTACCTATCTATCATTTATCTGTCACTCTTGGATCAACTGAATCAGAACATCTGAAGGAGGGGCCAAACATATTTTAAGGAATCCAGGTGACTCTAATGTGCAGCCAGAGCTGAGAAACACCAGTAAGGGAAAGTTTCTGAGGGTGAACCTCAGGTCAATATTTTTAGAATAAAACAAGCTGCTTTTACATGTCTGTGAGGGCACAGACTACACATAGGGAGGCCTGGGTGGCAGTAATAATCACCACCATTTATGAAGTGCCTCATTCCTTTATGCACAGAAACTCTTGTCACCTCACAGCTTTCTTATAGGGAAAGTATGGCTAGAAGAGGGGAGGTAAATCTCACAGAATCAAATGGCTTCCAAGTGGCTGGGCTGGGATTCAAACTCAACCATCCAAGTCTTTCTGCTCCAACAGAAAAATCAAGAGGTCCATGGCTCTTGAACACTCTCTCCTCCTCAGCCCACCAGGTTTCTTCATCTCCCCAGTCTCACCCGGATAACCTATTTCCTCACTCTTGTGACATTTCAGCCAAAGCAACATCTTCTTCCCCGTTTCTCCAGGTTTCTCCCATTTCTGCTTATGAATGTTCAAAATCAGTTACTAAATGGCAGCCTACTGTTGCCAACGCCCACTTTGGGTATATCTATAAAAATCTGTCCTTTTTTCCTTTATTAAAAAACATGTTCACCACATTCCATATGTCATGTTTCTAGCCTTGGATTTCTAGCCAGGTATCAGAGTGGTGGGACATCAAACGGACAGAGCTGAGTAACCAAAATTAATTCCAAAAATAACTCAAGTTCTTGACCACAAGTTTAACGTGTAAGATGTATGATAACTGTAATATAACGGGAAGGGCCAAGGCACCTACATCATGAGAAGGTCTCCATGTTCTGTGAGAAGTGGTACAATACTGATTCTAAGTAAAGTGAGAGCAGGTACGTGCAGTATGTATACTGTAAGCTCTAGAGACACTAAAAAAAACCCTATTTTAAAAAAAATTTTTAACGTTTACTTATTTTTGACAGAGAGAGACAGAGCGTGAGCAGGAGATGGGCAGAGACAGAGGGAGATACAGAATCAGAAGCAGGCTCCGGGCTCTGAGCTGTCAGACCAATGTGGGGCTCAAACTCACGAGCAGTAAGATCATGACCTGAGCTGAAGTCACACACTTAACTGACTGAGCCACCCAGGTGCCCCTAAAAAAAAACCCATTTCTGAAAAAAAAGGTAGAGTCAAAAACACAAAAGTAAAATTGAAGTGGAATTTTAAAAAGGCAGGAAAGTGGAAACCAGGGAACCAATTTTAAAAAGAGAGAGTCAACAAAGAGAAAGCAAATAGTAAAATGGTAGACCTAAATCCAATACATAAACAAAAAGATACTGATTATACCAATGGATTTTTTAAAATTATCCAATTATATATTGTTTACAAAAAACTCATTTCAAATATGATATTAGTATGTTAAAAATAAAGGGATGGGAAAAGATACAGCGTGCAAACATGGCCACCAAAAAGTTGGAGTGGCTATATACATTATAAAATTATAGTAAAGTAGAACGAGCAGATTTCAGAGCAAAGAAAATTACCAGGGATGAAGAGGAACATTACATAATTATAAAAGGGTCAATTCACCAGAAGACAGAACAATCATAAATGTATATGTACCTAATAACAGAGCTTCAAAAAACATAAAGCAAAAACCTACAGAATGGAAATGCGAAAGAGAAAGGGACACATTCAGAGTCTGTTAGGAGACTTTACTTCCTCTCTGAGTAACTGAAAGAACTAGTAGAGAGAAAATCACCCAAGTGTCAACCATAAAGTTGGAATTTTCCATCAGCTCAGAACTGATAGAACTGAACAACTATAAACCAACTGAATCTAATTAACATTTATAGAACACTCCACCCAACAACAGCAAAAATGAATGAAAAGACATTCTTCTCAAGTACATGTGGAACATTCAAAAGACAGACCATATGCTGGCTCATAAAACAAATCTTAACAAATTCAAGTGAATTGAAATCATACGATGTATGTTCTCTGATCACAACAGAATTAAACTTAAAATCAGTAATAGGAAGCGACCAGTGTCTTTAGTCCTTCCATGCTTTGGGGGTGGGGCTGAGGGCTCAGCTCAGCTATCAGACCTCCAGTCTCTAGTTTGCTCCGCCTTGAGGCCCTGCCCACCCTCTCACTTATTTGCCGGTGAAACATGCCTTTCAGACCCAAGGCAACCCTAAGGAGATCCTCACTCCAGGACAGGGAACACTCAGGGTGGCTGGGACCAGATGGGAACATGGGAAGAGAGGCAAATTAGGGAAACAGTGAGGGAGGTGGGAGCCAGGATACCTGGGAGTGTGAGTCCCCCAGGGAGCTGTTAAAATATACAGATGTCCCAGACTCCAACTCAGGCTTTACGAGGTCCAAGCACTAGAATGTATTAGAAGCCCAAGGCAATTAAAAAAAATTTTTTTTAATATTTATTCATTTTTTGAGAGAAAGAGAGACAGAGTGTGAGTGGGGGAGGGGCAGAGAGAGACAGAGAGAGAGAGAGAGAGAGAAAGAGGGAGACACAGAATCCAAAGCAGGCTCCAGGCTCTGAGCTGTCAGCACAGAGCCCGACGTGGGGCTTGTACCCACGAACTGTGAGATCATGACCTGAGCCGAAGTCAGGCGCTTTACCGACTGAGCTCCCCAGGCGCCCCTCTCCAAGGCAATTTTAATGTGCAATCTGGGTTAAGAAGCTTCCTTAGGTCAGGGATCACCAAACTTTTTCCATAAAAGGCCAGATATTAAACATTTTAGGCTTTGCAGGCCACATGTGACCACTGTCACGTCTCCCATTCCTCCTTACCCCCCTCCTTCTTCTCCTCCTTCTTCTATAATCCTTTAAAAACGTGCGAACCATGCCTAGCCCATGGGCAATACAAAGACAGGCAGCAGGCTGGACTTTGCTGATCTCACTCCTAGGTCAATGACCTTGAAACATTAACCCTTGGACTAGAAATGAGCAGACTCTGTGGCATATGGGCAAACACTGTGCTCCACGTGAGGGACACAAAGGTGAATGGCACACATCCCCATCTCCAGGGAACGGGGGAAAGGAAGGGTTTCCGGGTGGCTTAAAAGGAAGTTCTAGAAAGAAGGGAAGACAGGAAGGTGTTGTGAGAGGGGATTGGCAGGGAGCTGGGTGATGATCCTGAGGAACTTGCCCACCAAAGGGGAGGGCATGAGTTGAAAGAGGGAGACTGACAAGAGATCACAGTGAACCGCCTTGTTCTAGTGACCAGAAGACACACAGACTCCCAGCCTCCACTCAGGCCAGGCGCTCTCCCTGCCCACACTCAGTCACCACTCAAGCTAACCTTCCCGTTGGGGCCAGTGAAGACATCACTTTGACAGCATCCGGCAATTTTCCCAGGAACCTCTTTCCTTGGTCCCTAACTGAGCACCTCATCTGTGCCCGCGAGCTCCCATGAGCCTAGGAAAAGGACCGTTGGGGATTTGGACTCCTAGTCAAGATGGTGGGGTGGGGGCGTCCCCTCCCTCTCTGTATCTATTCTTTGGGATCTGACACAGTGAATTAAGGCTGCACTGGATCACTAAAGAATCCCCCAGCCTCCCCTGCCACAGAAGATTTTATGGAACAACATGGACCAGCCCAAACTGTTAGTCCCCTCCGCAGAAGCAATTATTAATCTTTGTCATGTGTGTTGTTCCAAATATTTGGTGTATTTATACCAAATGGGCCATAACACCCACCACTGTGTATTTCAGATGTCTGTTCAAACAGTTAGGGGTGGAGAAAAAAAAAAAAATCAAACAAACAGCCCACTTAGGTTCTCGTAAGAAAACCTGATGAACGCTGCTGGGTCAGCTGCATGAAAGTATTGGGTGATTTCATGCAAAGAAATTCTGTCCACGGGGCTCAGTTTCAAAGAGAGCGGGAATGAAGGGTTGAGTTTCCTTGCCAAAGTCTCTCTTCCTTAATTGCAGGAAGAGAAAACTGTCAGTCAGCTTTTACAATTACCCGTCCCCGGGACATCTCCTGATCACTGATCACGGAAAGGCAAGAAAGCTAACGTGACTTGCAAAGAATGAGCTCCTGGGGGAAGAAAATCAGATTCTCCCCCTTTAATGCAAGGGGGCGGGGGGGGGGGGCAGGGGGAGGAGCAGAGAAGGCTAGATTGATGGAAGAAGCAGCTCCAGGACTGATCAAGTCTGCACAGGAGCCAAGCAGGCCTCTCCCTGGTTCACTGCCAGCAGCAAAGCTCCCTGTGTTGCCATGAGATGTGAGTGGGCAAAGAGGACTTCAGGCCCCAGAAGGAGGGTCTATGTTACTATTGCTGGACGTTATCAGGAGAGGAGGAACCGGAAACCCGGTCTCTGCCCAGAATGAAAGCCCCACCTGATCGGGCAAAGACCCCATGAGAAGGGTATCTAAGGGCTTGTCTTGATATATAAATGCTTATGTCTGTAAATAATCTTATTTTCATCCAAGAGGGCAAAACAGGTCCTCAAATACAGATCAGGCACCACCCAGTGGCAGCTCCTGGAATTACAAGCACAGGTGTTACTGGATTTGGCTACTTTCTTGTAAAGCTAACTCCCAGAAGTGAACAAAAGTACAGAGCACCGCCAAACCCCAGCTTGTGTTTCACTACAACCTCGCTGTAATTATGCACCCAGCTCTGGCCTCATGTTTTGGTGTCTACAAAGGGCTGACACAAATAATGCTAATAATATTCCCTTGCATCCGCGTGGCCTTCCTTTCAGAATGTACAAAACTCTTTCACATAAATGACCTCAAACCATGGGCAGCAAGTGGGCAGGAAGGCATAGTGACCAGGGAAGTACCCAGAGAAGGGACAGGAAGGCGTAGTGACTACCATCGTATTAAGAAAGGAAATGGGGCGACTGGGTGGCTCAGTCGGTTGAGCGTCCGACTTCAGCTCAGGTCACGATCTCACGGTCTGTGAGTTCAAGCTCCACGTCGGGCTCTGGGCTGATGGCCCAGAGCCTGGAGCCTGCTTCCGATTCTGTGTCTCCCTCTCTCTCTGCCCCTCCCCCGTTCATGCTCTGTCTCTCTCTCTCTCTCAAAAATAAATAAACATTGGGGCGCCTGGGTGGCTCAGTCGGTTGGGCGTCCGACTTCGGCTCAGGTCACGATCTCACGGTCCGTGAGTTTGAGCCCCGCATCGGGCTCTGGGCTGATGGCTCGGAGCCCGGAGCCTGCTTCCGATTCTGTGTCTCCCTCTCTCTCTGCCCCTCCCCCGTTCATGCTCTGTCTCTCTCTGTCTCAAAAATAAATAAACATTAAAAAAATTTTTTTTTTAAAAAGAAAGGAAATAAAGGGGCACCTGGGTAGTTCAGTAGTTTAAGCATCCGACTCTTGATCTTGGCTCGGGTCATAATCTCATAGTTTGTGAGTTCAACCCCACATCAGGGTCTGCTTGGAGCCTGCTTGGGATTCTGTCTCTCCTTCTCTCTTGCCCCCTTCCCTGCTTGTGCGCACTCTCTCTCTCTCTCTCTCTCTCTCTCTCTCAAAAAATAAAAATAAATAAAAACTTCCCAAAAAAAAAAAAAAAAAGAAAGAAAGAAAGGAAATTAAGAACCAGAAAGACAAAGTAACCTGCTCAAGGTCAAAGATGAGTTAACGGCGAAGCCAGCACTGAAACCTCCCCGGTTCAAGTTCAGTGAGGCTCCCTCATGATGTGCCCCTCACAGGTGTGGCTGACCGACACACCTGGCTGTAGCTCGAGCCACCTGAGGAGCTCCAAAAACATCCCAGTGCCCAGCTCCCACGTCCAGGAACCGATTTAACCAGCGTGGGGGTAATACCTGGTCATCGGTGCTTCATAAAACTCTGCAGACGAGGCTCGGGTGCAGCCAGGGTTGAAAACCATGGTGCTGGAGAAATCGAACAGAAGGAGATAAAGGAATGACACTCAGTCTCAGAAAGCTTTATCACCACTAAAACGCCACATACACCAGGGACTGTCTTAAGCATCACGGAGGCGGAATCCAGAACCGCCCTTCTGAGACCCATCCCTTGGTACACACGGACACATCCAGACGCACACGGACCTCTGCCTAAGACACACATGCAAAGTCACATCCAGACACACACACACGTATGACACCTCGATGATAACATAAAGGGTACATTATGCTTTTCTGTATTAGGACTGGCCCTCTTTTGTAAATAATTCATACCCACACCTCATGGGGGACTACTGGGTTCCTACCACTCCAGGATTATAGGACCCGCCCCCTCCTCCCCCCCCCCCCCCCCCCCCACTGCCTGCTGCATCTACTGGATGTTCTTCGTCACCCGTGTCAGAGAGCAGAAGTCGGGAAAGTCTCCCAAGCCCTGGCCCATCCCCCGCTTTCTCCCATCTGAGGACTACAGCGTCCAGAGAGGTCTCGGGTCAGCCCGTCCACACCACCCAGGAACAGGTTGCTGAGTCAGCAGGGTTAGCTGTGGGTTCGAGGTCAGTCTCGTCTCTACACCCAGGGCTGGGAGACAGCACCCCCAATACGGCTTCAGATCCTCTGGGCACCAGGGCAGAGCGGTCGTTCATTCATCCAGCTAATATTTATTAAGCACTTGCTATGTGCCAGGCCCTGGACAGTGAACCAAACACACAAAATCCCTGGCCTCGGGAAGGTTCCACTCTAGTTGGATGGGCAGACAGGGGCGGGGGGAAGGGAAGATAAAAAACAATACATGTGCACATTAGCAAGGAATTGAGGCTAAGAAATAAAGTAAGAAAAGGAGCTCGGGGGCTCAGGTTGGGGGAGCCTGGGTGGCTCAGTCAGTGAAGCGTCCAACTCTTGATTTCGACTCAGGTCATGATCTCACAGTTCGTGAGAAAGAGCCCCACGTCGGGCTCTGTGCTGATGGTGCGGAACCTGCTTGGGATTCTCCCTCTCTCTCTGCCCCTCCCCTGCTCATGCTCGCTCACTCACTCACTCTCTCTCTCTCCCCATCTCTTTCTCTAAAAATAAACAAATAAACATTTAAGAAACAAAAAGAAAAGGCAAATCCACAGAGACAGAAAGTGGACTGTCGGCTGCCAGGGGAGGGGGGAACGGAGAGTAAACTCTTCGTGGGTACAGGGCCTCTGGGCAGTGAAGACAATGTTTTGAATGGACGCAGTGTTACGGCCTTATAGGCAAATGCAGGCCTGGCCTTCTGGGCCCAACAGTGAGTCCCTGACTCCTGGGCGGTGAGGAGTTCCCGCCCACGGGCCTGGAGCCGATGGTCAACACCCGGTTCAACTGAACTTTCAAGAAAGCTGGGAAAACAACACAACACAGCCCATCAAGCACAAAGACGGAAGGGTAAAGATGGCCAGGACACTGAAGAATCCAAGAACTTCTCTGAGAGGAAAGGCTGTAAGAACTATGAAGTTTAGGGGTGCCTACGTGGCTCAGTCATTTGAGCTTCCAACTTCCGCTCAGGTCATGATCTCACGGTTCGCGGGTTCGAGCCCCACGTCGGGCTCTGTGCTGCCAGCTCGGAGCCTGGAGCCTGCTTCGGATTCTGTGTCTCCCTCTCTCTGCCCCTCCCCAGCCCACATTCTTTTTCTCTCAAAAATAAATAAACATCAGAAAAAAAAAAAAAAAAGAAATAGGAGGTTTAGCCAGACAAGTAGAAGACAGAGGGATGTCTTCTATCATCCAAACACTGGAATGAAACCAGATTAGCTCTGTGTGGACCTAGATAACAGAATTAGGACAAATGGACGGAAATGTAAAAGTGGAGGTTTTATTAGATATGAAGAAAAACGTTCTAAGAACTTACGATGTGGGGGCGGGGAGGCAGCTAGCCCATACGAGTGGCTTTGTCAGGAGAAAACATAAGGGGGTCCCCTTGGGACGAGACCCTTCACACAAGCCCACTCTGAGGCTGGCACAGCCTGGAACTGGGGCCCAGGCCCAGGGAGCTGTGCCCTCGCCTATGAATCGGCCACAATATGCATGACCCGGCTGGGCAGCCCTGTGTGTCAGCATGACGGGCTGCTCCTGGACAAGCAGTGGGTCCAGAATGTTCCAGTCACTATGGCTGTGTAACAAGCCACTCCAAAGCTTAGTGGCTTAAAAACCATAACGTCGGGTGCCTGGGTGGCTCAGTCTGTTAAGCGTCAGACGTCAGCTCAGGTCACGATCTCACGGTTTGTGGGTTCGAGCCCCGCGTCGGGCCCTGTGCTGACAGCGCAGAGCCTGCTTGGGATTCTGTGTCTCCCTCTCTCTCTGCCCCTCCCCCGCTCATGCTCTGTCTCTCTCTCTCGAATTAATAAACATTAAAAAAAATTTTTTTTAAAACCTGTAACATCATTTATTTTGTTCACAGACGTGCAAAACGGGGCAGGGCTCGGCAGAGATAACCTGTGTGTGCCCCACTCTGTGTCGGATGGGGTGGCCTGGAGACTGAGGGCTGGGACCCAAGCTGGGGCCACCCCAACACATGGCCTGTTCACGTGGCCCGGCCTTCCTCACAGCGTGGCTGCTGCGTTCCAAAGCCACGCGGCCCAAGACAGAAAGCAGCAGGTGTCTCGCCTTTGAGGACCGGTGTCCGAGGTGACTTTGTGCCGCTCCCCCCTCGACCTAGTCCTCGATGCAGTTCCCCCTTGAAGGAGGGGGAACGGACCCTGCCTCCTCACTGGGGGCCTGGCAAGGTTTTAGAAGCACATGCAGAACTCTGACGAGTGTTGTGGCCTTTTTTGGGGGGGAAATACAACCTGACACGTGGGAAGAGGCGACGTGAGCGTCTGTCCGGCAGGAGCCCAAGGACACACACAAAGAGGCAGATATGCTCACCCTGTCCCACAAAGCCAGGAGCCCGGGAGACCCACAGGCCGACACCCCATCTTTCCGCAGGCCAGCACCGCAGGAGGCCAGAGCCCCAGTGAGCCCTCAGTGATGAGAGGCCTCTTCTGTCCTATGCAGACGCGGGCTTCGAGTCTCTAGCGATCCCCTGACACACACCGCAAGTTCGAACCCCCAAGCAGGGACGCTTTGCAGGAACACATGAGAGATGCACCCTGACATCTCTGTAACTCTCCCAGAAGCGTGGACTTTCGGGGTGAGCCTGCACTGGACCAAAGCCAGTTCCGCTGCTGTGTGTCTTTGGGAAAACTCCCGGACGACTCTGAGCCTCAGGTTCCCTAGCCTGGGAAAGGTGGAAGGTATGGAGCTGCCGTGGGGAGCATGTGACGCCCGGAGCCCAGCTTCAGAGCCCAGCCCCGCGTGCTGCTGAGGACGGTGCTGGCAGAGGGCCTCCCACGGAGAGGGAGGCCGCACCACGTGGCTGGCACGCGGCCGTCTCGCTGGCCCTCTCTGGGTACAGCCATGGGGACGCCTTGCCACCCCCACGATGGCCGGGCCACGCGTGTACCACACCCACAGCGCAGCTCGCCCAGATGCGGCATCCCTGGATGCAGAGCCCTCCTTTCCAGAAGGTCACCTTCCCAGCAGCTGAGCTAAGGGGAGCGGCTGAGTCTAACGGGATTAGGTTAATGAGGTCGTGGCCGGGTGGCCTGCCCGTGTCTTAGATGGTTGCATTTTCCAGCTGGTGATTAAGAGACAGGCCCTGCAGGACTCGGGCTCATTACCATGTAACTGAATCTCCTCCCAGATGCCAGCCGAGGCACGGAGAGGTTAAGTACATCTCCCAAGGCCACGAAGGCCGGCAGGGCTCCTCGGGGACAGTTCCGGGATGCTGGAAAGTGGCAGGCACCCTGGGGACAGCACCTGAGCCCGGAGCTCTTTCCGTCCACAGATGGCGGCCCGAGGACTGCAAGGGGGGGGGGGGGGGCGCTGTCCCCTTGTCCTCAGCATCAGCCCAGCGCTGCCCGCGGGCCTCGAGCCCAAAATACGGGCTTGGGGGCCTCGCTGAGAGGAGTGACAGCAGCAAGAACCTTGGAGGTGGGGTGGCCGGGCCAGGGTCCTTCAGCTGAGCTGCTCGGGAGGCTGGAAGGGATCAGGAGGCAGTGCAATGAAGCGGCCAAGTGCACGGCTCGACACCCAGCCTCTACCATTTACTGGCTCGGCGCCCATGGGCAACGTACTACCCTCTCTGGGCACCAGCTTTCTCATCTGTACAGCGGCGATAATAAATCAACTATCTCATAGGTTTACAGGAAACATTTAAATGTTTAAATGTTTATTTTTGAGCGAGAGAGAAAAAGTGAGAGAGAGAGAGAGAGAGAGAGCATGCACACATGACTGGGGGAGGAGCAGAGAGAGGAGGACAGAGGATCCCAAGTGGGCTCTCCACTGCCGGCACAGAGCCTGACGCGGGGCTCGAACTCACTAACCCTGAGATCATGACCTGAGCTGAAGTAGGACGCCTGACTGACTGAGCCACCCAGGGGCCCCTTCACTTTTAAGTCTTCAATTTTAGCCGTTGGTTCATGATTCAATTTCAGGTGGATTAAAGAATTGAGTTTTCGGGGTGCCTGGGTGGCTCAGTCGGTTAAGCGGCCGACTTCAGCTCAGGTCATGATCTCGCGGTCCGTGAGTTTGAGCCCCGCGTCAGGCTCTGGGCTGATGGCTCAGAGCCTGGAGCCTGCTTCCGATTCTGTGTCTTCCTCTCTCTCTGCCCCTCCCCCGTTCATGCTCTGTCTCTCTCTGTCTCAAAAATAAGTAAACGTTAAAAAAAAAAAAAAAAAAAAGAATTGAGTTTTCAAAAAGAATCTAAGAATTAAAAGATAGGAGGATGTGAGCTCTCGGTCAAAATTTAAGACTCTGTGAATCAAAAACACTACAAATAAACGGTAAAATTCAATGTTACATATTCTGTATGACGCATAGAAGAGATGTGAATATACCACAGTCTGCATTCATTCTGACATACACAGGATTAATGACCCTGCATTATAAATAAAGTTTAAAAATAGATACTAAAAGACCACTGTCCCGGGGAGGAAAAATAAAAAACAAAATGTATGAATTGCAAAGGAGATACACAAAAGAAGAAAGGCAAGCAGTTGGCAAACTGTAAAATGTCTATTTTTTAGTAACCAAAAAAAAAAAAAAAAAAGTAAAATAAAACAACTACAAGGTAACTTTGCATTGACAAAAATTGGTTTTAAATAGTAATATCTGGTTATGAGGAGAATGTACAGAACCTGTTTCTGCAGATGGGAATTTATGTGGTTATTATCTTTAAAAAAAATTTTTTTTAAATGTTTATTTATTTTTGACAGAGAGAGAGAAAGACAGCATGAGCGGGGGAGGGGCAGAGACAGAGGGAGACACAGAATCCAAAGCAGGCTCCAGGCACCGAGCCGTCAGCCCAGAGCCCGATGTGGTGCTTGAACTCATGAACTGCGAGATCATGACCTGAGCCGAAGTCGGACGCTCAACCGACTGAGCCACCCAGGCGCCCCTGTAGTTATTATCTTTTTGAAGGAGAATTTGGTGTTAAAACCTGGCACATTTTTAGCCCAAACATTCCACTTCCATAAATTTTATCCAGGAAAAAAACCATAAATGTGTACAAAATGTATCATCAAGATGACTTACAGAGGAGGATGCTGTTGGTTTCGTTAATGATGCCATATGCATTAAGGTAAACACGGGGGAGTCTGTTAGAGGGACACATAGACAGCATTTTCTTTTTCTTTCTTTCTTTCTTTTAAATTTATTTTTGAGAGAGAGAGAGAGAGAGAGAGAGAGAGAGCACGCGTGAGGGTGGGAGGGGAAAGGGGGCAGAGAGAGAGGGAATCCCAAGCAGGCTCCATGCTGTCAGCACAGAGCCTGACGTGGGGCTCGAACTCAGAAACCACAAGATCATGACCTGAGCCAAAGTTGGACACTTAACCGACTGAGCCACCCAGGCGCCCTGACACTATTTTCCAAACTGGCCACCTTCCCCAAGTCCAGGGGGTTCCCTGAGCAGATTCAGCAGCTGCCCGTGGCGGGGGTGTGGGGGACCAGTAGCACGGGAGAAAACCAGGGGCCAGGATCAGGAAAGACTGGAAGCTTCCAGTCCTGTTTCAACGAGTCCTGTTCCACCATTAGGATGGTGGGGGCACGTGACAGAGCGCATGTGCGAGGATGCTCATGAAAATGCTAGCTCTCGTGTGTACAGGTTTGGAGTTATAGCTTTTTTGCTTCTTCTCCCAGAAAGTGCTTTGATAGATTACTGAGACCCCCCGCATCTCTTTCGGAGGAGGGAGGGTCGTCTGACACTGACCCACATTCCCTTTTAAGATGTCCCGGCAGTCTAGACGGAGCCAGGCTTCACCTTTGGCCTACTTGGCAGGTCGGATTTATCTCATCTACAAATGCGAGACATTTAGGAGATAACGTATCGATGTCAAGATTTGGGGATCGTTAAATCCAGCCAACGGTCTCCCGGGAGCTGATGGGAAGATGCTGTATTATCTATCGCTGGGAAACCGGCATCTCACAAGCCCCGAGGACAAGTATCTCGGAAATGGGGTGGAGAGGAGATTGCCTGATACGCCAGCCATTCCTCCTGTTTCTTTTGATAGAAGGGCTGCTGCTTACTATGGGGTGTCCTTGCTCTTTCGACGGGAGAGGGCAGGACAGCAGAGGGAGCTTGGAATGCGAAAAAGGGCTCGGCCTTTATAAAACGACCTCAGATTTATCTCTTTTGAGCTGTGCTTGAGGCTACATTATCCATTGGGCAGCCATCAAAGGTCCATGAAATCTCCAGCGTCCTTTTCAGCCCGGGGACACCAGAGCTACCGACGGAGTGTGTTTTGTGAGGGACTAGGGGGCTGAAACGGTGCAGATCGACATGTCCAGGTCGACTAGGGGGCTCTCCCACAGAATGTAGAGGCTGGACGTGTTCTCTATCTCTGCTGTCCTCTACAGCAGCCACCAGCCGCACGTAGGGAGTGAGCCGTTTGAAATACGGCTCAAGGGGAAATCCATGGGTCTGGATGTTGTTTAATATCAACCAATCTATATTTAAATAGCCAGGTGTAGCTAGTGGCTCCCTTATTGGGTGGCTCGGCCTGGCGGTTCAGAGCGCACAGTCTGGCTTCGTACGGCCTGGGTCTGAACTGCAGCTACCCTCACGCCGATACTGGACGAGTTGCTGAACGTCACGTTACCTCTCTGGACAGTGGGGTGATGCCAGGACCCAAGCCTCTCCTGAGAATTACCTGAGCTGCTCTGTCTGTTATTTATGTGCGTGACATCCACTGTCCTCTCTCTTCCATCCCACTCTGTCCTCCAGAAG
The DNA here is from genome assembly GCF_046562875.1 of Panthera onca. NCBI lineage: Eukaryota > Metazoa > Chordata > Mammalia > Carnivora > Felidae > Panthera > Panthera onca. The sequence goes on along the minus strand of NC_138352.1, from coordinate 21,357,813 downwards.
CAAGATCCCCACGGACACATCAGGGACCCCCTTGTCTTGCCCCCTGGCTTCCAGTTGGGTTCAGGCACCGAGAAGTGCCCACAGGAAGCTGGAGGGCAGGGGGAGAGAGAGGTAGCTTCCTCCCTGCCTGGTCGCCATGCCGAGTCCCTCTGCTGGAGGCCAGGGCCCTGCCCTCCGGGCGGCTCTCCCAGCACCACCGGCCCACATCTTGGTGAAGAGTCTCTTTACTAAGGTCTGTTAGCTAGCTCCACTTGAGGGTGTTTTCCATTTCCTGCCAGAGCCTGACAGGCAGGGTTAATGCCATTCCCGTCCTCATCACTCCACCACCCTCCATTATGACCACAGGACATTGTGCAGCTGTGTCCTAGGCTCGTCGGCCCCACTGGCTTCGTCTTTCTGACCAACCCCTAAGTCTTTTTTTTTTTTTTAATTTTTTTAATGTTTATTTATTATTGAGAGACAGAGAGAGACAGAGCATGAGCAGGGGAGGGGCAGAGAGAAAGGGAGGCACGGAATCTGAAGGAGGCTCCAGGCGCTGAGCTCTCGGCACAGAGCCCGACGTGGGGCTCGAACTCACAAACCGAGCGAGATCGTGACCTGAGCCGAAGTCGGACGCTCAACCGACAGAGCCCCCCGGGGCGCCCCTGACCAACCCCTAAGCCTTATTCACTGACCTCAGCTGGCTGGTTGGGGTCTTCAGAAGTGGGAAGATGATCATTAGAAAACAGGGGTTTTCCCCACCAGAATCCCTACCCCCAGGGGACTGTCGGATACACTTTGTTAGCAAGCTCATGCCAGAGAACATTCTAGTTGCTGCTTTTCTGTGCTTCGCGTGAGAACAGTGGAAGCTTGAATCCGTTACCCGTGGCCCAGTGAGACCAGCACTCCCCCCCCCGCCCCCCACACCAGCCTGAGCCCTGGTCACGCCCCTAATCATGGGCCATCGCCAAGGACTACTGGCATTCACTCTGTGTCCCTAAGGAAGAAACACAGCCGTGTCTCTGCCCACGTCAGGCCTCACTGGCTGGAGAGCTGGCCAAGGTCGGGAGCTGGCTGCTAGGTGCTCAGGGTGAGGACCAGGCGTGGGCATGATGGAGAAGAGGGGACAACAGCTTCGAGCCCAGAGGGGTGGGTCCATTGTGCCAGTGAGCACTTCCTGCTTGCGAGGGGCCCAGAGCATCTGGGAGGGTTCGTGCGTGCAAGTGGGAGAAGTCAACCCAGGTCAATATAAGGAGAAAAAAGTAATTAATTGGGAGGATATCGCGTGGGTGCCACAACGGCCACAAACACTCGAGAGTCAGGTTCTGGGGAATGGGCGGCTAAAAGGCAGGCCCGACCAAAATCATGCCAAAGAGCCGGTCGTGTGGCTTCTGTCCCCCACATACTGGGCTCCCAGCTGGCCTCCTGCAGGTGCCATCGCCTAAATGCATTCTGCCCCCTCCCTGCTTCTCTGGGTCAGCAGCTCCTGATTCAGAGTCCCAGGTGGGTGGGACTGGTTGGGAATCAAAGCCACTTGCCACGTCCCTGCTGCCAGGGGGTTGGGAGGACAGTTGAGACCTTGCAGCTTGGGCTTTGTCTCCCACCAGGACACTATGGCAGGGAGCCCCCCAAACATAGGGGTGAGATCCTGGACAGCCATTGCCACAGGGTGAGACTGCCTGTGGCCTGGAGGAACCGCGAGCCTGCAGACCGGCCAATGTCAAATACTGACTTTATCGTGCGTAAGAACCAACCGGGGCAGGTGAGCAAGCTTGCACATTCGCCACTTTTTAAAGACCTGGACCCCATCCGCCGATGATGGGGTCTGGAAATACACATGACACTGAGGCAGGTGGTCCCCAAACTCGCACAGACACCCAAGCAGATGCCAGTACCTTGCCCAAGTTGCTCTGAGGGCACAGAGGAGGCTTGGATCTAACCCACAGGGAAAAACGGAGTCTTGAAGAATGAGGTGGGGGGGGGGGGAGGTGAGGAGGAGGAGGAGGAAAATTCGGGCAGAGGGTATGGGATGAACCCAAAGCACTGCAGTGAGGCCCAGCATGGAGGCATAAAGGAACTCAAAGAAACGGAGACTGACAGGAAGCCAGAACAGGGTGAGGCCTGGGGGGTGGGCAGCGTCTGGGTTAGCCAGCAGCCATCCAAGCCAATCCAAGGGGGTCCTGCTTTCTCTTTCAGCCAGTGTTTTCAAACAGATCACGGCTCACTCCTGGGTCATGCAATCAGTTTAGTGGGTCGTGGCCAGAAGTTTTAAAACGTGATGTAGAAGAGAAACTCAGGTTAAGTATCAATTCTTGGAAACTCTGCTTCAGTTACAGAAATAAGTGTGTTATAAAGTCAATTGCAATGTAAAATAAAAAATTTTTTTAAAGTTCATTTATTTTGAGAGACAGAGAGAGAAAGCGTGAGGGGGGGGGGGGTGTGTGGAGAGAGAATCCCAAGTAGGCTCCGAGCTGTCAGCACAGAGCCCGATGTGGAGCTCAAACCCACAAACCATGAGATCATGACCTGAGCTGAAATCAAGAGTCAGATGCTTAAGTGACTGAGCCACCCAGGCGTCCCAGTAAAATAAATGTCTTACTATAGGTCAAGGTACAGAAGTTTAAAATCCACGGTCGTGGGCAGAAACGTGGTTTGAAGCTTTTTAAAAAGAATGGTATGATCGGGGCGCCCGGGAGGCTCAGCTGGCTGAACATTCGACTCTTGATTCTGGCTCAGGTCATGATCCCAGGGTCGTGGGATCGAGCCCCAGGTCAGGTTCCACACTGAGTCTGGAGCCTGCTTGGGATTCTCTGTCTCTGACCTTCCCCACTTGCCCTTTCTCTCTCTCTCTCTCTCACTCTAAAATAAAAAATAAAAAGAATGCTAGATGATTAGATATGCAGTATCGTCAAAGACCCCTCTGCTGCTGGTTGCATGTGGACAAGAGCAGAGAAGAGACCCTTCGGGACAAGCCTGAGGCCCATCTACAGGAGAGATGCTAAGGGCCCAAACCTCAGCGGTGCTCACCGGAACAGAGAGGAGAAGTTCCAGGCAAGATCGGGAAAGTCAGCGCCGGCTGGAGGCCTGACCAAGAAGAGGACAGGCCCCCCGTTGCCGGGTGGGTGAGTAGGAGGACGATGGTGCCATTACCCGAGCTGGGGGACAGCGGGGAGATGCCGATTTGGCTCGCAGCAGAAGCAGACCAGGTGCAGAAAATGAGCTAAGGGCTGGACACTCTGATCAGGGAGGCCTGTGGAACCTGACGGGGGTTAGCCTGAGACGTGAGCCACCTGCCCTAAGCTAAGCCATCGGACACTGTCCCCGGGATCGCAGCTGCGTTCACTCTGCAGGGCCGCCCCGGACAGAGTCGCGTTCCTGCTCTGGAGGGCCCTTTCAGAGGGCCGGTCCTGCGGTTTCCGGCTAAATCAGTGAGCTCCCTGTCCCTGTCCTTTTTGGTTAGGCTAGCCAAAGCCGTTTTCGGTTGCTTACCACCAAAGAGCTCTGACTGCTAAATGGCACCCACTCTGCGGGTCTCCCAATGTCCGCGGCATTCAGGCGCCACCGTCTCAAAGGCGTTGCAAACTGCGAAGTCCTGATCAGATGTAAGGAACGTCTCCCTGAGCCCTTCGTATCCACTGGTGCTAGGATGCCACCCGTCCCTCCACCTGCTGGGAACCTGGGGCTCAGCTTGGCGCTAGGGCAGGCAGGAAAGGTTGGAGATGAGATTCGGAATGGTCCCGAACCGCCCCCACACAGAGCGATCCACCGGAACCGTCTGCATTCCGTGCTACCACCGCCCTTTACAGACGGGACAGAGAGGCTGTGACGGTCAGGAGAAAGGGGGAGGAGGGGGACCAGGCACAGGGACGGAAGCTGCCACCTCGGGCCGAGTAGAGGCAGGGCTCATAAACAGGTACCGGGGGTCTTTTCTCAGAGCCCTCTCTGGCCCCGCCGGGGACTATGTTAATTGGCTCCTCTGTGCTCCCACCGCCCCTGGGCTTCCCGAGGGTCCTGGCTTTACTGTCTCCTCCAGGCAAGCACAGTGTATTCACTGTGCCCTCCATAGGGTGCCTCGCACTCCGCGGGCCCTGCAGGAACCAAGTGAACAGCGAATGAGGGATCCAGGGATCCTTCCTCCTGCCCAGCGGTGGCTCCAGTGTCCCTCTCCCACCGAAGCACCAGACCCAAATGCTGAGTACGCACAGCACCGCGTGGCCTGGTGACCCCAGAATCTGCCTTCCTGGTCCCTTCCCTCGGGGCTGTGGGCAGGGCTCCCGTTTACTTGGTGCATAAGCAGAAGCCAGGTCTGGTCCGGGTGAGGCGAGCACAGTTTGGTCATGAATCACACAGCAGTGGAAAATCCCCAGCCCGGCCCCCAGCTTGCCCGGGGCCTCGGTGCCTGGCTGGCAGGTGCAGGAAAGCTTGAGACCAGGAGCTCTGAGCAGAAACCCCCTTATCCAGCTGCAGCCTGGAGGCCCCGTGCGCCAGGCGGTCTGTGCCCAGAAGCCCCCTTCATCTCCGGCCCTGCCTCTTTAACATCCGGCAGGGCAGGGCAGGGGGCTGGGGGGGGCGGGGGGAAGGCACAGGCCTGGGGTATCCCACCCCCACACAGTCCACCAGGCCCCTTCAAGGGTCTGGACAGAGGTCAGCAAACGTTTCCTGTCGAAGGCCACGTAGCAAATGTTTCAGATTTCGAGAACCAGAACTACTCAACTTTGCTATTCTAGCAAGAAAGCAGCTTACACAGCAAGCCGAAGAATGGGCCGGGCCATGTTCCAACAGGTCTTTAGGTATAAAAACAGTTGGTGAGGGGGCGCCTGGGTGGCTCAGTCGGTTAAGCATCTGACTTCGGCTCAGGTCACGATCTGGAGGTTTGTGAGTTTGAGCCCCGTGTCAGGGTCCAAACTCTCTCTCCCTCTCTCTCTCTGCCCCTCTCTCACTTGAGCTCTCGATTTCTCTCAAAAATAAAATTCAAAATAGTTAGTGGGCTGCAAAGTAGGGTTAGTGGACCTGCCAAGTCTCCCACAGAATCCCCCCCAACCCCCACCCCCAGGGCAGCGTCTAGAGCCGTGGTTCCCAACCCAGGTGATGGTGTCCCCCACGGGACACGTGGCAATGTCTGGAGACAGTGCATGTGAGAGCCCCCTCTCCCCCGCAACAACAAAGAATCATCCAGCCTAAAATATCAACAGTGCCCAGGTTGAGAAGTTCTGCTTTATTGCAGTAGGTTTCAGAGTGTGGCCGTTATCACCTGGGAAGCCATTAGACTCGAACTTTTTCAGCCCCTCCCCTGTCCCTACTGGATCAGCACCTGGGGATGGGGCCTAGCATCTGTATTTTAAGTCTTTTTTTAACGTTTATTAATTTTTGAGAGACAGAATAGAGACAGAACACGAGCAGGGGAGGGGCAGAGAGAGAGGGAGACACAGAATCCGAAGCAGGCTCCAGGCTCTGAGCTGTCAGCACAGCTCCCTTCAGTGGTTTCTCCACCCCTTCCCCACCTTAACTCCCGTAATTCCTCCTTTTAGAGGAAGATCAGCCCAACTGAGACCAACGATTATACCAAGTTGCAAATAAACACAACCCAGGGAGGTGAGAACTCCTGTCTTTTCTCTGCAAGACACCCGGCTAGGGAATGGGGGTGTGGGGAGGTAGCTGGAGGCAAAGACAACCCTCCTTGCCTTGTCCCCCACCCCCTCCACTCATACTCTAAACTACACAATATGTATTACTTGGATATTCCCCAGGGTAAATTTTCCTCCCGGCCATACTTTCTGTTGGATTCCAAGAGTGAGCCAGAGATTTTGCTCTTTGCGATTTAATTACAACGTGTTTGCTCCATGGTTAAGAAAGTGGCTTCACCACTTTTTCACCACTTTTTCAAACACCAGGGTGTTTGTGTGGCTCAGTCAGTTGAACATCTGACTTCGGCTCAGGTCATGATCTCGTGGTTCCTGATTTCGAGCCCCGAGTCGGGCTCTGTGATGACAGCTCAGAGCCTGGAGCCTGCTTTGGATTCTGTGCCTCCCTCCCTCCCTTCTGCCCCTCCCCTGCTCATGCTGTCTCTCTCTCAAATAAACTTTAAAAAAATTGGGAAAAAAAAAACGGCTTCACCACTGTTCACACCTCTTAAAAGGCCCTTTGCTGGACTTTTGAAGGATCCCCTGGTGGGGCTGCCCAGCCCAGGGCGGGGCGGGGGGGGGGTGGTGGTGAGGAGGCCCCCACTGCTTGGACAAGGTCCATTCGACCTTCCCCTCTCACTGGGGCCCAAATGGGGCCAAAAGGGAGGACACATCAGGTGCATCAGAAGAGCCGACGGCACAAATGCCATTTGCATTCTGGGTGGAAGGAAACTGCCTGAGCCTGAGCCGTGCATGGTCTGTTAGCTCTGAGGTGGTGGGAGAAACACATAGCTGGCCTCACTGGCCAGCCCCTCGGGAAGAGACGCGTAATGTCCTCGGTGCAGCTGACGTATAGGGACGGACAGAGTCAGAAAGAAAGCTACCGGTCCGTGTCCCCGAACAGATCATTCTGGGATGAGTTTCTTTGCCCAAGGTGACTCACCTGCCCTCACCCAGCCTCGCCCAGCCACACCCAGCCACAAACTTGCCAGTCCCTTAGGTGGGTCCCAGAGTGCCACTATTGGGAAACACGACACATCAGGTCAGGTCAGTCCCAAGTTCCAAGTCCCAGCTTCAGCCCTGGTGCCCGGGGCTGGGGGGTGGTGGGGGGGGGGGGGGCGCACATTCTCTGGCTGGGGTCTGGGAGTAATCTGGAGGCAGCCAGCGGGGCTGATAGAAAAGACGGACAAACCCTTGACTTGTCAAAGCCCTCAATGCCGTTCACAGCAGACATGTGCTTGGGGACGTCGGTCACTTCCCTGACTGCCACTCTCCTCATCTGTAAAATGGGACGTTGCTCTGGACTGGACTGCAAGGCTGCCAAATGTCTCCCACATGTGACGACACCCTACGGGCCACCCCCCCCCCCCCCCCCGCGCTCCACCTGCCTGCACCACAGACTGCCTGGCGATTCCTCCCGTGTGCTCGTATTTTATGGGATATTCACAACGCCCTTTAGCTTTCCCGTGAGTGTAGGGTTTACTGACCAGATAAAAAGAGAAATCTGGAGGTCAGGATCTGTGTTTTATTTTTTTAAATTTTTTCTTTAAAGTTTATTCATTTGTTTTGAGAGTGAGAGAGAGAGAGAGCACAAGCAGGGGAGGGACAGAATCCCAAGCAGACTCTGCCCTGTCAATGCAGAGCCCGATGCACGGTTCAGTCTCACTGACCATGAGATCATGACCTGAGCCGAGATCAAGAGTCAGACGCTTAACTGACTGAGCCCCCCAGGTGCCCCCAAGATCCATGTTTTACTTATTTATTTTTTAAAATTTTCTAATGTTTATTTATATTAGAGTGTGAGCAGGGGAGGGGCAGAGAGAGAGGGAGACACAGAATCCGAAGCAGGCGCCAGGCTCTGAGGCATCAGCACAGAGCCCGATGCGGGGCTCGAACCCACGAACCCTGAGATCATGACCCGAGCCGAAGTCGGACGCTCAACCGACTGAGCCCCCCAGGTGCCCCAAGATCTGTGTGTTAAGCTCCACACTGCTGCACGGCATGTTGGATTCCTGTGTCAACCACCTTGATATTTCCAGATTAGTTGCGTGATAAACATACATGGTAGATAGAGGCACAAAATATATCCACTGAGTGAGCGAGTGGGTGGGTTTAAATCTTGTAGCTCTTCCTGAGAGGACCCAGGACAGCTCCCCAGGCTCTTGTCTCAGGGCCTCTTCAGGGAACAGCCCCAGTGGGAAGGGCAGAAGCAGATGGCTGTCTCCCAGCGAGGAGGGCCAGCAGGGGGGCCCGCAGCTCCCTGGAGCAAACACGCACAGTGCCCCACAGTGAGCGTGGAAAGACCCTTTGTTTCCTCTGCCCTTTGTGTGCTACCCACCCCCCGTAACCCCCTCCCCCCCAGGGATGCAGGTACCTGTGCAGTTGCTAGGGAACCATCTCTCTGAGCACCTAGGGGAAGGGGCTGTGCTCACCAGGGCTCAGGAGCCTGTGCCTGCTCTCCGCTCCAGGAGTTTGTGGTGGGACCAGATGAGGCCTCCCCTGGACCATCACCTGCACTAACTGAGGGCTTTCTGCCCCCCCCCTCCCCCCCGCCACACATACACAGTCAGGTGGTCGATCCAGGAAAGTGGGGAAAGTGAGATGCCCGGGATGCCCTGGAAAGAAACGATGGCCGCCAGTCCCTCCCTCGAGGGGAGAGAGAGGGATGGGCACTCCATCCTGTCCGGTGAGGCAAGATGATGATGGCAAGGCCACCAGCTCAGAGACGCTGGGAGATGTTTGGTGGCATCTGTTCTTTGGTGTGAAGTCCCCAAGGGAAGCAGAGAAATGCTCTGCTTTTTAGAACCACTGAAATCAGGGGTTCTCAGCCAGGAATATTTGCCTCTCTGCCCTCCCTCGGGGGGGGGGGGGGCATTTAGCCACCTCTGGGGACATTTTTGATTGTCATGACTAGGAGGTGCTACTAACATCTAGTGGGTAAAGGCCCAGGACACTACTTAGCCATCTTACATCACACAGGACAGCCCCCACCCCAAAGGAAGAACCAATCCAACAACTTCTGCCTACTAGGCTCCTCCTTCTCTTTGTTAATCCCTGCTCATTGTTCGGATCTCCTCTTGTCCAATAAGCCTTTCCAGGAACCCCAGGCTGGGTCAGTGCCCACCCCACTCCCCTTTTATTCTCTCACCAGCACCCTGCACTCAGCAGGTGTCTTATTCACAGTTCATCCCCAACACCCAGAATGGATAGCCTGATGAGCGCATACGTTCGGTCTCATACGGTTCTTCAAATCTTTCATTCCTTAGCACAGTTGTCCCAGCATTTTAAAATTTTTTTAATGTTTATTTAATTTTGAGAGAGAGAGAGAGAGAATGAGCAGAGGAGGGGCAGAGACAGAGGGAGACATAGAATCTGAAGCAGGTTCCAAGCTCCGAGCTGTCAGCACAGAGCCCGACATGGGGCTCGAACCCACTAACTGTGAGATCATGACCTGAGCTGAAGTCAGATGCTTAACTGACTGAGCCACCCAGGCGCCCCTGTCCCAACTCTTTAGACACATGTCAAATGCCTCAAAGGCGCTTACTGAGACTTAATAAGCATAGGTCCCCTCCCCTGCCAGCCCCACCCCTCAGCCCCTAGCCCAATGTGAAGCATAGGAGTGGACAATCAACAGCAGTTTGCTGCCTGCTTCCTGCCTGGCCTGGGCCTCCAGCCCACTCCCGCCAGGAAAAGGAGTGAAGGATTCCTGTGCATCTGCAGAGACTGAGAGCCAGGAGCCTGGACAGGACCCCCAGAGCAGCGAGGAAGGAATTAGCTCCAATCGCATTAACGTGGTTCTCAGGAAATGCTGTTGAATTAGAGGTTACAGCCATGCCAGCTGCCTCTTTTTAATAGGACACTAATGCTCATTCTGAGTAATTGCTCTATTTGCAATGGTTTCTTAATGTTCAGCTTCTGGAGACCTGAGAGGAAAGCATCTTGTGTTTCCAGTAATCAGCTCTCTGCTGGGCAAGGCAGGAACCCGAGCTGGGGAAAGGCCCTTCCTGGCCAGACCGGGGGACCCACAATGCAGACAGCCTGAGGAGGGGGCGGGGGCTGGGTTCCCTGGCCAGCTCGTGTCGTGCTCCCAGGACTTTGCAGAGGGTCAGCCCGTATAGGCAGAGGCAGGCAGGTCTCTGTGCACAAAAGAGCCTCACTGAGCCTTCTCTAGGGCTCCCTGCATAGTTATGCTGCTGCCTAAGGCAAGTCCCTGCTAAGTGTTCTAAGGGCGTCCGGCACCTCTCCCAGCATAACATTTATTATGCTTACCATCTTGATTCTGATAGCACTTCCCATCTTGGTCATTAGAGTAATTAAGGTTCATTGGCGGGGAGAAAAAGCAAAGTGTACAGAAGGAAACAGATTGTATTGCCACAGCACTCGATGATCATACCTCTCTAACATATTTTCTATGCAGACGCACACGTAAAGATCTGAAAACACCATTTTAAAAAAAAAATAGGGCTGATCACACCATCCACCCTGGTTTTTTGTTTGTTTGGTTTTTTAACACCAGGATGGCCATGCTTCATTATAATTGCTTATACAATTGTCTGCCTTTCCAATGAGTGTCTGCTCACTGTGGACAGCATCCATCAGGGAGGAAAAATTTTCCTCTACCCCTCAAGATTCTTCTGGCTGGTCTAAGAATTGACGTGAGAACAGATTAACCGAAGAAAATAAAAACGTATTGATGTGCATACAGGGAATCCACATAAACATTAGAGATTCCCAAGACACTCAAAATGAGGTGTATATGTCATTCTGGACTAAGGAGAAGGGGGCAGGGGTCTGGGACTACAAAGGCAAGAAAGGCTATTCACAGAAAGAATGGAAAAAAATGAATGTTTGGTAAACAAATGTCTGCTGGGCCATCCAGAAACACTGGGACATGGGATTTTGATCAAACCAGCCTTGCTAGGCTCCTCCCTACAATACCTAGTTCATATTCTACTCTAGTATATTCTATAGCGACAGCACCCTTCCGGGAGCATGTCTTCTATCCAAATTCTTTTAGGCAATTAGGAGGAGGGAGAAAGAAACACCTATTGAGTTTTCTGTTTCTTCAAAATAGCCTTAAAAAATCCACCTGCCAAAAAGATACATGCTGGGAGGGGCAAATCTTGCTCTCCGGCACACCAGACTCCACCAGGCTCACTGGTACTCACTGAGCAGAGAGCTAGCACATGGCAATCACTCCATGAATGTTAGCTGGTGAAACGGTGTGCCAGTCAGGATTCCCTGGGTTGCAAGCAACATAATTAAAGTACCCAATTAAGCACCCAATTACAACCGGCTCAAGCAAAAAAAAAAAAAAAAAAAAAAAAAAAAAAAAAAAGAATGATTTAGCGAAAACATCTTGGATATTCAAAAATAATTCTAACTTCAAATGAGACTTGATCCAGTAACTCATCCAGGACCTAATCAACCTTGGTCTTTATGTCTCTTTGTCCTGTTTTGTATGCTGCTAGTGTCATCTTTAGGCTCCTCGTGGTGGCCCAGAAACTCTGGGGACATGTCATGGCCTCACACCATCGCCATACAGTCCAGGAGAAGAAAGCAAGTCACTTCCAATAACAGTAGCATATGTTTTGGAGGGAGGGGACGTTCCTTTCTCTGAACCCATCCCTGTGGTCAAGGGCATGGGTGGAGCTGGGGGTGGGGTCAATCCTACCCAAGCCCCATGGGGGAGAATGGAGAATAAATGAAATACAGGAAAATCCCAGTGTTGAAAGGAAAGGGAAAGGAAGACATGAAGACCCACTACAAATGAATGATGGATAGATGGATGGACACATGGGTAGGGGGAAGAATGAATCAGCTCTTGAGGAGAGCATTATGGTTCTCACTCAGAGAAGGGAGTTTGTGAGGCAGATGGGATTCATGGGGAAGACAGGTGCCTGTCCTATCTCGAGAAGTTTTTGGCACGGAGCTGGGCCATCGTGTCCAGAGGAGGTCCAGCGGCCACCCCGTCACTGAATGAAGTCATTCTGTGCACAGGGCACTTCCTCCTTTTAGGTCTTGGTTTCTCCATTTGTAGAATGAGTTGGGGGCTGGGGATGGGCTAGGTTATGTCTCTTTCAGTTTTCAAATCCTATAGTTGAGTCATTTCAGACATTCTCCTCAAAAGTTAGCTGGCCTCAGCACCCCACCCTGAGGTCAGCCAGCCACCGGGAAAGAGTGAGGGTTAGCTGAGTGGATGGACACTGACCATTACTCGATCACCATGAGCCCCAAGTAGTGAAAAGGGAACCTGTAGATGCAGGAAGAGTATTCTCCTCCAGAATTCTCTGGAACTTCGGTGATTTGTGTCTGAAATGAAGGACTTTGGCTTGACTCTGAGTCAATAGGAAGCCTCGGAAGGTTTCAGGCAAAGGACTGCCATGACCTGACTCCCATTTTAAGAGTCTCCCCACCAGCTATGTTGAGACTAGAGGAGGTAAGTACCTTCTTACTCCACTGCTCCCGTCCCCTTCCTGCTTACCTCCACCTCTCCCCAGGGCAGCTGAGGGGGCCAAGAGTTCTGATCTTATACCAGTGAATCTAATCGTGAGGCTATGAGAGGGGAGACAGTTCCTCTTCTGGCTTGACAGCTTGGGAAATAAGGGATTTTTGTTTGTGAACAAACACCTCATGTCCAGGCAATGATGTAACAGCATACCTAAAAATAGACCTCTGCCTGGATTATTGGCATAGGCTCTCCACGGTCAATGCCGCCAGCAGGATGGGACAGTCTATTCTCAACACAGCAGCCTGAGTGACTCTTTTTTTTTTTTTAATGTTTTATTTATTCTTAAGAAAGATAGAGAGAGAAAGAGACAGAGCATGAGCAGGTAAGGGGCTGAGCGAGAGAGGGACACAGAATCCAAAGAGGCTCCAGGCTCCGAGCTGTCAGCACTGAGCCTGACGCGGGGCTCAAACTCACAAGCCGTGAGATCATGACCTGAGCTGAAGTGGACGCTTAACCAACTGAGCCACCCAGGCGCCCCCTGAGTGACTCTTAAAATGGAAGTCCAACCACATCAGTCCTTTGCCCCAAACCCTCCTGTGACTTCCGGTCTCATTCAGAGTCAAGCCAAAGTCCTTGCAGTGACGTACAGAAACCATCTGTTTCTCTTACTCATCATGTTGTCTGTTTTCCCCTCTAGAACGGGGTCTTTTCTCTGTCTTGTTCGCTACACCAGTCTACCTCCCGTGCCTGACACCCAGGAGATGCTCAAAAACTATCTGTTGCCTTCTGCTGAACGCACCCTCTTCTTCTACCCTTCTTTTGGGGTGAGAGGCGGATGATAGCGCCTCTGAGCGTTTGCTGCAGTCCCAGGCTGGTATTTCCAAGCAGGGAGCAAGAAGATGCAAAGCGGAAATGAGGAGTTGCCCATCAGATCAACTTTGGGCCATCTCGTTATTTATGGAATCCACTGATGCAATTTTGGGTACTCTGAGGTCAAATAAACCTTTTGGTGTATTTCATTCTTGTACCACACTACCTAAATTGAGGCAGTCAAGAGTAAACAGAAACAAAATGCAGCTGCTGCAAAGACTTGGGAATTCTGCTTCCTCAGAGATTTGTCTTGGATAAGTTGGTTTCCTTCCACATCAGGGAAGAAACTGGAGCTCTGCCTCCCTGAGCCATCGGGTGTCTGGGTGTGCAAACCCCACACTCGGGGCTGTTTATTTCCTCCGGAGCACTTGGCTTGAAATGAAGTAATGAGGTTGCCCGTTGAGTGGAGGTGCCTTGGTTGCAGAAGAAATTCAAACAGGGATCCCTCCCTAGAGGGAGACCGGCAGGCCTTCCCACTTCATTGTTCTTAATAATGAAGGCAATTCGGCAGTAGGGAAGTCAGTCTCGGGGGCCTGCCCTGCGGACGGTCTTGGGACAAGTGCCTTCCCCCCGGCCCCCCCCCCCCAAAAGCCCTCCCGATTGCCCCCCCTGCAGGTTTGGTTCTGGGTGACCTTTCCATCCTCCGTTCCTCAACACGCCCCCCCCCCCAACATCCCAGCTCCGCCAAAGCTGATTGGACAGTGGTGATCAGGTGACCCACAAAGAGCCAATCCTGGGCTGGCAAGCTCCATAGACCAGAGTCTAGGCCAGTAGAGGGAGCTGGACCAGTCAGTTGTGCTATTTCTCCGGAATCCACCAGGGTGACGGTGCTATATCAGCTACGGGAGGAGAGCAAAACAAGGAGAGGGAGGTGGGGGTCGGGAGATCAGCAGGGTGATACAGAGAAGAAACAGAGCAGCTGAGTAAGCCAGCGAGGGGCGTGAGAATGAACGGACACTGAAGTAGCTGAACCCACATTAACGATGGGCCGTTACTGCCAAACCCAGCCCCGAAGCTGATGTGGATCCCAGACTCATTTCCATCTCCGGGCTCTGGGAATCCTACCATCCTGGGTCCCGGGTTCAGGAGCCCACCCTGGTCCCATTCTGGGATTTCTGTCTTCTCTTGGTGCCTGTGCCATTCTCACGATAACCACCCCACCCCCGGTTTACTTACTTCTTGAGCCTACACAGTGTTTTGTCTCTCCTCCAACCACAAGGGCTAACTCGGTACAATGCCTTCATTAACTTGGCCAGGCATCAATACTAAAGAGTGAAGTGTTTGGGTAGGGAGAACTCGTCATCAAAGGGCTTTCTGATTTCCCAAATGATAAGCAAAGCAACAGCTGCTTAATCGAACGTGGGTTCCCCACCTAGACTTAAAAGCAGCTCCCATTTATTGAGCGTCTGCCATGGAATGTGCCTTTTCTAAATGCTTTACATATTTCCACTCATTTAATACTCCCAGCGCCATGGGGTCCTTCTGTTTTCCTATAGCCGCTTTACAGACCAGGAAGTAAAACTAGTATGGGGCATAGCTGGGATTTGAACCCATGGAGCGCTGTTCCAGAATCTGTGTTCTGAGGTACTCCGGTTTTCAGTCTGTCCGTACCACTGCCCTTTCTAACGTACCCTAAATCTGCATTTGCTGCAAACCTCTTTTTTCAGTTAATATATTCTACAGATCCACAGTATGGAAAACAAAACCAAACGGAGCTTCTCTGATTGGAGATGGGGTGTGGGGTGATGCACCTGGAGTCCCAGCCACCTGATCCCCTTCCGTGCCCCCCACCCCCCACCCCGGGCAGTGGTCCCTGGAGAATCAATCGCCCCTTCTCTCCTTCCCCACAGGGAGTGTGGTTTGAAAAATCTCAAGTGTGTCTGTTTGTGGGCAGGGGGAGGGAAGCTAGGGCATGTGGGAGATAGGCTTCCAGAGGGACTCTGCCCTCCACGCACTCTGTAGACAAGTCATGTCGCCTCTGAGATTTCAGGGGAAACACCTGTCACTCGCGAGGGGACCCAACTTTCTGTCCATCCCAGGCTGCTGCTTGGTAGCTGGGTCGGGCTGCTGCCAAAGCCTCTCTAGCCAATTATGTTCTTCCCAGATAGGCTGGACGCAAAGGATGAAAAATCAAGGAAGGAGGGAGCAAGATTTACTCCGTCCCTAGCTGCCAGCTCACCAACTAGGCACAGAAGCTACAGTACTTCCCACGCCAGTCATCAGCTTGAACTCTTGGGATTACTCTTCCCCAAATGTGAAGGGTTAACTCTCTCCCTCACTCCCTCCCCTCCCTCTCCCACTCTCCCTCTCCCTCCCCCCGCTCCATCTCCCCACCCAGCCCCCCTGTATGCCTGTATTTCTCAACCTCCCCTCTTGGTCCGGCTGCTTTCTATCAGGTATTTGGACTTTATCTAACACACAAGTACTGCGTCATCAACCAAGAAATCACTCAATAATTGTTTGATTGTAGTAACTTCAAATCTCCTTTCTGATAACTGAATCCTGCTTCTTTCCGTAGACTATGAGGTCTTAAAAACACATTTACACAGAACATAATTCAATTTTTAAGAGCTATAAGGCAGGTTTCCCCACAGAGATCAAAAGCACCATTTCCTGCAGGTGGCAGGCAGGGCCGTGTCTATTTGTCTGCAGAGATAAGAACGGCCGGCCGCCATCCAAGCTGAGCTAATTCCAGAGCACGCCCAGCAGACTTGTGCTGGATGCCTTTTAACAGACTCTGCTGAAATGGGTAGTGGCCGGTGGAAAGCCCTGTGCCCTGGGGCATAGGCACTGAGTGATGGTGTGTCAGGATCATTTCAAAAAATGCTCCCCAGGCAGAAACAGGGAGCCAAGTGAGGAAGGGGCGTGGGCGGGAGGACAAAACTATTCAGCAGGAAGGGGCAGAAATGTCTGGGGGCATGTGACACTCCAGCCTCCAGCTCTGCAAAACAACTTCTGACTCACACCCACGATGAAACCGCCCAAGGGATAAAGGGGTTTTTTCCACTCAGGTCTCAACTTTGGGACCAGAAGCAGGTCTTTGCCCCTTAATTCTGTCCTATTTGTCCATAAAGGCCCATAATTATGGCAACGGAAGTCAGGTTGTGGGAGCATTTTCTAGGCCAGCACTGAGCCATGTGTTTGCTCACTGGTTCATCCAACCTGTGAACCTTTTACTGCCAAGCCTGCTGTGTGCCAGGCTCTGTTTGGGGGTCCTGGGGATACAATGGTGGGTAAAATATAGAAAGTCTATCCTCTCAAAGGGCTCACGTTCAAGTGGGAAGAGAATTAAAAAATGCACAACTAAATACACAATATAAAGCAATGAGAAGCGCTTAGGAGAAAAATAAAGCAGGCTCAATGGGTAGAAAGTGAAGAAGGGTACTATTTCAGACAGAGGAGTACAGTCTTTAGGATAGGGTGTCCCCTGATGGTAACCTAAAGGAAGGGAGAGATCAAGCCACAGAGAGAGAACAATCCGTGTGGAAGAAATGCCATCGGGAAAGGGGACGGTGTGCGTGGTATGTGGGAGGGAAGCGGGGAACCCAGTAGGTATGGTGTAGAATGAGCAAAGGGGAGAGAGGCGGGACATGAGCTCAGAGAGGTCATAGGCCTTGTAGGAAGGACACAGACATAGAACTTTCTTCTGGCACCACTAGAGAGTGTTGAGATGAGGAGGGTCTTGATTTTTTTTTTTTTTTCCTTTAGAACAGTTCTGGCTACTGTGGGGAAAACAGAATTGAGGAGGAAAGATGGGGGAAGCCCAGATGCCACCGAGGCAGCAAAGGCAACAGTCCAGGTGACAGCTTTAGCACTAACCCTCAGGGTGGACAGGAGTGGCCCCGCTGTGAACAGATTTCCAAAGTGGAAGTGACAGGTTTGTTGCTGGATTAGCTATGGAAGAGGAAAAGAAGTCAAAGATGATTCCAAGGGTTTTGGCTTGAGCACCTGGGAGAGGAAGACTTGAAGGCGGAGCTGGTGGGGAGGAATCAAGAATTTGGCTTGACCATGGGTGTGCCCTGCCCCCCCCGCCCCCCCGGGGCTCTTTCCCAACCCACCGAAGCCAAGAGCGGGCACTGTCCCAGCACTCACGGGTTGCATCAAATAAAGCTGTGGACACACGCCCCGCCCTCGACACTCTCCAGCAGCCTTGCTAAAGCTGGTGGGAAAGTGTGCACTCAGGAAACACCTCCTGATCGCCTGTCTCTGGTGGCCAGAGGGGCTTGTGTTCCTGGGCCCCATGGGACTGCAACAATCAGAAGGACGGTTCAGAGCATACCCGGGCACTCAGCGCACAGACAGTGCCTGAAACACACACCCATTCTGCCTGTGAAAAAGGCCCATTTACGTGTCCTGGAACTTCAGGCTAAGGGATAGGCTTTAGGTGTGCCACACGTTTAGCGGCTACAAAGATACCCTCAGGGAATGCAGGCGGAAAGACATCATCTTCACAATCTCTCTTGGCGTGGCCACAGCTTGAAGGTACCTCCCAGAAGCGAGCTTATATACTTGTCCAAAGCCCTGATTCTTTCACCTGTCATCCAGGGAACACCTCCAGATCTCCTGGTCCAGAGGTCAACAGGGTCTACAACTGCAGTTGCATAGGACTGTACGTACTTACGTATGTTAAAAGCTGCTGCCTGAGAACCTGGCTTCCCATCAGCCTGGAACTAGGTGCTGAGATCACTCCATCTGGAACACACTTGGCACAGGCTCAACAACTGGAACCTGTCAAGGGTAAGTCAGGCTACGTTGACCTTAACGAGCGCGAGGGACAACCAAGAGCTAGGGCAAGTTTGAAAGATAAGGGTCCTCTTCTACACAGGGCCACTCCTTCAAGATTGGGAGGGGAAGCTGTGTGTGCGCCAATTCACAGAAAGAGAGGGAGCCAAGCAAAATGAGAAAACAAAGGAATATGTTCCAAGCAAAAGAAAAAGACAAAATCTCAGGGGGAAAAAAAATCTTAATAAAACAGAGGTAAGTAAAATGTATGATAAAGAGTTCAAAATAACTGGAGCGCCTGGGTGGCTCAGATGAGCATCCAACTTCGGCTCAGGTCATGATCTCACAGCTTGTGAGCTCGAGCCCCGCGTCGGGCTCTGTGCTGACAGCTCAGAGCCTGGAGCCTGCTTTGGATTCTGTGTCTCCCTCTCTCTCTGCCCTTACCCCTTCACACTCTGCCTCTCTCTCTCTCAAAAATAATAAAACATTAAAAAAAAATTTTTTAACAGTTCAAAATAACAGTCATAAATATTCTCACTGCACTCAGCAAGACAGGTGAACACAGTGAGAGCACAACAAAGAGGCAGGGAATACAAGAAAGTACCAAAGAGAAGTCACAAAGCTAAGAAATATAATAACTGAAATGAAAAATATACTAGAGGGGTTCAAAAGCAGACTAGATGAAGCAGAAGAACAGATCAGCAACCTGGAAGACAGGGCAGTGGAACTCACCCAGAGCAGCAAAAAGAAAAAGAATTTTTAAAAGTAAAGAGAGCTGGAGAGAGTGATGGGATACCATCAAGCAGAATAACATTTACATCATAGGGGTCCCAGGAGGAGAAGAGAGAGAAAGGGGCAGAAAAGTTACTTTAAGAAATAATGGCTGAAAACTTCCCTAACCTGGGGAAGGAAACAGACATCCAGGTCCAGGAAGCAAAGAGAGTTACAAATAAGATGAATTCAAAGAGGTCCACACCAAAACACATTATAATTAAAATGTCAAAAATGAAAGATAGAGAACTTTGAAAGCAGCAAGAGTAAAACAACTTGTTACATACAAAGGGATCACCATAAAACTCATAATAGCTGACTTTTCAGTAGAAACTTTGCAGGTCAGAAGGGAGTGGCATGATATATTCAAAATTCTGAAAGGGAAGAAAACAAAACTTCTAACCAAGAATATTCTAACCAGCAAGGCTATCATTCAGAATTGAAGGAGAGATAAAGAGTTTTTCAGACAAGCAAAAGCTAAAGGAGTTCATCACCACCACACCGGCCTTATAAGAAATGTTAAAGAGACTTTTTTCAAGCAGAAAAGAAAACGAGTAACTAATAACAAGAAAACATGAAAGTAAAAATCTCACTGGTAAAGGTGAACGTACATTAAAGGTATAAACCACTTATAAAGACAGAATGAAGGTTTAAAAAGTAGTGGGGTGTCTGGGTGGCTCAGTTGGTTAGGTGTCCAACCTCGGCTCAGGTCATGATCTCACAATTCATGGGTTTGAGCCCCGCGTTGGGCTCTGTGCTGACAGCTCAGAGCCTGGAGCCTACTTTGGATTCTGTGTCTCCCTCTCTCTCTGCCCCTCCCCCATTCACACTCTGTCTCTCTCTGTCGCTCAAAAATGAAGAAACATTAAAAAAAAATTTTTTAAGTAGTAAAACTTAACTATAACTATAATAATTAGTTAAGGGGTACACAAAATGAAAAGATGTAAAATATGACATCAAAAACCTAAAACATTTGTAGGAGGGGCAAAAAAATGTAGAGGTTTTTAAATGCATTCAAATTTAAGCTGCAATCAACTCAAAACAAGCTAATATGCACATAGGCTGCTCTATGTGCCCCTCATGATAATCACAAAGAAAAAGCATATATTAGCCCCACATTAGGCTCCGTGCTGGCAGTGTGGGGCCTGGTTGGGATTCTCTCTCTCCCTCTCTCTGCCCCTCCCAGCTCACTCTCTCTTTCTCTCTCTCAGTAAATCAATAAACTTAAAAAAAATTAACTCAAAATGGATTAAAGACTTCAACGTAAGATCCGACACCATAAAACTCCTAGAAGAAAACATAGGCAGTAAGCCCCTTGACATCAGCCTTGGCATTGAATTTTTAGGTTTGACTCCAAAAGCAGAGGTAACAAAAGCAGAAATTAGCAAGTGGGATCATATCAAACTCAAAAGCTTCTGCACAGCAAGAGGAAACCCTCAATAAGATGAAAACACGACCTCCCGCACGGGAGAAACCATTTGCAAATCATACATCCAGTAAGAGGTGAAGAAGCTAAAACAGAGAAGGAAGTCAAACAGCTCAACAGCACAAAACCCTACAAACAATCTGACAGAAAATGGGCAGAGGATCTATATGGACATTTTTCCAAAGAAGACACGGACAGCCCTGAGGCACATGAAAAAATGTTCAACATCACTCGTCAACAGGGAAACGCAAGTGAAAACGTCCAGGAGGTTTCATCTTGCACCTGTCAGAATGGCTAGTCTCAAAAAGACAAGAAAGAACAGTGCTGGCAAGGATGTGGAGAAAAGGGAGCCCTCGTGCCCTGTTGGCGGGGATGTAAGTTGGTGCAGCCACGGCAGAAAACAGAATGGAGGCTCCCAAAAGATCGAAGAATACGCCTACCATATGATCCAGCTGTTCTGCTTCTGGGTATTTATCCCAAGAAAACAAAAACACGAGTTCAAAAAGATGTCTGCTCAGGGCGCCTGGGTGGCTCAGTCAGTTAAGCATCCAGCTTCGGCTCAGCTCACGATCTCGCATTTCACGAGTTTGAGCCCCACGTCGGGCTCTGTGCTGACAGCTGAGTCTGGAGCCTGCTTCGGATTCTGCGTCTCCCTCTCTCTGCCCCTCCCCTGCTCACCCTCTTTCTCTTTCTCTCTGTCTCATAAATAAATATTAAAAAATTAAAAATAAAATAAAATAAAAAACAAAAAGATGTCTGCTCCCCCCCCCATGTTCGCTGCAGCATTACCCATAAGAACTGAGATGTGGAGGGGCGCCTGGGTGGCTTAGTCGGTTGAGCGTCCGACTTCAGCTCAGGTCACGATCTCACGGACCGTGAGTTCGAGCCCCACGTCAGGCTCTGGGCTGATGGCTCAGAGCTTGGAGCCTGCTTCCAGTTCTGTGTCTCCCTCTCTCTCTGCCCCTCCCCCGTTCATGCTCTGTCTCTCTCTGTCTCAAAAATAAATAAACGTTAAAAAAAAAAAATTTAAAAAAAAAAAAAAGAACTGAGATGTGGAAACATCCAAAGTGTCCACTGATGGATGGTTGCAAAAGAAGATGTGTACCTATGTACAATGGAATACTACTCAGCCATGAACAAGGAGAAAATCTTGCCATTTAGAACAACATGGGTGGACAGGTTTTGAAGGGGCTCCGTGTAGCGCCTGTCTGGGACACAGGTGTGGTCAGGCTAGAGAAGAATACATTTTGCAGTTGGGGTCCACTTTCTGAGAATGTGACGCACCGTGACCTTGGAAAAACAGAGTTAGGACCAAGCGCAGACATGTGTGAGTTTTGCTTGCGAACATGGCGGAG
The DNA here is from genome assembly GCF_046562875.1 of Panthera onca. Taxonomy (NCBI): domain Eukaryota; kingdom Metazoa; phylum Chordata; class Mammalia; order Carnivora; family Felidae; genus Panthera; species Panthera onca. The sequence continues at coordinate 21,336,618 of NC_138352.1, read as the reverse complement.
GGAAGGGTGTTGAATAGAGTCCTTTCAAGGGTCTTATGCTAAGTGAAATACATCAGACAGAGAAGGACAGATACTGTATGATTTCACTTATATGTAGAATCTGAAAAACAAAAAGGAATAGACAAAACAGAACTCATAGATACAGAGAACAGACTGGTGGGTATCAGAAGGGTAGGGAGGCGGGAGGTGGGCAGAAAGGGCAAAGGGGGTCAGTTGTAAGGTGATAGTTGGTTACTAGATTTAGTGTGATCACTTAGTAGTGTATACAAATATTGAATTATTATGGCATACACACAGAACTAACAATGCTATATATCAAGTTTACCTCAATTAAAAAAAAAAAAAAAAAAAAAAAGACCTGAACAGATTAAAATGAAATCACACGTAGGGTTGGGTGTAGGGCCAGGGGCGAAGAAGGCTAAAGACTGAGCCCTGGACCACGTGTTGGAAAGATGACAGAGATCCAGCAAAGGAGGCTGTGAGAAGCCAGGGAGGCTGGGCTCTGTGGCTGAGGGCAGAAATTTCAAGGAGGAGGCCTGATCAGCAAGGTCAAAAGCTACTAGTAAACGGGGCAACAGGACAAGGAGACCCCACCTTGGAACTGACAGGAGGGACAGATATGCATGGAGGTGGTAGCTGACCTCGATAAGGTCATAATCGGTAATCCCAGTATGCACGCGGCCAGCTAGACCTTACCTGCTCCATTTTACAGATAAGGAAGCTGAGGCCGGGAGGGGTCTGGTGATGCACCCGGGGCCACGTAACCGGTCAGTGGTGGGGACAGGATGGGGAGGCGGATGCATCTGGCCTTAGAGCTGCCTTGTCGGGGCCATCCAGGCTCCTCACCCCCTGCAGCCCCTGAGAGGGCAGTCTTGAATTTACCGCCAAGAGGACAGTGTCAGGATGAGGTGCTCCTAGAAAGTAGCTTGATCCAGTTTGAAACAGAAGCCTGGGGTTTCGTTTTCATTGCTTTTATTCCTTTTTTTTAAAAATAGAAATCTATTTCTTTCTCTTTATTATTTTTAGAAAGAGAGAGAGAGAGCAAAAGCGGGGAAGAGGGGCAGAACGAGAGAGAGAGAGAGAGAGAGAGAGAGAGAGAGAGAGAGAGAGAGAGAATCCCAAGCAGGCTCCACACTCAGCACAGAGCCCAACACAGGACAATGCTCGATCCCACAACCGAGAGATCATGACCTGAGCCAAAATCAAGAATCGGAGGTTTTTAAAATTTTTTTTTAATGTTTATTTATTTTTGACAGAGAGAGAGAGAGGAAGAGACAGAGCACGAGTAGGGGAGGGGCAGAGAGAGAGGGAGACACAGAATCCGAAGCAGGCTCCAGGCTCTGAGCTGTCAGCACAGACAGAGCCTGACGCGGGGCTCGAACTCAGGGACAGCGAGATCATGACCTGAGCGGAAGTCGCACACTCAACCGACTGAGCCACCCAGGTGCCCCAACCCATCTTATTTTTGATGAGTTTTCAAGATGCAGACGTTAGTACCCTCCACCCTTTGGCGTGTATATCATTAACTAGAATTTAACATTTGCTTAAGGGTTTCCTTTTTTGAGATAAAGTTTGCAAACAGAGAAATTAACAAATCCCAAGCTTGCATATGCAGTTTGAACAAATACATACACGCCCGGGTAACTGAAACTTCTACTGAGATACAGAAAATTGTCACCACCCCAGAAAGTTCCCTCCTGCCCTCTCCCACTCTCACCCCACAGGCAACCGCTGACCTGATGCTTTTCACCATAGACGATTTTGCCTATTCTAGAATTTCACTTAAATGGAATTCTCCAAGCGTGTGCTCTTGTCCGCCTGGCTTCTTTGGCTCAGTACGATGTTTTTGCAATTCACTAATGCAATAGCATTTTTTAGTTCATTTCTTGTTTGTGTTAGTAGCATTCCATCATATGAATATATCACAGACTGTTTATCCATTTTCCTGTTCCCTGCAATAATTATTTTGATAAAAGAAATTATTCCCTAATGAATTTCTATTTGGGACGCTTCCGCTTTTCTGTTAAGAATTCTCTCATCGTTTAAGTTAGCAAACTGGGTCTGAGTCACGGCTCCGAGAAGCTGTGGGTTCCTATTTCAGGTCCAACTGTTACTAACTGGGTGACCCCGTGCCAGTCACCTGGCCTTACCGCGCCTTCCTTTTCCCAGCTGAACACTGGGAGCAAAAATATCTCAAGCATGTGAGATGCTTCTCAGGATTAGAGCTGCGACTTCATTCCTTTGCTCCTTCATGTAACAATAAGTAACAAGTGCCTGCCAGGTTCTGACTTTGCTAAGCCCTGGGAAAGCATCAGGAGACAACAGCAGGCACCGCCTTTATGGGGCTTTCAGACTGGTGGTGTAGACCGACACCACACTGCACCGTTAATTATTTAATTGCCATTGTGATCAGGGCTGCGAGGGGAGACGGGCAGCTGCTGAGAGCCTGTAACAGAGCTGCCGAGAGCAGAGAGGAGCCAGAGTTAAGTAAGCAAACGGGAAGTCTTCTGGGCAGGAGCCACAGAGCTCCACAGCTCCCCGGAGGGGTGGAGAAGCCATGCCGGAAGAACAGGAGAAGGCTGTGCAAGAGAGGGGCGCAGGTGTCTACGAGAAGTGGAGGGGAGGGCAGAGGAGCAGAGAACAAGGGGAGAGGCTGGCCAGACTGGGTTTCTCGGACGTGTTCAAGCCTCAGAGCCACAGGCCGCTGGGGCGGGCGTATGCTTCACACAGGACCATCAGGCGGCCTTGGCGGCTTTGCTCAGCGCCAGCTCCCTAGTGCTCAGCACAGTGCCTGCACCAATTTGTGCAAGGAAGGCAGGGAGGGAAGGAGGCCTGACTTTAAGCACAGGTTTGAGATTTGCGTCTCGCTCGGGTCGCCGGCTGCAATGGAGAGACTGGGTGGGAGGGAGCGTATACGAGGTGCATGAGTTTGCTTGGGCCCCTGGAACAAAACAGCACAGGCTGGGTGGCTGTGTCCACGGACATCTATTTTCTCCTAGTTCTGTAGATGGGAAGTCTGAGGCCAAGGTGCCATCAGGGGGACATTCTGGAGCGGTCTCTCTTCCTGGCTTGCGCACGGCCAGCTCTTCACTGGGTCCTCACATGGCTTTCCACTGTCCCTGCGTGGAGAGAGATCTCTCTGGTATCTCTTCCTGTAAGGACGGCAGTCCTATCGTATTAGGGCCCCACCCTTGGGACCTCATCTAACTTTATCTCGTGAAAGTCTCCATCTCCCAAAGCCACCAACACTGGGGGATAGAGCTTGAATACACGAATTGGGGAGCGGGACCACGGTTCAGTCCACAACATGGTGGACGCAGGGAAACCAGTGAGGAGGTTAGGGAAGAAACGCCGATGGCTTGGACTGGGTGTTGGCAACGAAGACAAAGGGTCATGGAGCAGAAAAGTCCTCCGGAATCGGTGGCGGACTTCAGAGGGAGGGAGGAGGAAGAGGTGTCCAGGGTAACACCTAGGTTTCCACAGTGGCATTCGTGCACTGAATGGTGGCCCTGAAAATGTCTATCTGCGACCTAACCTATTGGGAATTGGTGAATGGGACCTGTTTTAGAGAAAGGGGTCTTTGCAGATATAATTGAGTTGAGGATCTGCGGGGGAGATCAACCTGGATTACCCAGGGGGGCCCTAAGTGCCAACGATCCTGTCCATCCGTCTCCTTATAAGAGACAAAAGAATGAAGACAGGGACCAGAGAAGGCGTTGTGAAGGGACAGAGGGAGACTGGAGTCACGTGACCACAAGAAGCCACCAAAAGCTGAAAGAGGCCAGAAAGGAGTCTCCCCAGAGCCTTCGGCGGGGAGCCCGTTCCTGCTGACCCCTGGCTGGACTTCGGGTCTCCAGAGCGGTGGAAGAATGAATTTCTGTTGTTTTAAGTCCCCAGCTTGGTGGTAACCAGCCAAGTCACTCCTAGGCAACTAATCCAAAGAGTAAAAGGGTGATGATGCCATCTGGGACGGAGGGAGAGCTGGGAGGGCCAGGTCTTGTAGGATGGGAGCAAGAGTCTGAGTTTAGATCTAGAAATCCAGACTTCGAGGTCACTTTAGGGTGTCAAGGACATCAAAAGGCAGCAGCCCGGTTCACAGTAAATACTCAACAGCTGATTGCTATTATCATTATTATTTACTTTTGCAGTGCTCTAACATTAGAAGCGATTGTTCCTCTTAAACATATCTATCTTAACTTTCCCTGGAATCTCGGCGGGGCGGGGGCGGGGGCGGGGCGGGGGCGGGGCGGGCGGTAAGCAGTTTGCACTAGGACACAGGCAAAGCTCAGCTCTTCCCTTGCAACGCTCCCATTTGGACACCAGTATTTCCTGGTACAAAGTTCTGTCTGTACCTCTTCCCCCGATCCCGACTCCGCAACCACCCAGAGAGTCTACACTGCAAGCAGGCAGGGGGAGCCAACGGAAACAGCCAGCCCCGCCTTGCCCTCCCTCCCTCTCTCCTTCCCCCCCCCCCACTACAGAGCCGCTGAGCCTCCTGGACTCCACTGGTAGCAGGAGTCCGCCACCTTGTGGACACCCACGGTCCTAACAGCCTGGTCCTGACTCAGGTGGGGATCAGAGAGAAGAGGGTTCCAAAGTCACTTCACCTTTCCCACCTCCAAGTACTATTCCCACCTTCACGGAATGAGGCTCCAAAAGTCAAGGGTAGGGGTAGTAACTCTCTGTGGTATTGAGAACGGCTGAGAGGCAAGCAAGCAGGCCCTGTATCCAAGTATGCCAGGTACCCCCACGAGAGAGATGGAAATAAGTGACCGTTCGTGGGATAGTCCAGGAACAGGAACAGCACACTCACACACAGATCAACCAGCACAAGGGAAAAACCAAGATGCGCTGGGAAAGCAATAAAAGCCGAGTGTAAGGAGAAGCAGGAGAAAGGACCCCTGGTTCCCACCAGAGGACGAGGGAAGTCCAACTGAGGCCAGGCAACGAATGACCCACCAGGGAATCTGAACAGAGCCAAGGCCATGTAGGGGAGGGATCCCATCGTGGGCAGGTGACAAGGGGTCTCGGAGTCCTCCCGGAGCTCACCGGCCTGCCATAGCCAGGCCTCAAGCACGCAGACCCAAACACTTAATGGGCCATCACGCGGAGAGCGGACTCTCGTGTGCTATTCCCCGTTGGCTTTCTGTCCTCAGTGTTGCTCCAGCGGGCTTTTCTCCCCGTGGCCACTGCCCCCCCCTCCCAGTCCCAGCCAGCATCACGTGTGGGCTGGTCTGCTGCAAGCACCTGCTGGCCAGTCCCTGGACCTCCTCTGGGCTCTCTCAGCCTTGGCCCGCCCACGCCTCCCTCCTCGCCACCCCAGCTCAGCTCTCCATTGTACTCAGGATAAAACCAAGCTCCTTGACCTGCACCTTTCTCCACTCACACCGGGGCCCCGGCCTTCGCTTCCCAATTCGGGGCCTTGTGGCCTGCCCCGTGGTCTGCATGAAGCCCTGCCCCATACCTCCCTCATCTGCACTCACCCTTCATCTCTCAGTGCCCTCTCCAGGAAGTTTCTAGAAGCCTTTGGAAAAAGTCCGATTCCCCTGTTTCACACGTCCCTACTGCAGTCCTCCTTGCCCGCCCCTCCCTGCTGTGATCACCGGCCTGTTGCCGTGATTATCGCTCAGTCTGCAAACGCCAAGGGGCAAGGACCCGGCGCTTCTGTTCACAGTCACGTCCTCAGTTACCAGCATGGCGCCTGATGCAGAGGAGAGTCTGAATAAATATTTAGTGAATGTGTGAAATCAGCACGCTGCTAGGGAGCCGAGCGATGGATAGAAATATACGTCGACGCTACGTCGAACTGTCCACATTCTCCCTCCGTGGGTATAAGGGGAACATCCGGAATTTTGAGGAACATTATTCGAGGCAGGTGACTTGCACTGTCAATCAGTATGGGTGGGCTTTAAGGCTTTCATAACGTGGTCTGAGTCTTGCCGGTAGTAGAAATAACGAAGTTTTGGGGTGATGGTGGGGTGGTCCAGAGCCGATGGCCAAGAAAAAACTCTTGAAAAAGATGTCTTTGGTGCAAAATGGTGATTTTTTTAAAGCCCAGGGACAGGACCCATGGGCAGGAAGAGCTGCCCTGGGGTTGTGAGGAAAGACTGGTTACATACCCTCAGGTTGGGAGGGGGGCAGGGACAGCATAAGTCTCTAAGGAATTTTGGAAGCAAGGTTTCCAGGACCTTGAGGGGCTAGCTGTTGCTAAGGAAACACCATTTATTACCATCTAATAAAACCCCAGTCATGAGACCCTTCAGATGCATATCAGGGGGCCATAAGCTTAGAGTACGATTGCCAGCATATATCTTGGGGCAGCTGAGATAAAGGAAATTGACTTGCAGAATCCTCGAGGTTGGGATAATATTAAGCTCAGGTTCTCTCTTTGCCCCCAGCAAAGTGTCGTCATCGAGGCAGCTGAGCTCCTGGAGGACGGTCACTCTGCCCGTTTCAAGGACTTGTCAGTGGGCGGTAGGCAATAAGGGAATTGAATTTTTCATTTGCCTTAGTTTCCCACGTCGCCACGGCCAGCACTTAAACCCCGTTCCTTTGTTCTCGGGTAGGCAGGCGTGTCCCAGGAATATCACACAGATCCCGCCTGGAGGGAGGGGGTGCTGTTAGCCTGTCCTCTGCCCTCCGCTTGCCCCACGCTCCCTCATCAGAAACCCAGTCCCTTATGGAGACCAGGTGGGTTTTGCAAAAGCAAATCAATCCTTGCCCCGGTGAGGTACACGTCTGATTTCAGAGACCTTCGGTGCCGTCTTTAGAGCTGGGGGAGGAATCCCTCCATTGTCCTTTCCCGACCCCACCTCCCCGCCCCAACCCCTGCCAACAGCAACGCTTCCCTCACACAGACAGAATCAGCAGACTGGACAGAAGGGTGGAGATCCAGTGCGGTGGACGGAGAAAGGTGGATGGGACAGGATGTGGCACAGGCAGGATTCTTAGCCCCTGTCATCTCTGCCCCCACACACGGCATCCAGCGGGCATCACCAACACCCGCGTTCAGGACACTCACCGACGATGACCCTGCCGCGGACTCAGTCTCTCCTGCTCCACCCCACCCCTGAGTGGCTGATGACAGGACAGGTAAGGGGGATGGGTACAAGGTAAGTGAGTCTGTAAGAGAGAAGAACGGTGCCTCCTCAGCTGCACTCAGAAGCGGGCGAGATGGCTGGGGCCAGCAGGTCAGCTCGGTTTCTGCTCTGCAGGCGAGGTGGGTGTGAGGCCACACTCTCCAGAAGTCTAGAATCACAGCACAGAGAGGAACGGAGCTTGTGAGGTGCCTCTCGGTCGACATCAGCCTGCGCGAGGACGTTTGACGGGGAACCTTGAGTGTCCCCGGCCGGCGGAGGAAAGCCCCTCTCCGGCCTGAGCTGGTGTGAGCTGGGCCTACCCTGGCCCACTGGATGGACAGGACTCTGGGTTTTCACGGCCACCAAGCCCCCTCTGCTGACACTCTTTTTTAGACACGCTCAAGGCCTCATCCGCTGCCCGTCAACCCCGTGGCCCCGGGAGGCCGGCTACGTCTGTCCGTGTTGAGTCTGCCAGTCTCTGCTCCGTCAAAAAATTCAAGTTACTGAATTTATAATCCCACTTGCAGAGCACAAGCGAGCACCTCTGTTTCCAAGTCTTCCGGGGACAGGTATCCGCGTGCTGCCCAGGCACCGGTGGTTCCCGCTGCTTTCCTGATGCTGTCACGGCTCTGGCAGCAGGGGGACAGCCCGGCAGAATGGAGGCCTGTCGAGCCGCCCCTTCTGCAGAAGCCACCGTGACAGGCCCCTGCCCCCACCCACGTGGCATCATCTCGACCGTACTGTAACGCTGCAGTTAGAAAGGGAGACGAAGTGACTCCTCAGGCAGACCTCTCTGGGATACTGGATTCTTTCAGACTTATTTCTTGGGGCGTCTGGGTGGCTCGGTCAGTTGAGCGTCCGACTTTTGATTCTGGCTCAGGTCATGACCTCATGGTTCACGAGACTGAGCCTCACGAGACTGGGCTCTGCGCTGACAGCACGGAACTTGCTTGGGATTCTCTCTCTCTCTCCATTGCTCTCTGGCCCTCCCCCACTCATGCTATCTTTCCCTCTCAAAATAAATAAATATACTTTGAGAAAAAAACTTATTTCTCATGACTTTTCAGGCTAAGCCTTCTCTTCCCTGTCTTTGCAAAACACAGGATTTCAAGCATAGGTCTAAGTACTGATTCATGGTTTTACAAGCCATCGTTCTGCGGTCATGGGTGACGAAAGCCCAACTCGCACAGGCGTACGTAGAAAGAGGGGACTCTGCTGGCTCACAAAACTGAAGGGGGGGCGCGGCAGCCCCCAGCGTTGAACGTGGCTGGTTCTAGATCCTCAAGTGATGTCCTCTGGTACCTGCCTTCTTTGTCTCTGACCTCGGATTCCTCTACATGATTTCACCCTCAGGAAGGCTTTCTGCTGGAAGCTTTGGCATATATGTGGTCAGCTCAACACAAGTCAGCAAAAAAAATAAATAAATAAATAAAGGAAGAAGTCTGGGTTACCAGCCTTTGCAAAGATTTGGGACATACTCATACTAAAAGAATGATTCCTTGTCGATGTGAAAGTCAAATGTCACTAAGCACCCCGTATTTTATCTGGCGACCCCAGTCCAGCACAGCTCCCAGGACCGAACGTGGCCAACTGGGATCACGTACCATCCCAGACCCAGTCGGTGCGGTCAGGAGGATGGGTTACGCCGAGTGGCAGCCTGGGGTCACCTCCCTATTTCTGGAAAGGGGGCAGCATGGTCGGCCCTCTGAGTATAATACATGCCCCAGGGGAGGGAGGTGGGTCCCTCCCCAAATAACTGGGGTGCTGACCCTAGAAGGAGGGGGATGAGCCCTGCACAGGTGAAAACAACAGATGTCTACACAGTGACCTTGAAGGTCCCAGACAATAGCGAAAGTTATAAAACTCCACGGTGGCTTTATGGCACACCATAGTTTACAAGGCACTTTCCACACTAGTCTCTCCTTTGCCATATACTCCTGTTTGGTCGGCAGGTAGTATAATCACTCCCTGCATGAGTTTGCCGGGGCTTCCGTAACAATGTAGCCCAGACTGCGGGGCTTCAACAACAGACATCCGTTTTCTAGGATTCTGGAGGCCGGAAGTCCAAGGTGAAGGTGCAGGCAGGGCTGGTTTCTTCCAAGGCCTCCCTCTTTGGCTCCTAGATGGCTGTCGTCTTTCTTCGTTGTGTCTTCACGTGATCTTCCCTCTGTGTGTGTTGTGTTTGTGTGTCCCCATCTCCTCTTCTTAGAAGGACACCAGTCATGGGGGCGCCTGGGTGGCTCAGTCGGTTGAGCATCCGTCTCGATTTTGGCTCAGGTCATGATCTTGTGGTTGGCGAGATGGAGCCCCGTGTGGGGCTCTGTGCTGGCAGCATGGAGCCTGCTTGGGATTCTCTCTTTCCCTCTCTCTCTGCCCCTCCCCTGCTCTCTCTCTCTAAATAAATACGTAAACATTAAAAAAGAAAAGGACACCAGTCCTATTGGATCAGGGCCCACCCTAGTGATCTCATTTTAACTTAATTACCTCTTTTCAGATCCTATCTCCTGTGAAAGGTGAAATGAAATGGAGTCGCTTACGTCAAGCAGTTTTATAAGGGAGCCAGGGGACTATTAGGGAGGTGGTCCTCGAGTACATCCTCATTGGGTAGAACTTCTGAACTGGGCCAAACCACAAATGTTCCAGGGACTGTGCACGAACACCTGTAGTTGCCACAGGAATGGACTTCTGCTTGGTGGCATCCTTGGTGACCAATGATGTCCAGCCACCACTGGTTCTGCCACTAACACCAATCAAAACTATTTGTGAACAACATACACAAACATTCCCTTGTGTCTTCAGAAACCTGACTTGTGTTCCTCATGGGACACAATTTGGGCTGCTACCCGAATCTGTGCCCCCCCCCCCAAAATGCAATTCTGGGACCCCCAAATAAATGCTTTCGTTTTATTTCAGTTCTGCCTCTTTTCTCGGTCGACTCTTCAAACACGGCCACATTCTGAAGTACTGGGTGTTAGGACTTTGATATATGAACTTGGCCGGGGGTGCAATTCAGCCTAAAACACTACCCTCTCCTTTATTAGTTTTTTTAGAAAAATTACAAAATAATTAATGTTTATTTATTTTTGACAGAGGGAGAGTGAGAGAGAGAGGGCATGAGCTGGGGAGGGGCAGACACAGATTCCGAAGCAGGCTCCAGGCTTCGTGCTGACAGCAGAGAGCCCAATGTAGGGCTTGAACTCACAATCTGTGAGATCATGACCTGAGCCGAAGTCAGACGCTCAACCAACTGGGCCACTCAGGGGCCCCTTTTTTTCAGATAAGGAATAGAACAGTGAGGGTGGTCAGGACTTGCTCTCGGGTTCCAGGGCTGATTGGGCAGTGGAACTCACTAAGAAGCCACATTCTCTGACTGGCCTTTATCCCCAACATGCAGCCATTGTTTCTATGTGTGCCTGTCTGTCCCCCCACCCCACCCCGTCCCAGCCCACAGACTCCCTACTCCAAGAACACACTGCAAATCCACCCGCAGGGTCCAGGCCCTAAGCACGGGGCCGGGCACCCAGCAGGAATGACACTGAGTTAAAGAAACTCCTACAGCATTTTAGGAGATTGAGCTAAAAGAAGGCCAGGAGCACGTGCTCCTGATTTGAAGTGATAAAGATGCCTTAGAACAGCAAAAATGATGAGGCCTATGGATGTGTAAATGAGCCTGGGGAAGACTAATCAGAGGGTAAATTACACAACAACAACAAAAAAAAGGACTGTAAAACAAGCAAGGGGAGGACAGCGAATATTTCGGTGTCTTTAGTTCATAAGAAATTCATGAGCAATGCGCAGGGAAATTTTGTTGGTTTTGGGGGTGGGAAAGAATTGTAAATATGTAGAATATGTAAATACCTTTTATAATAAAAGCCCATGAAGATAAACGAGGCTGTCTGCAGAAAAGCTGTGAGCTGTGTAAGATGCTAACAGAACTGTCATCACTAAGAAATTACCATAATGCTTACAGGGCACTCAAAGTTCCTAGAGCTTTGGAAAGAAATGCATAAATACTAATCAGAAAATGCACACAGACAGAGGCCTCTTTCTCTCTCCGCCTCTCACTCTGCGTTCTCTTCTTTCCTCTAATGTGAGGAAGGTAGCTTTGGGGAACAGGCAGGGTGGTTGGACCTACAGGGTTCAAACATGACCTTCCACCACCCAGGAGCAGCACTGACTCCAGCTACTTCCGTTTTGACCTCAAACGTTCTAACTGATGAAGTTCTGCTTTCCAGCTCATCCCTTAACTCGGGCAACAGACCCTGCGGGCAAAGAGTCCCCAGATGGGGATCGAACCACCCCCTCAAACCATAAGGACCTTCCTGAGCCAGCAAGACCCTGCATGAGACCCCAACACAGGGTTCCACCTGACCTGCACTGCCACCTGCTGGCACACACCGACCCTCGCCCTACATTTTCCTTCCGTAAGCCTAGAAGTTTTTCTGGCACTTCGGAGACAGCGTTTGAGACGCTGGTCCGCTGTCTTGCCGGTGTTGGCCTCACTGAAACAAATTCCTTTCTTGTTTCGCCACCAGTGGTCGCCCTGCCTTTGGATTTTGTCAGCGGCGAGTGACCGAATCTGGTCTGTGTGGGGGCCCCGGAGCCGTGTGCCATCTTGGGCAAATCATCCAGTCGTTCTGAGACTCGCTTTCCCCATCTGTGAAATGGGGACACAGCACCTTCCTTGGCCACGCCTTCGGGAGAATCTAAAGAGGGGGGTAGTAAGGCTAAAGTAGTGCCACATCCTTACCCAGCGAGCGGCCGCCAGCGGCCACTCGACACCTGGGGGGGGTGTTTGGGGAAAGAAACCGGCGCAGGACAAAGTGGGTTTCAGGGGAAGCCCACCCACCGCTGCCCTGTTGCAAGCCCCGCCCCAACCCCGCTGCCCCGCCCCCAGCCTCTGTCCGGGACGCCCCACCTCTAGGCCCCGACACCACATCCTCACCACGCCCCGAAGCCCCGCCCCCGGCCTGCCCCGCACCGCCCCTAAGCCTTCACGCCTGGCTCCGTCCCCGACGCCCCGCCCCCACCTCCGCACCACCCCCGCCCCGACGCCCCGACGCCCCGCCCCGCCCCGCCCCTGAAGCCCGACGCCCCGCCCCCGGCCCGCCCAGACCCTTGGCCCCGAGCGGATGGCGCCTGCAGCGGGACGCTGGGCCCCCGGCCTGTGGCGGGCCTGCAACGGGCTCATGGCCGCCTTCTTCGCGCTGGCGGCCTTGGTGCAGGTCAGCGCCCCGGCTCCCGGCGGCGGGCGGGTTCCCGGCACGCGGTGTGGACTGACGGGGCCGCAGGGTCGGGGGTCACGCCCCGGAGCCCCCGCCCCTGTCCCAGCGGAAAGCCAGGCGCGTTCCCGTGACCGCCCGCCCGCGTCCCGGAGCGGGGACCCAGCGCGGTTGAGGGCCCGGGAGAACCGTCTGGGGCGCGGGTACCCCTCAGGTCTGCCTTGGGACCCCCGATAAGGGCTTTCCTTACTCCTCAGACGGGGGCGCCCACAACACCGGTACTGTGTGCGCAGCGTGTGCGGCCCCCTTGCGGCGCTCGGCCAGAAGCCCCTGCGACCCCGCCCTCCGCTAGACTCTGTCCCCGCCGCCTGGCGCCGCGCCTGGCACCGAACAGGACTGGGACGCATCGAGGAGCAGACCAGATACGGGAGTGGGGCACGGGCCGTGCCTGCTAATGCCAGACGTCCTGTCTTTCCAGGTGAACGATCCAGATGCAGAACTGTGGATGGTGAGTAAAAGCTGCTTCCTGCGTCCCAAAGAACCGTGGAGCCGTGCACGAAACACACAGGCTTGTTACCCATTTTGTCGCCCCTCCCGGCTCCATGTGCGGAAAAACTCAGAAATAAATTCTTTGTAAGCTCTTTTTCCTAAAGTGTCAGAGGGGAAGGGATCAGGGTAGTAATGTGTATGGGGGAGAGAACAAAGAATTTTCCAGACACAGGGGTCCTTAGGGCAGTATTCCCTTTGCATAAAAATGGGCCAACTGAGGACACTTTTCTGAAGACACAGAGTCGACCTCCCAAGGTCAACTGAACCATTCCCCCCGTGAGTTTTGACCAGAAAATGGCAGGCTTAGGGTCTGTGGTTCCTCTAATTCAGTGAGTTATATTTATAAAGAGTAATCCGAGCCCATAAAATCTACAGGATACATCTAACCAATGCTCTGGCTGAACTGTTCGGAGGAGGGAGAGGACCGTCCACACGTTTCCTGAAATGTCTGAATCTTGCCCAGTTTCTTTCAAAACGGATACGCAAGACTGCAGTATCGCCAGCCAACATGACTTTTGGCCTTGGAAGAATATTAGCAACAAATGGAAGTGTTTGGATTTGTAATGTGAAATCCCAGCCAGTCTTTTTAGTGCAGTGGAACTCCTTCTGATAGTGCTTATTGTCCAGATTCACATGCTCTCGCATCAAATCAAACTGCCTCTTCCTCAGCACGCGGGGCCATGTCCTGGGTTCCAAATATTACTTCCCTGCAGGCGACTCTCCAACACCCAGCTTAATGGTGAATTTGCAAAAGACTGCTAGATCTTTCCACCTGTATATCACACTGGCTCCTCAAACACCCCGAGGTCCTGCCCAGCATCTTTCCCTACAAAGCCCCCTCCTCCTCCTGACTCACCCATTTCTATCAACAGCTGAATCATCCTCCGGGTCATCCTTGCTCCAAACCACATCTCAGTCCCTTACTACCACCTTTGAGAGCCTTTCAGAAAACAAAACGAAGAACAAAGCAATCCAACAGCGCCCCGTGTAGGTCCGACCGCTTATCTGTACAGTCTCTGTATGTCACCTCTCACTTCACGCTTAGATGACATAACACCAACAGACAGCATGTCCCCGCAGACAGCCCTCCTTGCCAGGTTAGCCCTCCATCACCCCACGTGGACTCCTGTAATAGCTTCCCAATTCTTGGAGCTGCCTCTGATCTCTTCCGCTTCCCACGTATCGCTTCCTGCTTCAGAAACTTCCCTCGCTCCCCAAGATCCCTGAGTTACAACTCCCCAGGCTGGCACTCAACGCCCACCGCAGGATGGCTCCAACCCACCTTCCCAGCCTGGTCTTGGAAGCCCGATCCACCTGTAAAACTTACTGTGCCTTGCCCCTGGGATTTCTGTGTTTCATGCTCAAGCTTCAAAGTCTATCTCAAATGCTACGTCACTCAAATCTCTCTCCCTCTTTCCCATAGGTTCTAACCGTCCTTCCTTCAAACCTTTAACACTAACCCATTCTGCTTTACATTTAAGTTGGTTCAGTACATGCCAGCTCCTGGGAGAACAGGAACCACTTACTCCTTCTTCTTGGTATTCCTCAGGCAACCTAACAGAGCCTTCCTATGGCAGTCCTTCTGTATTGACCGTTGAGTGAAAGAATGAATGGATGGATGCAAACAGGAACCAGTACTACGTCACTGGGCCTTGGGGGCTTGTACCTCACACCTGACTCACTTCCACGTCCCCTACTTCATCTTGTTCACGGAGGACTCCTGTATCAGGATGCATATAGGAGCAGATAACAGAACATCTGCCTAGCATCAGGTTATAAGAGTAGAGTATCTCACTTAACAAGAAGTCCAGAGGGAGCTGCTTAGCGGCCAACAACGTGATCAAAGACCCGGGCTTCCTTTCTTCTCTGCCATCTCCAATGTGTGGGTGATACATTCTCTCATGTTCACAGAATGGCTGCTGCAGCTCCAGACATCATCCCCAGACAAGGGCATCCCAAGTAGGAAGAAGTAAGGCAGAAGCAAAATGATTTTTCCTCCTGTGCTTTCTTCCCTTTTATTGGGGAGGAAATGTTTCCCAGGAAGCCCTTCAGACAGGCTGCTAGTCAGTGTGTGCATACCAACTTGGTTTATGGTCTGGGATCCATCCTGCTCGGTCAGCATCCGGGCATTATTGGTTGTTAAATGCTCTAGGTATCAGCCTTGCCCCTACAAGACTTCTTACTACATTTCATGGCGGGAGCATGATCACCCTAGCTGAAGAGGTTGGGAATATAAATTGGCTTTTTTGGCTTTCATAATGGCAGGTGGGCAAGGGAAAGAGACACTAAGAACAAATGCCATGGGGTGGAAATTACCCACGTAATTTTCTCTCTCTTTGCTAACAGGTGGTGTACATGATCCCTGCTGTGCTGACCTTGCTTGTTGGACTTAACCCCCTTGTCACGGGTACGAACCCTGGATTCTGCAGGGAGATACAGCAAATCAGATTTCTTGTAATAATGACGGACTCCCAGGAGAAACACGGGGCTGTCCAGGTCTTCTCATTTCTGATGATGAGAGGGGCTAATTCTAATCTAGATCACCCACACCATCTGCAGGCAAGTGTCACAAGGACCTGCCATACCAAGACGGTCTTTTACCAACTCGGAACCCAAGATCGCTTATGCCCGTGGGCAACAGTGGTTCTGCGGGTTAGCCCGTGAGAGAAGGGCGTCTTTCTCTCCAGAGAGAAAGGCGCCGATTTCTAAAGCCACCAAGCTGATAGAAAATCAGCAACAAAGTGCTAAGTTGGTATCTCCAGAGTCAGTGGCAACCAGTGTCTATTATATGTTTACTCTTCATCAATTCTTCTTAACTCCGGTACCACTGCCGGGAATCACTTTCTTATTTGAACTCATTCAACCCCTGTGTATATGGGCGGCTACTCTATGTAGAGAAACGGTTTATAACATCCATACAAATGTCTAGGTTTTGCATTAATACGTATCACCCCCCCCCCAACCTCCCTCTGTCCTGTCGTAGTACCTACGACAATTTATTTCATGCTTTTTTATGTTTTCCCCCCACTAGGCTGTATGCCCCTTAAAAGTCGGACCATGTCTAGCCCATCTTTGCCCAAGCCCCGCTGAAATAAGGCCACGAATACGGTTTGGTACTTAATGCTTGTTGAGTGAATGGATGGCTGTAACACAGAGGCTTTATCATACATTTTGTAAACTGCTCCTTGGAATGAAAAAAAATATATATGTATACACACACACACACGTATATACATATATTTTTTTTTCATTTCACATACATATATAAAATCTGCCAGGGTACATATAAAGAAATTCCCTTAAAATATCCGGTCTATGTTGCCCACAAGCTACCTACTTCGATGCGGGCAAAACATAGTCGCTTCGCCTTTTACAGCCCCAAAAACTCAACGAACCTAGAGGCGGACAGTTTTATACCATAAAACCGTGTCTCATAACAAAAAAGAAATTACATTTTACTGTGTTTACTAACATTTTCTTATTAACAGGACTGTTGGTCCTGACGGGTTATTCTTCACTGTCGTGAAAACAGCTCCTTTGCCAGTGAGTCCTCAGAGTTCTCAGGGCCTTAGAATAAAGACCAGTGGCTCCCAGCTGGATGGGGAAAACTCACGTCCCCTAGATGCACACGTTCCTCGTACAGGCGCCGGGAACTCTTGTCCGCATCTTTAAGGTGCAGTGGTTTGGGCTCCATTAGTTGCCGGCAAGGAAAAAGCTGAACTCAAACGGGCTGTGAGCTCGAACGGAGACGTACTGGGGTACGTGACTGAAAGAAACGCAGGGGTGGTGCTCGCTTCAGGCACTGGCTCAGAACTCTCGGCACCTGTCTGTTCCACCATGTGCCGATGGACTTCAGTCCAGGGCCCCTCGTGGTAGCCCGGCAGGTCAAAGTTCACTTCTTCCTGCCCGCTCAGTCCAACAGAAGATAGGATCTGCTTCCCCGATATCTCCACCGACGTCTCAGAATTGAGTTGTCGGCCCTGATTTGTCAGCTGTTCTTCTGGAGCCAAAGCACCACCACTAAAGGGATGAAATGCACTGAATAATCAAGCTAAGGTCCAGTTGTCTGGGACACACGGCCAGGGGGGTGTGGGAAGGGCAGATCCCCAAAGAAAATGAGGGTAGTCATCATAGAAAGGGCACATGTCCACTTAAGCTGATTATTACTGCTTTAACCTCTATGACATTCCCCAAAACAAAACTTAAAGAAACCCCAGCTTTTTTTTTTTTTTTTTTTTAAGTAAGCTCCACTCCCAACGTGGGGCTCGAACTCAGGACCTTGAGATCAAGAGTCACACGCTCCACCCACTGAGCCAGCCAGGCACCACCCCAGCCTTTTCTGAACGCTTTACCTGAAAGACTATGGCAGAGCAGATACAGAGAGGTCATGGTTTCCCTGGGATGTGATTCCATGACTGACAGTGTCAGAATATCTATTTTCAGGCAACATCATTTGGAAGAGTATCTCTGCTATACACACATTCCTGTGCATCGTGTGGGCTGTCGGCTTGGCGGGCCACCTCTGGCTTCATTCACAACAGAACGTCTTACATGAGGAAGAAGGCAGGTGAGCAGTGACTTTTGCTCTTTGGAAGGGGTGGGGTAGAACTGAGAAAGCTCCTGGTCCTCCGCAACCCCTGATCTGCACCACGATGACTCAGCTCCCTCAGCCACACCATCAGGAGCAGGGAAGGTATCACCTCCTTGAGAGGAGCCTGGAGAAGCTGAAGGAACGATGGAGCCAGGATTCACAGCCAGCATTGCGTACCACATCCCGCAATCACTGCTGGAGGCGGTCAGCACATAGGTTAGGCAGTTGACCTTGGCTCCCTTATAATGAACGAGCCAAGGAAGCCGTACAGTTAAGGGTCTGGTCGAACAAGGCGAAAACTCCATCAGCATTCTGGTTTAGTTGTGGTTCTGGCCAAAATCTTACCTATAAGCGTGAGCAGCCACCTCAGAGGTCAGTATTTTAAGTCAACGTCTGTCAGCCTTGCCCTGCTAAGTCTCCTGTCATCTCCTCCCTTTGTCAAGGCCATCTGATCCGAACTTATCACCTCTTCCTTTGCTTCCTCCCACCCTTGACTCCTTGGCCTGTTGCATAGCCCCCTTCCCTTCCTGTCCATCCTACTGCTAACACCAAGAGTTAGAGACCTAGAAGTTACTCGTCCCTGGCAGGGTGCTTCTTTGCCATAGGCCTTAATATCTGGAAAACCAGAAAGCAAATCAGGTTGGGCTGAATCACCTCCACCAACTTCAGGCCCATGAGTTACTTCCGGTAACTTCCGGAGTTACTTCTGGCTTCCGGTGGTACCATGGCCAGCTATGACTGTCTTCTACTCTATGGAAAAGATGCTTTTAAGGCATATTTCTAGAAGCATCTACCCACCCCAAAATCATTAGTTGCCTCATACTACAAATCATTCCTCTCCACTAAGACGTGACCCATGCTCCTGCTGCACGTGCTTAATTATTTATTGATTTGAGCTCATCTTACCTAACATTGATCCCTCTAACACAGTGGTAAAGTGGTGCCTGTATGATCAATCTGGGATCGTTTCCCTGCTTGTACTCTAATCCTCCCCGTGACCTGAAGTGATTTCTGTGTTGTGCTGTTGTTCACTTAGAAGCTGAGGAGCAGTGATGGAGCTCACACCTGCCTCATAAGACGAAACCTGTGTTCATATAAGGCTTTAAATGGTCTGAAAGAAGTAACTGATGACTCATGGCCAGACTTGAAAATATTCTGTAGATGCTACGTATCTTGGGGGAAGGTCATCTAATAGCAGCAGCTGGTGGTCACGGAGAGAAAGGGACGATACACAGGTCATTTGCAGCTACTTCAAATATCTGAAATGTATGCTGTTTTATAGGGAACTGTTTGGTCTGGTGATTATCACAGCATGGATGAGCCTATGTCACAGTTCATCAAAGTAAGTTTTCAACTCGTTAGCTAAAATCAGATGTCTTGAGGACACCCAGGTGTCTCAGTCGGTGGAGGGTCTGACTCTCGATTTCGGCTCAGGTCATGATTTCATGGTTCGTGGGATCAAGCCCCGCATCAGGCTCTGTGCTGACAGTGTGAAGCCTGCTTAGGATTCTCTCTCTCCCTCTTTTCCCCTCCCCCACTCGTGCACCCTCTCTCTCTCTCAAAATAGATTAACTTTAAAAAAATGAACAAGTCACTTCAAAAATATAAACTAGCAAAACTGACACGAGAAGAAATACTCCAGGACAATTCCATAACTATTAAAGAAACTCTAGACCAGATGCCCTAACTGGAGAATTCTACCTAACATTTAAGGAAAAAATAATGTCAGCCTTTAACACACTCCCAGAGAACAGAAAAAGATGAAACACTTTATAATTCATGTTATGAGGACAGAATAACCTTGATGCCAAAACTTAGCAAGAACATTAAAAAAAAAAGAGAGAGAGAAGAAAAGAAATTACCCAGCAGCCTCACTCACAACCACAGATTAGAAAATCCTAAATAAAGCACCAGTAAATAAAATCCTGCAATATGTCACCCAACCACCCTCTTGGGTCCATTCTATGAACACGGTTTGACATTCAAAAACCAACCAGTGTTCTCTATCATGTTAACAGAATAAAAGAATAAATAAGCTCTCTTCTCAATCTATACAGAAAGGATACCTGGTAAAATTCACCGTCCATCCACAAGAGGTCTTAGGAAACAGGTGTAGAAAGGAACTAAAACTGACCAATGGGATCTACACCAAAGCCTGATACTCAGTGGCCAGCAGCTGCAAACTTGCCTTCTGAGATCAGGAAAAGGCGAGGTTAGCCACCATTACGACTTCCGCTCAACACTGTTCAAGCTAGTATCGTAGCCAGTCCGATAAGGCAAGAAAAAAATTAGAGGCACAACGACTAGAAAAGAAAAACGTTCGCTATCCGTGGGTAACGTGATTGTGTACACAAAAAATCAAAAAAAATCTGAAAAGTCATTAGAGTGAGTTTATTAGCATGATTGCTGCCCACTAGGTGAATGTACTCAAATCAACAAGTCACGGAAAATGGTGAAAACAAAGTTAACCATAAATAAGAACATTGAGAAATCAACTCCCTGGGAATAAATCTAGAAAGAGATAGGCAAAAGCTCTACAAATAAATCGACAAAACACTGTGGGAGAGATTAAAGAAGACCTAAGCAAGTGGAGGGATAAACCTGTACTGGGAAAAGGGTAAGACTAATGAAAGAGTAAATCTAGAAACAGGTCCATCCATACACAGGTAGACCCTTGACTCCTGACCGTGTGGCAGTACAGGTGCAGCAAAGAAAGGCAGACTTCTCAGCAAATCCTGCTGGCTCAACGGAATGCCCATGTGGCCAAACTTTCCCTACCTGACTTTCATAAACAGCCGTTCCAGGTGGATTACAGATCTAATGTGAGAAACAAAACAGTGAGCCTTTTAGAGAAGATAACCCCAAATCTCCAAGACCTTGGGGAGGAAAAGTTTTCTTAAACAGGATACAGAAATCATTAGGAAAAGATCGATTGTCACACTACCTAATTAATCAGTGACTTCAGTTCCTCAAAAGACATCATTATAGGAGTGGGAAAAGCTATTTGCAACATATATAAACAACAAAGATGTGCACTAAGAATAAAGAAGTCCTGGGGCGCCTGGGTGGCTCAGTTGGTTAAGCTTCCAACTTCGGCTCAGGTCATGACCTCACGGTTGGTGGTTTTTGTTTTTTTTTTTTTTTTTAATGTTTTTTATTTATTTTTGAGACAGAGAGAGACAGAGCATGAACGGGGGAGGGGCAGAGAGAGAGGGAGACACAGAATCGGAAGCAGGCTCCAGGCTCTGAGCCATCAGCCCAGAGCCCGACGTGGGGCTCGAACTCACGGACCGCGAGATCGTGACCTGAGCTGAAGTCGGATGCTTAACCGACTGAGCCACCCAGGCGCCCCACACGGTTGGTGGTTTTGAGCCCAACCTGGGGCTCTGTGGTGACAGCTCAGCCTGGAGCTTGTTATGTCTCCCTCTCTCTGTCCCTCCACACCTCATGCTCTCTCTCTCAAAAATAAATAAACATTTTATAAAAGGTAAAAAATAAAAAAAAAGAACTCCCACAAATCAATAAGCTATATGCCAATAAAAATTAAGAAAAAGTCCTATAAAAATGTGTTCACCAAATTCAACCTTGATATTTGTTTCCAAAGCAATCCATAAATATTATTGGATTTTTACTGATAATCATTCCTGTGTGTCTTTATAGGAATCCAGTTGGTGGAAGAATTCAGTTGGCTACTGCCATTGTAATCGCTCTCTTCCCATTTCTCTCTTGGGTCTACATATACATAAACAAGGAGATGCGATCCTCCTGGCCAACTCACTGCAAGACAGTACTTTAAATGAAGCCAAGAATCCCATTATTAAAATGAGTATTGTCAATCAATGTTTTATAAACATGCTTGTAACAAGCCAATTTCCTAGGAACTTCAGGTAATCTCAGCTAATATTAGAGGTAATTTAAAAAAAATGCCAAGAACTTTCTGAGGATGTCTACGGTACGGCATAGAGTTGCATGGAACTGGTAAGAGAGGGGTCTGATATTCGATTGGGTCCCCGTAGAGTAGAGAAGGCCACAGAACAAAGTGAAGAGATATAAATTCTGACTCAGCTTACCCCTGTCTATATGACTTGGGCAAATATATACACCTCCTGGCGGATATGTCTTCATCTGTAAAACAGGATTAAAACCAGATCCCCTACTTACTTAATACAGTTGCACGGGATTAAAGTGGATAATATGAGAGCCTCCAAAATTACCAAGTGCTTATAAGGGGCTTACAGGTGATTAAAACAGAAGAAAACAGGGTTTCGGTGGAATGATAGAAACAGAGATTCAAGAGAGGGCTGTGCCCCCGAAATGAACTCATTATACTGGACCCGTGCAGTGCAGTGAGCTCAATGATGCCCAAGGAACGAGCACATCTTGGAAAGAGGGAGTTAGGTAGAATAAAGGAATTTGGGACCAGAAGGAAACGGAATATTCACTACATGGTAAATGAGAAGTATGACCAAAATCGGTATTTTTTTAAATGAATGTCAAAGGTAACCCTGGGGAGAAGACCATCTGGGAGCTGTAGTCTCCAACGTGGCGACTTATGTTACCATAACCGTGGTGCGCACACACACGACGTACGTGGTAACGTGACCGCAGTGCGCACACACACGCGTGACACGGTGACATCACCGCCGTGCATACAAACGTCACGTAACATGCTAACATAACCATAAGATGTAGCACTGAGCACTTGGAATGTGGCTACACTGAGGAAGTAAAATTCTACGTTTTTCACTTTAATTTTATAACATGTCGATTCAGTTATTAGAAAAGTTAGAAATGTGTCTGCAACGCTTGTTTTAAGTGTGTTTGGAACAACATGGTTATGTGAATCTGCTTAATTCCAGTTTTTATATCTAAATATAGATGAAGTATTAACAGTGAAAATGTGGCGTCCCAATGGAGGGGTTGCTTGTATAAAACACACACTGGATTTTAAAGACGTAGTACAAAAGGAATATAAAATATTCTCATATTGATTACATGTTGAAATATTTTAGCCGTATTTGCGTTAATATAAAATATATCATTAAAATTTGTCATCTGTTTCTATTTACCTTTTGAAGCGTGAATGCTTTTATTTTTATTTATTTTTTTTAATTTTTTTTTTAACGTTTATTTATTTTTGAGATAGAGCATGAATGGAGGAGGGTCAGAGAGAGGGAGACACAGAATCTGAGAGAGGCTCCAGGCTCTGAGCAGTCAGCACAGAGCCCGACGCGGGGCTCGCTCGAACTCACATACCGCGAGATCGTGACCTGAGCCGAAGTCAGACACTTAACCGACTGAGCCACCCAGGCGCCCCGAAGCGTGAATGCTTTTAAATTACTTAAATGGCTCACATCGTATTTCTGTTGGCTGGCAATTTTGGGGGGTCAGCATCAAGCTCTGGGGTCAAAATACCGTCTCATGACATTTAGGAAGTATTTCACTCAAAAGAATATTAGTACCAATCATGTATCAGGAGAGTGGAAATAAGTCTGTCCGTTTGTCTACTTTTATAGCCTTTAACACAATATTAAGGATTCTGTAAATACTTGTTAAAGGAGGCACGTATGTTTTGTGTTTGGTTTACACAGTGGTCACTGGACAAGCGAAATTCTCTTTTCAAGGTTTAGATGAGGGAAAAGGGAAAAAGAAAATCTTGTCAAGTGTAAGCAACCGACGTGAAATTTATTTCAAGGTCGATAAAACACACATAAAGGACTTCAGTCCAGTGCACGCTTAGTTCGCATGAGATTGATGGTTTTTACACCCCTTTCCGTGTCACTACCAAAGTTACACAGGAAGAAGTGGATTTGTTTGCAAAGCCTGTATAGGATCTGTCATCCAAGGAATGCCTGCTTCTGTGCTTAAAAGACCGTAACGTTCCAGCTTTTTAAAAAAGAAGTGACGTTCAAAATACACTTTCATCGTATCTGCGGCCCCCGTGTCACTGTGAATTCTGTGAATACACGCGGCTCCTTTGAGATCTCTGAGCACAGAAAACTTCTGGTAGGAGTGCTGCCTTCGGAAAGGCACTGAGATTGTTGTGAACTCTTTCTCCGCTGAATTTAAGCAAGCTTAACGTTTCTATTATCAGAGCCCCTGCCTTCCCGCCCATCTTTTCTCTTCCCCATCAGCCTCTCCTCCTGCGAGGACTGAGAGGCACCTGGAACCACACTTCCCCAGCTCAGAAACCCGACAAGCTCACTTCTAACTCTGGGCTCATCATTCAAGACTTCACAGCACGGCCCTCGCCGGTCCTCTGCCTTCGCGATTTCTTGCCATAACCCCAGGCACCTTTCGGGGAGTCTACACAGCATTACTTGCCACTCAACTCAGCGTGCCCTTTAACCTCTGCTGATGCTCTTCTGCCTAACACCCCATCAAGACCCTTTTCCTCCTTCTTCAAGTCCTCCCTAGTCCCGTGAAACAAAAGCGAACCACCCCTCCGCTCTGCATATCTAGGCCTCTCTTCACACATTTGTGTCCACGGATGGTAAAGTCGGTGAATGCAGGGAGCGCATTACAGTCACCCCTCTGGTGGGCCGAATAACGGCCCCCAAAGATCACCCGGTCCGACCCCCAGAGCCTGGGACTGTTACCTTGCATCACAAAGTAGACTGTGCGCACACGATTAAGTTAAGGGTCTTGGGGTGGGGAGACGATCCTGGATCGGCCAGGGGGTGCCTCCCCGTCATCCCAGCCATCCC
The DNA here is from genome assembly GCF_046562875.1 of Panthera onca. Lineage (NCBI taxonomy): Eukaryota > Metazoa > Chordata > Mammalia > Carnivora > Felidae > Panthera > Panthera onca. The sequence continues at coordinate 21,312,470 of NC_138352.1, read as the reverse complement.
GATGAGAGAGAGGGAGGCAGAGGGAGGCTTGAAGAGGCTGCACTGGTGGCTCTGAGAATGGAGGCTCTAGAAGCTGGGATACAGATTCTGCCGCAGAGACCCCCGAGGGGGCGCGGCCCTGACAACAACTTGAGCTTGGCCCAGGGAATGTGGTTTCAGACTTCCGACCTCCAGAAACATCAGATACGCGAAATCTAAGCCACCAACGTGGGGGTAATTTGCCACAGCAGCCACAGAACACGAACACACCCCTCGCCCCCGGAGCCCAGGTGCTCGGCAGGTGCACTCAGGCTGACTAGTATCGGTATCTTCTCACTTGATGTTTCTTTAGGCCCTGACTCAAACTTGCTCCCAGCTTCAACGGTCCCGTTCGCCATCTAGTAAATGTTTCCGCAAAGAAACCTTAGCGCGTGGGACAGCCGAGTCAACGTGCCCCATTCGTCTACACGGGGAGCGGAGAGTAAACTCAATCCCCCCTGCAGTCTCACACAGCACTAGCTGCTGCCCAGAGGGGCCACACCAGCAGGTGCACGGCTGTGCCGGCCCTTGATCCCGCTTTACTCAGAATCACGAGGGGACCGCGTGACTTCTCCGGAGGCCTTTCTCACGGCCTCGCGTGGAAGGGACCACACATTCACCCGTGAGACAACTTACTTTGTTTACAGGACAGGAATACAAGCCAATAAATGTACAAATATGTTGGGTATTCTGAGAAAAAAAAGTCCAAAGCTCATTCACACAGCAGGATACACAGAAAGAGTTTACCTGAGCTTATTTTATTATTACGAACGTTAAGTTACATGGTTAATACATGAATATATCCTCGTTGGTAAAAAAAAAGAAAAAAAAGAAAAAAAAAAAAAATTCCAGATCAGGCTAAATGAGGTCTGTCTTGAGGACTCGACCACCTCCCTCAGTCTCTGCCCTGGTTTATTCACGCCACCTGCATTCATTCTGTGTCCAGTTCTCAGCACCGGGTCTGTTATCCAAAAACGACAGGTCAGAGTATCTCGTGAGCTGACGCGCCCCGAGGCCACAGATCCGTTTCGTCGTGCAAAGAGAATACGAAGCAAGGAGACTGAGGGCTCTGGGGGGGGGGCGGGGGGGGGAGATGAACAAAAACACAAAGCTCAGCCGTGCTCTCTCTCTCTCCAAAGGCAAACGAGATGGAACGCAGTGAGCCAGACTAACACCGGAAGGCGTTCTCCCTCTTATAATTCATGATCCTGTCCGGAACCCTGCCCCTCCCTTTCAACATCATCTTGTCAGGGTAGACATAAACGGTGCCAAAAGCCTGGCTGTCCGGCGCCGTCTCTATGACCCCTTCTAGGTTGACGTGGTGCACACCGAAAGGATCCTCGGAGTAGCCACCATCGTGAGTGTGACCGGCGAAGAAACACACGACACACCTGTGGGACCAAATGACGGCCAGCGCGTCTCTGTAATTCCAGGCCAGGCACACACTGTCAGAGGCCTCTGGGTAAATGGGAAGATGGCCTGTTAGTTAAAGAGAAGAAGAGTTATGAGCCGAGTAGGAAATGTCTCTTTCATCAAAAGAAATGGCTAAAAGCTAGTACTCACGGGGAAGGAAAAAAAAAAAAAAAAAAAAAAAAAAGCACGTTGCTACTTCTTCCAGATGGACTAAGGCCAGAGAAAATCCACATACGCGAAGAACTGGCTAATCTACAGCCACATCTGTGCAGCGTAGACACAGGGAGGCAGTCTGCATACACGGGGAGAGGCCAGAACCCCTGGCTCCCTACGCCCAGAGCGTCTGAAGACGCACAGACATGGAGAAACCCTGAGGGCGTCCGCAGAAGTCAGGCGGATGCCGTGCGGGAATCCGTCTTGCCATTTCCTCAGACACGAGCGGCAGAGACACAGAAAGAGGTACTCCTAAATGTAACAACAGTTCAGGGATGGGTCAACGGGTCATAGGTCACTTACACAGACACTCAGTGCGTTAAAATGGATGCACGCCACTGTAAACACCTCCACGAGATCAAGGCAGTCGGAGCCATTTAACGGAGGCGAAAAGTGAGGTAAAGCAGGGACTATTTATCCTAGGTCCCACAGGAGGTGCATGGAGGGAGAGCCAGGAGAGTCTCGAATTCCTGAACACACGTGAGGCCACCCCGTCTGTCGGTCTGCAGCGTGGGCACAACAGCTCACTTGGCTTTGCTTCTTCCCGTTACGTCACTTTCCTTTTCTGTTCCTTAAACTGTTATTTTTATTCTGACATTTATTCTGAATTTTTGTTCTGTTTTGTTTCTATTTAGTTTGTACTATGGAGGATTAATAGCTCCCTAAAGTCAGAGCCAAAGGCGTCCAAAGAATTTACGAGTGTGCCCACGCACGACACACGCCCACTCCTGAGGCCATGCTAAGGGCTCAGGGTCCAGAGAGGCCGGGTGACTTTCCAGATCGAGAGACCTGGAAACACGTGACCCAGGGACCGTCTCCCCATCCCGGAGGCCCCAGGCTGCCAGAACCTCACCAGTCCTCCTCTTCTTCCTCCCTGCTCCACGGACGTTTCCACGAATTCTCACTCCCCGCTTCTTCCTGGGAGCGCCTGAACACTCGGTCCCTGGGTCCCTTCTCCACTCGCGCCTGATGCCTTGGCGATCCAGGAATCCACAGTTGCGACCGTCACGGGCACCTTCCAAGTCCCTCGTGGTTACATCCCGCCCGGACTCCCCACCGCGAATGTCAGACTCAAACAGCCAAACTGCTTCCTCAGCATCTCCAGTGAGTCTAGCGGCCTCTGAAACTTCACGCTTCCAAACCCCAACTGCTGAATCCTCCACCCAGAACCCCGTCCTGCTGCGGTGTCCCCACCAGATCTCGGCCACCAGCCGCGCCAGCCTTCCAAGACGCAGGCCAAATGGCCTGTGGGTACCCAAAATCAAAGCGAAGGAGCACAGAAAAACGAAAGCCAAGGGCTATCAGCCATTTTAAACTTTGCCACAGAGAACCTGAGCACTCAGTTGTTAAAGGTTCGTTCATCCGGTTTCTCAGCTTACGGCAACAGGCAGAAACCTGAGAGACGCTAACGGAGACAGGTGCCCTGAAGTAAAAAGACAAGGGGGGAAGGAGGCTGGGGTGGGCTCTAGTCCCTGCCAAAACCACACGCTACCGAAAGAACCACGTTGCTTCATTTCTCTGTTTCCTGATCTTTGACACTGGCAGGTTTGCCGGCACGACCCGTAGGTCCCTTTCCGCGCCAGTGTCCTTGGAAGTGACAGGGCCGGCCTGGCAGCGGGAAGCTGAACAGAGACAAGTCAACAATGAGACCAGCTACGGAGGAGTCAGGGAGTGTCGCGTCGCACCAATGACCCCGGGGCACTTGTGTCCTCCCAGCCTGGAAGGACACTTGATCTAACGGTAGCCCCAACAGCCCTGCTCCGTCTACGTGTTTTCCCACGGTGCAGGATCACCAAGTAAAAACCACACTTAGAGACATACGCGTTTCTATCGCCAGCTGTCAGACTAGCCCGTCGTTTTCGAGGGGTTTTCGTGGCCATGATTCCATGTGATGCAACACTCAGAGAATCGGTCTGAAGGTTCCACGTTTACCCAGTCACACAGCTCACGCAAACACCCGTGCACGGAACGGCGTCCCGTCCCTGCGGCCCCGAGCACGGTCTTCTCAGCCACTGCGCCGCATCAATTCTACAGCGAGGATCGAAACTCAGACCCCAGACCAAGGACACCAGCCATACGCCAAGTCCAAATTCAGTTCTGTGTGTGTGCGCACACCTGCACCTCAGGTTCCTACAACCTACGACGACAGCAGTTCTGTAGAAGATGACTCTAAGCAGAAGCCTCGTAAATCTTATCTCCTTGCAGTGACGCGGCAGACGCAGCTCCAGATGTGAAGTACTGACCGCCACGTGCGTCTGTCACACCTGACACCCCAACGCTCGACAGCCGATGCCTCCATCCAGCGGCCACGGTGCCTGACCGGCTGAGGTCTGGGGGGGGCGGGGGGTCCTGGACCGAATTTCGCACTCAGATGTTACAGTTGACGGTCAACAAAGGTTTGAACTGTACGGGTCCACTTATACACAGATTTTTACAGGACTGCGAACGTGCCTTCTCTTCCTTATGACTCCCTTAATGACATTTTCTTTCCGCTAGCTCACTTATTGTAAGAATACAGTGCAGGATGCACGTAACAGACAAAATATGTGTCAGCCAACGGTTTACGTTACCCGTAAGGCTCCCAGACAACAGGAGGCCACGTGTAGTTTAAGCTTCTAGGGAGTCACAAGTTACACGTGGATTTTCGACTGTGCAGGGGGCGGCACCCCATCCCCTACGTCGTTCAAGAGTCAACTGTGCTACGTAAACTGATCCCCCGTGCTGAAATTCTACTTTGAAACCTAAAAGGCCGACTCCCAGGCACTAACATGTGGCAACATGTTTTTGTTATTTTACAGTTCTTTCCTGGCTCGGCTGTAAACGTCAATCTTATACTCAGGTTCTCGGGGGGCGAAAAAAATGGAAGCATTCATTTCACAGCAAGAGGACATCACAACCGAAATACTACCAGTGCACTTTCGACCTAACTCTCCCCTCCTCCACGACGCTGGTGCAATCGAGGAACTGAAATACTTACTCACAATCACCACCTTTTCCTGGTTTGTGTCCGAGAAGGTGAGGACTTCATTCAACCAGTTCAGCTGCTCTTGGCTGAATCCTCCATTGAACTGGACAAACTGGGGCTCAGACAGTCCTGAAATGAATGAGGTACGTTAGACCCATCAACGGCCAGTTTCCCCCTCATTTGGGCACTCGAACTCGGCTAACGTGGGGACACTTGCACCTTTCCTGAGGAATGTTGGGCAGCGGCTGACTTAAAACGGGGAGCCACGAGGGGCGCCTGGGTGGCTCAGTCGGTTGGGTGGCCGACTTTGGCTCGGGTCATGATCTCCGGTCCGTGAGTTCGAGCCCCGCGTCGGGCTCTGTGCTGACAGTTCAGAGCCTGGAGCCTATTTCAGATTCTGTGTCTCCCTCTCTCTGACCCTCCCTGTTCATGCTCTGTCTCTCTCTGTCTCAAAAATAAATAAACGTTAAAAAAAAAATTTTTTTAAAAAAAACGGGGAGCCACGAGGCACAGGGCAAAGTACGGATGAGGCGCGCTGCACATGCTCCTCTGCTTCCCTCACTGGCCTCTTCCTGTGTCCTGATGCCCAAGGCTCCCTCTGCCGGGCACCTTCCCATCTGTCCCCCGCTCCGTCCCCAACACTCTGCCCACCCCGTGCTTCCCAAGGACGACTCCTTCCAACCGTCCAGGTTTCCGCTTCCATGTTTTTCTCTCTGGAGAGGCCATCTCTGACCACTGAAGCTAAAACAGTACGCGATCCTTTTCTTTAACACCCTATGTGATTTTCTCGGTAGGATCTATCACCATGGAAGTAATTTCATTTGTTTCATTTATTCCCGGTCCCGCCCACCGTGTCTCTCGTTTCCTCCACTCAATCCACTAAAAAGAAAGGGGATGCTGTCAGCATGGCTTATGGCTCTGACTAGCTAGCCCTAGAAAAAGGGCCTGGCCCAGAAGAGACATTCAGACATCCGTGAAACGCATCTTCAACTGACTGCAACCAATGCACGTGCCATGGGGCTTGTGAGAAATCCTGACCCCGAACGACGGCGACGGTATACTTTTACCTTAACCGTCCATCTTCCTGCTGAATAAAAGGTGGCTGAAGAATTTAAAGACAATGTATTAGATTCTCAGCTCAAAGGAATAATTCACCTTGAGGACTATTCAATTCCGAGTTTGGATTGTGACCCTTCAGTATCTTCAGACACTGCTGGTATTTTGCAGAGGACTGATCCACGCCTAAGACGCTCAAGTCGTAAGCATCCAGTAAAATGAACCGGAATTGAGGGAACGGTACAAAATGATAAGCATAGTAGTTCTCTGAAGGCACGGTCTCGGGATGGTGCACAATCTGGTCTTCCAGAAACTTTGTGTTAAGTTTAGAATTTGTTAAGTAGTTTCTGCTGAAGTTATAGAACTCGTGGTTCCCCCATGTATGATGAACGGGAACTTTAAGCATCTGGAATGTGTTCATAACAAGTTCCAGCGACTTTTCAGAGGCTTTATACTGCGCGTTATATCCGTCAATGATGTCTCCAAGCTGAAGTACACAGCGGGGCGGGCTGCCTTCTGTATTCCAGTGCTCGATAGCACCTTGTAAGTGGAGCAGACTGTGTCTGTAGTAACGCCGTCTGTTTCCTTGGAAATTATAGCCATCTTCTAAGTCAGCATACTGAATATCTGCTATAACTCCAAAAGAGAAGAGAAATTCTGAAGTCTCACTCAGAGGTCCAGGACCGGGCTTATCATCCATAACCTCCACACGGCTTTCTAAAACAAACAAATAAAACAAAATAAAGTAAAAAAGATATCCGCGTTATAAACATCTTAGTCTTCTGAATGGGCTGAAGAGAATGGTGAAGTGAACGTTAAGAGTTAACCTGCCGGGCAGCATGGCAGAGAGAAAAGTGCAGGGGTCTTAGAGTCAAACGGTCTTGGGTCCAAACTAACCGTCTTTGACACGGTTCCTTTCCCTCATCGTAAAATACATGATCATCTCTATTCTTCACTAAGAGTAACAGTTAACAGAAGGGTATTATCCTATCATGAACAGGCATTCTAATTCCAGGCAAGTCAGATTCACATCCGACAGAATGTGTCATTTTACACACAGACACACGCACAGTACTTTCTTCCACAAAAACCAAAATAATTCTATCAAAATGCCAGAACTCGGGGCGCCCGGGTGGCTCAGTCGGTTAAGCGTCCGACTTCAGCTCAGGTCACGATCTCACGGTCCGTGAGTTCGAGCCCCGCGTCGGGCTCTGGGCTGACGGCTCAGAGCCTGGAGCCTGTTTCCGATTCTGTGTCTCCCTCTCTCTCTGCCCCTCCCCCGTTCATGCTCTGTCTCTCTCTGTCTCAAAAACAAATAAACGTTAAAAAAAAAAAAAAAAAAAAAAAACCAAAATGCCAGAACTCTTTTTTTCAGAAAGTTGTATATTACACTCATTCATTGCACTCGATATGTTAGATTCCCCCTCTAGGTTATTTTTGTGTCAGGCTGAATCTTTTCTTTGGTGGCCACACCACTTGAAATAACTTTCTCGTATTTTACACCTGGAATAACAGGGAGAGGAAATAAAGGTATGAGAGGAATCATTTTAAACAAACAAAATCCAGCACAAAAACTGTAATATTGATGTGACTATCTCCATTTCTGAGAAAACGCTCCTGGTTCTTCAATAGTTGGATTCTAATCTGAACCAGTTTTCAACCTGACGATTAAGTAGCCTGGCCCCACAACCAAAATGGGAACTACATAATCTTTTCTTCTTACATGTGATCTGTGCCCTCCCTCACTAGCCAACAAGGGGTTTAGACCTGAAAAGCTATGATTTTATTAGATTGTTTATAACCTAAATTTAGAATCATTTGTAACACCTTAAAAGAGCCAAGAACACTAAAAATTAAAATAAAAATCAGAGGCGCCTGGGGGACTCAGTCAGTTAAGCGTCCAAATTCAGCTCAGGTCATGTTTTCACAGTCCGTGAGCTCAAGCCCCACTCTGTGCTCTGGAGCCTGGCGCCTGCCTGCTTTGGATTCTGTGTCTCCTCTCTCTCTGCCCCTCCCCCGCTCACACTCTGTGTGTGTGTGTGTGTGTGTGTGTGTGTGTGTGTGTGTGTCTCAAAAGTAAACATTAATTTTTTTTTTTTTTTGTAAATCAAAGGCTATGGTCCTAAGTCTATTCTTATTCTTATTGACTATTCTCATTCTAAGTCTGCAGTAATAAACTGCGCTGTGATATCTAAGTTTATTAAGGCCTAGTTGTTTCTAAAACAACAAATCCATTTGGAATTTCTAAAATTACTTTCAGACTCCTGGTCCCACTATGGCTACTGGGTCCTTTGAACCATCTACAATAGGTGAAGTCTTAGTCGACAGATCGCTGCTGTCAGATGTGAAGGGGACCCTCCGCAGTCGGCAAAAGGGCGGGACTTCAATGTGGCTTGCGGACGAAGGGCCTTTATTCCGGAACTGGTGCTCATGAAGGACACGATTCTACCTGACCCACCCAATGGGAGCTTCCGCTACTTTCTTCCTTATTCTGGTTGGTGCAACTCTAGCCCTAACACAGGCAAAGCAGCACTAGAAAGATGGCAATCCTGAAAACTGGCTTGGTGTCCTTACACTTTTTTTTTCTTCTCACATGCTCATTGCTTCCTGCAGTCCTCATCTGAAAATCCCAGTAGATAGCAAGGCAGTCAGTATGTGTGGGGGGTGAGTCAGATCATCTCATTTGAAAGGTGAAGAACTCAGATACAAAAAATCTACAACTCCTCCAAATCTGATGACAATCTGTAGTCATACTAGGTTTCAAATATTTGTGACTCCAAGTACGGATTAACGGAAGAATCCAACCAGAAGGTAAGTGAGTAAAGGTATCCCTGGAGCGTTATTACCAAAGCTTCAGAGAAAACGATTTCTGGGAATGCTGTTCTCCGTTGCCAGAAAAGCCTCTTTGTTTTTGTGTTTACGCTCAGAAGTTTTCAGGTGATGACTGGTATGGTGGATCTCCTAGAGGGAGCTTTTAGTCCCAATTAATTTGATCTTCTCCAGAGACAGCTATCATTTTTGCCTGCCTACCCAGTATTCATTTCCTGTTCTTGTGGTTAACAGCACGCCCGTCTCTTTAGACATCTACACAAATCCTCACTCTCAGCACACGTGGTGTGGCCTTCCCTTGCTGGCTGTGGAAGCGTCCCTCTGGTAGGTCAGGGGCAAGCACGTGACCCAGGCCGAGTTAGCCAGCACCAGCTGCGTGCGGGACTGTTGCTGGAGTTACCAGCCCAACTACCAGAACTATGGTGCGAAGCTGACGGCGAAGACTGGAGCTGCTGGGGAAGGCGACCTGAGAAGAAACCCAACCCAGATGGGAGCAGACCGGAATGATGGAAAGAAGTCAAGTTCCTGGAAACATTAGTTGAATGCCTGGACCCACCTGTCCCTGCTTGATCGTTTCGTTCTATCAGCCATTAAATTCTCCTCTCAGTAAAGCCAAACGGAACTGGCTCTAAGGTCCCATCAGATACACCTTCCACTGGAATACAGTTTAGAGAGACTCAAGGGCAAACTAAGATTTGCCAACCTCTTAATGAAAATTAAGCAGTGTGCAGAGAAGCAGCAGGGGCCACACACTTGGAAACAGTAGCATGTTCTGAGGTAGAAAGGAGACGTGTAATGTCAAAGACGTAGAGCTTTTAAAAACAAGGCTGGGGCGCCTGGGTGGCTCAGTCGGCTAAGCATCCGACTCTTGATCCCAGCTCAGGTCTTGATCTCAGGGCCATGAGTTCGAGCCCCGCACTGGGCTCTGCGCTGGGCGTGAAGTCTGCTTAAAAAAAAAGAAAAGAGGGGCGCCTGGGTGGCTTAGTCGGTTAAGCGGCCGACTTCAGCTCAGGTCATGATCTCGCGGTCCGTGAGTTCGAGCCCCGCGTCGGGCTCTGGGCTGATGGCTCAGAGACTGGAGCCTGCTTCCGATTCTGTGTCTCCCTCTCTCTCTGCCCCTCCCCCATTCATGCTCTGTCTCTCTCTGTCTCAAAAATAAATAAAACGTTAAAAAAAATTTAAAAGAAAAAAGAAAAGAAAACAAGGCTAAAGACAGGGAAATACCATTTTATGAAATAAAGAAATTATTTTGAAAAACAGAAATGAAAATTGCTACTGCAATCTGTTAGGAGAAAGGCATGAAGCAGGGGGTAGGGGCCAGGCCACATGCAGGGAAGGAATATTAGGGTCAGAGGTGAGTAAGGCGGGTCAAAAAGAAGAACCCCGAGTGGGCAGGGACTGACCCAAGAAACTAATTCAACGTCTTTTACAGTCTGGCCCTACAAGATGCCTGGAGCTCAGAAAGACTGCTCCTGGTGGACAGAGAGATAAAAAGCTCACACGCCTCCGGTAGGGAAACTAGGAATTACTAAACACACCAAAGGCATGAAAGTGTTTCAGAGTGGCCTCCATGGCCTCCGTCCTCCGCCAGATACACACAGAAGTGGGTGAGTACAGGGTAACCGCTGAAGTGAGTAATGGGCACGGGAGGTTTACTCTCTCTACTTTTCTGCGTGTTTCTAAATGTCTGTAAGGTTTTTTGAGAGGATTTGTAGAGAAGATCAAGTCTAGACGGATTAGAAGACCTAAGGAAATAATGTGCTCTTGAAAAGAAAGGAAAATCCCAAGTTTCAAGTGGGACTTTGTTCTCAAAGTCTGGACTGCACACCACTATATGTGACATTACCGACGTTTTAGTTACCGGGCAGCAGGATGGCTGCTGAAGGGTCTGGAACTGAAGACCTGGAAGTGAACTGTAGGCCCAGTTTTTCCCGGAGCGAGATAACCCTCATCAGCACTTGTGAGATTCAACTCACTTATAATGCACGGCAATCCACCTTGTAAATCACAAAGTACTGCACGCTATTTTTTAATTATCTATCAGGAAATACATCTGCCTAGTGAACCTCAAAATAACCAAACTACTGCAGCTTTTTATAGATCAGAATACGGTAGAAAACTCTACCAGGTTTTCAAAAACTTTATTAGTAAATTCCTACAAAAACTCCTTCCAATAGTCATGGTGCATGATACACAGGCAGCATTTTGTGAAAACCTCCTTAGGCATGAATGATTTTTAAGAACAGGAAGAAACGGGCACCTGGTGGCTCAGTCAGTTAAGCATCTGACTTTGGCTCAGGTCATGATCTCACAGTCCATGGGTTCAAGCCCCGCGCCAGGCCCTGTGCTGACAGCTCGGAGCCTGGAGCCTGTGCAGATTCTGTGTCTCCCTCTCTCTCTGCCCCTTCCCCACTCGTGCTCTGTCTCTCAAAACTGAATAAACGTTAAAAATTAAAAAAAAAAAAAAAAAAAGAAAGAAAGAAAAAGAGAGAGGAAGACGCCAATGTGAAAGGGCTACATACCATAGGACTCCAAAGATATGACATTCTGGGAAAGCAGGACCATGGAGACAGTAACGAGATCAGTGGTTGCCAGGGGTCAAAGGGGAAAGAGGGATGAACAGGTGGAGCACAGAAGATTTTAGGGCAGTGAAGCTATTCTGTATGCTACCATATCAGAGAATACCTGTCATTATTTATTTGTCAAAATCCAGGGAATATACAACACCAAGACTGAATCCTAATGCAAACTATAAACACTAATTATGATGTGTCAAGGTAGGCTCATCATTTGTAGAACTCTAGGGACACCTGGGTGGCTCAGTTCGTTAAGCATCCGACTTGGGCTCAGGTCATGATCTCACAGTTCTTGAGTTCAAGCCCCGCGTCGGGCTCTGTGCTGACAGCTCAGAGCCTAGAGCCTGCTTTGGATTCTGTGTCTCCCTCTCTCTCTCTGCCCCTCCTCCGCTTGTGCATGCACACGCTCTCTCTCTCTCTCTCTCTCTCTCTCAAAAATAAATAAGCATTAAAAAATTTTTAAAAATCAGGAAGAAATATCTCAGAGATGCTTATTTTCTGGAAACTTGCTACAAGATGATACGAATAAAACTTCAGTAATAAGACCGGCAGAAGGGTGAAGCTCCAGGTCGAAGTTCCCTCAAGCATCTATGATGAACTTGCGCATGAAGACGGCCCTACGCTATTGTCAAAGGAAACCAAAGCAGTGGGCAAAGAAGTCCAAGTATTAATAAGGAGAGACTGGCAAGGGGAACCACTGTGATAGAGACACTCAGAGGCTAAGCCAGAAGCATCTTAGGGAAGAAGGCAGGTGGAGTCAGCAAAGTTTTTATATGCAGAGCCCATGGGATGGGTGGCTGTGGAAAGAAAAGGCGGGGGGGGGGGGGGGGGGGGGCGGGGGCGAGGGTGAGCAGTCTGAGCATTTAATTGTGCTAAATATTACAGTAACAGAAAAGCTGAGGCTGGAAAGGTTTGTGGCTAGGCACATGGGGCAGGAATCTGGACCTGAGATGAAGTGAACAAGTTACAGTGCTGGGAGCTATGGGGGATGAGCTTAGGAACCCCCCCCCCACCCCCGGGCTTACGCCAATGGGTTAACAATGCTTAAAGAAATACAAAGCCATTAAAACACTCAAACCTGAGTTTGGGTAAACCAAATTGGCACCCCGAGGATAAGGAGGCACAAAGGTGCCAGGACTAGGGAGGTGCAAAGGCACCCCAAAATAGAGAGGGGGTGCAGAGCCCCCAGAATAGAGAGGGAGGGGCAAAGTCCTGAAATAGAAACGGTGCAAAGGTGCCCAGTACACCGGTATATGAAATAAACAAGATTAGATATCAAGGTGGAAGCACCCCAGTTCAGTCCTATGGCAGAAGCTGCTTTCACAGGGGGATAGGGCCAGGTTAGGTAAATTGGACAATGGACCCCATGCTGCAGGCAAAGCAGCCTGGAGCATAGACGGTTAACAAAAGAAAAGGTGCCTTGTCAACCCTGAGGTTATTCCTCCTACCTGTCTCATCCCCTAGGCTAGCTAAGATAAACAGAGGTCCTGCCTCCTGTCTGTTGTAAACAACCTTCCTCCCGACTTCCCAGCGCCTGGATTTTGTTTTGTATTAACCCAAACCCCCAACCCCAAATATCCTTAAGACCCCCTTTCCCTCACGTCCACAAGTTAACATTCACAGATTCATTGTCCCTTTGTGCACGTCCATCACCACATTTATAAGCCTTCTGATCCTAATAAAAATGGGGAAGACCTTTGTTCGGGGCTCTTATCTTTTCCCAGATATTAGCCATCTCTCACTTTAATCCTGTGTCCGCTCTTTTGCTGGCCAAAAGAGAACTTTAGACTTAGAGTCAATGACAGGGAGCCACACAAAGTCAGGCTAGTCCTGTCCTAGTCAAGACAGCCTAACGTTAGGTCAAGCACAAAATCTGATCAGCCTGGTGGCTACTGATAGAACAAACGTTAGATGATATTATCTAGGTCCCGTCTCCTTCAAAAACAGTATCTAACTGAAAGGGGAAAACTCATTTGCTGATCTCCATGGTTTAAAAGTCGTAATAAAAGCGACAGGTTTACACCAGAAAACTTCTTAGGGATCTTTTAACACTAGAGTTTCACGGGTCCATAAAATCAGGTTTAGAAGTGTGATGAGCAATTCATCCCACATGTATTTTTAAAACACCTACTTTGAGTCAAGAATGGTTTTACAAATGAGTATTTTATTTAATATTATAAATGTAATAAGAAATAGTTGTAGGGGCCCCTAGGTGGCTCAGTCGGTTGAGTGTCGACTTTGGCTCAGGTCATGATCTCACAGCTCGTGAGTTTGAGCCCCCGCCAAACCGCTACTGTCAGCACAGAGCCTGCTTCGGAGTCTCTGGCTCCCTCTCTCTCTCTGCCCCTCCCCTGCTCATGCTGTCTCTCTCAAAAATAAATAATAAAAATAAATAATTTTTTTTACTTAAAAAAAACAGTTGTAAAAAATGCTTTGGTAAACAAACTAAGAATAAAGCTATTGAAGGAATCACTTTGGCAAACACAATTTAACAGACCAGCTAAAAATAACACTGAATTTTAAGCTATATGATCGACATACTTAACATACAAAGGAGCAATTAAAAAAGATAAACAATAATTTTGTGTGCTCCTTGCCTGAGTTAGAAAGCTGTTACTGAATCTTTTTGGCAATTTGTGGGAAAACTCCTTGGGCAAACAAATACACAGAAATAAGACGATTAAAAAAAAAAAAAAAAGTTACCCAAGGGCAATCTCAGAACAGAAAATTTTACTTTGAAAATGATCTTAAGTGCACCATGTACTTGGAGCGGAACTTCCAGAAAATCCCAGTTCGACTCCAGAAGCAAGAAACTCAGGCATCACCGGGCTCCAACTTGACCGTCCTGGGCCAGTGGTGCGGGCTCGAGGACACAGCCTGCCCCAGTCCCCCAATCACTGGGACACGAGCTGCTTCTGCTCACTGGAAGCTCGCTGACAAAGGCCACGCGGGAGTGTGACCTGAAGTTAAGGAAGAGAATTGGGCATTTTCCAGTGTTTTGCCAATCCAGTGGGTGGGGAGGCGTCAAGAGTGCAGACGCGAAGAGATTAAGAAGGCGAAGAGGGTGTGAGGGTGTGTGTGTGTGCGCGCGCGCAAGCTGTACCTCCGCGAGCATGGGAGGCGCAGGGATGCTCCGTGCCGTGAACGCGGGCTGCCCCCCAAGGCAGGGGGTCCCAGGTGAGGGCCTCACCCGCCAGGCTGAACCCGGGAACCGAGGCGGGGAGGGGCGTCGGCGAGAGCACCCTGGGACGCCGGGGCCCAGCGGGCTGAGCCAGAGCCGTGGCTCCCAGAGAGGTGACATCGCGGCGAGGGGACGACTGCGGGCGCCCGGCACTCCTACCCCACCGCGGCCGCCCCAATTACCCCGACAGGTCCGCCTCCACACTGGGGGCGCAGCGCAGTCAGAGCCCAGCGGCTCCCCGCCGGCGTCCAGGAGGACCGGGGCTCTGCGGGCGGTGACTGCCGCCACGCCCCCGCCGCGCGGCCCGGACGCCGCCGCAGCCTCCCACCCCCGGTCGGTCGGCCGCCCGCCCGCGCCGCGAAGCCCCCGCCCAGCCCCGGCCGGACCCGCCTCCAACCGCAAGGAACCACCTACCGCGCGGCGGGTCCGCGGCCAAGTCCTCCCGGGCTACCGGCTCGGCAACCCCGCCACCAACGAGCGGAGCGGAAAGAGCGGCCCCCTGCGACTTCCGGAGGAAGTGGAGCCGGCGCCGGAAGTTGGGGGGCGGGCTAGAGGAGGCGCGGTCTCCTAGGTCCATGGCGGGCTTCTTACGGATACCGGGGTCCGCTATGCGGCTTCCGGGGAGCCGACTTTGGCGTCTCCTGCCCCACGGACTCGGGGTCTGGGCCCCGGCGGACGGGACCGCCGGAGCCTGGATGAGGCAGCTCTGCGCGCTGCGAGAGGAGGCGCGACGGACCTCGGAGCTCGCACGCAGCTGCCGGGGAGACCGGCCCCTCTGCACGGCGACGCCACCTCCACCGGGGTCGTCGGGTCCCGAGCCGAAGGGCCGCAGAGACCCCACGCGGCCCTCCAAGCCCGGGGTGAGTGCACAGCCGGAGCCCTCCCTCTGTCCGTCGCGTCTCCACGCCGGCCCGCGACCTCCCCATCCCACTTGGTCGCAATCTCGGAAACCACTCGGCCGGGCCTGGAAGGGTCCTCGGCTCAGCCTTACGGGGTCACAGACTCTCATCCCGCGACCCCCTCGGTTTGCGGGAGGTCCCAGCGCGGAAGAGAGAACCGACGCCTCCCCGCGGTTGGATTCTCGGGTTTGGATTGTAGTGCGCTCTTGTGCCCCCTGCCCCCAAAATGAGTTCGGGGTGTTCTTGAAGGTCTCAACCTTGAACTGACCAGGAGTGAGGAATCCAAGCATGTTAATTCCTGTCACTTGAACGCCGCTTTAGATGTTCGATGTGTACGTTGAAATTGAGCAAAATGTGGGTCGTAGTTGCGTGCTGGGTATGCCCTCTTTGATTTCGCTCAGGTTCTAGTTCTGATCTGGAAAAACCTGAGAGCCGCTCCCCACTAGTGATGGTTAAGAGAAGTGGGTTTTAGAAGCTGGGGGGAGAAGGGTAATGAATTAGACCAAGGTAGTGGACATCTTACTTACCTTGGGACCTGAAAAAGAGTACAAAGAATTAACTTGATGCAATTTGCAAGAAGCTCCATTTTTAGATCTCTTCTACTTTGACTTTGTTACTTCTGGAAGCCAGAGTTAGAGTGACCTCCCAAATTGTTATTTGGTTTATTTATATTTTCCATATCAGCACAAACACATAATTAACTGGATTTGAAATCAGCCACTATGGTCAAGGTCACACGTGTTAACAGTCCTGGTACTTGAGCTTCAGGTCCTCTTTCACATGAAAGGAAATGGACTTAGGGAATTTCTTCTTGAAAAGGAATGCCTCTGTAATTGTGTTGGGAGCCCGGATGGAATTGCATCCACAGATACTGTCAAGTATTTTTTTTGAGAGACAGAGCTTGCATGGGGGAGGAGCAGAGAGAGAGAGAGAGGGAGACACAGAATCCGAAGCAGACTCCAGGCCCCGAGCTGTCAGCACAGAGCCCAATGCGGGGCTGGCTCGAACTCACAAACGGTGAGATCATGACCTGAGCCAAAGTCAGACACTTAACTGACTGAGCCACCCAGGCGCCCCAGTATTTTCTCATCCCAGAGCAACACGAAACATTCTACATGTTGAAGAAGATCAAGATGTGTGTTTATGTATGTTAAAAACTACCATAGTAATAAATGTAGGACGATTGCATGTTTGCATCTGACTAGTATTTTTGTTTGTAAAATCTCTGCCCCAGTAGCCTGTTTCCTGGAAGTCTTTAGCATTCACATTTGCTATTGGTGGAGCCTTATTGGCTGGAATGAAGTACTTCAAGAAAGAAAAGACAGAGAGTAAGTAGATATCCTCTGCTCAGCTCTGAATAAAACCTTTCTTTTTTTTATTTTTAGCATCTTTTATTTTGTTCTTAAACTTTTTATCTTGCAATAAAAGTTTTTAGTGTTTTTTTATTTTTGAGAGAGAGTGTGTGAGCAGGGGAGGGGCAGAGAGAGAGGGAGACGCAGAATCCGAAGCAGGCTCCAGGCTCCGAGCTGTCAGCACGGAGCCCGACGCGGGGCTCGAACCCACGAATTGCAAGATCATGCCCTGAGCTGAAGTCAGATGCTTTAACAGACTGAGCCACCCAGGCACTCCTATCTTGAAATAATCTTAGATGAACAGAATGGTTATAAAGATGACACAAGAGAGTTACTATGTACCTTTCACCTAGCTTTCCCTATTGTTAACAAATTATATAACCATGGGTCATTTATCAAAACTAAGAAATTAAGATTGGTTCAGTACTGTTCACTGAATTCCAAACTGGATTTGGAATTCACCTGGTTTCTCATTGTGTTTTTATCTGTATTCAGATGCTACTGTGTAACAATATGAAGACTTAATTGTGAACAGATGGGAGCGTGGGTGGTATGACGCCCAGAGGGTTCCCAAGGATGACTTAGATGCATTCCAGCCATCGAGGTGCTTGTGACAGGGAAGCAGACACAGAAGGATTTCACTAGAAGAGGTTCTCCCCAGCCTCTGAAGGGCCAGCCCCTCCTACAGACCACCAAGTATCAGCAGAGGGAAGGGCCACAGGCTGACCTTGGATGATGGAGAGAAATAGGGAGAATCTGGTCAGGGAGTGCCAGGAACTGCTCTGGCTTAGCACTTGAAATGTCCAGAAATTGGCTACGAGAACTTTATATTTTAGTCACTACTCCAGGCTTTTAAGATTTGGTTTAAAAGTTTCTAGTCAAACTTTAAAATAAAACACGGGGCACGTGGGTGGCTCAGTCAGTTAAGCGGCCGACTTCAGCTCGGGTCATGATCTCGCGGTCTGTGAGTTTGAGCCCCGCGTCAGGCTCTGTGCTGACAGCTCAGAGCCTGGAGCCTGTTTCAGATTCTGTGTCTCCCTCTCTCTCTCAGACCCTCCCCCGTTCATGCTCTGTCTCTCTCTGTCTCAAAAATAAATAAACGTTAAAAAAATAATAAAAAGATAAAATATCACTTAAATCTGTTCTGGTTCTTCAGAGTCTGTTTTGAAGCCGTGATACAAAGGATATGTTTAGATCTGGGAGAATTCATAGGCTTCTAGAATCTTAGCAGTAGAAGGCCCATATTGATATACAGACCTGTTTGTTTTGTGTAACAACCAGTATTTTATTGATGGGATTTTCATATTCTAGTAAGAAATTAAGCTCCTTTAGTTTCACAAAGAAACAAAACAAGCCAGGAAAAGTAGTGGCAGAGACCATTCTAGAATAAGCAAGCTTTTGACTCTAGTTTGGAATTTCATCTGTGATAATATTTGTTTTATTAAAAACCCTATTGTGAAACGATATTTAAAGTATCTCCAGAGGCACATGGGTGGCTCAGTCGGTTAAGTGTCTGGGTTTCGGCTCAAGTCGTGATCTCACAGTTTGCGAGTTCGAGCCCCGTGTTGGGCTGTGCGCTGACAGTGTGGAGCCTGCTTGGGTTTCTCTCTCTCTCTCTCTCTCTCTCTCTCCCTCCCTCCCTCTCTCTCTCTCTCTCCCTCTCTCTCTCTGTCTCTCTCTCTCCCTTTTTCTCTCTGTACCTCTCCCCTGCTCTCTCTTTCTCTCAATAAATAAACTTTAAAAAATTCAAGTATTTCTAAACCATTTGAGAGTGTTTGCTGACATGCATCATCATCTCTACTCCATTGTGTACTTTTTTACAGACAGGCAGGTACGTTCTCCAATTTAATCATGATACAGCCACCAAAATCGGAAAATGAACATTGACATGTTCACTACCATTCAGTCTTCAGGCCTCATTCAAGTTTTGCAACTTGGCCTTCTTGGTAGCAGGAGTTCAGCTCAGAACCAGGCCTTGTACCTACTTGTCTCTTTAGGCTCCTTCAGTCTGTAGCAGTTTCTCCATCTTTACGAGACTTGGATGACCTTGAAAACTGTGACGATTACAGGCCAGTAGTGTCCCTTAGTTTGGGTTTGTCTGGTTTCCTCGTGATCAGATTCGGGTCACGTTCCTTCGGCAGGAATGTCACAGAACTCGTGCTCCATTCTCGTTGCGTCTAGTCTGGTGGCACAGGGCCTCCTTTGGTCCCGTTACTGATAGTGCTCAGGTTGAGGGTGTGTCTGTCAGGCTTCTGTCCCGAAAATGTAATTAGTATATATTTCGTGGTGTGCATTTACACACTTAAATGTTCATCCCAGTCCGCATCAAAGTCTCCGTTTATTTATATCCGTCTGGACTCGTGCTCTCCTACGTATTTAATGAATCGTAACCCATATTCTCTTTATTTTGATGCTCCACTGTCCCCTGTTGGTCCCTGGCAGCCTGAGCAGCTCTTGTTCCTTGGGACACGTCTCCAGTGTTCTTTGAGTTCTTCCTTCGGTCTGACGTGACAGGATGTTCCAGGCTCGTCTTGTACTTCTCTGCCATGGCCCTGACACCCGCCATGTCTCCAAAAAGCCCTGTTCGCTTTTAGTGGAGGATGATACTTAGAACCCAGGGCTCGTTGCTGCTGGGTTGTGTCCACTGCAGGGTCCTCTCAGTGGACAGATGTGGTTACATCTACGTTTGCTTCTGTGTGAACGCATCTTGCAGCCACAAGTTGACCCTGGCACCTCCAGTTTCTGCACAGTACTACAGACTGCATTTGCGTTTTTTCTCCCCATCTTTCTACCTCTTGCCACGTATAACGCTTATCTTTAATTTACTTACTTGTTACTAATCCCCTGTATAGAACTGAGGTCCCATCACTGCTGTCCCCACCCCATTCAGATGCCCTTGGGACACTCAGGTTAAGACTCCTGGTGCCAAGCCACCCCCCTGCCCCACTTGGGCTCAGACAGTCCACTCTGGGCCCCTGTGGCCCCTCCCCCACCACGGCCACACCTGATGACAGGACTGAACTATTCCAAAAGAAGAAGAAATAACTTTACCACTTTCTTAGAGTCCTCTCTACATACCATTCCATTCAATTTGGTTTTGTTGCATTGTCATAGGATTGTTTTTCTTGAAATATTTTTTAAGTTTCTAGAAAACAGACTGTTTAGCACATTTTGTGCCCCCACAGTCATTAGTACAGTACTGACCGTACATCAGGCATTTCAGTACCTGTGGTTAGATTGACTTGTTTAACGTGAGTGTTTGTATCTCTTTAAGAGCTAGAGAAGGAGCGGCAGCGGAGCTTGGGAAAGCCTCTCCTCGGGGGCCCGTTTTCCCTCACGACTCATACTGGAGAGCCCGTCACTGACCAAGACTACCTGGGTCAGTGGGTCCTGATTTATTTTGGTTTCACTCATTGCCCTGATATCTGTCCAGAAGAACTAGAAAAAATGATTCAAGTCGTGGATGAGATAGGTAAGCCACCGCTAACTGTAAAAACCACTTTTCCGTAGTTTCACGTCCTCGGATTTCCGTTGGGCAAGGTGTTGTAATTATTTGCTTTCTGAGAATATAAAATTTCAGCATCAGGCTCATTTGCTGCTTTGATCCCCACGACCATATTCTCTACCAGAGGGAGCTTGTTCTGATGCCAAATGTTAAATTGCTTAAAAATGTGAGTGAGGTCTGGTCTCCTTTAGCACTGCTTAATGTCCCTTGATTGTAGACATCCGTCACTGACACTGTCGTCGTCCCCGTGACAGACTAGCAAGACGGCGGCGTGGTCTGTGATGTGCCGTCGGCCGCACTGGTTAGGCCCAGACAGGAGGCAGGCCTCCATCCTTAAACCGGATTGTTTCCGGGGATTCAGTCCTCACTAATAGTTCACCTTGCCCTTGAGGTGTGGTGGGGGGAAAACCGCAAACATCGCGTTGGATCAGAACACGAGATGCCCACGTGACGGGACCCCGGTAACGCGTGTGCACCGGTGAAGGTGCTCAGTAGGATTCTTATCTGATCCCACCGCAGATACTCTGGGGACCTGCTCGCAGGCCGTCCCATCCCTTCCCCGTCCTCTCCTCCACGCTTAGGTGTCCCTGTGTTTCCCTAACCCTCGCTGTAGCACTTCCCGCTCTCTCTGCTGTAACTGCCAGCGTTCATCTTTTCCCCCGGAGCGTGAGTACTGACCAGTGGGAATATTCTTTCAGATGGAATTCCAACTCTGCCAAATTTAACTCCGCTTTTCATCACTATCGACCCAGAGAGGGACACCAAAGAAGCCATCGCCAAGTATGTGAAAGGTAGGTCCTATTAATAATGCTTTACATTTGTGCAGCTCTTAGAGTTCTTGAAAGATAGATTCATTCGACCTTACGTGCCTTGTGGACACGGGAGGACAGATGGTGTCGTCGTCAGGTTTACAGGTGAATAAAAAAGGTGAGGCTCAGTTGTGACCGTGAATAAGCAAATAAGAAACAAGTTTCTCAATTCCTGATGCACAGCTCTCTGTATTTTGTCACAGGAAGGACCGCACTTGGCCTCAGATATCAACTAAGTTAACAGAATCTTGAGTTGAGAGGCAGAACACATTGCTTCTCCTTCTGCCTCTGTACCTCATTCTCTCTGTAATAGGACAGATGTACATCCTGGGAGTATGGACATTGGGAGATTCACGACATTATTTTTTTTTTTTTTTTAAGTTTGCTTATTTTTAGAGAGTGAGCGAGCTGGGGAGAGGCAGAGAGAGGGAGACAGAGAATCCGAAGCAGGCTCCAAGCTGTCGGCACAGGGCCCGACACGGGGCTCAAACTCACAAACTGTGAGATCATGACCTGAGCCAAGTTGGACGCTTAACTGACTGAGCCACCCAGGTGCCCCAAGATTAGCGACATTATGAGATGTGAGCACAGTGTGAACTCCTACCGTATACTTTATAAATCCAGAACATTTAGTATGAGAAGCACATTTATAACTTTTCATAGAAGAATCTCAGTTGAAACATCACATGCAGGTTAAAACCTAAGAGAAAGCAATTCTCAGGACCAAGTGCCGGTAGAATTAAGGATGAACGCCTACGTTCTTAGGAGCTTGGGCAAGTTGCGTAATCTCTTAGGATCCAAGTTTCTTCAGCTGAAAACATGGCGGGAATAAGAATCTGTTTTGTTGTTATAGGAGTCACAGGAACATGGGCACTCAAAAGTCAGGAATTGGAATTTTAAGTCTCATTATGGTGAAATTGATTTAGGCCAGAGGAGCTCATGAGTACTTCTACATTTAATTTTGTTCTATGACCCCTTGCAATGTGTATCATCTAAAGCTTTGAGGTTTTTTTAAAAGTGTGTTTTGTGAAGGACCTGCTGTATCTTGTCATTTAACGTATTTATTGAGATACAATTGACATATGATAACATGTACATATTCAAAGTGCACAGTTCTCTTTTGTCATGTCTGGACTTGTGACACCATCACCACCACCAAAAAATGAATATACCTGTCACCCCTTGTGCCCTTGCCCCTGTCCCATCCCCAGATCTGCTGTCTGTCAACATAGATTAGTTTCCATTTCCTAGAAGTCTGTGTCCACAGAATTATTTAGTGTACTCTTTTGTTTTTAGTGGCTTCTTTCCGCATAATTATTTTGAGACCCGTCCATGATTTAGCATGTTATCAGTTGACTCTTTTTTATCTTCTGAGTAATATTCCAATGATGGACACTGGAGTCACTTTCAGTTTGGAGCTATTTACAGAGAGAGACAGCTGCCAAGACCATTCATGTACAAGCCTCTGTACAGACACATACTTTTCATTTCCCTGGTAAACGCCTGACTGCTGGATCGTGTGGTGGCTGTGTGTTCATCTTTTTAAGAAACTGATAGTATTCCAAAGTGGTTGTACGTTTTCACATTCCCAGCAGCCGTGCATGAGAGCTCTGGCTCCTGCCCGTCTCCCCACACTTGGTGTGGTTTGAAGAGCACTTTATTGGTTTAGAGACAATTAGAGACCCTTCTTTTAGTTTCATGTGTAAGAAATCTTTGTCCAGCCCAAGGTTACAAAGGCTTATGTTTTCTTAAAGTTTTAGAGCTTTTATTAGATATTCAAGGTGAATTTGTGTTCACTGTTTGCAGGTTAGGCAGAAATTTGAACAATGGCATAGTTTATTCCAAAAGCAGTAAAAAGCAGGTATAACTCATGGGGTGATAAACGATCTCTGATGGAAGTGTGTGTTACATTGGCGGCTATTTTCTTTTTAACCATAAATTAACCAAATCGTAAATATCTCCCGATAAGTAGGCATCTGAGTTCCTGTAACTGAAATGCAAAACCCTTGCGGTAATATTCTCCACCAGCACATACATGCAGAGATGGTCATCTTGACCAGTTGCACTGGATGGGGTGGGCGGATTTGAAAATATTTAAGTTTGGGGCACTTGGGTGGTGCAGTGGGTTAAGCGTCCGACTCTTAATCTCGGCTCAGGTCATGATCCCACAGTGCATGAGTTTGGGCCCCGCATCCAGCTCTGCACTGATGGTGCGGAGCCTGCTTGGGATTCTGTCTCTCCTTCTCTCTGCCCCTCCCCTGCTTGTGTGCTCACTCACTTGCTCTCAAAATTAATAAAGAAACTTAATAATTTTTTTTACATTTTTAAGTTCATATTTAGAAAATTATTGCAATTTCAGCAATATTTTTTAAAAGTTTTGGATATACAACTAATTCAGACTTCATTTACCTTTCTGTTTACTCAGAGTGGAAAAGAAAAACAAGCCATCGTGCTTTTTCAGTAGCTGAACAGATTTTCAATTTAGGTTGGATTAGTCCGAAAAATGAAAACAGGCTTTTTTCCTCTCTGCCTTTGGAAGAAGGCACTGCTGCCCAGTGTTGTACTTCCATCCCCGTGGTGGTTTGGTGACTTCACCAGCTCACTTCCATAAATCCCAAAAACCAAACAGTAAATACATGCCGAGAGGTTATTTGCTAGAAGATGAGACACAGCCCTGGACCAGAGTCGAGTGAATTGTGAAGCAAAAAGCAAACCTCTTTTTCAGGATACAACAAAACACTGTAATGCTTAATTCGTGGTAGTATCTTTAAGCTTGAGCATGTCTCAGAACCGTATCTGAGTATTTAAAAACAACTAAATTAATAAGAAATGTGATTTAAATGATTAGAACATATTCCCTCCAGATCATTACAAGAGGACTTTGAAAGGATTTCACTTCCATGTGATAAGGAACCAGCTTTGGGTTTCAGTGATTTTTTTCCTCTTTTCAGTTTCATTGATTTCTGCTCCAGTTCTTTTCTTCTCACTTTGGATTTAATTTGCTCTTCTTTTCCTAGCTTCCTAGGGGGATGTTTAGATTCCTGATTTTAGGTCCTCTCCACTGTATAAATTCAGTGCCACAAATATCCCTCGAAGGACTGCATTGGCTGCATCCCACACATTTCGATAAGTTGTGTCTTCATTTTCACTTAGTTCACAATACTTTTAAATATCTCTTGAGATTTCTTCTTTGACCCATGTGTTATTCAGAAGTATGTTTCGTCCCTGTGTGTCCTGGGATTTTCCAGCGATCTTTCTGTTACAGACTTTGAGTTCAACTCCACTGTGATCTGAGAGCACACGTATGGTTTCTGTCCTTTTAAATGTGTTAGGGTGTGTTTGATGGTTCAGAATGTGGCCTGTCTTGGTGAACGTGACTTCTTCATTACAAGGGAGAGTTTGCATTTGTTCTGTGTGCGTGTCTGTTCCCGTGAGTCACGAGGGGGGGACCAGGACACACGGGGAGAAAGCAGCAGCAGAGACTCTGAAGGCAGGGGATGGGGGGTGCTTTCACTCGCTTCTTATTTTTCACTGTGTTTCTCTCTTTTTTTTTTTAATTTAGAATTTTCTCCCAAACTGGTTGGCTTGACTGGCACCAAAGAAGAGATCGACCGAGTGGCCAGAGCGTACAGGGTGTATTACAGTCCTGGCCCCAGGGACGAGGACGAGGACTACATCGTAAGTAGACGCTCGAGTGCCGCCCACAGGCCGGTGCTCAGACCGCATGCTTGTGCCGGTCTGACAGTGGGCTGCAGAAATGAGAGAAAAGCTGAGATCATCACAAATTCCTCAGGAATTAGGGATATTTGAAAGGATAATAGAAGTATAATTTTTTTAAGGATGCTGATTTAATGTATATTCAGTGTCCTTATAATTGAATTGCCCATTTTCCTTTTTAGTGGCCCAGAAAATTATGGGAAAATATATGATGAGTGGTATTTTAGATTCAGTAGAACATGGTACTTGGATACCATGTTGGAAATAAAGAGAACCCATCATTTGGGGACAAAGCTTTATTTAAATTTAAAAATATAAGAGCCCTGGGGCACCTGGGTGGCTCAGTCGGTTAAGCATCCGACTTCGGCTCAGGTCACGATCTCACAGTTCGTGGGTTCGAGCCCCACGTCGGGCTCTGTGCTGACAGCTCAGAGCCTGGAGCCTGCTTCAGATTCTGTGTCTCCCTCTCTCTCTCTGCTCCTCCCCCACTCATGCTCTGTCTCTCTCTCTTTCAAAAATAAACAAACATTAAAAAATATATATATAGGAGCCCTGGGTGGCTCATTTGGTTGAGCGTCTGACTCTTGATTTCGGCTCAGGTCATGATCCCGGGGTTGTGGGATCGAGCCCAGCGTCAGGCTCCGCGCTGAGCGTGGAGCCTGCTTAAGATTCTCTCTGCCCCTGTCTCCAACTCGTACTCTCTCCCTCTCCAAAAAAATAATAATAATAAAATAATAAAACCCATTGTCTAGGTTCTCTATGTCCCCAGGGAAAAGGTGTAAGGAGCAGTGTTAGGCCATGGAGAACTGCGTTTTTGGAATGAGCAAGAGTTCTGAAAATCAAGAGAAAAGACTGAAAGCTATAAGAAGATAGACTTTCCATCAGGTTTATTTTTATATGAATTATATACTTCAATTATATTCAATTCAAATATGAATTATATGCACAATTACGTGTTTACTATTTGCTTTCTGATGATGGCGACCAGAAATGCGTTCATTCCTGCACAGCTCATACATTCTCCAGCACTGCCCCCGGAGCCCTAGGTGTCCACATCACCCGGCCCCTCTTCTTACCTGGGCTTTCACAGTGAAGCACCAACAAAGGGCATCAGCACCACCCCACCCACCCGGTTTTCTTCTCAAACGGGACACTTTTTCCTGTCCATTAATAGTTGGCCTTGCCATTTAGTATTAGTTCAGTTCTTCCCCCTCAGCTGTCATGCTCTGGTTTCTCTGTAACATTGGTCGGGTGGAGTGATTAATTATAGGAGCCTGTCTCCAAAACATGGTTTGGGTCGGATGCCCAACTATACAATCAACTGCCCTTCGTGTGTTCTTTAAAATACTTTGAAATGTTGGTGTCGTCTTCCTTGACTGTTTGGTCTGGGACCCAGCAAGAACACATCATTTTCATGCTGTCTGCCCTGTAACCAGGAGTGACAGCAGGTGTGTGCGAGATCATAGACATAGACACGTATTTGGCCACGGAGATTTGTATTCAGTTTTAAGATAGTCACGCAGATAATCCAGAATATGAGTATTACTTTTTTAAGTTTAAAAATTAAAATGCAGATATCTAAGTCTTATGGAGACTTCTTGGACCTTCTGGAATACATCCTAGACCCGATTTTGAGAAATACTGGTTTACTGCCCTAAGAATTTGACCTTTTGATCAGAACCAGTGAATTGTGCCTTTGAAGCTAATGGAACTGTATGTTAGCTCCACTGGAGTTAATAATAATGAAAAAGAACCAATGAGTTCTTTGCTAAATCAACCAGTAGGGGGAGGCACTCTCCAGCTTGTTAGGTTTTTCATTGGTATGACTTCTGTCCTTTGAGGTCACAGATTTTCGTCCGCAAAATGGTGTGGGAAACTTCAGTCAAGATTTAAGGACCCGCAGGGAGTGAGGGAATCAGGTTTTCTTAATCTCAAGCAGCGGTAGCAAAGGGGAAGCTTCTGGCTTTTGAGTGCCCGTGGAATCTTCAGACTGATAGTACATGTGAATTGGATGTGCCAGGGACGCCTGGGGGGATTCAGTCAGTTAATCATCCGACTTCGGCTCAGGTCAAGATCTCACAGTTCATAAGTTTGAGCCCTGCGTCAGGCTGTGTGCTCAGAGCCCGGAGCCTGCTTTGGATTCTGTGTCTCCTTCTCTCTCTCTGCCCCTCCCCTGCCCATGCCCTGTCTCTCAAAAATAAATAAATGTTAAAAAAAAAAAAATTAAAGAAATGGGTGTGCCAACCATTTAGGGTCCACTGGAAGCTATATATATATATTATTGATACATATATGTATATATATATATACATACATTATATATATATATATATAATATTACATTCGTATGTAAGTATTAAGTAGGAAGTATTTTTGAAAAACAACATAACTGGCTTTCAAACCCAAGAAAAGATGTGCAGTTCCACTCCTAATGAAAGAGTGTGAATTGTATAATGCAATGCTATTTTGTACCTGTTAGATCAGCAAAGGTCAAAAGTTGGAAATGTATTATCAAAATCTAATTTGGGGAAAAAGGGAATATGCTGTTGGGAGGAAATTTGGAACCATGGGCATTTCTGTGCATAGATGATAGGAATTTAACTGAGAGATCCTCTTCGGAAGCCAAAATTGTCAGTATCTGTCAGCGTTTAAAGTGGAATACTGTTTACCTTAGAGATTCTACTTTGAGGGATTTTTCTACACCTGTACCCTACAGTGTTGTTCATAGGGAGGAACCAGGCAACCATTTTTTAAAAGCTACCCTGTACTTACTGGCGGAGAACGGTGTCCAACACCTTGTTAAATGAGAAAGCGCCTACAGGACGTTGTTGCTTCTGTATAGAAAGAAGTAGGCAGGTATGTACACTCGCTAACAGATGTGGACAGTTTTCTCTGGAAGAATCCAGAAGGATCTGGTGGCAGTGGTTCCCTTGGAGGAGAACGGGAGGGACTCCTGGAAGTCTGGAAGGAGTGGCAGGCTTCCCCTGTAGAAGTTTACCGTATATTCTTTTCGATTTTTATGCGCATATATTTACTTTGCAAAACATAAAAATGCATGTGTCTGTGAAGCATACACACTGCTCCGCAGAACGCTGGCAGAGATCGTGCAGCAAGGTGGCAGCAGAAGCGGACTGTGAAATCGGGCAGGCCTGGGTTCTCAGCTTCGGTCTGGCTCTTACTGTTCTATAACTTCCTCTCCAGCCTGTTGGATTATTTCTAGAGGAGTGGGATCCCTGGCTCGGGACGAAGTGGCATGTGACAGAGCTTGTCGGTGAACGTTGGCTTCCTGTATCTGTCCTGGGACCTACTAGAACTCTAAACTTGTGGGTTAGACACATACGACAGCTCTCGCTCTGCCCACAAGCCAGCTGGACGTTGAGACACGGCCACTGACAAGTTTGACAGATACGGGTAGAACAGTATTTTCGTTCTGTACTAGAAAGTAATTTCCAGTAAGAACACTCATAACATAAGTCCCCTGGAATTTTAGTTTTTTAAGGGAGTGAGAGAATCGAGTACAAAAAGAAACAGAAAAACGGAAGCTATAGATACAGAGGAAGGCGTAAAGCGTGAGCTGGAGACCCAGTTCTGAGTCGGTATCAGATATGCGGAGAAGCGCTGATCCCCCGTCCTGCTCCTTCAGCGAATTATTCCAGGACACGTGAAATCACCAGCTGTTTGAGCTCTTGGGGCACATTCTTTCCTTCTGTGCGCAGGCAAGTGGCTCTTTCCATTTGCTCTGTGTTTACAAATGTGTGTATATAAAAAAGCAATAACCTCACAGACCTATAATGTGTGGCGGGTGTATTTGGGGGTGTCTCCGGTTCGGTATGTGTGATCACATTTCGGTCTTTCTTTTTGTCTTGCCAAATAGCAATCAAGCCTGCAATAAATTCCAAGGACTCCTTAAGCGCCAAGCCTTCTGCTCATTTAAAGTTGGATTAAGTGCAGGCATATAAATAAAAACTGTATGACTGATCCAAGCTTAGGTTAGAGGTAGGAATGTTTTCAGAACTTTGCTCGGAAAATAGATAACTGTAAGACGACTCCTCGGAGGGGTAGCATGTATGTCTCCTGAGGACGGCCCAGGTGATCTGCCTCAGATAGGATCATTCGGCAGAGTATATGCCAGTTTCCTGGGGGAGAAAAACCCTTATTTCCACGTTTCCACGTGAGTCACTAATATCAGGACTAAATAGCATTCCAGAATGTATAAATCATACACTTACAGTAGTGGTGACTTTTCTGGGTTCTTCTGATACAGTGTGGTAGGCAGCATTTGGGAGCAATGAGGTACCCGTTTCTTCCAAAAGCAGCATCCATTTCTTGGAAGTCGATTCTCCCGAGATCGAGTGCATGTGTGTGTTATGGACAGAACCAGAAGAATCCCAAATTCTAGCTGATGTCTAAGGCAGTAGTCTGTGGAGAGTGCTGGAATGCAAACGATTTTAGATATTTGTCACCGTGAATTTATGAAAATAGGCTTAGACGCGTTCTGTAAACGATACGTGTTACAGAGGTTATTTAATCATTAATGTGAAGTTCTCATCTGCAGCATTTAATCAGAAAAAGAAGCGACTTATTTTGGTAATCTTTTTGTCCTTTCCCTCCCCCACCGTTTTCTCTGCAGGTGGATCATACAATAATAATGTACTTGATTGGACCAGATGGCCAGTTTCTAGATTATTTTGGCCAGAACAAGAAGAATGCAGAAATAGCTGGTTCCATTGCTGCGCACATGAGGGAACATAGGAAAAAGAGCTAGCCAGAGCAGCGGCGCCGGGTGGATGTTCTCTTGCCAAAGAGGAGAAAAGCTTTGTCTCCCATAGGAGCCAACATCTATCTGTGTATATACATATGCAACCGACAGAATGGCCTTCGTACCGCAAGAACATCTGTATTGTGGACATTATGGGTGCAGTACAAATGGGTATTATGTTACCCTTGGGTTCAGCCAAAATCGATTCTTGGAACTGTAAAGATTACAACCGAATAGTCGCTTGAGACCGGAGGACCAAGTTACCGTGAAGCCGTGGGATGGACTCAGGAGAGACTCAGCAGGTGCATTTCTCCACGTCAGAGGGGCCCTCGGGTCAGCACTGCTGTCTCTCCTGTGTCCTGGACCCTTGTCACCCGGGTTGTGGGGCTGAATTTCCAGGAAGAGTAGTTTCCACAGTGCCCTTGCTTTCCTCTTCGAGTTCTTGGTGGCTGGTAACAGTCAAATTAAAATCGGGCTCTTGGACATTCACAGTTGGGTTTTTAGACCTGAAAGCATTTAAGTATAGTCTTCCGTGCGAACAGACACCATGGTCAAGTTTGTATTGTGCTTCCATCGGCACCTGCTGATTTTACAAACGAAGAAGTCTGTTGTTTGGGGAAGATGGGTCAGTTTCTCGGGTCCTTTTCTGTGATTTTCATTTAAATGTGCCGGGTTTCCAGCCAGCTACCAAATGGGCAAAGGAGGATCTTGAATCGGGACCGTGGCACAGGGTTCTCCTCTGCCTTGGCTGGGTTGCAGTGGGTGTGAAATAAAGGTGTGCTCGGTTTTGCAGCTTGGACAGTGTGACCTTTCTTGTGGTGAAGGGTGGGTGCGTCCACGGCAGCACAGACCCGCAGACTCGGGTGGGCCCCTTGGGTGCTTGTTAGAGCTCAGGTTCCGGCCAGGGCTGGATTCGCAGGTTCCGGGTGGGACGCAGACCTGTACGCTCATTTTTTTTTTTTTTTAATGTTTATTTTATTTTAGAGCGTAAGTGGGGAAGTGTAGAGAGAGAGAGAGACACAGAATCCAAAACGGGCTCTGCACTGTCAGCACACAGCCTGATGCGAGACTTGAACCCACGAACCACGAGATCATGACCTGAGCCGAAGTCAGACTGAGGGAGCCACCCAGGCACCCTGGACCCCTGTGTTCACAAACAACACGTAGGTGCCTCAGATGCTGGTGGCCTGGGGATCAGGCTGGAGAAAGCGTTCTGTGGGGAAGCAGCGTTTTGATCTGCACAAGTGAAAAGCTGACCCATCCTTTGGTGTGTCTGTTAACAGCGTGCTGTGCACACAGCCGTTGAGGAGAACGAGTGGTGGTGTGAATCCTTTGTGAATTCAGCTTCCCTGGGCGTCTGGGCTCGAGTGTCCCTTTTTCCTACCAGAAGCGGCCACCCAGGGCCAAGTACTCCCCAAGTTTTCAGTAAATCCTAATGCAACGGGTACAGTTTATAGTCAGACACACTCTTGCACATCACTTAGGTTCCACGTGCACATGATACAGGCCTGTCGCGGTTTTTAAATTCACAATACTTGCGTTAAACCTACAAGAAATACGTCAAAGTGCATGAAAAAGGAAAACCTTATACTCCAAAGCGGCCATGGGCTGCATGGTCACCGCCCCCAGGATTCGGATGGTGAAGTGCTGATCCCAGTACCTCAGAATGGGACTGTATTGGCAGAGGGCGTCTTTGCAGAAGTGACTCAGATAAAATGAGGCCGTTAGGGTGGACCCTCGCTCAGTGTGACTGGTGTCCTTAAAGAAGAGGGCGGGGGCACAGAAGACCAGCTCCATGAGAAACTTAACCCCGCTGACACCTTGATCTCGGGCTCGGAGGCTCCAGCCTGGTGAGAAAATGAGCCATGCTGAAGCCCCTGCCCCCGCGCCCCGCCCCCAGTCTGTGTGGCTTTGTGCCAGCAACCTGACCGGCTGGCACCTGGCCGTTCTCCCGTATCCAGTAGAGAAGAAATAGCCACAGGACTGAGTTCCTGTAAACGCCAAGGTGGAATGACTTTCCTAGGAACCTTGTCAAGAAGGTGAGGGGCTTCGCTGAAGGACTGGTCTCATGTGACAAAGAAAATACCAAATGTCTAACATGCCAGACGTGAGAGAAGCTGGTCTGCTTTAGGCCACAGGACATTTGTGTGGGTCACTTTGCAGCAGGCTGGCCCCAGATAAAATGGAGTCTTCGTTCTCCGATGTCACAGGTTAGAGCTGCACGAGGATCCAGAGAGCGAACGGCGGCTTTTGAAGAACCGCATTTGCTGTTCGTTCCAGTGTCAAGTTTAAAGGCTTAGAATCAGGATGTTAGAAGCAGGGATGACGTCAAATCTCGTTTTAAGCGCGAGGGGACAGTCCCAGAGATGCGGCTACTGCCCTTCCTCGTGAACCTAGGTGAGAACGTGGGTCTCCGTGTCCGGTCAAGCCCCTGCGTGACCCGCTGCCGTGGGGTGCTGACCATGACCGTGTGAATCCAACCAAGCCTGGGGGTGCACTGTGGCGGGCGGGCAACCTTTCCAGTTGTGAGTTCGGGGAAATCAGAACGAAGGCTGCCTTTCAACAAAGTATCCCTTGCAGACCTTCAAGTGCTCGTGCTGGGCTCTCCAAGGGAATTCGTATTTTTAGAAACGCTGTTGTTTATTTGAAAAGTAGAAGAATCCTCCCTGTGCAGCATGCACGGAAGTACTTCATGCACCCGGCTATCCGCGAGGCAGCTGGTAACCTGAGGTCCAGGGGGCGAGATTCACTGAACACACACCCATTTGGTCAGTCCACAGTAAAACACCCGAGGGCTGGAGGCTAATGGGAACCCAGTAGAGCGATTTACGTTGTTGTTGTTGTTTATGTAAGCTCTGTGCCCAACGTGGGGCTTGAACCCATGACCCTGAGATCAAGAGTCGTATGCTCTACCCACGGAGCCAGCCAGGTACCCCCCACAGTAGAGTGATTTGGAATTGCAGATGAGTTATTTTAAAGTATCTTTTGGGGCGCCCGGGTGCCTCAGTCCGTTAAGCATCCAACTCTTGATTTCACCTCCCCCACTTGCTGTCTATCTGTCACAAAATAAAGTATAAAAAAGTTAAAATATCTTTTATTGCTTTAAGTCCATAAAAAGACTAAATTTTTGAAGTCATCCACAATCCCTCAACATCTTTTTTTCATATAGTACAATTTAAATCTGCGTGAGCTACTTTTAAAAGAGCAGCCACCCACGCAGAGCATTTTTCATCCACTGAGTTTATACTTTCTACTCACAGTCATGAGTCCCATTACTCTTTAAAAAAAAATTTTTTTATTAACATTTATTTATTTCTTGAGAGTCAGAGACAGAGCACAAGCAGGGGAGATGCAGAGAGAGGGAGACACAGAATCGGAAGCAGGCTCCAGGCTCTGAGCTGTCAGTACAGAGCCCAACATGGGGCTTGAACTCATCAACCGTGAGATCATGACCCGAGCCGAAGTCAGTCGCCCGACCGACCAAGCCACCCAGGCGCCCCAAGAGTCCAGTTATTCTTTTTTTTTTTTTTAATTTTTTTTTTTTCAACGTTTTTTTTTATTTATTTTTGGGACAGAGAGAGACAGAGCATGAACGGGGGAGGGGCAGAGAGAGAGGGAGACACAGAATCGGAAACAGGCTCCAGGCTCCGAGCCATCAGCCCAGAGCCTGACGCGGGGCTCGAACTCACGGACCGCGAGATCGTGACCTGGCTGAAGTCGGACGCTTAACCGACTGCGCCACCCAGGCGCCCCAAGAGTCCCGTTATTCTTAATGATATGGGTGGCTCCTCCTATTTGCTAACGGGATGCAGTTACCCCTTTAGCCAAGCGTTCCTTTTTTTTTTTTTTTTTTTAATTTTTTTTAACATTTATTTATTTTTGAGACAGAGAGAGACAGAGCATGAACGGGGGAGGGTCAGAGAGAGGGAGACACAGAATCTGAAACAGGCTCCAGGCTCTGAGCTGCCAGCACAGAGCCCGACGTGAGGCTCGAACCCACGGACTGCGAGATCATGACCTGAGCCGAAGTCGGCCGTTTAACCGACTGAGCCACCCAGGCGCCCCTAGCCAAGTGTTCCTTAACACCTCCAGAACTCAGGCGGTGATCATTCGTTATTCGTTGCTAAGATGTATTTTAAAGTCTATTGGCTCTTCTTCCACAATTTTACTATATTCTCAGTAAAGGAAATTTGGAATATACACAAAAACTGGAGGGAGTAAGTTAAAGATCACCATTATTCCCAAACCAAGAAACAGCATTGGGATGTATTTACCTTGAATCATCAATATTTAAAATCTCTTAGGGGCACCTGGGTGGCTCAGTCAGGATGAGCATCTGACTTCAGCCCAGGTCGTGATCTCACGGTTCGTGGGTTCGAGCCCCACGTGTTGCTACGGTGACTAGCACAGATGATGCCCGGCTGTTACGTGACTCTTAATTGTTATAGTTTTTTATATTATTGTATATATATTTTGGTGGGGTTTTTTTAAGTTTATTTTTATTTATTTTGAGAGAAAGATAGCAAGTGGGGGAGGGGCGGAGAAAGAGGGAGAGAGAATCCCAAGCAGGCTCCACGCTGTCAGCACAGAGCCTGATGTGGGGCTTGAACCCACGAACTGTGGGATCATGACCTGAGTGGAAATCAGGAGCTGGACACTTAACTGACTGAGCCACCCAGGCACCCCTATTACTGTACATCTGTTGATTGCTGACTTTGGTCAATAATGAAATTAGCCCACTGTTCTCGCCAAGGTTAGGTGGTGGATTAGCCAGAGACAAAATACTTTTCAGGGCAAACTTGAGCTGTCCTGTCCGTGCTCCCCTGACCCTGTCACGCACACGTGCACACGTGCACACACGTAGTCCAGAGCCTCTCCTGCAGGTGCTGGAAGTTGTGCGCTGAGCACACAGCCTGCGAGCTCACCCGGAACCATCACAGTCTTGCTCCTCAGGAACGCGTTGCACCGAAACCAGATCTGGTTTCAACACGGACCGTGCGCGCCGAGCTAACCCTTCGGAGACCTCTTTTCCTGCCCGTGACCTGGGAGTGCTCACAGCACCGCTGGCCCTGGGTCAACGTCACAGTCACGAGAAGCCGAGGAGAACAGCACGTGCCTAACATGCCTCTAGGTGGGGGCTGCCGTTCCTTCTGGCCCTGGTGAGCGTGGGGGTTTGGGCCTTGCTTGACAGACGGTGTCCACAAGTGGGTTGGTTAGAAGCGTGTCCTGCCTTCCCTCCGTCACGGGTCCACTTGAGCCTGCCTTGAAGTGTGTGGTCTCGTGACAGGCCCCTGCCTGTTCTGACCCCCTCCCCGTACTGGCACGCACGTACCTCCTGGACCTGTTTGGTCGTCCTGCCTTAACGAACTGCTCACATCTGCTTGCTTAAATGGCATTCAGATTTAGAGACAAGTTTCTTGGAAAAAAACCCATAAGGCTCGAACCAGAAACTTGAGGCATTTGGTCGACACAAGAACACCAGGGCACGATTATACGGTAAGAGCAGGCGGTGTGACGGGGTCCTTTCTCAAGGACCTGGTGGGCACGGAGGCCTCATGAAGTCCCCTTATCTGTAGTGAAGTAGACGGAGTTTGAGCAGATGTATTAAATGGTGTCAGTGAGTGCTGTGAAGAAGAGAAGTAACAGTTTGAAGAGTGATGGGGAGGACCGGCATTAACTGGTCATGGACGGTCCTTTGGGGGGTGACCATCTGAAACTTGAGAGCGAGCTGTGTGAGTACCTGGGGGGAACCTCCCAGGAAAAGGGCCCTGACCCCGGAGTGTGCTTGGGAAGCAAGAATAGCAAGGGGCCTGGCGTCACAGTAGCTCAGGGAGCCAGGGAGGACGGCAGGTAGAGGCTGGAGAAGAGGCCCGGTGTCACATTCTGTGCACGGCAGGGACTCTGGCTCTACAGTCTACGGAAGGGCTGAGAGCAAGAGCCTGGCCCGACCCATCTGCACAGAGCCCCCCGCTGTAATTGTTGCTTTGGTTCACGTAGGAGTCCGGGTTCTAATGTACCCCCTCATTGCGGGGTGGGGGCGGTCTTAAAAGTCACGCACCCTGTGTACTAATTCAGGAGAACATATCTGGCTGTCTAATCGAAAGAAAACAAATTTTCTTTTTTCCTTTCATGGTGGGAGTTTTAAAAGCCAATCCAAGTGTGGAATAGTTCAGCGGACTTGGTAACGCCCGTCACCAAGCTGCTTTCATTATCGCTGCAGGGCTGATCTGGTTTCAGCTACAGGCACCCACCCCCACCCACCCCAGTGCCCCATGGGTGTGACTCTGGAAGATGCCAGCTCTGTCTTTGCAGAACATAGCCACAGTGCCATCATCACATCCAGAGAAGTCTTGGGCGGGGGGGCGCTGCGTGGCTCAATCAGTTAAGCATCTGACTTCGGCTCGGGTCATGATCTCACGGTCTGTGAGTTCGAGCCCCGCATCGGGCTGTGTGCTGACAGCTCGGAGCCTGGAGCCCGTTTTGAATTCTGTGTCTCCCTCTCTCTCTGCCCCTCCCCCACTCATGCTCTGTCTTTCTCTCTTAAAAATAAACATTAAAAAAATAATTAAAAAACAAACCAAAACAAAGAAGCTTGGGTGTTTTGTTTAATATCAGCAAATAGGCAGTCAGTGAAAAGTCAAGTTTACAATTGGGTGCTTTCCTTGCAAGGGGCCTCGACACCGTTGTCACAGAGGTGCGCTGTGTCCAGGTTGCACATGGACTCTGTGTCCGTGTCTGCACTCAGCCCAGGACACGCGGGATTTCGAGTGGCACGGCCCCCACAAGCCTCCATGCGTTCCCCCTCGGGAGTGGCGGTGTTTGGGCTGGACCACATGGGAAAGGCTGCCCCCCACCCTGCTCTTAGTTGTTTTCTTTGCGCAGCAGGAATAACTGAGCACAAAGCCAAGCGCCACGAGGACAGGGAAGACTAAGGCACAGTGCGTCTGGCGCTCCCACCCCGGCAGGAGCTGGGTGCTTACTGATGGCAAAGCTCAAAGGGACAGCGTGAGCCCGGCAATGACACGCACATCCGAAACGTATTCAGCTCTATGGGGCTCCCGGGTGGCTCGGTTGGTTAAGCGGTGGGGGGAGTGGACTGCACAGAGACGGCCCGGCTGTGTGAGGCACAGAAGCTTGCTCAGAGGCTCCTGGAGGCTTCCTGGGCCCGGGACACCACGGGCCGCCAGCGGAAGGAGGGAGCAGGCATGTTCCTCGCTGGCCGCAGCCATGAGCAGCAGCTGGCCGTTGTCAGTCAAGCTGGGGGCCGCTCTGATGATTCCTGTGCCTGTCAAGGCCCTTTTTAGGGACGCACCCAGGGACACGGTCGTGTAGTCGAGCCATCTGAAGTATTCCTGGGCGGGTCTGCAGTTGGCGGCCCTTCAGCCATTTTCCATGAAGATGATGCCAAAGCTGAACCTTGTGGATGTGTGCGGGCCTTCCGGTCTCAACCAGTCCTACCAAGAGCCCTGGGCTGTGTCCGCTGGGCCGCGAGGTCTCCACGATGGCCTCGAGGCCTTTATGCCAACTGGCTATGGGACGTGTCGCAGACCTTCCAGCAGGTCCTCGTCGTGTGGGGGAGGAAAGGCCCGAGTGGGGACTCCTCTGCAGGTTTGTGGTAAAACCAATACAAGAACCACCTCCCAGCCCTTTCACCCAAGCGTGGCCCTGGGCCAGCAGTGTCGTGGCACCCCGGGGCTTAACTAGAAAACACAGGGTCTCAGCCTCCCCTCCAGAGCTCCTGAATCAAAAACCTGCATTTTCACGAGACCTCCAGGTGATTCGTAACTCACATGAAGGTTTGAGAACCACTGTTCCACGACACGTTGACCTCCGTCCCCTCTAGGCCGCAGAGCCCCCTCATTTCTCCCCAGGAGGAAGAGGGAAAGTAAAAACTAATAAAGTAATTCATCTTCCCCCAACCAGGAAGCCCTCTCTTTAATTAATTTTCCTTCCATCAAACACATAATTTGAAAGAGTCTCTCAAGTAAACAAATTCCATTTTCTGATAATGGTTGGATCGCTCCATTTTTCAAATTTTAATCAAACACATAGATCACTCCCTGTCAGAACTTCTCTGCAACAGAGGATGCCGAGGGTTTCTCTGTTGATGTAATTACAGCAAAAAGCAAAAAGATATGCTGTTTGGTTAGCCTGTGAGGCCTTATCAGGGCTAAATGCAGTATTTCCCCGTGGGCATCTTGGAGAATTGAATTGAAACAAGATTGAGGAACGTTGCCCTCCAGTCGCCCCGGGGCTGATGAGAATAGCTCAAGTAATGAAGTAGGTCTGGGAGAGGCTGAACTTGCCTGTCTCCCGGGCAGCTCAGGCTCTGGTGAGACTGAAAGTGGGGCCACGGAGCCCTGCAGAGGATCACCTTCCTTCCTCAAAAGGGCCTGGCAGTTAGCGTATAATTTAGGCATATCCACAACATAGATCTCACGCATACGCCTCAATAAACCTTACTTTAAAAAGTTCCAATGGCATTTTTGGGAAGCTCAACAAGAAAGATTCTGAAATTAATCTGGAAAAATAAATATGAAAAATAGCTATGGAAAAGCTATACAGGAAAGTACAAGAAGGTGGTAAAAATAATGGCAAAGAGAAGAAAAAGACTTGCCTCCCCAATATTATGACATATTACCAAGCCATCAAATTTTAAAAGTGCAGGGTATAAACCGCATTCACCATATAGATCAAATCACAAGTAGAAATAGGGAAACAGATACATGCTTTTATAAAACTTTGTAACAAACGTGGTATATGGGTGACGATTCCTAACAATTAGTATCAGAACTGAATGAACTTAGTGAAATGAAAAATGTTAGATTCTTAAATGGAATCGATTAAAATGGACGTAGGTAGATTAAGAATTCAGGAATAAAGACTAATAATAAAGGCTCTGGGAGGCAATACCTGTGAGTAGTTAGCTATCCCACTGGAGGTAAGTTTACCCCAGGTGACACGGTGCGTGACCTGCCCACACGCCTAAGGGCGGCAGTGGATGGTCTGCTGTACCACACGGTCACACGCGCTGCAGCCCGGGGGCGGCCAGTTCACAGGCTGGACCGCTCAGCTCGTCCCTTGGGTACTCGAACAGAGGAAGGTAACTAAGCCGGTCAGCTTCGTGCACGCAAGGCAGTGAGCAAAGGGGCCCTGTGGGCAGAGTAGGGGGCAGGCAGACAGAGACAAGCAGGAACCCCAAAGGAGAGACCATTCCTTGAGCAGCCATCTCAAAGCTTTTGGAGTAACAGGTTTTTAAATAAGAAATGCAGCCTCCAACATATGTACCCTTAGCTATTTATAAATTATATGCACATACTACCCATGAATACACCTGTCAATGGTTGCCAGAGGTAACACGTGGGGGAAAAAAAAAAGACAAAAACGGGAAATTTGAAAGGCTGAGATAGCAAATAAATGATATTTTTAGCCTGGGTGATGTGTACATGGGAATTTGTGTTATTATTCTACAAACTGAATGTGTATAGTTGTGTGTATCTTACGTATGTTTGCTCTATTTCCCTATACAAATTTGAAACATATATGCAGCTAAGCAGAGGGGCTGACATTTTCTTCCCCCATTCAAACTGACCCTGGAGACTTCCAGAGTGCTTCAGCGTGCCTGGGGATTCCTGGTTTAGATCTCACCTCCACCTGCTCTTACAGTGCCCACCCTCCCCATCCCACCTTCTTTTTCTGGAGCTTCTGAATGAGCCCCTGTTACTTGCCAGCATAAAAGGCTACCTAAAATGGTAGAGGAAGACTTTGTAAAACATGGTTCTGAAGGCAGAAAGCATAGAGTAAGTCACTGCTAGGCTTGATCAAAAAACGTAAGTAACAGAGTTACCAACACCAGTACATAAGACATGTTTACAAACCCGTTAGGCAATAGAAGATAAACACCCACCGAAAAGCTGAGCAAAGGATATAAAGAGGCAGCTCAGAAAAGGAGAATATCAAATAGTTAACAGCCATTTAAAAAAAGAAAAGCATCACTAGTGATCAAACAATGAAAATTTAACAAGAAGAATTTTTGACAGATTTGACGATTTTGACAAAATGCTAAAAAGAACGTTACTCACTGCGCGTGAGGGAGAAGTGGACTGTCTCGTGGAACTGGTGGGTTATAAAAGTGTGGCAGTCTCTCCGGATGGCAATTTGTCATTCTGATAATATTTTTTAATGTTTATTTATTTTTGAGAGAGAAGGAGACAGAGTGCAAGCGGGGAAGGGGCAGAGAGAGAGAGAGAGGGAGACACAGAATCCCAAGCAGGTTCCAGGCTCCGAGCTGTCAGCACAGAGCCAGAGGCGGGGCTCGAACTCACAAACCACGAGATCATGACCTGAGCCGAAGTAGGATGCTTAACAGACTGAGCCACCCAGGCGCCCCCAGCAATTTGTCATTCTAAAGCAAGCCTGCAATTTCATCTTTATGCATTTACCCACGAAAAGAACCATAGACATGCGCAAAGATCTGTTCATTGCAACATTTTTGTAACAGCAGATAATAGAAATTGTAAACCACAAAAAGCAACCTAGGTGACCCAGCCTAGGGGGAATCTGTAAGGTACCCGGCTACAGGGGATAAACCATCGTACATTCTTAAGGGCAGCACCATGGACCCTTGAAAGGGAATGGTTGACTAATGTTTAATGATATGAAAGATATCCAATATATACTTCACGCAGGTAAGTAAGGGGCAAAAGTTTGATCTCATTTTTTATATAAACCCCCCAAATACATACCAAAGTGATATTAACAATGATGATAGGTTTATGGATTTTTTTTTAAATTTTCTTACTTTTGAGGATCTATTTCCTAAACCCACCTAAACGAACATGTTTTAATTTTGTGATGCCTAGGTGGCTCAGTCGGTTGAGTGACTTCAGCTCAAGTCATGATCTCACAGTCCATGGGTTTGAGCCCTGTGTCGGGCTCCGGGCTAACAGCTCAGATCCTGGAGCCTGCTTTGGATTCTGTGTCTCCCTCTCTCTCTGCCCCGCCCCCACCCCCCCACTCACACTCTGTCTCTCTCTCAAAAATAAATAAACAAAAAAAAAATTACAAAAAAGAGAAAGAGATCTTTAGGAAAAACACCCTAGTATCAGGAAGACAACTAGTTTATCCCTGTGTCAATTTTAAGCAAATAGTTGCTGCTTCCTGTAAGACAATTCTAAGGATTACGAAGCTGTGACCTGGCTCAGATGGTGTGTGTTGATCCACTGATGATGTCTGCTGGGATCATGAGAAGAGGAAGTAGCTCCCTTGACCTAGTACCTCCCGCCATGACACAGAAATGCTGGAGTTTATCAATGTTGTCGTCTGTTTTTGAATTGCTTTCGACTGGGGAGAGACAGGGCCAGAGTCACGTTCCCACTTCCAGCCCCGGGAAAGGTCCAGGAAGGAAACGCTCTTGGTAACACACCGTCACAGACACTCACCCTGCACTTCGTACGTGGAGAAAGACAACCCAGCTGCCTCCCACATGCCACACACGATTTGAGGATGCAGACGACGCCTTTCGTCCCAGTGGATCTCTCCTGTGCTCTGAATCACAGAACCGAAAGAGAGCAGAGCTAAAGGGAATGTAAGGGATCATTTGATCCAACTCCATGTTTTTCTTTTTACAGAAGAGGAAACTGAGGACCATATGTTTAAGACATTTTGACATGTCGAGGATAAACGTTACTTGCCATCAGGACCCTGTTGGAGCAGTAGGACAGCTGGGTGCACCACACTCCGAGCAAGGAAACCCAAACATGGCCACCGACTCATAGTTTCCACAACAATTAAGTGGGGATAATTCCACCTGCTCTGGGATTGCTGGGAGGCTCAGATGAGATAAGGAGCAAATGAGGAAGTTATTGGTAATATACACAAGAGATTACCAAAATCCTTGACATATGAAAGTTCTTAAAATAAAAGAATATTAGCATCTACAGAGAAAAAAGACACAGGCCATGAAAACTATTTATAGTAGAATTACAAATGACCAGAAGTAGAGGAGGTTCAGCCTCACTCATAACAGAGGAAAAACAAGGGAAAACCTCAGGAAGTTACATTTTTCACCTGTAAACCTGGCACAAATTGGGGGCACTTGGGAGGCTCAGTCAGTTGAAAGTCCGACTCTGGATTTCGGCTTAGGTCATGATCCCGGGGTCATGGGATTGAGCCCCAAGTCTGGCTCTGAGCTGAGCGTGGAGCTTGCTTAGGACTCTCCCTCCCCCCACCCCCACCCCACTCTCTCTCTCTCTCTCTCTCTCTCTCTCTCCCTCCCTCTCTCTTTCTCTCTTTCTCTCTGTCTGCCCCTCTGCCACTCGTTCTTTCTCTTAAAAAAATATTTTATATATATATAAACTGGCACAAATTAGAGTGATGATACCCAGAGTTGGCAAAGTGAGGGGAAATAACCCTTACACAGGGAGGAAGGCAGGGGTGCATGTGGGGGCGGGGGTTGTGAATGGATGTGATCCTTTGGGAGACTTGTATAGTGGCATGGTTATATGAACCAAAAGCAATACATTTCAGTAATCCTACTTCTAGAAATGTATCCTACAGCAATAGATAAATGCTCAAAGATAAAGGATATTTGTCACTATATTTGTTAAAAAGGGATTTACTACATTAACTATGGTACATCTACATAGTGGAATTGCATGGCACAATTAAAAATGATGATGCAAAGTTTCTGACATCGTGGGGTGCCTGGGTGGCTCAGCTGGTTAAGCATCCAACTTGCAATTTCGGCTCAGGTCATGATCTCACGGTTCATGGGTTTGAGTCCTGCGTTGGGTTTTGTGCTGACAGTGCAGAGCCTGCTTGGGATTCTTTCTCTCCCTCTCTCTCTGCCCTTCCCCTACTCACTCTTTCTCTCAAAATAAATAAATAAACTAAAAAAAATATATTATTATATATAATATTATACATATATAATATTTAATGTATACATTAAAGTTTCTGACATTGGGGCGCCTGGGTGGCTCAGTTGGTTGAACATTGGACTCTTGATTTCGGCTCAGGTCATGATCTCACGGTTTGTGGGATTGAGCTCTGTGGTGGGCTCCATACTGAGGGTGCAGCCTGCATGGGATTCTGTCCCCCCCTCTCCCTCTGCCCCTCCCTCACGTTCGTGTGCTGTCTCTCAAAAAATAAAAATAAATTTTAAAAAATTAAACTTCCTGACCTGGAAGGATGTCCACAATAACATCATGTAAATGCAAAGTTGATTACAAATACATTTTTGCACAGTATCATTTGATTTTTCAGTAAGTATGTGCTGCTTTAGTAGAAAATATGTACAATCTCCCCTTTTTATTTTGAAAAGACAAATATGGATAGGCATATAAAAATACTTGGAAGTAATATATAATACTAGCAGTTATTAGTCTCAGTGGGGGAAATTATGATTTATCTTCATTATCTTATATTTTCTTATAAAATAAAGATTTTTATATGAATGTTAATTTTATTATCAGAAAAAAATATTGACGAAAGGAACATTTTCCCACAAGGTCTGGTTGCTACATCATTTCTAAATGTACTCTTCACTCATTATAACTCTGTTTCCTGAGAACCCCTGAATCTGCTTTTCTAGAATGAAGTATTTCACTGGAGAGATGGTCTGTATCCCAGAGGACTCATGTTTCTGGCTGGAGCCCCTTATAGAAGGACAATCCCATTTTTACACCTAAGAAAATTCACAATAATTCCTATCTAATAGCCAGTTGAGCTCAGATTTCCTCAGCTTGTCTCCAAATGCCATTTCAAATTGTTCCAGACTGTTCTTTCTTCCCTCTCTCCCCACCTTCATTTCTTTTTTTCAGTCTAGGATCCCACCAAGGTTCATGTATTGGATCTGGTTCTATCTCTGTGGTCTCTTTTAACCTCAAGCAGATTTTTTTTTTAAAATAACAATTATAGACTTGGGACGTGCCTGGGTGGCTCAGTTGGTTGAGTGCCAGACTCTTGATTTCAGCTCAGGTCATGATCCCAGGGTGGTGGGATTGAGGCCCATGTCAGGCTCCGAGCTGATTGTGCAGACCCTGCTGGGGATTCTCTCTCTCTGCCCCTCCCATGTTGGCTCTCTCTCTCTCTCTCTCTCAAAATGAATAAATAAACTTTTAAAAAAGTAATGACACATTTTGAAGTCTTGGCCAGTTTTTTTCTTGTGGAATGTCCCACATTCTGGATTTGACTGGTGATTTCTTCTTCACGGGGTCACTCCTCTGTTCCTCGCTCTACTTTCTGGAGGCATGACGCTGTGTCCAGAGGCCTGGTCAGGTTCAGGTTAGACATCCCGGCAGGGCTGTCTCAAGGAGGATATCCTGCACCACCCGTGGGAGGATGTCAGGTTGTGGTGCCCCGTTTCATCGCCCAGTTAGGGTGGTAAATATCCTTCTCCCTAACGCTTTGACCCAGTGGTTTTAGTGTCATTAATGATCCCTGTTCTGACCAATTACAACGGAGGTAGCAAAATGATACTGCTCATTTTCTCATTCTGTCTGGTCTGCTAGTGGCATTCTTCTGGGAGGAAGAATCCCCTCACTCCTCAACCTGGTCTTGTCTTACTTCAGGACTCACTGACTATCTCCTATACAATCTGTTGATATTCAAACGCAGTCAGTACTCTACCAGACACTCCAACTGATTCACACTAACAGCTCCAATTCAAATGAACATTCCTGGGTTCTTCTCGCCTTCTTTTATTTTACACTTGTGCCGTTTTTCTCATAGAGAGTGAAATCTTGGTTCCCCATGCAATGCTTGTTTTTTATGAAAATTTTGTTATTTGCATTATCCAAAAACATCTAAATTGTTCCATATTCTAACCCGGTGTTACAACTTGCAATAAACCTATGGAGAAGCCTGTTGGTTGTTTTTATGCTTTGAACACATCTCCCTAAGAATATCCAGAGTATTTTTCAGAATTGATAGGAATGAAGTCTTTTCTGTGTGTGGGTATGTTATGAATTTGATACACTTTAGGTTTATTCGTTTTGTTCGTGTTCAATTTTGGGAATGGTTTTTTTTTTTCCTTCCTTTTTAAAAAAAATATTTTTTCTGAATACATAAACCACTGACGTGGTTCAAGAGTCAAAAACCACATTAGAAGGCAAAGCTCTCATGACCCTATTCCCCCTCAAAAGTAGCCATTTTTATTGGTTCCTGGTGGATCCTCTTTTTTTTTTTTTTTTTTTTTTTTTTTTTTGCGTAATCAGCATCTTTGTGATGCTGAATCATCCTCCTCGATAAGCATCCCATAGATAAATCCTTGGTCTACTTTCAATCTTTTACTGTTATCAACAGTTCACAATAAATAATCTGATGCTTAGATGGTTTGCTATTTGTGGACTCCTATCTTCGGGGTGGATTCTTAGCTGTGGTTCTGCTGGGCCAAAGAGAAACTGCATATTCAATGCAGTGAATGTGTAAAAATTCTCCTCCATAGCAAGTGCACGCTTTTTCACTCTCCAGAAAAGCACGAGAGTGCGTGTTTTATCACAGCTCCTCAAGAGACTCTGTTGTCCAGCATT
The DNA here is from genome assembly GCF_046562875.1 of Panthera onca. Taxonomy (NCBI): domain Eukaryota; kingdom Metazoa; phylum Chordata; class Mammalia; order Carnivora; family Felidae; genus Panthera; species Panthera onca. The sequence continues at coordinate 21,267,645 of NC_138352.1, read as the reverse complement.
TTGATTTTCTCCACTCCCACTGACGAGAAAGTGAAATTTCAATATAGGCTTCTCTTAAAATAAGGATGGGCGTTTTTTTCCTATCTTTAAATGCCACCTGTGTATCTTTCTCTGTGCATTGTCCCCTTGTTTGTTTGTTATTTGTTTCTGAGGGTTTTGTTTTTCTTCTCAACTTGAAGAAATTTTTGATATATTAAGGAGGTTATAGCCCTTTGCCATTTAAATTTCAAATATTTTCTTACAGTTTGTCACTTTCTCCTTTTAAAAAAAATGTTCATTATTGAGAGAGAGAGAGAGAGAGCGAGAGAGAGAGCACGAGCTGTCAGCACAGAGCCCGACATTGGGCTTGAACCCATGAACTGTGAGGTCAAAACCTAAGCCAAAGTCAGATGCTGAACCGACTGAGCCACCCAGGCGCCCCTATTTTTCCTTTTTTTTTTTTTTTATTGTTTATTTGTCATTTGTCTTTTGACTCTGCTAACTTTTTGTCTTTTGACTTGTGAGGTGTTTTGTTTTTTTGGTTTTTTTCAAGAAGGCCCCATGCCCAGCATGGAGCCCAATGTGGGGCTTAAACTTACGACCATAAGATCAAGACCTGAGCTTAGATCAAGAGTTAGACACTCAACTGACTGAGCCACCCAGATGCTCTTTGACTTGTGAAGTTTTAATTATTATGATGCTGAATTTCTGGTTGTTGGTTTGGTTTTTTTTTTTCTATTTTACCGCTCTGAATTTTAAGGCGTGGTAGGCCTTCCCCATTTCCAGAGTATAAAGGATTCCACTCATGTTTTCTTAGTGCTTGCTTCATTTCTTTACATGTGGATCTGATACATTTGTTATTTTATCTGGTGTGTGCTATGGGGTATGGATCCAAATTTATCTTTTCCCAAATGGCCATCCAGTTGTCCCTCCAACGCTCATTAGAGAGACTCTGTCTTTGCTCCACTGACTTGAAATGTCGCCTTCATCCTAAACCACATTTTCATATATATGTGGGCCTTTCTCTGGCCTTTCTACTATGTTTCTGTGGTCTGTCTGCCTCTTCAGGCACCAGGAAACAGTTTTCTATTTTTTTTTAAGTTTATTTTTATTTATTTTGAAAGAGAGAGAGTGTGAGCAGGGGAGGGGCAGAAAGAGAGGGAGACAGAATCCCAAGCAGGCTCCATCCACAATGTAGGTACAGACAGAGCCTGCTGTGGGGCTCAAACCCACGAACCGCACCATCATGACCTGAGCCGAAATCAAGAGTCAGATGCTTAACCAGCTGAGCCACCCAGACACCACAGGAAGACAATTTTCTTTTTCTTTCTTTCTTTTTTTTTAAGTTTATTTATTTTCAGAGAGACAGAGACAGTGTGAGTGGGAGAGGGGCAGAGAGAGAGACAGAGAGAGAAAGAGAGAGAGAGAGAGAGAGAGAGAATCCCAAGAGGTTCCCCACTGCCAACACAGAGCCTGATGTGGGGCTTGAACTCACGAACGGTTAGATTATGACCTGAGCCCAAATCAAGAGTCAGACGTTTAACCGGCTGAGCCGCCCAGGCACCCCAGAATGACACTTTTCAATATGTAGACTTTATGGTGTATGCTTTGGTTTCTGGGGGAATGTCCTGCCTGTGGCTTCTTTTCTCAGGGTTTTCTCTACTGTGCACATAAGGAATCTAGAATTAACTATCCTGCTCCAGAAAAGAAAAAAATGTTGCTATTTTTATTGGGAAGGCAATGAACTTCTATAATAACTTGGCCATAATCGGCATCTTTGTGATGTTGCATCATCCCATCCGGTAGCAAGGAAAATCTATTTGTGTGTCTTTCACTACTATGGTGAGGCTTTGGCGCATATCGCATTAAGTTTACGCGTTAGCGTTTTCTTTTGTCTTTTGCCACGGAGCCTTTTCTGCAATATGAGGTCAGGTCTTCCAATTGCTTATGGCAAGGTTTTGTTTTTCTTTTTTTTTTTTTTTTAACAGCTCCCCAGGTGACTCTAAGGTACGGCTAAACTTGAAAACCACAATTTAAAGTGAAAAAATTCAGTGTTATCCTTCGATTTAAAGGCTATGCCTTAAATCTTCACCAACTGCCGCTGCCCAAACCAGCCACCACTTTTTCTCCCTGGCATCCCATCGGTAAGCTCTCGGTGGTCTTTGAATTTTGCCTTCCATGCCTGACATGCAGCCCGTGGCCCAGTTGACTTGCTTCCCTCTCTACGGCATTGTTCTGACCCCTGCGTTACTCTCTATTCCTATCCCCAAATCCCCTGGCAAGGCCCTGGGCCATGCCTGTGCCTTCCGCTGGAATGCCCGTCTTCTCCCCATCAGCTCAAGACATTCTTCCCGGCTTCAGTCATGCTCCGTGCTCCCAACCACAAGGGCCCATCAATCACCTGAATCTAGAGCACGCTTGTGACAGCAGCACAGCAGGTATGGGGCTCATCATCCCCTCTTGGCCGGCCGGGCCACTTCCAATCCTGCCCTGGCTGGCTTGCTTGCTCATCTCTGTGCTCTGTGGGTTCTTTCCTTATGCTTTCCGGGGTGGGAGTTATCTCCTGATCTGCTCACATTTTAACACCTCCCGCCCTTCACTTATAGATTCAGGTTTGACCTTTTCAAGCAGTTTGCTCTGGTTCACTTCACAACCTCCTCCTGGCTCAGGTCCTAACTCCCCAACCATCCATGTCCCTGAACTCCTCCCACGTGCACAGTGAGGCAGTTCGGAGCGCGGATTTGGCTTCAAACCCAGCAGCATTATAGTCCCGGGTGTTCATTTACGAGGCTTTGAACTTAGCTGTACATTTGGAGATTTTCCTACCAGAAAGCTAGGAAGAGTGGGTGTTGGCCGAATTAGATTTAAGAACAGTTATGGGCCCCCCGCTCCCCCACTTGAATTTCAACTTGGGGCTCTGGGCATGGGCTCAGGACCCCCATCCTTCCCTCCAAGTGCCAGGACCGGCCTTGGCTCAGCATGACCGAGTGCCTTGCTTGAAGTGACACCTAATCCCCACCACAGCGGGACACGGAGAAAGCACTTGATCTAGGAGGCATCTGCTCTAAACGCTGACTTCATGCTCTGGCAGAGAGTGGCCTCGATGGCACTGCACCGTGAAGCTAGAGCCCCGGGTCCCCTTGCACGGCGGGCATCAAACAGCAGCAGAAGACAAGGGCTCGGGAGGAGACGGCCAGGCTCGGGGAAGGGGAGTCCAGCCGCCCTCATTACTGCCTCCCAAGCATTCTTGAGACACAATGCACTTGGTTTCTAACTCATCCAGGAATAAATGTGGCTCTCTGCCCTGGCTGAGGGGATTAGCTCTAGCCGAGTGAGTGCTGAAGGAACAAGGGTTCCTCCTGTTCCCAAAAAGCCGGCTAATAATATACTAATGAGTCATCTGATTCCCCCCTTCCCCGATCAGAGGAGAGACTCCATGCCTGCAGACCATTAGCTTAGCCCCTGAAAGCCGCTCCCTTCATGCGGGGAGAGGTTCTCCCCTTTAAGATTTCTCTCTCTTTGGATGGACATCTTTCAAGAGAATATTCATATTATATATGTCCTTTTCCCCCTCATCTCAATAAACAAATGTTCAATATGATCTACTCAGGGTCCTCAAGAAAACCAGCCTTGCTGTACTAACTACTTGGAAGCCTTCAGATACAGGGGAGAGTGTAAACGTCTACCATGTGCCAACACATGGCACGGCCTGTCTGATAGTTTGAGATCCTACTGAATGGACACACGTAGCCTGTGAGGCAGCTGCCTCATCCCCATTTTACGGATGAGGACACAGAGGCTCAGAGAAGTGAGGCCCAAGGCCTGCACTTTACAAGGTGACCTGTTACGACCGTAGCCTGCCGACGTCACATATGCACACACGTGACTCTTCCCTCTCCTAAAGACGCTTTTCCAGAGTGCCAGATCTTTTAATTCTTAATGTCTAGAGTTTTTCATAATTTTTTTTATTTAAACAGATTTTATTTTCATTTTATTTATTTTTAGAGAAAGAGCACAAGTGGGAGAGAGGGGCAGAGGGAGAGAGAGAGAATCCCAAGCAGGCTCCATGCCTAGCACAGGCTGGGACCATGACCTGAGCCAAAATCAAGTCAGACGCTCAACCAACTGAGCCACCCGGGTGCCTCTCTAATGTCTAATTTTTAACCTGTTTTCTGCACTGGCACTGTTTTCTGTGCTGTCAGTTCTGCCTTCCTGGGAGCTCCTCCTGGAGAGCTGAGTCCATCCTGGACTCGAGTCCTCTTCCTTATGGCCTTGGGCAAGCCCCCCACCCCCTCATTCCATGTCCTCACATGCAGAGGGGCTTGTTTAGCAAATGGCCTGTCCAGTCTTTCAGCTGACGCTTCAGATCCTATGACCACAAACGTGATGGGGAGAAGGGAGAAAGGCTGGGTGATTCTGGAAAAGCTGGGGTTGGCGGCCACTGACATTTCAGAGCGGGTGCTGAGCTTGGCCACGTGATGGGCACTCGAAGGAATCCTGCACAGAACATGGCCCCTCGGTTTCCAGAGGTGGGTACGGACATGGTCGGACAGAGAGATGAGTACATGGGTGGCTACAAAAAGGAAACCCTGAAGTCCCATGAAGTCCCTCCCAGGCACCGTGGGTGCTTGAGAAGGAATAGCATGGCCCACCCTGCCCGCCCACCACCCAGAGGCGCCAGGCCCCTGTCACAGGTGCTCAGCACCCCCAAGCTTCCTAACATCCCTGGTCTCACAGGGGATGGTCCTAATCCTAATCCGGCCTCCCGAGATGCCCAGCAGATATCAAAGGGTGTCACCGAATAGGCAGGACGAGCCCCAAGGAGACCACAGACCTTCGGGGCATGCCCAGAGACTGGGAGGCCAGTGTTCTCTCCCCGGAGGAAGTGGGGCTCTAGGGACGGGGGTCCCAGTCCAAACTGGAGGAGAAGGGGCAGTGAAACCCAGCCGTCCCAGCTGGCTGGTGCAGCAGGCAGGGGGGTTAGCAGCTCTCTGGTGTGGCAGCCATTTTCAAATGTATTGCTATGATCTGAAATTGCCCAAATCTTGAAAACAACGACTCATCATGTAGAATAGAAACCACTCAGCGTAAGCCTGCATTTGCCATTTCCTCTGAATCTTCCTGATGTGACCCATACAGGGACCAGCATACAGTGGGTGTTTAATTATTGTCCCTTCATCACGGGGACTGTGGCCCAGCTCCCCCTTCCCTACTGCATGCCTCTCTGCACAGCCTCTTGTCTGGGCTCAGGATGGGAGGGTCGTTAGGTGGCAGTTCCTGTTCTCAAGTGGGAACACCCAGTTCTGGCTACAATTAACCACAGGATGCCCACCTGGCCACCCTCCCAAGGGTTTGGCCAGGGGGGGGAAAATGTGGGTGGGGTGAAGGAACAAACAAACAAAAATAGAAGGAGAATGGGTGAAAGTTTCAAATATACCCTTACTCTTTTTTTCTTTTAAAGTTTATTTATTTTGAGGTGAGGGGGGGCGGGGGACGGTCAGAGAGAGAATCCCAAGAAGGCTTCTTACTGTCAGCACAGAGCCCGACGTGGGGCTCAAACTCACAAACCATGAGATCAGGACCTGAGCCGAAGTCAAGAGTCGGACGCTCAACCAACTGAGCCGTCCAGGTGCCCCAAATACACCCTTACTCTTGTCCCGAGGTTTTATTTTTCCAATCTCAATTTGGAAACACCCGCATGTGTCAGACAGCCCCCTGCGCCCCCCCTCTCTGCAGGCCCCACTGCTCCCCCATGCCCCCCACCCAGGCCAGCAGCTGGTCCTCCCCGATTAGTAATATATCTTAATAACAGCGGGTCCTTAAGCAGCTGTTGCTGAGAATACTGGGGCCAGAATAGCTCCCTGGAATTCATGTACTTGGTGGTCCTACTGGGGTTTCAAAAAGGATTAAGTTAAAAATGATCCTAATAAGGCAGAAAGTTACACGGTGAAAGCAGCAGGGGGGAGGTGACGGAGGAGTTACTATTATGGGTGTTGTTGTTGGTATTGTTCCCGGCACAAACTCTACCATCGCACAGCCTTGTCCCAGCCCTGTGTTGTGACAAAAGTCTTGCTCACAATTCCCAGAGGATTTAAGTTTTCGTCCCCTTTGCCACGCGGTGGGATGGGCTGCACTCTGGCCTCAGGGCCCGGCTCGCCCTGACCGCCAAGCGCCAGCCGCCTGTGGACCAGGCCCTCTGCAGCCAGACGGCCACTTACATCCCCACGGGTGAGGCCGTGCCAGCCCCAAGCTCAGAGAAAGGCATCTCAAACTTCCAACCTCCACAGCTGGAAAATGGTGACGGATCCCGCTCATTTCTATATATACCTGTCCCTTGGCAACGACCAAAAAAAACGTGAGGAAGGAGCTGGTTCTCGGCCTGTGGTGTCGGTCATTCTCTTTCCAAATATAGAGAAGGGCTGAGCCGTGGGCTTGGCGGGGGGCCTATAAAAGCCCAGGAGGCAGCAGCCCCTCTGTAGCTCCCTCTCTCCCCGGGCGGAGGTAAGTCACAGCGCCCCTCTTGGGGGCCCTTTTCAACTCTGCGTCCCCGGGGGACACCGACTCCGAGTGGCTGGGCGCTGGTGCGGGCCCTGCCTGGCTTTGGTAAGAAATCAGTTAGATGTGGAGCTGGATCTCTCTGGGCCAAGTGGCCATCCGCCTCTGCCTCCAGCAAGCCACCGAAGCAGGGGGCCTTCAGGCCCTCCTTCCACCTCCGCTCTCTCCCCTTGACCTCGTCGTCGAGCGCCCTCTTGGGCAGGAACCCGCTGCACACGCCGTGGACCGTGGCCTGTCCGTCATGGCTCGCTGTACTCCCCTGGCGTCTCTGATCCGTGCAGACGGCCGGCGGGACGCAGCGCCTTCCCTGCCCTCACCTGGCCCACCTGGGCTGTGTGTCTGTCCGGTGCCCTGTCCCCTCAAGCCCACGCCGGCTGTGCGGCCGGGAGCCAATGTCAGGGAATCTTCTCTGCTCATCGAAGTCTAGGAGACCTGCCCCTGCGGGAACGAGAAGCTTCCTAACAGGGATTACGACCTTCCTGCCCAGTTCTGAATGGCAGGCCCTGCTGATAGCAGCCAGATTTGGGGGCAGCCTGGGTTTTTACTGCCTTAATGGCTTGCTTGTGGGTCACGTCCCACCTGCTCCTCCAGCTGCCTCTGGGCCAAGGCCCTTCCTAAGTCATTTGTCTGTTAGTCTTACTTAGTTATCCCACAGAGAGCCGTTTCTAAGCTGAACCGGATGCTCCCACGTGCCCTGACTTTGCCTTTTGCGTATTTATTGCAGGTCAGGTTTTCCACGGCTGCTGCATCCTGCTGCCTTCCTGTGGGTGTGACTCTCCAGGTAAGAAAGGTCCAGTCCCTCTGCGGTTGGAAGGCTCCAGGTAATTCAAGGTTACCAGTTTCTCCTGCCTCCCAGTGGCCTTGAGGGCTCAGAGCCAAGAGGGCTCAGACAAGCACAATTTAGGCTGGAGAGGAAACTTCCAGACGGATGCTGGCATCTGACGCCACTTGTAGTCTTAGCAACCGAAGGAAGCAGAGGCTTCCTTGTGTGAGGAGAGAGCACCTTGAATCCAAACGCCCCCAAATTCCTTAGCGATCTGCCACTTAGCACCCTGCCTTTGAAGAATGGCGTTTATTTGTCAAGTTTCCCTCGGCACCACCGGGGCTTCGCAGAAGAGGAAAGTGAGGTGCAGAGAGCTGCACTCGGCCCTGGGGCCCCTTCCCATCCAAGCCTCAACTAGTCAGGAGCCTGGATTTCCTGTGCTCTGTGCATTTTGTGCAGAGAACCCACTGGGCAAATATGTGCACATTTGATTTTCGCAGCCCTGGGGTCCTGTGGGTGGAGCCCCGGGGAGTGAAGAAGGACGGATCAGGTAGAGCCACAGGGACTCGGGCCTGGAACGGGGTGGGGTCCCCTCCAGGGCTCACCTGCTGGTCCGCCTTCCAGTGACACCATGAGTAGTGACACTGAGATGGAAGTATTCGGCATCGCCGCTCCTTTCCTCCGGAAGTCGGAAAAGGAGAGGATCGAGGCTCAGAACCAGCCCTTTGATGCCAAAACCTACTGCTTTGTGGTCGACTCAAAGGAGGAATACGCCAAGGGGAGAATTAAGAGTACTCAGGATGGGAAGGTCACGGTGGAAACTGAAGACAACCGGGTAAGCCTTGCGCACGCCCCCTGCAGGCCGCTGGGCCCTCTGTCCGTCCCTGGGGTCCCAGCGTCTGTGCCCCTGCCCGCGCCCACACGGCTTCCCTGGTGTCCTCGGAGAAAGCCTAATAACGCTGGCCTCAGGCTGCAGGGTGGGCGAAGATCCCGGTTGTGGCTGGTTAAAGCGATTCGCGTTCAGGAGCCTTTGCTGATGTTCACAGCACTCTAGGGGCAACGCAGGGGTGTGGGGTTGGGAGTCCAACTGTGAGAAGATCTCCTTTAGTAAAACACTCTTGCTTGGTAGCCTGGGTTTCCCTATTTCCTTCTAGTGGTAGCCATCTGAGGAAGCATGGAAAGTATGAAGTATGGGAAACGGGTAGGGGGTCCTAGTGGACCACACAGGCGCCATGTGAAAAGGCAGCCTCCCTCTATGTGGCCTATTACATTCTGGCCCAGAACATTGTGGGGGTGCTTGGAGAAATTCTGGACTTCACTACTTTCTGGAATCGAGACCAGAAGAATCTGGAAATGTTCCGAGAAAAGTTTAAAAGAAAATTAAAAGAAGAACAAGAAAATCTGAAAGAGAAGAGGAAATAGTGTCAGTGGGTCGGGGTGAAGAAAACAGGCAGTGAGAATTGCCCTTCAATGCCACCATGCACCGGGGCTCCGGGAGGGTGGCTCTTGGGATGTGGCAGGTGGCGAAGCTGAGAGTGGGTCTGCGAGGCAGCAGGGAAGGGGAAAGCCAGACATAACCAAGATGGTCTGGACCCGTCCCAAGGAGGGCTAGTTGCATGGGGTGGTTTAAGTAGATCCCTGCTTGAGGCCAGGAGAAGGCAGGTTGCCCGCCCGCCAGCCTTGCCCAGAGATGGGACCATTGCAGAGAGCAAAAGGCACAATCCTTGAGTGACAGAAACAATCACGTGCTGTCACTGCCCCATCTTCTCCCGCTGTCAGAGGGGCCTTTTCCCCAGGGCTTGCCCCTTGGGATCCAGGCTCTTTGTGGGATCCAGACAGATACCTGCAGGGGGAAACACACACAGCGGACCCCAGGTAGTCCTTGTACCTCTTCCCACGCAGACCCTGGTGGTCAAACCCGAGGACGTGTATGCAATGAACCCCCCCAAGTTCGACCGGATCGAGGACATGGCCATGCTGACGCACCTGAACGAGCCAGCCGTGCTGTACAACCTCAAGGACCGGTACACCTCCTGGATGATCTATGTGAGTGCCCACACTTCCTGGGGCATCTGATGGTGCTGGGGGGTGGGGGCAGGTGGGGACATTTGTGTGGGTAACAGCATCAGAAAGCCTAGTGTTCGACTCAGCTGTCCAACAAAAGAGGGGAAATGGGAGGAGAGGATGAGGGAAGGGGCTAGAGACAGACAGCAGGTGACAGAGGAAGAGGGGACTGGGAAGAGAGGCTGGAAGCAGAGAGGGAAGGCAGGGGCAGGAAAGCCAGGCTGAGCTCCAGGTCTGGGCAGGGTCATTTGCTGGAGGGCCAGCGGCTCCCCTCTCTCAGTCATCTGCCCCATTGCTGAAGAGAAATCAATCTCTCCTGTGCAAGTTTAGCGTAAGGAAAGTGAGATAATAATAAAAGCAAAGGCTTTCACACACACACACACACACACACACACATACACCCCGTTTTTACACTCCCACAGACCTACTCGGGCCTCTTCTGCGTCACCGTCAACCCCTACAAGTGGCTGCCGGTGTACAACCCCGAGGTGGTGGAGGGCTACCGAGGCAAGAAGCGCCAGGAGGCCCCGCCCCACATCTTCTCCATCTCCGACAACGCCTATCAGTTCATGCTGACAGGTGCGTCTCCAGAGGGGGGGGGATGGGGGTGGCACTGGAATGGAGGGCCAGCCTGTACCCTCCAGCACGAAGAGAGGAGGGTAGAGGGACTTAGGCTGAAAGGGTCCAGATCTTTTAGGGCCTTGCAGGGGCCCTGCTAGAGAGTTTGGGGTGAATGCAAGCATTGCGTAAAGCCTATGAAACCGACATGTTTACGGGGTGAAAATAAAGATTGCCAATGTCATGTGGTCCGGCCTGGTTAGATGAGAAGTCACTGGCTGGTTTGAAGCAGAGCCTTACCCTCTGAGTCTTACTGTCAAAGAGGAGGCTCTTGGAGCCACCCCTGGGACCACACAGAATGCTACAGGCAAGAGGACCGGCGTAGTGAACCTGGACCGCCTGACAAAATGGGGAAGTTCTTTCTGCCGCCATCAACTCTATTTTATTTTCTCCTCCTGCAGACCGTGAAAACCAGTCCATTCTGATCACGTAAGTGTCATAGCTGTGGCTCTTTGTCTCCAATGCAGGAGGCAAAGGTGCTGTTTGCTCTGTGGATTAGAAAGGGGGCTCCTGGATGGCTCAGTCGGTTAAGTGTCTGACTCTTGATTTCAGCTCAGGTCACGATCTCACGGTTCATGGGTTCGAGCCCTGCATCGGGCTCTGCACTGACAGTGCAGAGCCTGCTTGGAATTCTCTCTCTCCCTCTCCCTATGTCCCTTCCCTGCACATTCTGTCTCTCTCAAAATAAGTAAAGAAGCCTAAACAAATTTTTTTTAAATAGAAAGTACCTAAAGCAGAGTCTGTGATAAAAAGATGGAGATGGTGATGGGCAAGAGGGTATGTGCAAGGTCTCAGGAAACTGGGATCGCCCGCCGCTGGGGCAGCTCAGAAGTGATGAGGCTTCCCTGGGGCCTCTGCCTTTCTGAGTAGTTTCTCACATTGGTCTAGTAGGTGTGTGTCCGCTGTGGCTCAGGGGTACGTCCAGGCCTCTGTGTGACATCTTGGGGAGGCAGTTTATACCTACAGGACGTGTTTCTTTCTCTCTCTCTCTTTGGGTCACAACAAATAGCGGAGAATCCGGGGCAGGGAAGACTGTGAACACCAAAAGGGTCATCCAGTACTTTGCAACAATTGCGGCTACTGGAGACCTGGCCAAGAAGAAGGACTCCAAGATGAAGGTATAGGGAAGGGGAGGGGTTTGCCCTGCTTCTGCTTGTGACCATGGTCTCAGCCTCACAGCGAGGGGTGTGAGGAGGCCACACTCCCCTCTCTTCAAGGCAAGGAGGGCAGGCTCAGACTTGAAGTCCTCAGAGAGCCCGTGACTGCAGACAACCCAGTGTGGGGTCAAGCTTACACGACCAGATCCTGTGATTTCCTACGAAACAGGGATGTAAGGCTTAACTAAGGAAGGTCATTTGGGGAGCAGCCCAGAGAGCTTTTTCTTTTTTTCTTTTTTTCTTTATTGATCTTTTAAAGGTTTATTTCTTTTTGAGAGAGAGAGAGAGCACAAGTGGGGGAGGACAGAGAGAGAGGGAGACACAGAATCCAAAGCAGGCTCCAGGCTCTGAGCTGTCAGCACAGAGCCCGACACGGGGCTCGAATTCACAGACCGCGAACTCACAGACCAAGAGATCATGACCTGAGCCAAAGTAGGTTTAACTGACTGAGCCACCCAGGTGCCAGGAGAGCTTTTTCTTTTTATGGCAGAATCACATGCACCAGTTTAGGAAAACTGTAGCCACAGGTGCTTTTCCAAACAAACAGATGACAATAGTACAAAATGAATGCAGATGACCCAACTAACTGAAGAACCGAGGGACTGAATGAAGCATTATGGGAATTTTACATCAAGACACCCAAGTGTACCCAAGGACGGTAAAACCTTGGTTTGCGAGCAGAGTTCGTTGGAGAAACAGGCTTGTAATCCAAAGCACTCATGTTATCAAAGTGAGTTTCGAGAACCATTGGCTCAGTTGGGATCATGTGACATTGAGCATCATGTACTACTTGTATTGCAAGACACTGCTCATTTATCAAGTTAAAATTTATTAGAAGTGTTTGCTTGTCTTTCGGAACACTCACAAAACAAGTTACTGGCAACCCAAGGTTTCACTGTATTACAAAACAGCAAGAGGGTGTGAAGTGGGCCATGTTGAGGATTTGTCGGTACTTGAACTGGAAAAGTCAAGGAGGGGTGGGCTCTGCCCTGGACAGCAAGGGTGGGTGGGAGTGACAGGGCCAGGGAGTGGTTCCCCCGTCCCTGGCGGCTTCTTCCTCCCCGCGATTCCTTGCATTAGGGGACGCTGGAAGACCAAATCATCAGCGCCAACCCGTTGCTGGAGGCTTTTGGGAATGCCAAAACCGTGAGGAACGACAACTCATCTCGCTTTGTGAGTCTGAGTTCAGTTCAGCTGGGGTTTTCTCTGGGGCCCTCAGGACGGGCAATCTTCCTGTCCTCTCGGAGGCAACAGGCTGTGTGTGTGGGGGGGGGGGGGGGGGGGGAGACAGGCAACGATGGAATGGAACACAGCAACCAGACCATTTCAGATAATGATGCCTTCATGAAAAGCTCCACAAATGGGGTGTGTGATAGAGTGACTGGGGGCAGGATCTCCTTAAGACAGGAATTGGTAGAAAAGGGATCGGGGGTGGGGGTACTGGCCCACGAACCCCAAGATCTGCAGGATGAGGAAGGACAAAGGGAAAAGCAAGCACACTCTGGGGCGGGGGCAGACCTTATGTAGTCAAGGGACCCGAGAGAGTTCTCATGGTGGCAGCAAGGTGGGCAGGAGGTAGGTCCCAAGAGGTGGGGGAAGAGGAAGACAGAGGTCTGGTCATGTGGAGGCCACAAGAAGGGGGTTGGATTTTATTCAGGAAGCTACTGAGGGATTCTGTAAGCAGGGAAGTGATATGGTTTGATTTGCATCTCGAAAAAAAAATCACTCTGTTACCTTATGACTGGATGGGGCGGGGGCCGTTTGGAGGAAATGTGGAGCAAAGGGCATGGAAGAAAGGGGGCCCTCAAAATGGACAGAGAAGGGAGAAGGAGACATACTTAATTTTAGGTAGGGAAATAAAGCTCCTGTTCACACTGCCCAAGAGACTAGCGGGAACATTTGCAACCGCTTAGACATTGGTGTCTCTTCCTCGCCCCACCTCCCATAGGGCAAGTTCATCCGAATCCATTTTGGAACCACCGGGAAGCTGGCCTCTGCAGATATTGAAACTTGTAAGTAGATTACGGACAGGATGGCGGCTCGGGGTGGTGGGGCCGGTTTGGAAAACAGTGCCATGTTTGTGTTCATAGATCTGCTGGAAAAATCAAGAGTGACCTTCCAGCTGAAGGCTGAGAGAAGCTACCACATCTTCTATCAGATTCTTTCAAACAAGAAGCCTGAGCTCATAGGTGAGGCGTCTGGGCTCTGGCGTCACCTGACCAAGGAAAGTTGCACCTGTATATAGGGGACTAGGTAGCCAACGGAAGAAGTTTGTTTTAGGAATAGATGAGGCTATTTTGACAGTGATGTGTCAATTTGGAAAAAAACAAAAAACAAAAAACCAGAATCCAGTGGACAGGAACAAGATGAAACCATGACTGGATTTAGCACTGGTTCCAAAAACACCTTCTCAACAACTAGGCATTTAATTGTCCTTCCGCGCCCCCTAGTGTCCTGACGTAGGACCCAACCTCTCCCCAAATACCTCGAGGCACCAGGACAGGATTTTCACCTGGCCCCTTGTTCCACACCCAACAGAGGCTTAGGTGAGCAGGGTCTTTGCTCATTGGCTGTACTTGGCCCGCCTTCTGGTCCCAAGCCTGGAAACACGCTGCAGCCTTTCAAGGGGTTTGGAAAACCACCTGTGCTTCCCCTCCATGGGGGCTCCTCTCCTGACCCCCACTAAGCCAGTTTTCTGTATTAAATTTTCCCAACCTACACTGATATGCACCATTCATGTGCAAGGCAAGAGAACTCTAATGCTCTCTCGGGCTCCTAATCTACATTGCCTGGGCAGGCTGCAAAGTCTTCCCTGGACTTTAAATGGTCAGCCACAGCCTGAGTAGTGGGAAGCTGTTGAAGAGATTTCTAACTCTAAGCTCAATTTGGGCTCTAGCAGTGAGAACCTCAGCCCAGAATCCAGGAGATCAAATCCACTGGGTGGATGTTTTCTTTGCACCTGGGGGACCTCTTGATTTTGAATCTGTCATTTCAGAGCTGCTCCTTATTACAACCAACCCTTATGACTACCCATTCATCAGCCAGGGTGAAATCCTGGTGGCCAGCATTGATGACGCAGAGGAGCTGTTGGCTACCGACGTAAGTAAAACAGAGGCAATACGTGCGGGGTGCCCCTCCTCCATCACGAGGGTCCGCGGACTAACATGCTGTTCTTTGAATGCCAGAGCGCCATCGACATCCTGGGCTTCACCCCAGAAGAGAAGTCTGGACTCTACAAGCTGACGGGTGCCGTGATGCACTATGGGAACATGAAGTTCAAGCAAAAGCAGCGGGAAGAGCAGGCAGAGCCTGACGGCACCGAAGGTACAAAATCACCACAACAGGACATAAGCCCGAGCTGGGGGGGGGGGGGGGGGGGTCCGTGGAGATCATTTGGTGCCTCGTTTGAAAGCAATTAATCCTTCTTCCACCTGGAGAGGTGGACCTCTCTGGGGCTCTGATGCCTAGTGTTACCATCCCCATTTGCTGAATCACTGGAATGGGCTTGTTTCCGAGGCAATGAGACATGACCGGGGCTTTCCGGAACCCAGTCCTACCTTTTCATAAAAGCTATCATATCCTCTGAGTGACTTGGCTTCCGTTGGCCACATACCAGCAGTTTAAAGATATGGAACATGGGCGCCTGGGTGGCTCAGTTGTTTGAGCATCCGACTTTGGCTCAGGTCATGATCTCATAGTATGTGGGTTTGAGCCCCATATTGGGCTCTGTGCTGACAGCTCAGAGCCTGGAGCCTGCTCGGATTCTGTGTGCGTGTCTTTCTCTCTCTGCCCCTCCCCCACTCATGCTCTGTCTCTCAAAAATAAATAAACGTTTTTTTAAAAATATAAAGATATGGAACATAAAACAAGACAACCTTCACCAAGCTTTGAAACATCTGGATGATTTTCAGAGTGGTTCCTCTACTTTGCCAAGCCTGACGGGTGTCCCTCTGTCTTTCTTTTCCTGGCAGTGGCCGACAAAACAGCCTATCTGATGGGCCTGAACTCTTCGGACCTCCTGAAGGCTTTGTGCTTCCCCAGAGTGAAAGTTGGGAATGAGTATGTTACCAAAGGTCAAACCGTGGATCAGGTAAGTGGCTGCTTAGAGGCTGGGAGAGACACAGGCACCCGACGGCCATCACCTTCCAACCGCAGTGACCTTTCCTCTAACAGGTCCACCATGCTGTGAATGCCCTTTCCAAATCAGTTTATGAAAAGCTGTTCTTGTGGATGGTCACTCGCATCAACCAACAACTGGACACAAAGCTGCCAAGACAACACTTCATTGGTGTTTTGGACATTGCGGGCTTTGAGATCTTTGAGGTTTGTGTTCCCAGTGCTCATGTCTTCACATGGCTGTGTGTGGAGGGACTGGTCATGATGATCCTAGAGGGAACAGGTTGAGGTGAGCAACCTGTCAGAGCAGCACACCCTGTAGGGCACCGTAGGGTGGATCAGGTAGAAGAGAAGTACTTTGTGGGGTGGGGGGCTGTATAATTTCAAGAGAGGAGGAGATGCGTGGTAAGTGGAATTTTATAAAAGACATTGTGAAGTGGATAAAAGAAAGAACTCAAATGCAATTATTGGCATAGGAAGAGCCAGCCACATAGAGAAGTTGATAAGCCAGTCACGGGATTTTCACATAAATACCCTGCTGTTCTAGGCTCTCATATAGCCATCCGTGAGAGCATGTATTTTGTGTCTACAAGAGACACAAGGCATGCTGGCGAATGAAAGATGAGCTTGTAGTTTGTAGAGGAAAACAGAAGGTATGTACTGTGCACCTAAGAGTAACTACAAAATAAGCAGACCGTGCTTGGTGCACAGGAGAGATCCCGACCATGGGGACTCGGGGGACAGAGAAACACCTTCTAGCTGGAAGTTAAGAGAAGTCTCCAAGGAGGAGATGTGATCTGGGCTAGACCCTGAAGAACATGCCCGTGTCGGGGGTGGGGGGGGAGTGAATGAGTTAGCAGAGCCTGAGGCAGTGAAGAGGGAGGCTGATGGGTCTTTGGTTTTCGACGTCTAACTTTGCATGTGAACTCTGTATTTTGGCATCAGTACAACAGCCTGGAGCAGCTGTGCATCAACTTCACCAACGAGAAGCTGCAACAGTTCTTCAACCACCACATGTTCGTGCTGGAGCAGGAGGAGTACAAGAAGGAGGGCATCGAGTGGACGTTCATCGACTTCGGGATGGACCTGGCTGCCTGCATCGAGCTCATCGAGAAGGTGTCCTGATCTGTCCACTCAGTAACCTCGTCTTGTCTACTCTGCGGCTCACTGCTGCAGCTCACGTGTACCTCACACGCATTTTGCTTTGCTTTAATCCAGCCTATGGGCATCTTCTCCATCCTGGAGGAGGAGTGCATGTTCCCCAAGGCCACAGACACCTCTTTCAAGAACAAGCTGTACGACCAGCACCTGGGCAAGTCCAGCAACTTCCAGAAGCCCAAGGTGGTCAAGGGCAGGGCTGAGGCGCACTTCTCGCTGATCCACTATGCAGGCACTGTGGACTACAGTGTCTCGGGCTGGCTGGAGAAGAACAAGGACCCGCTGAACGAGACCGTGGTCGGCTTATACCAGAAGTCCTCCAACAGGCTCCTGGCACACCTCTACGCCACCTTTGCTACGGCAGATGGTGAGAGACTCCACAGAGCGCCTTGTGTCCGTGCTGTCTCCTGTGCCTCAGTTCACAGGCCCAAAAGATCCCTGTAGATCTGATAAGAGTGTGCGCCATCTTTTATGTCTTTCAGCTGACAGTGGAAAGAAGAAAGTTGCCAAGAAGAAGGGTTCTTCTTTCCAAACTGTGTCTGCCCTCTTCAGGGTAAGAAAAATACAAGTTTATTTGCTTGCAGTTGGTTTAAGCGATTGCAAAATGAGCAATGGAGACAACCTTGGTTTATTCAAGAATAGTAATGTGGTCTCAATCTGATTGCTGTTACTCGGGGAGCTGAGTGGCAGTTTGATAAAATATGAACCTATAATAATATAATAATTATATAAATATACAAATATGTAAATGAGGTGTAACAAATGTGGGTCCAGAATTTCATTATCACTTTGTACAGCAAGGAGTTGGGCTAGATGGCCTAGGGGGTGAGTCCTCAGCACAAACCTTCCAAGTTGCCAAAAGGACACAGGCAATAGCATCCCAAGCTCCCTGTGGAGCCAGACGCATTTCTGGAATTGATTTTAGAGAGCATTTTGTTCATGGTTAGTCTCCAGCTCACTGTGAAGCAAAAGGCTATTGTTATCGGTTACTTGCCTGCACCTCTAGCCATTGGGGTATTCAAAGAAAGAGTTAAAAGATTTCGTCCTTTACAATTCATGGTAAGTTCAAAATAGATGCCTCATTTTTCATTACGATATATCTCTGTCTCTGTAAAAGCCTACAGCAGCCTGTCAAATGTAGTCTTTTTCTTTTAGGAAAACCTCAACAAGTTGATGTCAAATTTAAGAACGACTCATCCTCACTTTGTGCGCTGTATAATTCCCAATGAAACCAAAACTCCAGGTAAGACACCTGCTGGTGCTGTAAATGGTGCCCAGTTTCCAGGAGATCCTGCGTGAAGCTGATGTTTCTCACCTCTCTTCTCAGGGGCCATGGAACACAGCCTTGTCCTGCACCAGCTGCGGTGTAATGGTGTCCTGGAGGGCATCCGCATTTGCAGGAAGGGATTCCCAAATAGGATTCTGTATGGAGATTTTAAGCAAAGGTGTGTGATAAAATGTCATATACACTTCTTGCTGAGGTGTGTAGATGCTGGGATTTGAGAGGGAGAAATACTGGTATGAAAAGGCCCGTTTCAACAGAGCAGGTACAGAGTTTCAGGTAAAATGATTGACGTACCTCCTGGCCAAGTATGTATGCACTTCTTTCTTCCATGTTTTCTCAAGAGCTTGTCTGATATCCAATATGGCAGAAAAAAACCTTCCCTGAGAATCAGGAGGCTTGGATTAAAGGCCATCACCCAGCAGTGTGACTGTGTGCGAGTTTCTTTCCCTCTCTGGACCTTGGCCTTCTTGCCTATTAGGAGAGAGGCCCAAACTAGCTGGTCTCCAAGGTTTACGTCTTTGCTGATGGTCTATGATTGTCCCTGTATCTACAATGGCAGATACCGAGTGCTGAATGCCAGCGCAATCCCTGAGGGACAATTCATCGACAGCAAGAAGGCTTGTGAGAAGCTTCTGGCATCCATCGATATTGACCACACTCAGTACAAATTTGGGCATACCAAGGTAATGTCTCGGTTCTGACAGATGCTGGCCCATAGTCCCTTTTAGACTTCTCCAGCACACAGACTCATATCATCCTTCTCCCCCGGAAGGTGTTCTTCAAGGCTGGCTTGCTGGGAACGCTGGAAGAAATGCGGGATGACCGCCTGGCCAAACTGATCACCCGGACACAAGCGGTGTGCAGGGGGTTTCTCATGCGTGTGGAATTCCAGAAGATGGTGCAGAGAAGGTCGAGGAGGGTCTCTGTTCAAGCATGAGCCCTATGGGGAAGGCAGCGGTGGGCGGGGGGGCTCTCTCCTGGAAATAATCGATGTTTTCTTTTCAGGGAGTCCATCTTCTGTATCCAGTACAACGTCCGCGCCTTCATGAACGTCAAGCACTGGCCCTGGATGAAACTCTTCTTCAAGATCAAGCCCCTCCTCAAGAGCGCAGAGACCGAGAAGGAGATGGCCACCATGAAGGAGGAGTTTCAGAAAACCAAAGACGAACTCGCCAAGTCAGAGGCGAAGAGGAAGGAACTGGAGGAAAAATTGGTGACTCTAGTACAAGAGAAGAATGACCTACAGCTCCAAGTGCAAGCTGTGCGTGTCTAGAATTTTTTTTTTTTAACTTTTCTTGTAGATTTGATTATTTAGAAAAACTGGACTTGGGGTGGGATTTTTGATTTTTAGTTGGGGTGCTTCATAAAGGACTTCATGTATACCAAGGTGCTGGAAATGTCACAAACCTTATCTCATCAAAGGAAGTCATGATTCTTTTTTTTTTTTTTTTTTTTTTTTTTTAAGGAAAGTGAAAACTTGTTGGATGCAGAGGAAAGGTGTGACCAGCTGATCAAAGCCAAATTCCAGCTGGAGGCCAAGATCAAGGAGGTGACTGAGAGAGCTGAGGATGAGGAGGAGATCAACGCCGAGCTGACGGCCAAGAAGAGGAAACTGGAGGACGAGTGTTCAGAGCTCAAGAAAGACATCGATGACCTTGAGCTGACCCTGGCCAAGGTTGAAAAGGAGAAGCATGCCACAGAGAACAAGGTACTCTCTCTCCGTGGGTCTTTCCATCTTCGTGTAGTCCTTGCGAACCAGACTTCATTTCTTCTTCTAATTGCTTGTGGCCTCTTCTTAGGTTAAAAACCTTACTGAAGAACTTGCTGGGTTGGATGAAACCATTGCAAAGCTGACCAGGGAGAAGAAGGCCCTCCAAGAGGCCCACCAGCAGACCCTGGATGACCTCCAAGCCGAAGAGGACAAAGTCAACTCTCTGAGTAAAATCAAGAGCAAATTGGAGCAGCAAGTCGATGATGTAAGGAAATAGTACTAATTGGGAGTCCCAGAACTTCAGGGTTGGAAGAACCCCCCAAATCCTCTGGTGCAGAGCATTTGTTTTCAAAAGGATATGGTGTCCTTTTCAGCTGGAAAGCTCCCTAGAACAAGAAAAGAAGCTCCGTGTAGATCTGGAAAGGAACAAAAGGAAGCTGGAGGGAGACTTGAAGCTTGCCCAAGAGTCCATATTAGATC
Organism: Panthera onca; assembly: GCF_046562875.1. Classification (NCBI taxonomy): domain Eukaryota; kingdom Metazoa; phylum Chordata; class Mammalia; order Carnivora; family Felidae; genus Panthera; species Panthera onca. Next base: position 21,247,759 of record NC_138352.1, on the reverse strand, counting down.
TGGAGAGTGATAAGCAGCAGCTGGATGAAAGGCTCAAGAAGTAGGTCCTAAAACCACTGCTTTCAGTCTTCCAAGCCTCTGGCTGTTCTGTCTTCACGCATTCTACATTTCCCTCCACAGGAAGGATTTCGAATACAGTCAGCTGCAGAGCAAAATGGAAGATGAGCAGACTCTGGGCCTCCAGTTTCAGAAGAAGATCAAAGAGCTACAGGTAGGAGGAATCCTGGACTTTTCTTTCACATGAAGGTCGCCCACCGTAGGCTGGGTGCCGCCTGCTGTAAGCCATTGCGAGCAGGTGGGCAGGACCACAGGAATGCCCGCCTCATTGGTTGCCTTTCTGCTAGGCTGACCCAGCAGCGATGAGCAATTTTTCCATAGTTTAAAATAAAATACATAACAAAGGTGTTTGGGGTCAACATGTAGTTGAAGGGACAATATCCTGGGTTGGTCACTGCAGAGGTAATGACCACGCTGGGGCAGGAAAAACTTGTATTAAAGGAAATGAGCAACATTTCCTCCTATAGGAGAAGCTTAAACTTTGGTTTATCTAATGAGAATGGAAACTAGCCCATGCTTGACATGCAGGGTGAGTCACTCTAGGGACCGACTGCCCATGGGTGAATGGCTGCCCTCCACAGGCTCGGATTGAGGAACTGGAAGAAGAGATTGAGGCAGAGCGGGCAACCCGTGCAAAGACAGAGAAGCAGCGCAGCGACTACGCCCGGGAACTGGAGGAGCTGAGCGAGAGGCTGGAGGAGGCGGGAGGCGTCACCTCCACCCAGATCGAGCTGAACAAGAAGCGGGAGGCCGAGTTCCAGAAGATGCGCAGGGACCTGGAGGAGGCCACCCTGCAGCACGAAGCCACGGCGGCCACCCTGAGGAAGAAGCACGCGGACAGCATGGCCGAGCTGGGGGAGCAGATAGACAACCTACAGAGGGTCAAGCAGAAGCTGGAGAAGGAGAAGAGCGAGTTGAAGATGGAGATCGACGACCTGGCCAGCAATGTGGAGAGCGTGTCTAAATCGAAGGTGCTCTGGCAGGACGGGCCCAGTGCTTTTGCGGAGAGCCGCCTCTGGGTCTTTGTGGTCTGAATACGGACTTGGTTCTCTCCCCCTTCTCAATCCTTTAGGCCAATCTAGATAAAATATGCCGAACTCTGGAGGATCAGTTAAGCGAGGCCAGGGGCAAGAACGAGGAAATTCAAAGGAGCATGAGCGAGCTGGCCACACAGAAGTCCCGTCTGCAGACGGAGGCTGGTGAGCGATGGGATGGGAGGGGCCACGCCTTCTGGTCGCCTATGGTGGGGGGCGACTGGTCGACAGGAAAGGGCAGCACTGTGTGGGGAGAACCTCTAGGAAAGCATATTATCAGAGAAAAGCCATTAGAATAACAAAAAAGGGATCATTCAAAATATCACGAAGGGGGGGCACCATTGAGTGTTCAGTAAAAACAGGGGTGAAGAAAAGCAGACCAGAATGAGAAGGGATCCAGAACATCACCTGGTTCAAGCTCTTTCAACACCAATAATACCTTGCATCAAGAAGGATCTAAATGTCAGAAACAGGACTAGAAATAAGGCTCTTGGCTCTTCCATATCTTGCCACACACGAATTCAGATATGTGGTATGGAGTCAAGTGTTTCAGACAATAGATCAAGAAACACAGCCGGTTTGGATAGGCTCCTGCTGGGTAGTAGTGGAAATACAGGGAAACATTATCTGGGGCTTTCACCTAGGAAATGTGCCCTGCCCCCAGCCCTGCTCCTCCAGCCCATCATCCCAGTGAATCAGTCAACCCTTTGCTAGCAGCCACGACCAACACAGGGAAGAAGAGAGGCTTAGTTGCCACTTTCTATAATAACCTTGGGAATTTCTTGGGAATTCACCTCTGGAGTCATAAGACCTCTCCACCCACCCCCCAACTCTCCCCTCTTCCCTCCGCAGAAGCATAGAAACCTCAACCTACCACCTTTACCCAAGAGTCTAACCTCAAATTACTAGCTGTAAAGTCCTAAGAAAGCATTAGTTCTCTTTCATGGCAAACCAATAAACAGCTGGAAACACCAGCCACTGGAAGGTCTGATGGGCATTTTTAGGTGGTAATGGTTGTTTTTTTTTAAATGTTTTATTTATCTTTGGGAGAGAGAGAGGGAGAGAGTGCAAGTTGGGGCGGAGGCGGGGGGGGGGGGGCGGGCAGAGAGAGAGGGAGACACAGAATTCTAAGCAGGCTCCAGACTCTGCTGTCAGCACAGAGCCCGATGTGGGGCTTGAACCCAAGAACTGTGAGATCATGACTGGAGCCGAAGTTGGATGCTTAACTGACTGAGCCACACAGGTGCCCCTAGGTGGTAATGTTTAAATTTACAATCGTTCTCAATGGGTTTTATTGGCAAAAGTCACTCCAAGCTTCTAGGAGTTTAAAACAATATCTTATCAGTTGTGTCTTTGGTTTCCTTTTCATGGACACCTCTCTTCTCCCCCAAGAAAGGACCACACCTGCTCATTTAGTCTCTCCCCAGATCTTAGCACAGTGCCTTACACATAGCAGGAACTTGATGAATGAATGAATGAATGAATGAATGAATGAATGAATGAATGAAAAAGTGAATACAATGAAAATATCTCCTTCTGGACACAGGTGAGCTGAGTCGTCAACTGGAAGAAAAGGAAAGCATAGTGTCCCAACTTTCCAGGAGCAAGCAAGCATTTACCCAGCAAATAGAGGAGCTCAAGAGGCAGTTAGAGGAAGAAAGTAAGGTAGGAAATCCAAGGGAGTGCTTCCTTGATCTCCTCTTCCATTACCACCTGTGGGAAAACACAGCAACTTGACTCAGGAGGCGATGGTAGCAGGGTCACGGTGCAAGACACCAAAATGCTAATCCACCGGGGGCTCTCCTCTTCCTTGACTCTTGCAGGCCAAGAACGCGCTGGCCCACGCCCTGCAGTCCTCCCGCCACGACTGTGACCTGCTGCGGGAACAGTACGAGGAGGAGCAGGAGGGCAAGGCCGAGCTGCAGAGGGCGCTGTCCAAGGCCAACAGCGAGGTGGCCCAGTGGAGGACCAAATACGAGACGGACGCCATCCAGCGCACAGAGGAGCTGGAGGAGGCCAAGTACGCAACTCCATTTGCCTTTAGAGGAATGAGAACTCTCAAATGATACTGACAGAGGGCACTGACTTTTGAACTATGTACTTGGGAATGGTTTTGTTGCATTACTAGGTGTTCCCTCACCTCTTTTTTCTTTTGTATGTTTATTTATTTTAGAGAGAGAGAGAAACAGAATGCAAGCAGGGGAGGGGCAGAGAGAGAGAGGGAGGGAGACACAGAATCCGAAGCAGGCTCCAGGCTCCGAGCTGTCAGCACGGAGCCCGTCGCGGGGCTCGAACTCCCAGCCCGCGAGATCATGAGCTGAGCCGAAGTCAGATGCTCAACCGACTGAGCTACCCAGGCGCCCCTTCCCTCACCTCTCTTAACATCTTTTAACGTGGCACTGCGTGTGCCATTGGAGGGACCTGGCAGCAGCACATTTCATGAAGACAAACAACCTTGATCTTGGTTAGACACAAGGCAGGTTACTGATCACTGTGCTTTAGCAGACAGGAAATTCTCCTGGGCTTATGAAAACAGGCGGCTGTTTCAGTCACACAGATGAGTGCTTCCGACTTGATGAATAGTGCTGTTCAGGAGGATTGAGATTTAAATAGCATCTGCTTCTCTTTCGTATTCTTTAAGGAAAAAACTTGCTCAGCGCCTTCAAGACTCTGAGGAACAGGTTGAGGCAGTGAATGCTAAGTGCGCCTCCTTGGAGAAGACCAAGCAGAGGCTGCAGGGAGAGGTCGAGGACCTGATGGTCGACGTTGAAAGGGCCAACTCCATGGCCGCCGCTCTGGACAAGAAGCAGAGGAACTTTGACAAGGTGTGGGGTCAGCGCCATGCAAGCTGCACGCTTGGTGCTGGGGACTCCCTTGCAGTCCTGGGAGGAGGAGGCTGGGTCCCAGTCCTGATCGGCCCGACCGGCAGCGCGACCTTGGGCAAGTCCTGAACTTCACCGGGCTGGCTTTTCCCCCTGTGTAAAGTGAAACGGGCATGGGTTGGGGGTGGAGGCCCCTCTCGAGCATTGTCGGGGGAGACAAACCAGTTGCTACAGTGTTGTTCCGTTCCATACGTCTCCGCTCCCCACACTGCTGGTGTGTCTGGGGGGGCTGACACGAGGGAATCTAACTCGGGTCCCTTCGGGAGGCTCTCTGGAAGCCTCTCTTTTAGTAGGACACGAAGGTTGACTTGAACCGAAGTTTTAAGGAAATCTTTAGAAGTTCAGGGCCATTCTCATATTAAGAAAAGGGCAGAGAATTCCTTCTCAAAGGATCCGTGGGCTTTTTAGACATGGCAACCGTTGCTGATATGTTACTGATCTCGGGTATATTTGTGGGAGGAAATCTCCATCAGTCAGATAATCAGGAACAAGGAACTAAGGCAAGAGATGGTATTGAGTGAAGCCGCACTTTTAGGCTTAGCTACCTGCACGCTTCTGTTTAGTTCGGGGCTTGGAGAAGAGCTGAGGAAGGGGACCCCTTCCATGCCTGCGTTCCAGGTGCTAGCCGAATGGAAAACCAAGTGCGAGGAGAGCCAGACAGAGCTGGAGGCATCTCTGAAGGAGTCCCGGTCCTTGAGCACCGAGCTCTTCAAACTGAAAAATGCCTATGAGGAAGCCTTGGATCAACTGGAAACCGTGAGGCGAGAGAACAAGAATTTGGAGCGTAAGCAGCTCTAGACAGCCTGCCGTCTGCCTTGGTGCTGTCACCGGGGCGGGCATGGCTTCGGGACGCAAATCCCTGCTCGCGCGTCCTTCTGAGCATGTCCAGAAAGTGCTCGTCACCCGCTGGGGTGACTGAGGAGCTCTTGTCTGTCTGTCCGCTGTCTTGTCTCTGGGAAACAGCCACCTTAGAACCAGGACGGGCTGGTTACAGGGCCTCCCGCAGGTGCTTGTGGGGAGGCGCTCACGTGCAAACCCAAACTGATTTCTTTGCAGAGGAGATAGCAGATCTCACGGAGCAAATCGCTGAAAATGGGAAGACCATCCACGAACTGGAGAAATCAAGGAAGCAGATCGAACTGGAAAAGGCAGACATCCAGCTGGCTCTTGAGGAAGCGGAGGTGAGCAGACACCGGGCAGGCAGCCGTGGGGACAGCTCCCACCAGGGATGCCCGCTGGCCTCGCCCCGTGTCACCCTTCCCATCTCTGCCAAGCCACCTTCCTGATGCCGGCTCCTTTCCTGTCTGCCGGCATGAAACAACCCCTGTGGACTATCTTGGATTTATTGGGGAAAAATCATTACATTAAGATAGGTCTAAAAGTGAGATCTTGCAGAATCTTAGATGAATTTAAAGCATCCATAAGGCGCTTTATGCTCCTAAGGGATAGGCTGATTTAAATGCTATTACTGTTTGATCAGATAATAAAAAACAAACGGCAGTGAAACAGATATGATTTCTGCACTGAAGTTAAAAAGGAAATTTTTAATTTATTTTTAAATTTATTTTTAATATAATTTATGGTCAAATTGGCTAACATACCATGTGCTTTTGGTTTTGAGGGTAGATTCCTGTGGTTCATCACTTACATACAACACCCAGTGTTCATCTCAATGAGTGCCCTCCTCAATGCCCATCACCCACTTTCCCCTCTCCCCCACCCTCCCATCAACGCCCAGTTTGTTCTCTGTATTTAAGAGTCTCTTAGGGTTTGCCTCCCTCCCTCTCTGTCTGTAACTATTTTCCCCCTCCCTTCCCCCATGGACTTCTGTTAAGTTTCTCAAGATCCACATATGCATGAAAACATTCGATATCTGTCCTTGTCTGACTGACTTATTTCACTCAGCATAATACCCTCCAGTTCCATCCACGTTGTTGCAAACGGCAAGGTTTCATTCTTTCTCATTGCCAAGTAGTATTACATTGTATATAGAAACCACATCTTTTTCATCCATTCACCAGCTCTTTAAAAAGGGAATTTTTTAAAAGATAGTTTTGAATGCTGTTGAGTTACGGTTATGAAATGCCCCCACAAAGGGTGATGTAGCAGGCTCTGTTCCTTCACGGGCACTGTTTCCTGTGTTTTTCTTCTCCCAAGGCTGCCCTTGAGCATGAAGAGGCCAAAATCCTCCGAATCCAGCTTGAACTGACACAGGTGAAATCAGAAATCGACAGAAAGATCGCCGAGAAAGACGAAGAGATTGAGCAGCTGAAGAGAAACTACCAGAGGACAGTGGAGACCATGCAGAGCGCCCTGGACGCCGAAGTGCGCAGCAGGAACGAGGCCATCAGGATCAAGAAGAAGATGGAGGGGGACCTGAATGAAATCGAGGTCCAGCTGAGCCATGCCAACCGCCAGGCTGCGGAGACCCTCAAGCACCTCCGCAGCGTCCAGGGGCAGCTGAAGGTTTGGGACGGCTCGTTGGCGGGAAAGCCTCTCCCGTCCGCAAGCGCTCAAAGACGTCGACTAGACGCGTGGCCCTCATGCCTCGACGCCAACTAGACCTTTCCTTTACTCTCCGCCTAGGACACCCAGCTGCACCTGGACGACGCGCTCCGGGGCCAGGAGGACCTGAAGGAGCAGCTGGCCATGGTGGAGCGCAGGGCCAACCTGCTGCAGGCTGAGGTCGAGGAGCTGCGGGCGACCCTGGAGCAGACGGAGAGGGCTCGGAAGCTGGCTGAGCAGGAGCTCCTGGACGCCAACGAGAGGGTGCAGCTGCTTCACACCCAGGTGAGGGGCGGGCGGGCCGGTGGAGGGGAAGAGACCCGGGCCTGACCCGCGCCGGGTGACACGGCCCTCCTCCCTGCCCTAGAATACCAGCCTCATCCACACCAAGAAGAAGCTGGAGACGGACCTCACACAGCTCCAGAGCGAGGTTGAAGATGCCAGCAGGGACGCCAGGAATGCGGAAGAGAAGGCCAAGAAGGCCATCACAGACGTAAGGCTCTCCCGTGCTGTCCCTGTGTGGTGGCCAAATCTGCGTTTCATTAAAGCCCCTCCTTCTCCCAAGCCTGAGATAGTTCCCACCAGACAGCTGGGGGCCTCTCCGGGGGGAACACGCGGGGTGCATTCTGCTCCCAAATTGCAATCTGCCTCCCCTCCATCCGACTCAGCACATCCCCTCCGCACATTTAAAAGGCCAATGTGATAAATAATGGGGCAAAGAAAAGAAAAGAAAAAAGACTGGAAAGGATTACAGTCTATTTCTAAGGCCCACAGACAGGTATGCTGTTCTCCCCTTCAACATCTCACTTGTTGCAGACATGAAAATGAAACTCTGAGATGTCACTATCTCACCAAATGTCGCCTGGCCTGGCCTGAAGCCGCCTGGGCCTGAGCGGGCTTGTCCCCACCAGACACAGCTCTCATAGTGCCACCTGATGCTTGTGGGGACCACCGCAGCCCTTCTGCTCGCCCACGCCTCCATTCCCTACCCACCTTCCCTTCGGCTCACTATCCCCAAACCTGCACTGTGGGTACCGACCCGGTCTTCTGCAGGTCTCAGATTCCTTTGAAGACACACGCTGGTGATAATGAAGCAAAGAATTTCCTGGGGCGGTGAGGAAGGTCCCAGGGAGGCCAGCGTCAGAAAGGGAAGAGCCCATTTTCCATCCAGTCCCCGGAGGTTGTGTTAGTCGGGTTACTTTCTGTACTTGGTGTAGCTCTTCTCGTGCTCCATTGTGGAAGAGTGGACTCAGGGACCGCCTTGTCCCTCGTCCTTTTTCTCTAGCACGACTCTGGTCCTTGGGTAGCTCCAGGGCACCTGACCTCTGTATGCATCTTGGTGGGTTCGTGCTGTGATGCAATTGCAGGCGGCCATGATGGCCGAGGAGCTGAAGAAGGAGCAGGACACCAGCGCCCACCTGGAGCGGATGAAGAAGAACCTGGAGCAGACGGTGAAGGACCTTCAGCACCGTCTGGACGAGGCTGAGCAGCTGGCCCTGAAGGGCGGGAAGAAGCAGATCCAGAAACTGGAGACGCGGGTACCTGTGGGAGGAAGCCCTGGTTGAGCCTCTCTCTGGCCTCAACCGCTCCTTCTCCAGCCCCAGACTAACTTCCCACCCGTTTCTGCAGATCCGGGAGCTGGAGTTTGAGCTCGAAGGGGAGCAGAAGAAGAACACAGAGTCCGTCAAGGGCCTGAGGAAATATGAGCGGCGGGTCAAAGAGTTAACCTACCAGGTAAGTGAAAGAAAGCATTTCCGCAAAGCGTTTTCTCTGCAAAGCGCAGACACCGCCCTGGGTTCCCGCTCCAGAATACAGGAAGCAACCCAGTGCCCCAGAGAAAGTGGCCAGACCTCGTGCAACTCTGCCCCCTCCTCTGGCCGCACGCTGTGTCCTTGCTTCTAGAGTGAAGAGGACAGGAAGAACGTGCTGAGGTTGCAGGATCTGGTGGATAAACTTCAAGTGAAAGTCAAATCCTACAAGAGGCAGGCCGAGGAGGCTGTAAGTCAGACACACACTGTGATTTTCCAACAGCAGCCTGGCCTGTCCCTCGCAGGGAGCTCTGAGACAGGCGCGCGCTCACCTTCCCTGCCTGGGCTCTTTGGTTTTAGGATGAACAGGCCAATGCGCATCTCACCAAATTCCGCAAAGCTCAGCACGAGCTCGAGGAGGCGGAGGAACGTGCTGATATTGCAGAGTCTCAAGTCAACAAGCTTCGCGCCAAGACCCGCGACTTCACCTCCAGCAGGGTGAGTGGTCCCCATGGGCACTAGACGGAGAGCGGCAGGTGTAGGCGAGGGTTGTGGCTCCGGGGCACCTGGGAAGAACCCACAGTGATGCAGACACTTTGGAGCAGGAAGCAACCTTGGAGGAGCCTTTACTTTAGAACTGGTCAGTCTCAGGCACAGGAAAGCAAGGGGTCTGCTTGAAGTCATTTAGCTAAGAAGAGTCTCACTGGAACACAAGTTTGCACTAAAACACCATCCTGAAAAGGAAGGAGCGTTTTCCTGCTGAGATCTTTCAGACGCCCTCTGCTGGCGCTGGTCTTCATTCACTGCACCTGTAGGCAAATAACCAGGGGTACCAGGTCCCTGAGGATGGGGCTTGTTCCCTGGGGGCCAGTTTCTCAGGCTATGGGGTGACTGCCTCCATGGATGCAGTCGTGTATTCTCCTGAGGTCCAAAAACTATCCTGTGTCCTCCTGAAAAACCCAAGCAAGCAACTCCCTGGCGCTTGTGGGGAGAGGGGTCAGGAGGAAATGTGTCTCTGCCGTCTGACGCAACTCAAAGTGCCCACTCTCTTTCCAGATGGTGGTCCATGAGAGTGAAGAGTGAGCAGCTCTCTTCTGGAACAGGGCAGAAAATACGCAAAATGTGTATTTTCATGGTTCCTGGCCATTACAGTTAATTCCCATGTGGCTGCTTCTTCTCATGCATTAAACTTTGCTTCCTTTTCAACTTAAGGCTGTAGCGTTGTGTTTGTTTTCTCTTCCCTATGTGGAAATGGTTCATTGCTTGGGGATTTCTATACCTAATGTTGAAATCTCCGTAGGCAGATGGCTTGACAAACTCCTCTGGTGTGTGTATTTGGGAACAGAGGAAGATTGCTTTTTTAAAATAATTAATTAATTAATTTATTTATTTATCTATCTATTAAAAAAATTTTTTTAATGTTTATTTTTGAGGGAGAGAGAGAAAGAGAGAGAGAGTACAAGCAGGGGAGATGCAGAGGGGGCGGGGAGACCCCAGAATCGGAAGCAGGCTCCAGGCTCTGAGCTGTCAGCACAGAGCCCCACGTGGGGCTCGAACCCACAAATCGCGACATCGTGACCTGAGCAGAAGTCGGCCGCTTAACCAACTGAGCCACCCAGGTGCCCCAAGACTGCTTTTAAATATGAGATTGGATCATAAGGAAAAGATACTCCTAGATTAACCACTGCTTTGGCAGGGGGAGCAAAATGGGGGAGTTTGTTAAAAGAGTTGCCCCTCAATATGACATGAGGGAGACACAAAGGTTCAGGTCGGGGAAAATCCTGTCTCTTGTTGAATAGGGTTACAGGGCAAGGGGCAGAGTCCCCTGTCTACAGCCTACCAGGAAGGCCCCCTGGAGTCTAGCAAAGCACTGTGCCAACTATCGGGGACACACAAATGAAGGAGCTGGTGTTGGGCCTGTCCAAGAGCTCAGTCTGAATCTACCACTGAGTCCCTGGCTCTGTCTGCACTATTTCAAAGCCTCACAACGGAAAATCTTACCCTTTACCCAGGGTGAACCTGCCTTTGCCTTAAGAGAGAGGAAAATGGCAGGAAGTCACTATAACTCTCTGGCTGAGCTGCTGCTGGCAGTAGCTCCTTCCAACCCGGAATCATCTGTTTCTTGTCATAATGAAACTTATCAGAAAGAGTTGCCAAGTTCCCTTCTCTGTCCAATTCTAGAAGAGGAGAGACTCCGTGGGCATCAAAGGCCCAGCGGGGAGTTCCCTTCAGCACCCAGCATGGAGTTTAGCACCTCCTCGATCCGTCACTAGAAAGAAGGCCAACATCAATGTCAGACTTCACGTGTCAGTGGTTTCAGAGAATTTTGTCTCAAAGACCGTGTCTCTTTGACTTGCTTTCAATACTTTCTGGGAACACTGAGACTACAAAGTGACATGGCTCTCTGGGGCGGCGGCTGCTGGGAGGAAGTCACAGTGGGAACAGGTCCCATGGGGACCCAGGCCTGAGGCTGGCCCAAAAGGCTGGCGGTGGCTCAGAGCCGCTCAGAAGTGATAAGGACTGCTTACAGGTGGCCTTCCATGGGAGGTGGGTGCCCCGGGAAGCAGACAGTCTCTCGTTGTCAAACGGGTAAATACAGAAGTCACAAAAACTGGAACGTCACAATTGTGATATGGATCATGAGCCCCTGATGGACTGTGGCTACCGGTGTCGCAAAAACACAGACAACCGGACATTACATTATGCACCTCCTGATGGAAGCGCACAGTAGGCAACAGGGACCCGAGATCCAATAAACTCCGGGATGTGGGGAACTCAACTGAAAAAAAAATCCAGTTTTCTCAATCAATAAATTACGAGGAAAAATACATAAAAGAAACGGAGGGAGAACTATAGATTAAAAGATATTTAACAGACCCGTCCACCGAGTGCTCAGCACGGCCTTGTGAGGGACATACACACAACACACACACACACACACACACACACACGCCTCCCCATTGGTGAAATGTGAATATTGACTGGATATTTGATAGTGCCATGGGGTTCTTGTTCATTTTCAAGGTATAATGTGATGTTATGATTATGTTTTCTGAAATAGTCTTTGAAAAAATACATACTAAAATACAAGAAAGGAAGAGAGAAGGAAGGAATGAAGGAAGGGAGGAAGGAGGGAAGGAAAAGAGGGAGGGAGAAAGGGAAGGAATGAAGGGAGGGCCATCTTTGAAGTAAACTTATTCTGTAGAACTTCAGACTTCACAAATTGATAGACAAGGCCCCGGTGCATTCTACACAGAACTGGGGCCACAAATTTCAAAACCTCTGGGGCTGTAGGACCCCATATGTCCTCTTATCAGCAAAGCACCGTATTTCCCACAAAGGAGAAGGTGATGAACAGTTGGTTCTGGAAGAGATCCATGACTATCTCTAGTAGGCTTTAATTTTGTGAAGGGTAAAACGGAAAAGCAAATTTCCTAAGAGTCCCTGTTACGAACAACTTTGCCAGTGCAGTTGCTCCGTAAAACAAGGGAACGTAAGTCATAATGTCATGATTGCAGAAAATACAGGCCTTGTTATTGCAGAGGGGAAATGAAACCACGATCTCCTTCCAAATAGGGACTCAGCAGGCCACACGGCAGGAGAGAGGAAGCCTTGCCTGGGAGCGGAGGGGAGGATGATGATCTCAGGCACTACTTATTGAACCCTTACTGTGGGCTCCCAGCACACGCTGCCTCACGTCTTCCGTCTTCCGTGGAACACTGAAATAGAATACCTTGCTCAAGGTCAAAATGGCAGAGCTGGGAATCTCTCTAGACCCCAAAACGCAAAGAGCAGCAAGCAAAACCGACTTGAGAAACACTGGGGAGATGGGGGCATCGGCACAGGTGCGTTAGGATGGGGCTGACAAAACCCAGAGTGTGAATTTTTTTCTAACTACTGACTCTCTGTGTTGATTTCCTCCAGGGATTCCACCGCAACCCTCTCTTGCCCACCCACTCAGCCCACCCCTCCTTCAGACAGTCTTCCTTCCTTGGGGCCAGATGACCGTTTGGTAGGAACGTGGGTGATCTTTCGCCCATTTGCAGTACCCACTGGTTCTGCTGCACGTGAGCCCCAAAACAGGATGACAAAAGAGGGTGCAGGGTCCCTCCGCTTCTGGCTAACTTCTTTAGGTAGGACCCCACTCCCTCCAAATTAAGGGCCACTTCAGATTACTTTTCCTTTTTCTAAACAGCCTCCCTTTTCTCTTTTATGTTTTTTCCCCTGAGGTTTGAGCATGGAAGTTATTTATTTCCTCTCCCTGTGATTCTTATGCTGTCCAGAAACCTCTGACTTTCTGGATTCTTTATGGAGCCTCAAGTCTCTTAGCAGATTTCTATTTTTTATTACCTTTTATGATTTTTAATTACACAAGAGATACATGCTGGAGCACACGATTAAAAAAAAATTCGTCAGCTATAAAGGGATTGCCGACTAAGATGGTCAACTTCTTCTGTATTTGGAACAGACGAGATCTTGATTTATGATTGGCAGATGGCCCCCTTCTTAAGGACATAAGAGGGACACAGCTTCTAATAAGAGTAACATGTCCTTATGGGGGCAAACTGGCTGGTTTGCAGCCCGCCAACAGCTGTTGAGGGCTGTCTCTCCTTTCTCCACGCTTGGATCACGGTGACAGCTGAGAGCTTTAATAAAGCAAAGTGTGCCTAGGAATGTGGGGTGAGGAAGCCACCAGGACACGGAGCTCTATTTCTGCCCCTACCAATAATCCCACTGTGAAAAACAGCTGAGGTTCAGAGGTTCTGAGGCCGCCTGCTGGAGCTGAGCAGTGATCTGGTTTACCCTGAGCAATGCCGAGACATTCCCGAGGCTCTCATGCGTCCGGAGGCAGGCCATTAGGGCACTGATTATTTTTAGCTAAGATGTTTCAGGCTTTCCATGGCAGTGAGGAGCTGGGAGCCCCCACCACCCGGGCATTTGTGGGCCTTCTCAGCCTTTTATCAAAGTACACATGACCCTCGCTCAGGAGCCCTGAGGAGATTTAGGGGAGCAGGTGATACACACTCTTAGACCACCTTCATCAAGAAACCTGACACCAGCTTGCTGAGAGAAAGGGCAGCTTAGATTGGAAGGAAAAAAAAAAGGGGGACAGTTATCATCAACACAGGGGTACCCAGTGACTCAAGCATAAAAAATCAAAGTAAGCCAGAACCTCGGACCTCCAGGACAGTAAGGGAAACACAAGCACTCAAGTAATAATGATGAAAAACAAAACACAGAGGTAATGGGAAACGGAGGAAGGTGACAGGGTGACACGCTTTTTTAAGAGCATAAGAAAGTCAATCCCTTTAGCAGTGATCGAGGTGCTCTGTGAACAGCAGGGGCTCAGTGCTTTAGGCCAAACGGAATTCCGGCAAGAAAAGTACAGTGGTGGAGATTGTGTGCCCTTGGGGAAAACCCTGTGGTCTTCTTTGTTCTCTCTGTACTGACTGCCTCCTAGGATCGGGAGCAAAGACACAATAATACCCCAGCAGGGGTCTCTACAAATCTGTGAGCCGTCCTAACCCCCAACTTGATTTTCTTGGCTTTCTGAAACAATGGGTGTTTGCAATTCACACCAGCTCAGGAGCCTGAAGGGAGAATCAAGTGTCGGAGAGGAGGCCCGTGGGGGTGAGGTGTCAAGGCTGGAGGCTGGCAGCTCGTGAGCCCCAGGGCCAGAGCCTCCTCCCCCAAGCTTGGCTGCTAGAAGATTCAGGCCTGTGTTTCTTTCGATGCTCCTTCACTCATCTGTCATTTACCCGCTGCTTACTAGGGGCCCAGGCACAGGGAATGGGAGAAGAGGTCCCCAAGAAAGCTAGAGCAGGACAGGGAGGGAGGACCCAGGTCTTGAGGCCTCAAAGCTCAGAGTGGGGAGGGCGGGGAAGGACGGGGGTGGGGGGACATACGTTTCCAAATACGGCTCGGCCTCAGCTCTGGGTGAGATGAGCCTCCGTAGCAGCTGCACCTGTTTTGGGCCTGGGGTCTGTCCCATGGGCAACGGGTGTGAAGGCCTGAAGAACAAGGCATACCCCGTGAGCGCCCGTTTTGAGGGCATCTCGGTACCACTGCAGGGGCAAAAGCCAGCTTTTCTGAGAAGTCTCCTCAAGCTAGAAACTTAAGATCTCCTCCTGTTTTGTGTCCCCGGTTGCGCCCACCAGCTTATGGCCGTCTGAGCCGGTCACATCTCCACCTGCACCACGGAAAGGCCTGCAGGTCTCTGGGAGGAGGGCGGGTTTGGGATGTGAGCCCCTCCCTGGGCTGCAGAGGGTGGAGTACATGCTCTCCTCACATGCACAGCCCGTCCAGTCAGGAGGCAGAGAGAAGTCAGCGCCCCTCTGCCTACCAGCAACCCTCCCCCCCCCCCCCCCCCCCACCAGGCCGAGGCCTGGCCGTGCTGATGAAGGAATGACAAGGGCAGCCTTACAGGAGACCCTGACCTCGGCTGCCAGATGCAGCGTTAGGCACTCTCCCCACATCCTCTACCAGGCTCCTTCCCGCCACCGCCTGGGGACGCAGCACAGACAGTGACCCTTCAGACACGGTGACCACTTGTCCGAAAGTTAAAAGGACACGACTTTTTACCTTGTAAGTGACTTGCTTTCAGTCCTTACAGTAAATCCGGACCCTCACAGGGTCTTTGGTGTCAGGAGCGATCAATAAGTAAAGGTACCTGATAAAACCTGCAGCCAAAAATAATCTCCCCGCGGCCAAAAGGGCACAGCCCCGTGGGCCACGTTGTCACCTTCCGAGAGGCTCCGTGGGACAGGGCACAAGAAGGCCATTTCCCGTGGGAAGCGCAGCTCAGCTGTGACCTTAGCAGGTTGTTGGCGCTCGGAGGGAGCCTTAAATAGAGAGTCTCCTGCCGCCTGTCTCTTCCCCCTTCGTCTGAGCCTCCTTGGGGAGAGCTCGGAGTGGTGACACCAGCTGGGTTGCCCTCAAGCGGGAGTCAGTCCTGTCAGCCATGAGGCACCCCAGACAGCCCCCCAGGCGGGGATTCAAATTCCGCACTGTGATCTCTGGGCCGCTTCTGAGGCCTGAGGGCCTCGTTGCTGGGCACACGGTTCAGCGCCCACCGGGTCCGGGTCGCGCCCACCTTTCTCCCTCGCAGCTCTGAGCAATCCACTGCCTCTGATCCACTGCTTGAAATTCGGGGCTGAAGACACACACAGGCTTTGTGTGTGTGTGTGTGTGTGTGTGTGTGTGTGTGTGTGTGTGTCTAGCCATTTCTGTAAGGAACTACTAATAGTTCTGTGTTTTAAATCACTCTGAGCTCCGGAGATAAAGATGGTTTGACCATCAATCATTGCTCCACAGCAAAAGGAAGAAGCAAATTTGACAGTCTCCTCCTGCCTTCCACGGGTTGACTGAAACCACTTTTTGGACTTCAGCAGTTAGTGATTTGAAGACGTGGGGATCTGAGCTACACGTGGGTCACAAGCCATTTGGCCAAAAAGTGATTAGGGTTCCAGGCGACCAATGTCACAGACCGGTCCGTTCACACCGGCTCAGACGGCATGGTCCTCCTTAGTCAAGCCTGTTGGAAACACAGCTCTGAGCTGTCACTGCTCTGCCCAGACATCATCAAGCGCCCCCTCTGCCTATGAGCTGAGCACACAGGTCCCAGACTGACACCCACCCGACATCCCGCACGCCTGCGGGTACGGCCGCCCTTCCTCCTCCCGCCCGGTCACCTCCATCTGTTGAAATCCTAACACATCTGGAGTTCTCTCCGTCCCCCACATCCACCGATGGTCACCCCCTGATCCTTCGTACACATTTCTGGGGACATCTTTTTATTCCCTGGATCCTAAGTGGGATCTGTGACTTACTGCTTCACTTACCTTTGTACTACAGTTCCTACCCCAACACCCTGCGTTTTCAAATTTACACACACACACGTATGCACACACGCACATGTATGCACACGCACGTACACACACGCATGCACGTGTGCTCACATGCGCACACATACAATGCACACACGCGTATGCGCGTATGCACATGCACACACAATGCACACACATGCACATATGCACGTACACACATGCAGAGTTTAGTCACTCCAGACACCGACCCAGCGGTGAGCACATCTGAGTTCTGGTCTGAACTTTGCTTCCAGTTCTTTCATGGTCGTAGGCAGCCCCCTCTTCCACGTCCTTAGCTAAACAGTGAGGGTAAGTGACTGCTTCGAGGTTACCCCACTGGTTCTGGCCCTGCTCACTGTGTCACGGGAACTTTCTGCCCCGGGCGGGCGTACCCAGCCTGCAGGAACTACCGGAGTCCCAGCGACACTACCTCACGCTTCCCTATCTCCTGGCCCACCTGTGCACACAGGCCCTGCGGCCCTGCCTCAGCCCCGCCCCCCCCAACAAGGCCCCAGGTAGTGTCTACCAGGTGAGGTGCGGGACAAGCTGCCCCGGGATGGCTGCTGGGCATCTCCTTTCACACCTAGAGGCTCCACTAGGTGGCAGCACTGCTCTGCCAGCCGCCCCTGTCCCCACGTTCTGTGGATGCCACTCAGCAGAGGGTGGCTCTGGCGAAGTGCGGGCAACAGAGGGGAGAAGACGCCCCTCTGTCCTTTGCCTGGATTTTTCTGGAGACGTCCAGAGCAGGGCTGTGCTGCATATCAAAGCCGAGGCAAAAGGAGGACACACAGATACCCGTCCAGCCTTAATTTAAACTGTCAATATTTGGGGCGCGCCTCAGTGGCGCAGTCGGTTGAGCGTCAGACTTGGCTCAGGTCATGATCTCACGGTCTGCGATCATGATCTCACAGCTCCTGAGTTCAAGCCCGGCATCAGGCTCTGTGCCGACAGCTCAGAGCGTGGAGCCTGCTTCAGATTCTGTGTCTCCCTCTCTCTCTGCCCCTCCCCCGCTCCTGCTGTGTCTCCCTCTGTTTCAAAAATAAACAAACATTGAAAAAAATTTTTAATAAAAAATAAAATGTTCATCATGGGTTCTTTTGCATTGATTTTGATTGAAAAAAAATCACATTGAAACATCATTAGTTCTCATAATTACCAAGTGCTTCACTTGGCCTCACCCGGGTCCCAGCCCGCCACAGCAACGTGGTTTGTGCCCCAGTGTCACAGGCCTGTGGAAACAGCTGTTTCTGCTGTTATGAACAGCATCCCAGTGTATCACCCTGCCTTCTAGAATATTCCTCTGCCGCCCTGCATGGCTTCGTTTAATTTGTTTCCCGAGGGAATCGACTGCCTACCACTGCTTCAAGTGCCCCGGGTGGGCTCTTGTTTCTTCTTTCCCTCTCGTTTTGGGAGGGCCCTTTTTCTTTCCTCTCCCCAAGTGAGCCGGTGATCTTTACAGCGCTGGGGGTGGGGGTGGGGGACGGAGGTGGGGAGGGGCATCCCCGGGTTCCCCCTGCAGGGTTCCGTGAAAGAAAAGAAAGCGAAACAGGCTGTCCACTAAGCCAACAGAAATGCCAGCGTCAGCCACTCCCTCTACAAGCACTTGGGAGCTCTAAAAATCCCAAGGCCCGGGCCACACCCAAGACCAGAGAAGTCAGGATCTCTGGGGGTGCGCTCCTTCCCCCTCCCCTCGGCCACGGGCAGTCTGTTAAGTCCCCTCAGGTGGATAGAGAACTGAGACCCCAGGTCAACCGTGGGATCCCAGGCACGAAACCGAGCCGTGGCTGCCACCTGCAGGCGAGAGCGGGCACTGCCGTCCGCTGGTAGCGTCACAGACTGGGGAACAGAGGACTTAGAACACATCTTCCACCCAGCAATGGTTCTCCTGTACAGACTTCCCAGCGACCTCCAGTCTAAGCTCTTCCAAAGATGCCGCACGTCCACGTGCCACCATTTTCCATTTTCCCCGGTGGGGCAGCCCCTAGTGGCTAGCAAAAAGCTTCGACCTGGGGCGGAAATCGGCCTTGAGAAATGCGCTCTGCTGGCCCTGGGTCTGCGCGCGCAGAGGAACAGACAGAATAAAGCTGCTCTCCTGACTCTTCAGGGGGTCAAAAAAAGAGCGACCCTATTCCTATAAAACCACGTCTCCCAATACGCATCATTAAAATATATTTGTAAAACAGAAGATAAAATACAAGCGCCCCTGCCCCCTCCATTCCCGTCATTCCCACTGTCCCGGGTGGGGGCGGGGGCAGGATACCGCGGTTAACAGGTAGAGTGCACCGGGGGCAAACGTCCCAGTCTTGCAGCAGGAGTGCAACTTGCTCTCTGAGCCTGATGTTTCCTCTGTAACGTGAGTAATCACAGCACCTCTCCTGGAGATTAGTTCTAGGACGCGAGTAAAGGGCCGAGCACAATGCCGGTCCCATGCGGTGTTACTAATGGTAGTTTTTAAAGGCTAACTGAATTGTCTGGAACCAGAGGCGCGGAGTACATTTCTTCTCCCTGCTTATTGTACTCATATCACAGCAGGAGTGGGTTCACGTAGATTAGTTAAATTAGCCCCAAAGCCCAAATGCTGAGGGCATCTGCTAGGAAGCTGTAAACAAACGAGGCTCCCCCGGGAATCCTTCTAAGCCAGTGAGCAGCTCATGGGCTTGGCCACCAGAGGGCAGTGCTGGGCCACGTATGGAGAGTTGCTTCCTGGTGGGGCCAATGCGGGCCCAGGGCACAGCGGCCGTGTCGGCCGCCGGGATTCTGGCTACCTCCCCTGGGGCGAGCGTATCCTGTCTGCTAGTCTGCCAGGATCTGAGCTCAGCGAGCCCCCTGGTACCAGGTCACCCAGAGCTGGATGTACCCAAACTCTTCTCTGGTGCCCAGCTCCAAGTTAGGGCCACCTCCACGTCTTCAAGCTCAGACTCTGTTCTCACCTCCCACGGTGACTCGCCCTACATTCTGCTTCTCTCCAGTCACTCCCCTGCACCTGCGGCAGATCGAGCCTAAGTCACGGCATCTCCCGCCAAGCCTACGGTGTGAAGATCTTCCTCAGCATCTGGTGTCAGTTCCTACCAACTGCTCAGACTCAACACGTGAGATCTGGTCACTTGGTGGGGAGTTACTAGAGTCTGCTGTGCGCCAGGCACTTTGCTACTCACCACCCTTCTCCGCCCAAGGCAGGCCAACAAGGGGTGGTTTCCCCGACACAGACTGAATTTTCTCGGGTCTCCAGATTCACGTCTCAGAGCCGCTCTCGGCAATGGGTGCCCCAAACTTCTGGGCTTATCCTGATACTGAGCATGAGAGGAGCCCTGGAATCTCAAATTCCCATGACACACTCCCGGTTAGACCCTGCCATGCTCCTCCAGCTAAATTCAAAATGGCGACAATCCCCTCCTTCAAACCGCAAACAGCCCCTGTGAGAGTCGGACCCAGGCCCGCGGCTCTTCCCCACTTTGCTCCATTCCTACCAAAAGGTAAAGGGAGTACTTGCAGAGACTCTGCTTTTTAGGATAGTTCAGATGTCAAATAGCCTCTCTCTGAGCCAAACATTCAAATGCTCTTAGACTTGGCAAACACTTGCCCTGCCGATTTAGGGGCTGCCCGGCCCCACCCTACCTGGAGGTTTGCATTTGAGAATGTTTTGATTATGCATGCTCTTCGAGGGAAATAAGGGAACCTGTTCTTTCACAATTATACAATTTTAGAGAAAGGGAAGTCAATGAAATCCTTGACACAAACTACAGACTATTTTAAGAAAGGGGAGAGGAAGGATATAAGGAATCAAAGGGTTTAGCGCTGCTTAAACCAGAGAGATCATAAAATACTTGTGCGGGATTTATCTCCAAGATGGAATTTAGCTGACTGAATGATATGAGATGCTCAAGATAGCAACAAGAGAAGGGAAGGTTTCAGCTTTTTTAATCACTCCAGGAGGAGAAATGCATCAAAGAGGTTTACAGTTGAGTTACATTATGAGCCTAGGTCAAGACAAGACATGTGGACCTCCGGTCGGATCCAGTTATGCACTAATGGAGAACTAATTTGCAAAAGTGGGGCAATCAGAAAGGAAATGATTGTTAAAATGAGAGTCCAAGGTCATAAGACAAGGTATTCCAGAGGTCGCCTGACGGCCTGGGCAGCAGAGAGCTGACCGAGTCCCCTGCATGGTAATGGGCCATGGAATCAAGAGGCCAACAGCCTCCCTGCCTCCGTAGTCTTGAGGTTCTCGTGAGCACCGTGTCAATGATAAGAAGCTTATACTATCAAGAAATGGTAAAATACTATTTACTCTGTTTAAGAGGATAGAAACCAAAGACCACATGTGAGATGATTCCATCTGTGTGAAATATCCAGAATAGGCAAATCCATAAGGACATAAATAGTTTAGTGGGAGTGACAGATTAATGGGATGGAGTTTCTTTTGGGGGTGTTGAAATGTTCTAATATTAGAGCATGGTGATGTTTGTACATCTCTGTGGATATACTAAATGCCTCTGAACTTTGGATAGGTGAATGTTGTGATATGTGAACTATATGTACCTCAGTATAGCTGCAGAGAAACAGGGAAGATGGGAAGGTATGTCATATGATTTATAGATATTCCATCAGAAGTTATTCCAAAGTTCAGCAGTGTAAAGGGATTAGACTCATTTACCTAGAGAATTCACAGCATGGAAAATTTCATTCTCCGGCAATGGTGGGAAAAGGAGGTGTTTCTAAAATAATCAGCAGAGTTGAATTCCATTAAAAAGGTTAGAGAAAGAAATACAAAATGTACCCCTCCATTCAAGAGAATTACAGACTCTCAGAAAAGGGGCTCAGAAGACCATCTGATCCTTCAGATAGAATCTCTTATTTAATGGACGAGGAAGTGGTCTAAAACAGCACAAAAGGTTCTTAAATTAAAAAAATTAAGGCCTCTTTCCTACCCCAGTTCATCAAGTCACATTCCCTAAAATAATCACTGCTTCCAGTTTCTTGTATGTCCTTCCATAAATGTTGTATCGATGTGCAAGGACATACATATACCTCCCCTGGTGCAATTAGGCGAAATGGAGGGAAAATGTACATTAACTTTAAGGACGCGTTTCCTTATATAAGAGCAAGTCCTCAGCGTTCCTCTAACATTTCTATACGGAAGAAGGACCTCCCTTGATTCGAGCACACTGGAAAGCAGGGCGGCAAGTGCTGGAGCCTAGCAGATGCACGCGTGGACTCGGACTGTTGGCAGCTGAGTGACGCTGGGTGGCACTCACACAGCTCACTGGCACTGAAGGCGGGCAGAGGTGGAGGAACATACCCACCGTTCAGCGTGGAACCACAGCGGCACACTCCATGCTTTTCCTTAGACAAACACCAGCACACACACGACACCAGCACGCCTCTGTTCCTCTGGTCTTAGGTCTCCGTGGGAGCGCTCCGATTAGACCACCGGACCCGGAGATGGTGGTGGCACGTAGGGGATTATGGCTGCCACAGAAGGATGGAAGTTCACACGGGCTGGAGAAAAGTGAAGCGTTGGCATGATGCATGGGGAAGGTGGCTAATTCTGTATGCTGAGGCTAAGTGGTCATAGTGCCATCAGGAAAATCACAGGCAACGTGGCTGTTGGGTGCGTTCGCAGGGAAAAGGCAATATAATCACAAGGCTCAGCATAAAGATCTGCTTCTAATCAACCATGACACAAAACACTGGTCTAGCAGGTAACATGCAGCTCAGTACAATAAAAAGGCTACCGCCTTGAAATATGGTAGCAAAATACAAGGAATACAGTCCTGGCTGCAAAGTCCCCTTGAAGTTTCTTCACCCTCCCAAGTATTTTTAGTTGTGGTAACTGTAGACGGTGGACAAACGCTACTGCCCTCAAAATAAGGTGGCTCCCAAAAAGAAAGGTCAGCAGATGCCGTCTCTGTAAGTCAAGCCCTCAAGAAGGATGGGATTAGCTGTCTACAGGACAGCTTTCCAGAAGTAACCCATCTTGCAGAGTGCTTTGGAGTGACCTTACCGAGATTAAAGTGCCTGCCTTGAGTATGTCATTAACAAGCAGCCAAACTCCACGTGAACCTGTCCAGCACTTAAGAAACTGTTGTGGTAACGAGTGTGCACGGCAGGGTGGTGGTCTGCATGAATATTTGAAAAGGGAAAGTGGGACGATGAGCATCTGTCATTCATCATCTGGCTCTGCATGATTGATCCTGACCCTGTACGTTAAAATAGCCTTGAAGAAATGGAGACCGGGCCATCCGATCACCAGAACTTGATAACAATAGCACATAAGAAGATCCAACTTCTGCTCTGTGCTCTCCAAGTAACTTTGGATCCCCTTTGCCAGGAAGAGACTGCATTGGGACAAAGACTGGTTCCACTTCCTGAACCCTGAGAGCTCCTTTTAGGAACAAATAACCTGGAAATTAGGCATAAAAACCAGTCTCTTGTGAGTATGGTTACAAATTTCTGATGATTAATCCTACATATTCTAATAAAAAATGTTCATCCAACATTTATTAAGCACCTACTCTATATCATGCACCATGGTACCAACAGGTAAGATCCACATAAAGGACATAGTCCCTGCCCTCATGAGGATTATAGATCTGTGCTGACCGGGCTTGCCCAGTGGTTAAATATCACACTGGTTATGGCCGAGCCTAAAGAGGGTGATGACCCTCCCCCACTGTTACTGAAACAGTATTTTATAGTCTACCCAAGGGGCCAGAAAATTAGTTTATCCTAGGAAGTTCAGATATCATTATATCCACTGGTTCTCAATCCTGCCTGTATGTAATCACCTGAAGAAGCTTTTAAAATCTACTGATGTCTGGGGGAGTCTGGGTGGCTCAGTTGACTGGGTGTCTGACTCTTGATTTCGGCTCAGGTTGTGATCTCATGGTTCGTGAGATTAAGGCCCACATTGGGCTCTGCACTGGCAGCATAAAGACTGCTTGGAATTCTCTCTCCCTCTCTCTCTGCCCCTCCCCTGCTCACATGTGCACATGTTCTCTCTCTCTCAAAAAATAAATAAATAAACAAATAAACAAACAAACATTAAAAAAATATATTGATGTTTGGCCGAACCCCAGAGATGATCATGGAGTTGGTCTGCAGAGAATGACAGGCATCAGTATTTTAAAATTTTTCCCAGGTGATTCAAAGGTGAGGGCAGGGCCGAGAACCACTGACCTACTCCAACCCTTGTATTTTCCAGGTGGGTAAGCTCAGACTCAACTGAACTGAAGAGATGTACCCAAAGCAACACTCACTAGGTGTAATGCTCAGATGAGCTGTGACTTCTCGCACACTGAGCCAGACTATGTTTTGGCTCAGGCAATGTCTCCTCAATGTAGTCATTCGCACAATACCTTCATAATGTTTGCCATAGACACATGCATCTTCATGTTTTTAATATTTTTCTTTACAACCAATGACTTAATGATTGAACTTCAATGCAATACAATTTGTGAAATACTCCTAAAAATTAACCGTTAAAATGCAACAGATTTAGCGGCAGGCCACCTTAGTTCACAATGCGTATCATGCCTGGTGCATGTGGCACACTTTGGAACCCAAAGGGCTGGGGGTCCTCCTGATGGCAGCGGGAAGCTTGGGAAGGCCTGGGGCACATGTTGCACACCTTTGGAGCAGGTGCTCACATGTGGGGCTGAGGAAGCTTCAGGTGACCACAGGTACCAGGCAGCACAGGCATCATCTGATCCTCACAGGGTCTGTCAGTCCTGAGAAGCACTCAGGTTGGGAGGACTGATTTATGACAAGGCTGGCGTGAGGAAGGAGGGGGCAACATCAGGAGGATTTATTTTACCTCTCCTGGAAAGGCCACAGGTCACCACTGTGACCAACAGACTCTTAAAATGAAGCTGCCTATCCATCACCTGGGAATTTGCTGATGGGAACACGCTGAAATTGATCTAGAAGGAGGGGAAAAATACCATTCCAGCATTCTGTCAAGTAACAGCCCAGGGACATCCTTCAGTCCAGCTCATAGCCATTCAGGGTCTTGAATTTACCATCCCAGTTAGCAAGACATTTTCTTTCTTGAATAAGCTCATTGGCCTTGATATTTTATTTAACATGTTCTGAATCACCATGCAATAGAAACAGAAAAGAAAGGAAAAAATAAAACTTTCATGAGTTCTGCTTCAGGATGAGTTAGTTCTTTGAGTTCAGACCAACAAATTCTCTGCAACCTGGATTCTAAGGAGGAAGGCTCCCAGGTTTCCAATGTGAGAGAAAAGTAATGAAAAGAAGTGGGGAATTCACCCTTGGGGGCGATGAAATGACCCAGAGTCCTTACTAAACCTGCTTCCTGAAGAAGACCGAGACTTTGGGTGTGTGTCTCCCTCTCTCTTGAATGTTAGAAGATGTTTCAGTGACCCAGTGGTTTCCCTGCAAGGACCATCCCTAGGATGGGCTCTTGAATGTTAGAAGATGTTTCAGTGACCCAGTGGTTTCCCTGCAAGGACCATCCCTAGGATGGGCTCCGGTTCAAGTGCACAAGACCACAGAGAAAAGATGTTCAATGCAGCCGTTATTATAATGGGGAAAACCCAGAGATGTCTTGCGTGTCTATGAGTAAGAGAATGGATAAAAAAATTGCAGATGAGCTATACAACGAGATGTGTACAGACGAACTGGGGCTACATGTATCAATCTGGATAAACCTCAAGAAAAAAAGTTGATGAAAATAGCAAAAATTAATTACATAGACAGCACCATACTACTTTGGTTTAGTATGGTAAAATATAAAATAATGGTGCATATCGTTTATGGATGCACCCACAAAATGAAAGCATAAAACACTGGACAGTAAGATGCATACCAGCTTCAGGGACACATTTACTACTGGAATAAAGGCAGGAGATAAATACCTAGTATGATGATGATGATGATGATTATTATTATTAAATTGCAATGGTTTTTAAAGATCTAAAGCAAGTATGGGAAAATGACATTCGTTAAACCAAGACGGTGAGTCATGGATATTTGTTAAATGATTTCCCAGACTTTTTTTGTCAGCTCAAACAAAACTTCATAGTTGAAAAAATGTCATTTGACTACCGAAGCTCTGAATTAAAGGCGCATGTTGAATCCATTTGGTGGAAACAGTTGCTTGTGACAGAAAGGCCCGTGTGGTCCATATTGAGGGACAAATGCAAAACTTTTGCCAGGTGGGCTGAAACATGTAAAATTGGCAGAAAGGATCTGCTAAAGAGTGAAGAAAATAACATTCAATTCACAACACTTTGTACAATTTCAAAAAGTGAATTAAAAGTTTCACTTAATGAAACAGATTTGCTTTTGAAAAACACATGGCAAAAAAAATTTTTTTAATTTTCCTTTCTTTCCTGAATTTCCTTAAAAAATGGCAAAAGGAACATACACTCATTTGAATGATGTAAGCAATATAGAGACAGTTTAAGGCTGACAAGCCCCTACCCCCACCTCTTGTTCCAGTTCCACCTCCATCCCACAAGTTAAACAAGGCCAACGATATGTATCCCTTTATCCTATCTTCTGTAAAACTAAAAAAAAAAAAAAAAAAATTGTTTTGTAATTTTTTTTCAAACTGATTCAATTTTTACAGCTGGAAATAATTTATCTTTATCATCGCCAGCACAACTCATCCGTATTTTAGAAAAATACAGGACATGCAAATGAACAAAAACAAGGTAAAATGAAAACATTTAAATGGGTGTGCATTTTAATTTTCTGTTTGAAAAAAAAACTTCACACACATGCAAATCCTGAATCGAAGGTTTAGGATAGACTCCATTTGCCAGCTTGCTGGCAGCTAACTTCGTTTGCCACAGTCACTCGCCACGAGAGGACATTCACGACCCCGGGAGTCACCCGGAATGGTTTCCACCTCAGGCAGGGTGTATTCGGGGTTGGTAAATCACTGATCACACCCTGAGGTTCAAGGTGGGAGGCATCCCTGTCCCCCAAAGTATGGCAAGGGGTATGGTCAGCGACAGGACTCTGCTCCCTCCCCCAGGCTGCTTGACTGTGGCCCACTGTGTCCTGCTTCACTCCCCCCACAACCTTGTCCTTCCTTTCTCCTCTGTCCTTCCCTCCAGCACCTCCCTCGCCCCACTCCTTTCCTGTCTACAACTGGCAAAGTGTCCACATCACTCACCTCTTGGGTAACTGGAGCCCTTCAGCTGTTTGGGTCCCTGTTTGGAAGGACGTCTCAGCACTGCCCAGGGCTCCCGGAGCAGCCAACTTCACACAAGCATATTCACCTGTCAGAGCAAGATGCTGACTTAGATTTCCTTACAAGAACTTTGCCAGAGCAGTTAAAATAAGTTGTCTTAGGGGCTGAAAGAAATCTCTCCCGAATTGCCCCCGTCCCTTTCTGAGACATCTAGTTCAAAACACTTTCCCCTATCACAGTTTGGAGGGGCCCATCATGTAGCCCTGGAAAATATGTGTGTGGGGGGGAAAGGCTGCAAGGAAAAGCCTCAAAGGCAGGAGTTATCTCCACAGGAAGAGGAAGGCCCAGAGACAGGTGCAGGACAGTAGAAGCAGAGTCCAGAAACAGGAGAAGAATATGGACATTTTAGGCAAGAACTATCACTAACCTTTACTAAGAGCTTCAGAGATTGGGGATGAGACTTGTCTGGGTGAGCAGATGGCCCTTTGTCTCCTCTCCTTCCTTTCTTCATGCCTTTCTTACTTTTTTGTTTGTTTGTTTGTTTGTTTGTTTTTGTAGTTCAACGCAATCTTAAACGTTGCTGGCATAAAAAGTTAACAACTCCCACAGAAGGTACAGCACCAAGACTGAACGCTCATGTAAATTATGGAATTGGGGTTAAGATGACGTGTCCACATAGGTTCATCGAATGTAATAGATGTGCCATTTCTCTGGGGGTGCTGATGTTTGGGGAGGGTGTGGGTGGCTGGGCAGGGAGGCAGGGAATATGGAAGCTCTATTACTTTCTGTTCAGTGTTGCTGTGAACCTAATACTGCTCTTAAAAAATCAAGTCTAGTAAAAAAAAATCTCTTTTCAAGGCAACAACCACTCCCAGGAAGTAGAAACACACCCTGTATCCACCTGTACAAGGCAGCTGTTAAACACACAAAAGACAAAAGGGGAAAGAAACAAGGACTTTACAGATAGTCCCTAGGGTCTAATATCAGCAGGCACCTAGTAATCATGTGGGGACAAGGAGCCTTGGATGGGGGACATATTCCTGTGCTTGGGGCCAGGAACCTTTGACATTATCATTTTACACAGGGAGCTGCAAGAATGTCTTCATAATCCAAGGCTTGGGCTCCCTCTCCTTGATCCCTGGCAGGGGGGATGGGGGTAAGAAATCTGAGGACAGATGAGCCTGCTGGGCATGTCTTCCCCACACTATAAATCTGGCTGAGACATGGGGCCCAAGCTGTAAATCCCACCAGGGCTGTTCTCAGAAACCGAGTGATGGGGTTATCTGACCTCACTTGATCTACCTGACCCTGGGCTTCTCTACTGACCCTGACCAAGGAAACGTCATTATCAATCATATGTTATTCGCCGGATATTATGAATCGTGTTATTATGAACTCAGAATTTGTTGAGCACCTCCTGGATATGAGCCAACATTTGTTGAGCACCTCCTGTGTACCGGCCAGTCATGTACATTCTCTCACTTGTTCCTCATGTTCATAGTTAAGAAGGATGGACTACTCCTAGCCCTATTTTACTGGTAATATGGCTGAGGTTTAGGAGGAGCTAATAATTTTCCAAACCCACAATTACAGCAAGATCTGTGGCCAAGAAACATACTCAAGTCTGTTGCACAACAGAGCACACGCTCTTGCCTCCTAAGTCCTGCTCCTTGGGCCTCAGTAATATCACAGCATGAACCAAGGAGCCCTTTGGGTTTTGTTAGTGGTTGCAGCTGATTCATGGTGCCCGGACCTGAACTGACTGAAGCCCCGTTGTGTTTCACCGCTACAGGGCTCTCCAGGTTCTTCTGTGTTCGTGTGTGCCCTGCCACACCTCAGACAGTAGCTGCCTGGACAGTTACTTTTCTCAGACGTATCAGGCTCCCCTACGTCTCCATGTGGGGTGTGCTGCTAATGTGGTTCCACCCGCTGGGAATGCGCTTCCTCTATTCTCTGTCTGGCAAAGCCTCCTTTCAACAGCGAATTCCAGTGGTGTCCCCTCCTCGGCGAAAACAAATCCCTGGTCTTGCAAGAACTCCTTGTCCTCTCCCCACTGTGCTCCCCACGTTGTGTCACCCTCACATCCAGCTTCCCACAGATGGCTCTTCACCATCGGTGTGCGTCACTGTCTTTTCCACTAGACTCTGTGCAAAAGGCAGAAGCTGTTCATCTCCTGCCTTGTCTTCCTCATCTTTATAGTGACTTAGTACTAGTAATGGGCCAAAGGCATGCTGGGTGCCTCTTAGAGTGAGTCAGCTGGGTGTCTGAAATACCTGTAGTGTAAGTGAAAGCATCAAGTGAGTTAAACTGCGTGGAGAAAGCTAGTGTAATTGGAAAACACAATTAGGACTTTGGAAACCGCTGTGTTTTTCCATTTGCATGCTGAGGCTCACAGTTATTGAGTCGAAGTCATATTACCCAGATCACCAAAGAATTGAAGGCAGAAGCTAAATCAGAAGCAGTGTCAGTCCCCTGAGCAGACCCTCAGTCTCGGCTGATAGCCTCCTAGTTGTAAATGTGGGGTTTTGGTTTTTTTCTTTCGTAAATTTTCTTTTTATGAAAAGGGGTCCAAGATGGAAAGTATGTTCTGAAAACTGGCCTTATTTGATGACACATAAGGATCTAATGGGAAGATTTTTCCTGAGAACGAGTCAAGATTTTCCTCATCTATTGAGTTCTAAGAGTCAAGCATCCTTGAGAACTCCCCAGAAAGAAGGGAAATTGCTTCTTCTGGAAATAAGTAGACACCAGTTAGAAAACAAGTTTTATTGTAACTGTGTGGCAAATAATAATCCTTCATGATGTGCCCCCATGCTGTTCAGAAGGACTTTCCAGTTCATTCCAACCTGGGTTCAACATCAGTCAGAGAGACCACGAGTGTGCTTCCACCAGGCCATATTGGTTGCCTTCTAGTGAGGCCCTCTAACGTTGCAGGCTGGACAATGCTTTGGAGATATAACGGTGCAGCAGGAAATACTTAGGGAGTACAGCTGCCGAACTGGTCCCCAACTTAATTAATTCAATCAATCAATTAATCAGCCAGTCAAATGATTAGCACCAGCACTAACATTTGTCGGTGTCTAAGCTCACACTGCATCACAGGCATTGCTCTCTCAGAGAGTAACTGTGAAGTGGTCAAAAGGGGGCTAAACCAGGAGTATGGACACTACCACTTCATCCTCTGTCTCTTCTTCCCACCCTCATCAGCTACACATTATTATTACATACACGATAGTAAACTCTGGCCACTACACCGGGTCACTGTTGAACTTGACATTTTAAGTTGAGTGGTGAAAACAACTAGGTAGTGTGCTAAGAAATATTCAGTCCATTATCAAACTCAACACCCAAAAAACAAATACTCCAGTGAAGAAATGGGCAAAAGACATGAATAGACGCCTCTCCAAAGAAGACATCCAGATGGCCAACTGACACATGAAAAAATGCTCAACTTCACTCATCATCAGGGAAATACGAATCAAAACCACAGTGAGATACCACCTCACACCTGTCAGAATGGCTAGCATTAACAACTCAGGCAACAACAGATGTTGGCAAGGATGCAGAGAAAGAGACTCTCTTTTGCACTGCTGGTGGGAATGCAAACTGGTGTGGCCACTCTGGAAAACAGTATGGAGGTTCCTCAAAAAATTAAAAATAGAAATACCCTACGACCCAGAAATTGCACTACTAGGTATTTATCCAAGGGATACAGGTGTTCTCTTTCAAAGGGGCACATGCACCCCAATGTTTATAGCAGCACTGTCAACAACAGCCAAAGTATGGAAAGAGTCCAAATATCCATTGATGGATGAGTGGATAAAGAAGATGTGGTCTATATATACAATGGAGTATTCCTTGTCAATCTAAAAGAAGCAAATCTTGCCATTTGCAACTACATGGATGGAACCGGAGGGTATTATGCTAAGTGAAATTAGTCAGAAAAAGACAAATATCATATGACTTCAATCATATGAGGACTTTAAGACACAGAAAAGATGAACACAAGGGAAGGGAAGCAAAAATAATATAAAAACAGGGAGAGGGGCAAAAATAAGAGACTCTTAAATATGGAGAAAAGCAGAGGGTTACTGGAGGGGTTGTGGGAGGGGGGATGGGCTAAATGGGGAAGGGGCATTAAGGAATCTACTCCTGAAATCATTGTTGCACTAGCTAACTTGGATGTCAATTAAAAAAATAAAATTTCTAAAAAAGAAGAAAAAAAAAGAAATACTCAGCCCAGGTTCTCATCTTGCTATGCAACACTAAAGCTTAGCTATGAGGTCAGCTTAGCTCAGGAGTCACACGAGAGATTGTTAGCATATGGGTGTTCTCTGCACCTGTGCTCAGGTCCGGACTGCTGTCAGCAGTGGTAATAGCAGCAGAGTGGGTTTGGAAATAGGTGTGGGCTGAGAATTCTTTCTAGGAAATATCACTGCGAAAGCACTTGCTTTTTGTTGTTTGGGGAAAAAATGGACCCCTTGATGGAGTGAATTGGGTGTCTCTTAGCTCACGGGAGGAAGGGCATCAAAGTGTCTCATCCACTTCCCCGTCTGAGCCAATAGCCACTGTCTCTACCATTTTGTAATCCTAACTAGGAATACTGGACAGAGGTAGGACACTGAAAGAGTAAATTATTCTCAGCCATTTCAAAGATGTTCACAGTCATTTATGCTGCTTCTACTTCCACCGAAAGCCGCAGTGAGTCTGGTTTCAACTACTGCTGTGTGAAGGTTCATTATTGAATCAAGCTCATTATTTTAACAGAGCTCTTGATTCCATTCTTTACTGGACTTGATGCTCCTGAAAACTGATCTTACTACATTATTGCTTCTACTGTGAATGGACAGGCTCCTCGATTCGCTAAAGACACCACTCCACTAGGGATCACTTTTGAATGACTGTAGCACAGCCTTCTCCATGAGAGAATGCAAGAGAAGGGCCAGATGGGTGCCCTGGGATTACTACAACAATCAGCTCAGCAGCGGGGAAGGTAAAATAGTGTCCTGCTAACATGATGGAATGCTTTATCCACATTCCGAAAGCTTAAAAGCGGTGCCAGCTTTGGAATCCTACAGCAGTAAGGGCAGGGACTGGTCACACTGCACTCCTACTGCTGCTTGAGTAAAATTTAATATACAGTGACTTCCGGCTTCCCACCTGCTAAGCCATGCTGTAGGAATTGCCTGAATTCATTGAGCAGCTTCCAAAAGTTCCAAACATTTCATATATGAGATCTCTCATGAGTACAGTGTTCCTCCGAAAAGGGAGTTCAGTGCCTTGTCTGACTTCATTGAGTGAATAGTAAGGGAGATTCGAAGAGAGCTGGCTAAGCAAGGACTAACATTTAGGAAAAGAAGGAGTTCTTTTGTCCATTCTGGCTCTGCTGCAAAGTTTCTATCAGACCAGATGGAAGGCATTCAGTTACTCAATGAGCATTCATCCTTCATTCATTCATCAATTTGAATGTCTAGTATGTGACAGTCACTGTGCTACTAGTCATGGGAAGTGGGATAGACATGGAATCCACCTTCATGGAGAGAACAGTCTAGGAGCTGATTGCCTTATTATGGGCTAGATGCTGCAAAGGAAATACAGTCATCTTATAAAATCTCTTTATTTCAAGGAAACCCATGGCCACCCACATGCCAAGCTCCTTCCTGCCTCAGGGCCTTTGTATGTGCCCTTTCCATCTGCCTAATGCTCTTTTTCTGACCGTAGAGATTTCAACTCAAATGGTTTCTCCTCACAGAAACCTTCCCTGAGCATCTTATCTAATGTTATCTTTCTTGTTCACTTTATTATATCTTTGCTTTCTTTTCTTCACTCTGAAATTAGTGCATTTATCTGTGTGCCTGTTCATTCTATTTCACACACTTGAACATAGCTCCATGGGAACAGAATCTCATTTGTATCCCCAGAACCCGAAGAGCACCCAGAATACAGTGAGTGTTCA
This sequence comes from Panthera onca, assembly GCF_046562875.1. NCBI lineage: Eukaryota > Metazoa > Chordata > Mammalia > Carnivora > Felidae > Panthera > Panthera onca. The sequence goes on along the minus strand of NC_138352.1, from coordinate 21,215,544 downwards.
ACCACATTTGTTGAGGTAAAGGTGAGGAGTACCTTATGAGTAGAAGAGATAAAGTTTTGTAAACACTCAAAGCAAAATGAGTATGGTCAACTGCGTTGATCAGCAAATGCTATCTGAAAATTTTATACTGGAATCTAGATCATGATGAACAAAGAAAATATGAATGTGGCTGGGGCCATGACAGGGTGGGCCAGAAGGGCATGGGCAAAGGACTTGGAAGCAGGAAGGGGTCTTTAGAGTGGCTGAAACCAAGAGTTCACGGAAGCAAGCAGCGAGCCTGAAAAAGCAGGCTGGACCGGCCCACAGACAGGCTTCAATGCCCAGGGCAGAAAATATTCTCCAAGAGGAGAAAGGACACAGGAATACTCATTTTCATCCTTACTGAATAAAGGCCAGAGTTTGTTGTTGTTTTGAAGGTATGACCATCCACATTTCTTAGAAAATGCCATACGGTGTTGCTTTCAAGTTTTTATTTTAATTCCTGTTAGTCAACAGACAGTGTTACAGGAGTTTCAGGTGTACAACCTAGTGATTCAACACTTCCATACATCATCCTATTCTCAAATCCACAAGTGCACCCCTTCATCCCCATCCCTCCACCCCCTCCCCTCTGGTAACCATCAGTTTTGTCTTATAATTAAGAGTCTGTGTCTTGCTTTGTCCGTCTATTTTTTTTCCTTTACTTCTTTAATTTCTTAAATTCCACAAGAGTGAAATCATATGGTATTTGTCTTTCTCTGACTTATCTCAGCATAATACCCCCTAGCTCCATCCATCCTGCTGCAAATGATAAGGTTTTCTTCTTTTTTTGTGTGGCTGAATGATATTCCATTATATTTGCAACTTCATCATCCATTCATCAGCTGATGTACACTTGGGCTGTTTCATATCTCGGCTCTTGTAGATAAAGCTGCAATAAACATTGGGGTGCATGTATCCCTTTAGAATTAGTATTCTTGTATCCTTTGGGTAAATACCCAGCAGTGTGATTGCTGGGTCATAAGGTAGTTCTATTTTTAACCTTTTTGAGGAGCCTCCATACTGTTTTCCACAGTGGCTGCACCAGTTTGATCCCATCCAGTACTCTGACCTCTCGTCTCCTACTCAGAATGTAACCAAGTCAAGGAGAAGCCAGAAGAAGGATAAATAGATCCATTCATAACCAACCTCTCCAGGGCTCTCCCAAACCTGCCATGGTGTGAAAAGCAACGAGGAACTGAGGTGGGCACAGTAAGAGGGTTGAAAGTGCTTCCCCGGGAGACTGGATGGAAGGCACTCACGCACACTGAAGATGAGACTCAGTGCTTGAGGGCCATAAATCCACCGGCAGCTCAGGAACTTAGTAAGAAGTAGGTTACCAAGGAGCTTCACTTTTATGAGGACCAACTTTGCCCTTCAAGACGGTTTAAAGTAGACTGAAAGAGGACACATAAAAGCCTTCATTTCATAAGATCATTTGGGGATAGCAAAAGGGAAACTGATTAAAATTTTTACAAGTGAAAAGATACTGTCTTCCTGCCCCCTTTCTTCTTTGAAAACATAAAAGAAAAAAAAATCTCTTCTTACAGCCAAAGGGTCTGGAAAGGGGTCCGTGCGCATGTGAAGGCAGAATGACACTGCAAAACTTAAAAAAAGAACCTGATGATGTCTCAAAGCAAATGCATAACACTTGGAGCTTCCTTGACACAGATCAGCTTCTGTTTGCGGCTCGGCAAACCATATGCTATATTCACTCACTCCTCAAGGATCATCCGCTCCTTTCCAAGTATTAAGATGTCAGCGAAAATCTACCTTCTGGGGAAATTTAATCTGCTGGAGAAGAGCTGCTGACGCTCATAAAAATAGCTGTCAGACATTATGACTCCTCCGGGACACATACGGTGAAGACGGGGTCATAGAACCCAAGGTGGAAAAGCAAAGCTGTTCAGGATCCTCAAAGATCAGGCAGGCCAGCAACTCTCGACCCAGGACCCAGAAGCCCTAAGAGGCATCAGGGTATCTAGAAACTCCCTGAAATTAAACAAAAAGTTTCATGCCTTTGTGGAATTTGGGGCTGAGGGAGGGTATGTGTGTGTGTGTGGAATTTTCATCAAATTCCCAGAAGTCATGACCAAAAAATGATTAAGAATCATCAAGTTAGTAGAACATTTCCATGGGTAAGTTTTTTGTGTTCTCAAAAATTGTTTTTCATTGCTCAAGAAATACTTCATTACATAAACGTTACAAGAAACTTAAAAATTATAGGTAAGTCTGAAGTCTCTTTCACACCTGCATTCTATCTGTTCCCCTTACTGTTGTCCCCTACAGAGGTGAGAGCTGGTCTATGCATTTTCATAAGTTTGCACTCACAGAGAACATTTAGAGCACTTGGGTGTGATTTTCCTAGCTTAAATGGTGCCATATTTTATATCTATTTCTGCAACTTGCCTCTGCATGCCACATTGTCTCAGGGAGAGTTCCACACTTAGAGCCACATCTTCCTTTTTCCCCTGCTGCCTAGTATCCCATAGGAAGGCTGTGCTCTCAGGTTATCTAGCCGTCTGTCTATCCGTGAGTATTTAGGTTGTTTCCAGTTTCCCCTCATCGCCAATGACAGCACGATGAATATCTTCGTATGCGTGTGTTTATGCGCTGGGGCAAGGGTTTCTGTAGCAGAGAGGCTAAGAAAGGAAACGGCCTGGTCATGAGATAAGCTTATTTAAAATTTTAAATTAATCTGCCAAACTCTGCTCCGGAGATGTTGCATTGGTTTCCCCGCCACTAGTCCTATCTGAGAGTATGTGTTTCCTGTATCTGATTGCCACACTACATACTATCAATCCTTCACATTTTTACCAATCTGAAAGACTAAAAGTGTACTTCCTTGTTATTGTCATTTGTATTTTCCTGGACATTTTTCCACATGTTTACTGACTATCTGTATTCCCTTTTCAGTGAATTGCCTGCTTGAAGAGCTGGGCTTCTTACACGTTACCACACATCAGAATCATCCTAAAATGATTCTAAAACCTAAAATACAATTGCAGCCCCCCAACCCCCCACCCCAGAGTTTCTGATTCAGTGATTGAATGTGAAAGTGCATTTCTGACATGGTCCCAGGTGATGCAAATGCTGCTGGTCTGGGGACCAGATTTTAAAGCCACTACACTAGAGAAATGCCTTGGTCCTTGCACCTCTCTATTGTTCCATCCCGGTGGTTCTCAATCCTGGCTGCACAGTGGAATCCTCTGGAGAGAGCTTTATGAAATAACGGGGGCCTGAGTCCCTCCCAAAATAATTAGGTCAGAATGCCTTCCCTATCTGTACTTCATATTTTTATTTTATTTTTTTCTTACTTGTATTTTTTAAAGTCCCCAGGTGTGTCTATTGTAGTTCATCCAGGATCGAGAACTTTTGCCGGCTGATACCAGCACTTTGAAGGAGGGCAAAGTCCCTCATTCTATTTCCTCGCTTAGAGCACATATCATAGTTATCCAGTGCCTTGCCTGGGACCATCTCAAATGTTCTTGCCCTGTGTTTTAGCCAAAGGCACAAGACTGTGAATTTACAGCCAAAATGGTACTTTCACTCCTATCTGTTCAAAATGCTTATTGTTTGTTCTGTATGGGGGCAAGCCAGTGTGGTAGACTTTCAGACCTGAGTTCTTAGCTCAGTTCTGGTTTCTCAGCTACATTATGCTTAGATTACTAGCGAAGCTTCCATTTGTTCATCGATGAAACAGGCTTCATTATAGCTACCTGACAGTCTTTCGTAGATCAGTGAGTTACGTTAGGTGCCAGAGACAGTGGTCAGCACTATAACAACTCAGCAAAACTAAGTTCAGACCCCTTCCCACTTTGTGACTTATTTGAGATAAAAATCTGGTTTCTAGATTCTCTGCTCATAGATGGAATAACCTACTTCCATCTCGTAGAATAGTTACAAGTCATTCCCAGAGCTCCAAACAAAATCCTCATGCTACTCTTGAAGCATAATCACCTAGGCTTCAGTTTTACACAACTGGATAGGAATTTACTTAGAAATAAAGGCTTCAATAAAAATGCTTTTGGTACTGAATGATAAAGGACAATCAATCAATCAATCAATATTACTGTCTGTTACATGCCAGGCACTGAAGGAGTTCAAAGGGGAGGAAGACCCCCATCTCATCCTCAAGAACTGGTAACGCGTTTGGAGAGACTTGAAACTTAAAGCCAACCGACAACATCAGGAGGGGATGTTGAGTGACAGTGAGCTGTAAGTAGTTCCAACAGAGAAAGGAAAAAGTGGTCAGGAAACCTTTCCAGGACTTTGATGGAAAAGTAGACTGTAGGGATAGAGGATAGCAGTGTTTCTCATGAGGAAGGGATACCCGAATCATTCACGAAGGGGTGGGGAGAAGCAGGGCTGAGAAGGCAGAGAGAGCATGGGGGAGCTGGTGTAGGACATTAAAGATCAGGGAGCAAGTCAAGTGTCACCTGATAGACCAGATGTTTAGCAGTAGTTGCTTTGTTTCCCTGACACTGAAGAGAAATAACACTAAATGGTGTTTTTTCACTTTATGATTTGCTTTTAAATGACTACATTTAATTTTTTGATGGGTATGTTTGCATGGCACAAAATACAAAAGGCAGTATCATAAAAAGTCTCCTCCCACCCCGTCGCTCAGCCACCTAGTTTTGCTCTCTGGAGCAATCAGTGTCATCAGCTTTTTGTAGACCCTTCAAGGGAGCACCTGCATATGTAATCATATATAATTAATTATAAATTAGTGCATATTGAGTGATTGCTACTAGGGGAGACACAGGGTTCAGTTCCTGTGAGCCTCTGGTCACAACAATCGCACCAGGGGATCAACACATAGTCTTGTGTTATGTGTCATCCTGTTTAAAAGCACCTTATTTAATATATATTGTTGGTCCATTAGCGTTGAATGTCCCACCAAAAGCACACCTCCTGCCTGAACGAAACTTACGGAACACGAGTGTCTTCTCCATGAGGCACACCATTGGCCTTCTTGCACTTTGGAACACTGAACAATGGCTAGCACCACACTTGGGTTTGCAACAATGAAATTACCAACGAAAGGCACAAAAATGCAAAAAAAAAAAAAAAAAAAAAAAGTGGCAGCTAATGGGAGGAAAAGGGCATGGTGACAGTATGAGAGCTGAAACAAAGGGCAGTTGTGTCACCTTCTTGTCCCTCAGCCAGGAACACAAGTGTTTCATCATATGCTGAGCATGTCCATGATGACCACCCAAGTTCACGAGGACTGATTTGGGGGTTACAAGTCAATTTTAGCAACTAGGCAAGTTAGCAAATATGGAACCTCTAAATAATGAGGATCGACTGTACACCCCAGATATTGGAAGATACAGTGTCCCCCTATTTCCACACAAATGATGAGAGCCATGATGGGTAAGATGGGTAAGTGCTGTGGGGGTGCAGAGATTCAGTGAGGAGCAGGCCGCACCCCCACCCTTGAGGCGCAGAGCTCTGGAAAGGGGGTCAACGACATCAGTGTCCATAGCTGCACCATCAGGATGGGAGGACAGGGCAGTGGCGGTCATAGTGTCTCCTTCCACCCAGGGAGCTTGGGAAGGAGTAGGACTGAGATGGAAACAGGTGAGCAGTCTGGCAAATGAAGACCAGGACTGCCCTTGGGCAGATGGTGGGCCAGGAGCAGAAGCAGCAGCCGGGAAGTACAGTGGGGGGAGCTGTGAACTCGGAAGGACTGGAAGGGTCTATGGTGCAGCAAAGGGATTAGAGGGATGATCTTAGTGATCCAACTAGTGTCTTTAAAGAAACTTGAAGCTTAGACATTATCTCTCATGCAAAAGCCCGGGCCGGTAAGAGGACAACGGGAGAAACTGTCTCTGAGCTGATGCCCCTGAGTTCTGAGGGCCACGGGAGCCATGTTTTAAGAAGGGCAAACTTCCTAGAGGTCACTTTAGGGGCTGTTGCTATTTTCAGTCATCCCTAGCTCTGTAGAGGAGAGGACATTTGGATTGGAAGTAAACTCTTAGAGCCGGGAGCATTATAGAATAATGCCTGGATCTAATCGAACACAATCCTCTTCCTGGAGCCCCTGATAGGAAGGCTTTGCTTAAACACAGCTGGAAGGAGTTAGCTCTCTGACTCTCTCTCCCTGCTACACACAAAACGTGTATGTCTCCCCAGATTCTCACGTTGAAACCCACCCACAACATGATGGTATTTGGAGAAGGAGCCTTCGAATAGTGAGTAGGTCATGAGGGTGGAGTCCTCGCAAATGAGATCGGTGTCCTTACAGAAGAACTCCCACAGAGGTTCCTTGCCTCTTCCACCGTGAGGGCACAGCGAAAAGATGGCTGTCTATGACATAGGAAGCAGGCTCTCCCCAGACACTGAACCTGCCAATGCCTTAATCTTGGACTTCCCAGCTGCCAGAACTGTGAGAAATTTCTGTTTTCTGCCTGTCTACGGTATTTTGTTATGGCAGCCTGAACTGACGATCCTTTAAGGGTCCCTGGGAGTCCAGGGCTATGGTCAAGGAGAATAAGGAGTCACCATGAGTATAAAACTCTGAAAAAGTCATCTTCTTGTTCTCGAGAACTGGTTGCTCTGCGTATCCAAACAGTGCTCTGTCCTGGTTCATGACTGCATTTCACAGGATTTCCTAATTCCAAAGGCAGGAGAAGCTACCACAGGCCTTCTGCAAGAAACCGCTGTTATCAGCCATAACTGAATGTCAGTGGTAGACTGCTGACATTAGAAGACACCAAGCTTATTAACTAAGTGACCTCATCCTCAAAATTCAACCTTCTAGATATTTCCAGCCACGGTGCAGAAGCTTCATTGTCTGATACACTGTGGCTATGATCTCAGCATATTGCCAAGGAACACACATTTTTCTGGGTGTGAATGTTGGCATAGGACAGTGGTTCTCAACCGGGGGCTATTTTGCCCCTCAGGGCAACATTTGGCAATGTCTAAGGGTACTTTTTTAAAAGTTCATTTATTTATTTTGAGAGAGAGAGAAAGAGAGAGAGCACGGGGGGCAGGGGTGGACTTAGAAAGGGAGAGAGAGAATCCCAAGCAGGCTCCGCACAGGCAGCAGGGAGCCCCATTTGGGGCTCGAACCCCCAAACCAGGAGATCATGACCTGAGTGGAAACCAAGAGTTGGACACTTAGCCGACTCAGCCCCAGGCACCCCAGGACATTTTTGATTATCACATCTCAGGGGAGGGAACATGCTACTGGCCTCTATTGGGAAAAGGCCAAGGATGCTGCTAAACACCACACAATGGAGATGCTTACTTCCACCACAAGGAATTACCCTGTCAGTGCGGGACACGGAGATCAAAGCTGTTTGTTTATCCTGCTGTGGCATCTTGTTCAAAATATATTTAAAATATATTGAAATGTATTTCAATTGTTACTTCAAGCCAATCTGCCGACAGGCCATTATCCATCAAATTAGCAATTTACAGCTCAGGGTTTGACATATAACTGGCAATCAAAAACCCAGACATAGGGATTAATTTGAGACCCATACTTTGTTACACTACAGCATTTCATTTTTGAGACTTGCATTGCTGACTCAATAGATTTCCATATGTTATCACTGCGTCTCAAAACTGTCATTTAACAATGACACCGAATGAAGTTGACTTGAGCTCATTTGGGGTATCTGCAATTTCATAGGCTACTGATCCCTCCTGATCCTACAGAGGTGAGAGACAGGATCGGATCCTGTTCTTAGGCATTTAGCTTAGGACAGCTCCCTGTGGTAAATAAAAGGTTGTTAAGGGTATACAGACAGATATCTTGACTGTTTGCTTTCAGGGATACGTTAATTGTGTGTATATGAGAAATAGTATGTTAGGAGATAAAGACAGTCTAGAAAACTCTATTTTTCCTTCCTTATGGGACTCTAGAATTTGGAAAATGATTTTCTGTGTTCTAAATGTGAGCTGTGTGAACATTTAACTATGTATGCATCCTGGAGCCCGGACTAGGAAGTACGCATATGAATGACCTGGGAATCTCAGTAAATGCAGATTCTGATTCAGCATCTTGTGGCAGAACCAGTGATTCTGGATTTCTAACAAGCTCCTAGGTGATGTGGATGCTGCTGGCCTGTGGACCACTTTGAGTAGCACCAGGATGTAAGGGATACTAAGTATCCCTTTGTTAGAATCTGTCCCTATTTTAAAAGCCACAGGGTCATAATATCTAGTATTTAGAAATCACTGCTATTCCCTCACTTCCTTCATTATATAATGAGATAGAAATCTTTGGGCCTTTCCTCCACTGAAGGTCTAGAGAAAAATAACGTTTGTATCAATCAAAAAGTAATAGAGAATGGAGGTAACAATCATTAGGCATCTAGTTTGACTTAAAAGATGATCCTTGTTCAAAATGAATATCAAGTATTTGATTTTAAAGATATGGTAGCATTTTATAACTGAACAATGAAAAGTCCACTAGATCAAGGATCAGTAGAACCAGTTACCAGAACCAGTGACCCTGCCACTGCGTCACCTTGGACAGCCAGGAAGCCTCTGTAGCCCCAGTGTGAACTGTATGAGGTCCCTTTACATTCTGAAAGATCATGACTGTAAGATAGGAAGGTTTTTACTATTTTTTTAAAACCATACATACATCTTGGATATGCCGTTTTGTAGGTATATTTCACAATACTAACATTTATTTATTTATTTATTCATTCATTCATTCATTCATTTATTGCAAGCAGGGGAGGGGCAGAGGGAGAGGGAGAGAGACAGAATCTTAAGCAGACTCTGTGCCCGGCACCGAGCCCCACACAGGGCTGCATCTCACAACTGTGAGATCATGACCTGAGCCAAAAATCAAGAGTCAGACACTTAACCGACTGAGGCGCCCCATTAATTATTATTTAAAAAGTTAAATGGTGTCATTGTCAGGAAGTTAGAGACTGATGTTCTGTTTTTAGGCTAATTTATTTGTAGAGAAGGGGTAGCATGAATGGGTAACGCACAGATTTTGAGGCCAGTAAAACCATTCTGTATGATATTCCAACGGTTAGATAAATGACATTATGCCTTTGTAAAAATCCATAGAGCAAAGGGTGAACTTTAATGTACGAAAATTTTAAAAAACTAAATGATTAATTTAATCCAATGATTAGATTTAAAAAATCTAAATGGAGGCCAGGGGATCCCGATAAGGAATGCAGACCATGAGAAGGGAATATAACTATATTACAAAGGTATGACACAGTAATGATGAAGGGGGGAGGGGAGGGAGAAAAGGTGGTGACCTAATAACTTTAGGGGTGAATAGAGTCTGTAACATTAAAAACAAAAGGGCCTAGCATATGCTCTGTACTCTAGTTGATGAAGTTGTTTCCCGTGGGGGTATAGGGTAGTAAGTCTGATGCTGCTATACATATGCACTGATATTGAACAATTAAGCGCATGGCCAATGTTGGGATCCAGGTTCCTCACTCTTGGGAGTGGGAGTTTACAGATAAGCAAAGGAAGGAGGCTAGAATGATCCATGTGGAACAGACCAAGGTTCACCAGAATTAACTCCTGTTTAGCTTAATAGACAGATGGTTATGTGTTGCTATGTACATATACACAGGTTAGGATTCACACCTATGTTTCTTTGCTCTGTCAGCTGGAAAGGCCTAAAAGTAATGACCCCATTAGCAGCAAGCACACTTCAAGCCTAGATATTGGTTTCTAATACCATTCCCCAGTAAAAGGAAGCAGAGTTCCTTGAAGAAATAGCTGAAGGAAGGATTAGAGAGGGAAGTATAGAAGATGAGCCCAGAGCATCTTATAGTGCCAGGCAGTGCTGACCCAAAACAAACAAAATCCTACCTCCCCCCACCGCTCCCCCCCCAAGAAACACACATGGGAGTAGGTCAAAGGGACACAGGAGCCAATCGAAACAGCTCCCAATGGCCAAAACTGGAACAATTTGAGACAAAAGGAAATAAAGCAGTATTGGATTATAACTCAAAGTATAAAATAAATATCCATACTGACACCAATAGTTGGTTAAATGAATAAATGGGGGATGGGGCGCCTGGGTGGCTCAGTCGGTTAAGCGTCCGACTTCGGCTCAGGTCACGATCTCACGGTCCGTGAGCTCGAGCCCCGCGTCGGGCTCTGGGCTGATGGCTCGGAGCCTGGAGCCTGCTTCCGATTCTGTGTCTCCCTCTCTCTCTGCCCCTCCCCCGTTCATGCTCTGTCTCTCTCTGTCTCAAAAATAAATAAACGTTAAAAAAAAATTAAATGAATAAATGGGGGAGAAGAGGTGAATTACTCATGCAGAAGAATTCCAAGTAATTGATGTAGACACTCTGCTCTCGAGGAGGGAGGACATAACTCCCCACTCCTTGCGTGTAATACCATGGTCCTGAAAGCCATATAGCTGTCCATCAGAAGCTATACGAAGTTTCTGACAGTCCGAGAGTCATACAAGTTTCAGTGGCTACAAACAGGCTGCCAAGACCTGGCTTATCTACCACAAACGCGGGTGCCGAGAGAGTGGAGTTGTAAACCCAGCACCCAGCATCTCAGCAACTTTTACGATGATGTCGAGTTTCCGTATTTTCAGCAGAGTTCTTTTGAAACAAATCTTTAAATAATCTTGTAAACACGAAAAGGAAAACGAGCAGCAGTTTTATTTTCTGTAACGTGTATCACTAACCAACAGGTGTGGTTATATTTATTAGGCTTTATGATCTCTTCTATAAAAGACTGGGGATGCGAAGACTAGGACGTGTTCCTTTAAGAGCACATCCCCAAGTGTTCTACTGAAATGGACAGAATGGAAAACACACAAACAAACAAACAAACAAACATGAGGTAAAGAAATAAAATAGCTAAGGGGAACTGAAATCCCAGCCTATCAAAACGGCGGTAACCATTAGGTTGACGTTAGGATTTTTGTCTCTTACATTATCATTTCAGGAAAAGAACATTTTAAAAATTACTCTCGTCTCACTAAGTATATATCTTCAAACTCCTTCATATGAAAAAGTCTAACTCCATCACACTCATTGCAAACATACATTCTTTTGAAATATTTCGTCTCATTTAAGGAGTAAACTTTGCTGAGCTACAGAGTTTGTGGTAAAAACTAACAAGGAATCACGGAAGATGTTTTCAGATGGAGCAGCTGGCAATTTCTTTCCTATTCAGGTTTCAAGCACAGTTGGAGCCGCCTGCAGCTATGAGCTTGGTTTGTGCAGTGCTCTGACTGGGGGACAGTGCTTGTGGCGTTTTCCCCACCTCCACCCCTATAACCCAGGAATGTCACCTGGATTTGGGATAAAGCCTTATCACTTCTAAACAAACTATCTACCCTTTAAGGGCAGAGTGGTACAAAATATTCATATCTCCTGCAAATGCAACTGGGAATGGCCAAGGATCCAATTATGAAATGCCCTGGGTAATACACAGTGCTTTGGGGACATTTATAATAGGCATCTTTAAACTCACTTTTAAGACTCATTCATCATGAATCTTTACTCACTTAAAAGATTTATTCGCACCTATTATGTTCCAGGTACTGTTTTAAGTGCTGGAGGGGAAAAAAAAAAGACAAATATATATGTCCTCAGGGAGATAAGAATACACATATATGAGCACATACAGCTTTATCTCATATTTTTAGATGTTGACTAGTATTTCATTGAATGAGTAATCATAATGTATTCATTTGTCTCCCACTGATGGATATGTAGGGTTTTTATCCTACTTTTTTCCTTACAAACATTGCTATGGTGAATTTTGTGTGTATATACATTGGTGCACCTGTGGAACTTAGCATACAAGTTAAATTTCTAGAAGTAGAACTGTTTGGCCAACAGATTTGTGACTTCCAGTTATTGATACATAATTCCCTGACTGCCCTCTGAAAGATAACTCTTCGGGTTATACTACCACTGAGATGAATTGAAAATCCCTCACCACAGGTGTATTGAAAAGGCAGCGAACAGGCCACAGAGGACTAGAGCTGTACCAGACCAGAAAGATTATCTGATCCAACCCCCTCAGCAAATAAAACTCCTATTTCTGGGGGAGCAGCCACCTTGTTTATTTCAAGGTTGCTATGTGACAAATGTGTCCCCAGCTCAAATTTACAAGCTCCAGATGAAGGTGGTTTGTCTTTCAACACAAGCCATCTTTCACCAGGTTGATTGTGAGACTTCCAAGGGCAACACTGTGCTTAACACTTCTGTGCTCAAGACGTTCCTGGGCACTGGGGAGCCCCAGAAGAAATAAGCACATTTTCCTTTCATTATTAACAGATATACTTCATTTCTTAAACCAAGGTATTTCTCCTTCATATCAATCTATTTCATTCTTTCAGGAAGGTTAACAGTGAGGACATTTCAGCTAAGATGTATGAAGTCTTTGGCTAAGACCCTTGTATTCTGGTGAATTGATTAATAGAAAAAAAAATCTCTGTACAAGACATATTACTCTATTAAGGCAACTGTCTAATATAATTATTACTAATAGTTGGCAAAATACACAATACCAATATCCTTATGTACTACTTCTGGAACACTTGACAAGTAAAAATATTCCCTTAAGCTGATCAAAAAAATGGACTCACTTTGCTTTGGAGCAGGACCATGCCTTCAGTTCTCTGACTTAGACTTAAGTGGAGGAGATGGAATCCCTTAATTTTTCTTAGTAGAGTAAATGTTTATTCACAAGTCAGGAAATCAAGCTCTTGTCTTTCGGAGGCTCAGTAAACTGACAGATGCTCTGTATCCAATTACTTTTCTAGACGTGCTAGCTTTCCATGGGAGCTATTTCAAGGCCAGAATTCTACAGGCAGGTAGAACGCTGGTGGGTTTGCTGGGAACAGATGTCACTGCCCCCCCCACCCCCCCGCCAACCCTCCCATCTTGGCCTCAGCCCCCCTTCAGTCCCTGCATGCTACAGGATCATGAGGTCCTCTCTCTCATATTCCAGGGGCCACCTCTCAACCTATTTCACTCTGTTTTCTTCCTGCCTCCTCTTCCCCCCTTGCACTCTCCAAGCCCTGTGCTCCCACCACCGGTATCCTCGCTCCTCAAATCCACTCTGGTCCCCTCCCTCTACCTTCTGGGTCTGCTGCCTTAGACTCCTCCCTCCATGTGTGACTTGCTCTCCAATCACCAGTCACCTTCACACTTTTCCATCGATGGAAACACATGTGCAACTTTCTTGATGTCTACATGTCAGTAACCTACAATTCTGAGTTTCCAAACCACTGTCTCCATTTCACAGAGTGCTGACACAAGCCTGCCCTTACAGTGGGCATAAACTTTCCCCCCTGAAAGGGTGTATTTGCAACTGTTCATTTTGATAGAGAGTGGTAGGGTGTTAAAGACCATCCATCACATTTCAATTACCTTGAATGAAAATTTAAATGAAGGCACAACATAATGAATCTAAAGTCTTAAACTGAAAACCCACTGGGAAGAAAGGAAAAAGCAAAAGGCAGATTTAAACTATCTTTGACAGATAAAAGTCACTATTTTTAAAAAATATTTATTTAGAGAGAGAAAGAGAGAGAGCGTGCACACATGTGTGTGCATGAGTGGGGTTGGGGCAGAGAGAGAGGGAGACAGAATCCTAAGCAGGCTGCAGGCTGTCAGTGCAGAGCCCCATGTGGGGCTCAAACTCACGAACTGTGAGATTATGACCTGAGCCGAAGTCAGAGGCTCAATTGGCTGAGCCAGCCAGGCACACCGCCCCCTGACAAAAGTCACTTTTTGAGAATCAAAGAGTAAGATCTTCCCAATATTCAAGTTCCTTTCTTATCAAAAGCTAAAAGCTTAAAATGGCACAACTACTGGTGTGGGCATTTCTCAAGAAGTAGAAATTGTACCCACGACCATATTGCAATGAGAGTATTACCTAAAAAACTTATGTAAACATATCACATACTCACAAATGGTGCAGCCACTGTGGAAAACAGTCTGGTGGTTCCTCAAAAAAATTAAAAATAGAACTACCATATGATCCAGCAATCCCACTTCTGGTGTCCATCCAAAAGAATCAAAATACCTCTCCCAAGAGGTATCTGCACTTCTATGTTCATTACACCCTTATTCACAATAGCCAAGATGTGGAAACAACCTAAATGTCCACTGATGGATAAATGGATAAAGAAAACGTGGTCTATGTACAATGGAATATTATCCAGCCGTTAAAATGAAGGCAATCCTGCCATATGTGACCTGGATGAGCCTCAAAGACATCATGCTAAGTGAAATAAGCCAGTCACACAAGGACAAATAAGGCATGATTGCACTTACACAAAAAATCTAAAATGCAGAAGCAGAGAGGAAAAGGGTGGTTGCCAGGGGCTGGGGAGAGGGGGAAACTGGGAGTTGCTATTCAATAGGTATAAAGTTTCAGTTTCGAAAATGCGTAAGTTCTAGAGATCTGCTGTACGACACCATGCCTCGAAGTTGAGAGAGCTGACATTCGCCAGACTTCTTTGGCTACTGTTGATATTCAGCCTAACAAATGTCAATGTTTGCTATTTTCGCAATAAACAGTGTGTGATAGGACAAGGGTGTGCACATACAAACAGGTGCACGTATGTAAACACATGGCCTGGCCCAGGAGCTGCTGTATGAAAGGAGGCAAGGAAACAGGGAAATGCTGAATCACCTGGGAGGAGGTGAGCCAACGGCAACCCCTCTCCCAGGACTCAGTGCCAACAGCACCCCGAGGTTAAGGGAGCCAGGGACACTGCAGGCATGTCCCCTCCACCGCCACTTGGCCATCTGGGCCCCTCGTTTGACAATCAACTTCAGCAGAGTAACGCCCATGACCTCTAGGCCTCTTATCTTTCCCATTCCCATCCTCAACTGCTTCCTCTACCCTACCCCAGTAGGGGGAAGAAATTACTATAAACATGTAGCTAACCACTGATGTTTTAAAACACAGGTACAGGGCGCCTGGGTGGCTCAGTAGGTTAAGCATCTGACTTTGATCTCAAGGTCTGTGAGTTTGAGCCCCACGTTGGGCTCTGTGCTGACAGCTCAGAGCCTGGAGCCTGCTTTGGATTCTGTATTTTTCTCTCTCTCTGCCCTTCCCCCACTCATGCTCTCTCTCCCTCTCTCAAAAATAAAAAAGAAAACATTAAGAACAAAATTTTTAAATAAAAATAAAACACAGGTACAATGTCCAACACTCCATTTACATAAACACGCCTCTGTGGATTGGATGTAGATAGACAGATACCAGATCTGCATCGATATACAAATAAGAAAAGAAGAAATATGAATAATTAAAATGATTATGTTAATGCTCTATAAAAATATAAAGCAGGATACTAATTGATATTATTACTGGTATAAAATGAAGTAAAAGCACAAGTTTTTTTCTCTAACAATAACCACCTTTACAAAGCAAAACACCTTTAACGAGCCATTAACAGATTCATGACACTCATAAAGCGTGTTTATAAAGCAGTATCCTGAGTCCAATTAATAAGAGACAGTTACCACTGTTTTGCAACCTAGTATTTTGCTTCTTGGCTCATTCATCACTGCTTCATAAAGACCCCTATCTTCTCACCAATTTACCATTTCATTTGACAGATTCTGCTGATGCACCAAAAGAGAACAATTATCGCTGTGAGCAATTCAGATTTTTGCTTGAAGATGTGGTTTTTAAGAGCAAAATATTCCTGAAACCATTTTTCAGTAGTGAAATACTCATATAACCAAGTTAACAGTTTACTCTAAAACTGCCATCATAGTATTTCAAAGGAAGACTACATTTTTTCTTTTTTTTTGTAGCCTCAGGCCTAAACCGGACTAAATTTAAACGTTAGCAGAATATCCCGTAGAAGGTGGTTGCTGCTTTTGACCTGGAACCTGACGACCTGGTGTGTTCGGTTTGTAAAAATTCATCAAGCTGTAATCTCATGATATGTTTACTTTGTGAAAAAAAAGAAATAACAGGCCCCAAATGGAGTCACTTGTGCTCAGCCCTATGTCAGCAAATTGGGACTTAACACCTTAACCTAACCGCAGTTTCAGCCTCTCCCCAAAGTGGAAAATTAAACCAATCAGTCTGGAATTTCCTGGTCAACACTAGAGAGGATAGAGCCCTGCCCCCCTCCCCCACAGTAAGGTAACCCTGCCTGAAATAATGCTTTCTTTTGTTTATGATGTCCTGTCCCTGTCCCTTTCTGACTATGAAAGCCTTCTACTTTGTACAGCTCCTCAGAGCTCCTTCCTATTTGTTCAATGGGATGCTGTCCTATTCATGATCCCAGCACTGCCCCCCCTCCCCCCGTCCCTGGCCCTTTTTTTTTTCTTTTGAGAGAGAGAGAGAAAATGTGAGTGCAAGTGGTGGAGAGGGGCAAAGGGAGAGAAATAATCTGAAGCAGACTCCATGCTCAGCATGGACCCTGACACAGAGCTCAATCCCATGAACCATGAGAACATGACCTGAGCCAAAATCAAGAGTTGGGCATTCAACTGACTGAACCACCTGGGCGCCCCTATTAATGAGTCTTTGAATAAACCAATTAAATCCTCAGATTTACTTCAAATGTATGTGTTCATACAAGGTGAATTGTTTTTTAACAGATTTGGTGGCAGAGGTGGGATCCAAAGCAAAATGCTAACAGTATCTGGGAACAATGAGAAACACAGGCAGGGAAGCTATGAACTCCTCTTGAGTTCTTCTCCTCACTTTCTGTGGACTGTGGATAAATTCCTCTCTGTTGTGAGCTCTGATCTCTGCGTCGAGCTCCTGATCTAATCGGCTTTCCAACACAGGGCAGGTCAACTGGAGACGGCAGAAGGTTCTCTTCAGAGCCCAACCTGAGCTTGCAGACAGTTTTGCCTGGACCCACGTGTCTTTCAGACCGCAGTTCCCAGGTTTCTGAGTAGAAAACCCCCAGCCCATAATTGTGTCCCAAGACCCATGTGGGATCTGTCGGTGACAGTGTGCAGTTCCCCATCTGTGTGGAGCCTCCAGTTGTCACCTGCCGGTTCAGTCCTCTCCCCCATCCAAGGCTCCCGGGGAATTTGTGGTGGTGCACAGCCCACTCTCTTGGCCAGGACGTGGTGATATCTCTTGATGACTGCTGGTATATTACACTGCATATGTTTATCCTTGGTGTAGCTAAAGGCTCATTGCTTGTGGGAATCTCAGAAATAAGAAAAGCCACAGAAATTTGTGGGCATGGAACAAGCATTTAAAGCTATGTTAGGTGCTCCCCGCCTGACCCAAAGACTCCCAAGTTCCGGGTAAATTGGTTCCAGAACAGGTTAGATTGACACTAGGTCATGTAGAGGCCACTTATAGACAACAGGCCTAAGCAATGGAAACCTGAGTAAGCTAAAAGGGCCCACAGTGACCACCACGCTGAGTGCAAACAGGCTCATTAAGTGACCCAGCTCAAAGTAACCATAGGCTAGAACTGACCAGTTGTAGCCAGGCACAGTTCCTACGATTGCCAGAAAAGGGAAAATTCCACCTGTTCCCATACTCCCTCACATTGCCCTGTAACTGTGACCTCTCACCACTGCCTCATGACAGACATTCTCTCCTCTGCTATCTTACCATCACTCCCTTACAGTGTATTCAGTAAATTTCTATCTCTTCTGTTCTGCCTCCAGTGAATCCTTCCACTGCCTGGGCCACTGGCTCCCATCTGATCAGGTCATCCACATTTTGGAGCTCCCATCCAACAGGGAGAGCCTACATTTGGTGGCCCTATATGTGGAGACTTTGTGTCTAATGTAGTGTCTCTCCCAATCAGATGGAGGCGCCCAAATGTGGAGACCTGACTGGGTGGAAGCTGGTGGTGTGGGCTGTGAAAGAATTTACCCAAGGGAGAACAGAGGAGCTAGAAGTTTACGGACTACACCACAAGGGAGTGGCAGGCAGGACCGCCAAGGAGAGACTGCAAGGAGGCAGTGGGTGGGGGTTGTATTTAAAGGGGGAAGGTGAGGAGGCGTGGGGATGTATGGAATTTAACTGTGCCTGGTTGTAAGTAGCCCATTGGTTAGTTAGGGCCTAAGGATATTCTGAGGTGGGTCACCTGATGGGCCTGTCTGTATTCAACCAGGTGGCCGCTATGGGCCCTTTCTACCTTTCGTTGCTCAAGCCTGTTGCCTAACAGCAGCCTTTACACTTACTTTCCAAATCCAGGCCATGGGTCAGGATACTTGGGAGTGAACCTAGATCTTGTGAAGATAATGCCTTCTGCACCCTCCTGTGGACACCTCTTGGATCCATGGGGTGGTTTAAGATGTTAGAAGTATTTGCTATTTGTTCCATCTGAAAACTGACATGATATTTATAAGAATTTTTTAAGTAGCTCTATGGTGGAGGTGGCCAGGAGGGAGGCCAATATTCAGAGCCTGGTAAGAACTTTGTTTTCGGCCTTTTCCCCTGAGCTAAATGTACCCGGGGAGAAAGAAAAGCATTCCAACATTGGTGAATGGATGTATCAGTCCTCTGATATCCTTTAGCAACAACCTAGTTCTTTGAGGAATTAAAAACAGCTATTTCTGTTGTATAAATTTAGTCTTCACAGGACCCAAGGTATGGGCTCCAGAGAGAATTCAAAGCCCACCAATCTTTTTTACCAATCCTAAAACCTCCCCCAGGTGCCCCTAGGTCATCTCTTTAAAATATCAACTTAAGGGAGGTAATTCTTATCAGGAGAAAAACAAAAGAGGGAAAGGTCATTTGAAACTTAAGTGGGAAAAAACCCTTGAGTGCCTTCTCCACCAAAACCCATATCATGACTAAAATTTTATTTATTTATTTTTTAAGTTTATTTTGAGAGAGACAGAGACAGTGCCAGTGGGTGAGGGGCAGAGAAAGGGAGAGAGAGAGAGAGAGAGAGAGAGAGAGAGAGAGAGAGAATCCCAAGCAGGCTCTGCTTTGTCAGCACAGAGCCTGATGCAGGGCTCAAACCCACAAACCGTGAGATCATGACTTGAGCTGAAACCAAGAGGCAAGGGCTTAACCACCTGGGCACCCCTCATGGCTAAAATTTTAGAATGGAACCCAGGAAGCCCGTGTGTATGTTCAAATGTGTCTATATACAGGGGTCATAAATGTGTGATATTTGCCACCTGGGATGATATTACAAAAATTAATTTGTAAAACAGCTCTATCTAATTGGTAAAAGAAAATTGCATGCTTATATAAATTCAATTCTCAGAAATAAAACAGATATTTAATCCAAAGAAATTACAGGTTCATGTGATCTGGAAAAATATTTGGTATTAAAGCTAGTTTATCAGTTTAATTAAAAACAGGCATGACTTTAGAGTTATAAGCATAAAATGTAATGTCTTCATTCTACCTGGATTTCCTAAAGGTCAAATAAGTTCATGTTTCCTCTTACAAAATCTGTCAGCAACGAAACAGCTGAAACAGTGGCCAACTCTGTCTAATGTCTAAATGTATTCATAAATTTGCTAGAATAGCAGTTCACAAAGGTTTGCTTCTTTATTTTCCCTAGAATTAAGATTGTTAAGGTCCAAAACTTCAATCTACATGTAAGCTACTAGAAACAATAAGGGAAATACCTCTGTGTGCAAGGAAAGTAGGATGCTCGTTTTCAGCAAGAGAGGGGATGAGGAGGAATGGAAATGTGTTTTTGATTGAGAAAAAAAAGAAGACAACTTTGTCCTAAAGTGAGGCTGGTTGCTTCAAAAGGAAAAACATAAGACAAAACCTAAAAAAAAAAAACCAAAAAAACAAAAAAAAACCACTAAATATAAAAGAGAAGGTTGTAGAAGTTTCATGGGAAGGTATCTTGGGAAAGGAATTTTACATATGGTCAAGCTATATGAATTTAAAAAATTTTTAATAAGCTTTAATATCTATTAAATATATGTAACTAAACATTCACTGTCTTTCATCTACTGAAAGGACAAGTTTTCTTGAGTTGATTGGTCCATTAGGTTTTCTCTACCTTTTTCTTTTTTTAATATGAAATTTATTGTCAAATTGGTTTCCATACAACACCCAGTGCTCATCCCAAAAGGTGCCCTCCTCAATACCCATCACCCACCCTCCTCTCCCTCCCACCCCCCCCCCCCATCAACCCTCAGTTTGTTCTCAGTTTTTAAGAGTCTCTTATGTTTTGGCTCCCTCCCTCTCTAACGTTTTTTTTAATTTTCTTCCCCTCCCCCATGGACTTCTGTTAAGTTTCTCAGGATCCACATAAGAGTGAAAACATATGGTATCTGTCTTTCTCTGTATGACTTATTTCACTTAGCATAACACTCTGCAGTTCTATCCACGTTGCTACAAAAGGCCATATTTCATTCTTTCTCATTGCCAAGTAGTATACCATTGTGTATATAAGCCACAATTTCTTTATCCATTTGTCAGTTGATGGACATTTAGGCTCTTTCCATAATTTGGCTATTGTTGAGAGAGCTGCTATAAACATTGGGGTACAACTGCCCCTATGCATCAGTACTCCTGTATCCCTTGGGTAAATTCCTAGCAGTGCTATTGCTGGGTCATAGGATAGATCTAGTTTTAATTTTTTGAGGAACCTCCACACTGTTTTCCAGAATGGCTGCACCAGTTTGCATTCCCACCAACAGTGCAAGAGGGTTCCCGTTTCTCCACCTCCTCTCCAGCATCTATAGTCTCCTGATTTGTTCATTTTAGCCACTCTGACTGGCATGAGGTGATATCTGAGTGCGGTTTTGATTTGTATTTCCCTGATGAGGAGCGACATTGAGCATCTTTTCATGTGCCTGTTGGCCATCTGGATGTCTTCTTTAGAGAAGTGTCTATTCATGTCTTCTGCCCATTTCTTCACTGGATTGTTTTTTGGGTGTGGAGTTTGGTGAGCTCTTTATAGATTTTGGATACTAGCCCTTTGACCGATATGTCATTTGCAAATACCTTTTCCCATTCCATTGGTTGCCTTTTAGTTTTGTTGATTGTTTCCTTTGCAGTGCAGAAGCTTTTTATCTTCATGAGGTCCCAATAGTTCATTTTTGCTTTTAATTCCCTTGCCTTTGGGGATGTGTCAAGTAAGAAATTGCTGCGACTGAGGTCAGAGAGGTTTTTTCCTGCTTTCTCCTCTAGGGTTTTGATGGTTTCCTGTCTCACATTCAGTTCCTTTACCCATTTTGAGTTTATTTCTGTGAATGGTGAAGAAAGTGGTCTCGTTTCATTCTTCTGCATGTTGCTGTCCAGTTCTCGCAGCACCATTTGTTAAAGAGACTGTCTTTTTTCCATTGGATGTTCTTTCCTGCTTTGTCAAAGATGAGTTGGCCATACTTTTGTGGGTCTAATTCTGGGGTTTCTATTCTATTCCATTGGTCTATGTGTCTGTTTTTGTGCCAATACCATGCTGTCTTGATGATAACAGCTTTGTAGTAGAGGCTAAAGTCTGGGATTCTGATGCCTCCTGCTATGGTCTTCTTCTTCAAAACTACTTTGGCTATTTGGGGCCTTTTGTGGTTCCATACAAATTTTAGGATTACTTGTTCTAGCTTCGAGTAGAATGCTGGATGTCCACTCTCGCCGCTGTTGTTTAACATAGTGTTGGAAGTTCCAGCATCAGCAATCAGACAACAAAAGGAAATCAAAGGCATCAAAATTTGCAAAGATGAAGTTAAGCTCTCACTTTCTGCAGATGACATGACATTATACATGGAAAACCCGACAGACTCCACCAAAAGAATGCTAGAAGTGGTACATGAATTCAGCAAAGTCGCAGGACACAAAATCAATGTACAGAAATCAGTTGCATTCTTATACACTAATAATGAAGCAACAGAAAGACAAATAAAGAAACTGATCCCATTCACAGTTGCACCAAGAAGCATAAAATACCTAGGAATAAACCTAACCAGAGATGTAAAAGATCTGTATGCTGAAAACTATAGAAAGCTTATGAAGGAAACTGAAGAAGATATAAAGAAATGGAAAAACATTCCATGCTCATGGATTCTCTACCTTTTAAATGATCTTTTTATCAATCACTTTCTGTGTTTACTGTCTTCAGAGGGTCTTTGATTACTTAAATCTAGTATTCTGAGTATTAAAAGAGTTAAGCTTTTCTCAGAACTATGTAACCTTCTATAATTGCCTGTGGTCTTTGTCACTTTGGTTAAACAGAGAACTAACTACTGTGTCACAGTGACCTGTGATCCTAGCTGACCAAGTGCTTTAAAACCTTTTGATACGTTTTTTACAGACTTCCCCCCAAATCAAATTCTAAATGAATTCTTGTTGACAACAAATATATGTGAGATTTTTCATAGGGTCCGTGGAACATCTCTCCTTATTTGTTCTCTCTCCTTATAAAAAGAAAGATGTTTTACTATTATGTTAATTGGATATGTTAAAGCACACTGGAAGCATTATCAAATAAGAAGTAATACTAAGCCTTTTTTATGTTGTGTTTGTATAGGTATATTTCCTGGTATAATGTTATTACCATAATTCCAGTTATCATTTTAAAATATTGTATTTCACAGAAATAACCAAATTTCCTTGTCCATTTTATTATAATTATAATAAACTCTCCACGGATCTTTAATGATGGACATTTTTAAGTCTGTCATTTACAGAGTTATTATTTTACTTCGATGCTTTACAGAAGTGCTTCAGCAAAAGTGTTCTGTCTTCAAGAAGACCCATGACAAGTACTCTAGAATACAGGTTTCTGACAACTTTAAGATCATTAAACTGAACTGGGTAAGACATCCCAAAACTAATGGGAAAACTGGATTCAAGCAGAACAAGGATTCGTAACATGGGAGCTGTTGGGATGGAGCTGATGGGATGGCTGTCATCTTTATGACACACCTCTGTGTTGGACTGGATCCTGAATTCTGGTTTCTGCAAATACCCGACTAGGACTTGCTAATATTTCTAATCGTTCCTCCCCTTCTGGTTTGGAATCACTGAGAACAAAGACTGACCTTAAATCCCTTCAGAAGGGACTATACCAGCTCCTCCTCACTACCCACATGACAGCCAAACCTCAGAAGCCTGGACCTTGGACACACATCTCACAGCTGAAAAGGTGTCCACCTGGCTTCCAGTTCTCTACAAATGCTGGAGACCTCCAAACCCAACTGACTAGGAGGAGAAGTAGCAGACATTGATGTAGACTGTTTCCACCCAAGATGCCAGATCAAGGCTTCACACTTTAACTAAATATGAAACCCTGTCTTCTTTTCTTTCTCTCCTTCACACTGGCATTGGCCCGGAAGGATAACACCATCATTCGTAACTCCCAGGCTATTGCGAGGTAACCGATGGATTTGTCATCAAAACTCTCATCTGCCCATGATGCTAGAGAAACGCTAGTCCATTTACCTGGCTCCAGCCAACACCCCCAAATTTGGGGAATTCTCCGTCCAGGCTGTATGCAAAGAAAGGGGCACAAGGCAAGAGTTAAGAATGAAACTGCGTGTTTGCTTTACAGACCTTTAAATTTTTACTGGCCTCCATGGCTGTCACTTTTCCAGTCCCAAGCCACAGATTCAAATGTGAATTACCGGGAAGCATTCATGATTCAGGCTATGCTCCCTTGGGCAGGGCCCAGCTTCCCTGGTTTGGAATAAATGTACATTAGATTACAATCAGGAGCCTCTCCTCAACTCTTGAAAGTATTGCAGAATCTGTGGCTAAAGCAATACTGCCCCCAAAAATCCTTAGACTCTCTGGCCAAAGTCGTTCTGAACAAGAGGATAGCCCTTGACGATCTTTTAGCTGAGCAGGGAGGCTCTGTGGCCTACATCACATACTGCACAAGTAACACTTCTGGGGAAGTTGAAACTCAGTTACGTAAGATCACCAAGCAAGTCACTTGGCTTAAAAAGGTGACTCCTTTAGTGGCATCTCTTACTTATTTGATTTTGATTGGTTTGGGTCTTGGGAACTATGGCTCCAGAGTATAACTACAGATGTTGGGAATTATCCTGTTTATAATACTCATAGTAATCTCCCTGGTGCATTGTATTCTCTCAAAGGCTTTACATGCCTTTTGCAATTTCTAACCACCAAGCAAATGATCTCTCTAAGACTGGAACATTAGAAAGGAAAAAAAAAATGAAGAAAATGACCAGCCAAAAAGTTGTGAGTCTGAAGTCATGACCTGTGACTACCACAGAGATTCAGCAAAAGCAAAACAAAATAGAAACACAAAAAGAAAACATCATGACCCATGAATGTCACCCAGAGTATCAGTAAAAGCTGTGAGAACTATAGAAGAGTAGTTAGCACTGAGAAGTTTCCACCCAAGATGCCAGATCAAGGCTCACTGAGAACAGTGCTAATGCCTTAAATTTTGATCACATTTTTCAGTTAGGCTGAGAGTCTGGTCAAAAAGCGGGGAATTGTTGGAAGGAAGGAAGGAAGGGAGGGAGGAAAGGAAGGGAGGGAGGAAAGGAAGGAGGGAGGGAGGGAGGGAGGAAGGAAGGAGGAAGGAGGAGGAAGGGAGGGAGGAAAGGAAGGAGGGAGAGAGCAAGGAAGGAAGGGGGGAAGAAAGGAGGGAAAGAAGGAAGGAAGGAAAGAAAGAAAGGAGGAAGGGAGGAAGGAAGGAAGGGAGGAAGGAGTAAAGGAAGGAGGGAGGGAGGAAAGAAGGAAGGAAGGAAGGGGGGGAAGAAAGGAGAGGAAGGAAGGAAGGAAGGAAGGAAGGAAGGAAGGAAGGAACAACAGGCCTAGAATGGAGTCATTTGTGCTAAGTTGTAGGTTAGCAAACCAGGACTTAATACCTAAATTGCAGTTTCAGCCTCTCCCTGAAGTGGAATTTTAAACAAATCAGCAGAACATTAGGGAGGTGATCTGTAGGATAGAGCCCTGCCCCTCCCCCACAGTAAGGCAACCCTGCCTGAAGTAATGCTTTCTTTGGTTTGTGACACCCCTGTCCCAGCTCCCTTCTGTCCAAGAAAGCCTTCCACTTTGGAAAGCCTTCCACTCGGAGCTCCTTTCTACTTGCTTAATCGGATGCATCCCCATTGATGATTCCTTGATAAAGCCAATTAGATCTTCAAATTTACTCAGTTGAATTTTGTTTTTTGGTGACTTATTTTGTATTTATATTGTGAATTAATAAATAGTTAAAACAAAAATCATGCTATGTTCATGGCTATCTCCAGGGACTTACCAATAGTCTGTTATAACGGTTACAACTGTTATAATGGTTGCTGCTTGGAACCAAGGTGGGTAAGTTCCGGGACCCAATCTTATGTCCTGGAAGCATGTTTTTTCATTGTAGGGGCATGTCCAACAGCAATTCCCTTTTTTCACCTCCAGCTTTATTGAGATACAATTAGTATATAACACTGTGTAAGTTCAAAGCATACAATGTGCTGACTTGATACACCATGTATCTCAGTATGGCTACCCACTACAGCATTAGCCAATACCTCCATCTTGTCACAGAATTACCATTTCTTCTTTGTGGTGAGCACATATAAGATTTATTCTCTTAGCAACTTCCAAATATGTAATTCAGTATTAACTATAACCACCATGCTGTACACTCGATCTCCAGAATTTATTCCTCTTAAAACTGGAAGTTGCACCCTCTGACCAATAATAATTATTTCAATAATTATTAAACAGATGGGTTTTGGTCTCAGGTAGCTTGGGGTTAAGGCTGTGGCTGCAGAAAAACACTGCTCTGTGACCACGACAATCCCCACGAGACTCTGCTTTCAGCAGTAACCAGCTGTGCCTGTCCATCTCTCAGGCCATTCAAGTTCAGGGATGTCAGAGCCAGTTGCCACAACCTATTTACAAAGCCACACTCCCACTGTCTCTCTAAATCCTCTTTCTTCCCTTCCTCCCCCAGGACCTCTTCACTGGACGACGTCTAGACCCCATTTCACCACTGGATCCTCCTTTCTGCCTTCAAACAAGCACATACACACCATATTGACAAAGAAAAAAACTTATCTTGACTTTATTGACCTTTGAATGGTTTCTCCCCTTTTATTTGCCTTCTGCATCAGCCAGTCTCCTTTGCCCCTTCTTAATATTCTCCAGTTTGGGTTTGGGTATCTAGAAAGTTCTAGGGAAGGGGATCTCCAGGGATGGATGGAGCACATGGCCTAAGCCACCTTGATCAATGTTTTTTTGTTTTTTTTGTTTTTTGTTTTTTTGTTTTTTTGGTTGTTTTTTTTTTACTGTTGATGTACAGCTGAAAGATTTTTGAAAAACTATGTGACCCTTACACATTTTTCTGTTGACATCCAAAATCTTTCATTATCAGTTTTAGATGCAAAAGAAGTAATCTTGTTTATGTAACTCCTGACATTTTAAAATAAAACCGTCAATTCATTTTTTATAGGTATACAACAAACTCCAAATACTGTGGCAATTGGTTCCCAACATCTAAAATACACCTGAATGAGTTCTTCTATAACAGAGCGAATTTCCCACTGTTATTTTTTTTTATTATTACTTAAAAATTGGGTTTCTATTCTATTTCTTCCTCAGAGTCTGACCATAATGTAACATTCCTTTTGCAAGCTATTATTTCTCTGGGCAATAAAAAATGTCCATTATTTGAGATTAACTTATTTATTGTGACCATAAGGTTCTACAAGTTAGCTTTTTCCTCATGAAGTTATTATTACAATTATTGCTAGTAAATTTTGATAAAAATCTAAATATAGGACAGACTTTGATTAAATAATGCCCAAACACTAATAGTAAAATTGTATCAGAAAGGCATTTTTTAATGAGATAAATGGGGCCACTTTTATATTTTAGTTATTAGTTCATAAATCCATGAATAAATATTACTCATTTTGAGAAATTTTCAGAAATAGGATTAATTCTATTGTTATATTTTCTTTCTATAAATGTATGTGCAGAGACCTCATTCATATAAATAAATAGAAGCAAGAGAAGGAATTTTATCCCAGAAATTAATGTTTTATTATTATGCACACAAGTTATATGCCAGAACCACACAGTGGTTTATGAAAAAAACTCTTCTTAATAATCAGCTGGTAAGTCAGTTAGGGTTTGTCTTTAATTGTGTTGGGAACAAAGATTTGGAAGTCACATGTCTTGCTAATGGACTTGTTTCCCTGTTAGAGTCATTCATTCTATTTGGGGGAATTATATCAAAGGGTTTACCTATCTAGCAAATGACCATTAAACTATACTTGTCATTCTCTTACTAAGAGACACTTTATTTCACCCAATATACCCAGAAAGGGTGTGGAAAATAAAAGTATTGCCAATGTCAATAAAGCATTCTGATACATTTTTATAAAATAAAATGTGCACTGCATGCTTTAAATGTATTTCACAGAAACCGTGCCACAGCAGATTTCACTCGCTGTGTTTACACAGAAAATGTCCGTCATCTATTCATGTTGGCAAATGCGGCCCTCACGGCCAAACCTGCAGCCAAACAGACTTACTTTCTGTCAGGTGAAGCTTCTCTTCACTTCTCAATCCAAATACAAATGTCATGCATGGCAATCATGTCACCTCTGATGCCCAGGCGTCTGGTTGAGGGGACACCAGGAGATCAGCCACCAGCACTTTTCCCCTCACCTAGTCCCCTTTGCTGTGTTCTCATGAATTTCTTAGAATGTGTTCTAAGCACGGCTGGGGCTTCCAATGGAAACTGTCCTAACACTCCATCTATTAAATCCGGGTTCAGAATGCACCAGGGTGGTCTAATGCTGGCTTTCTAAGTCATGCTTCACCCCAACCAAATCCATGGGTAAGACAGGGAATGTCATAAAGCCTTGATTAAAGGAGCTTGTTCAACAGGAACATTGCAAAACTGTCCTTTTGGAGTGTACCCCAGAGACTTTTATGGCCTGGGTCAACACACCATGGTAATGGCTGGGATGGCTGAGACATGCCCCCTGTTCTGGTGGAGCAAGAGAAGGGTGATCATGAAAAACGGAATGAAAAGAACCAACTGAGGCCTCACCTGCAGACAGGTTCTCAGGTAGATCAATTTTAGGCAAGAGTGAGTATGAAAAATGAATATATAGAAATTGATTGCCTTAAAACTATCTAAGCCTATGTACCATTTTGAAAAAGTCTTCATTTACCTTTAAGGATATGCATAGCCAGTTTGAGGCTGATAACCTAGGCTAAATCAATCGTGGTATTTCCCGACTCCTGGCAACAGACATGGGCATGTGACTTCAGCTTGTCCAAGAGAGAGATGCTTTCTCTTTCCTCTGGACCTGAGTGGGGAAGCGTGGAGATCTGCAAGCTGCTGGCAGCCATCTTGGAACCATGAGGAGAGCCAACCTGAGAGCAAACAACTCTCAGGGGAAAGCAGAAAGACCAGTCTGAATCCTTGATAATATCACTTGTTTCAGGTTCCTTGAATTGGAATTTACTTTTAATAAAAACTTTGATATACTTTAAGAAACTTCTTATACAAATAGTCAATACCCACCCACTCCATTCCTGTATCACTTCTTTTCTGAAATCAGCTTCAGCTAAGGGCTACAGACATAAGACAACTGTGTGTCCACACCCCCTTCTATATTGGTGTTTGTTCCACTTTGCCATGCATTGTCTAGGTCAACCATCCCTCATCTGAAATTGTGAAATCCACATGCTTTGAAAAGACAGAAACTTTGAGATAGATAGAGTTAAAAAGAAAATCATAGGCCCAAGATGGAGTCACTTATGCTAGGCCAAGTCACCAAACAAAGGCTTAATGCCTATCCTCACTACAATTTCAACCTCCCCTAAAAATGTAGTCTTAACCAATCAGTCAGGAATTTTCTGGTCAGCACCAGTGAGGTCATCTGTCACATGGGCCCTCTCTATCCTTCAAAGGATGATGAGGTAATCTGCATGATAAGACTCTCTGTCCTTCCCAGTAGGGGCAGTGGGGGGAAGGGGACCTTGCCTGAAATAATCCTTTATTTTCTTTTGTTAATAACTTACTGGCCCATCCTGCTTCCTCTAAAAACCTTCCATTTTGTACAACTCCTCAGAGGTCGCCCCACTTGCTAGATAGGATGCTACCCAATTCATGAATCGCTTAATAAAGCCAACTGGATCTTCAAATTTACTTGGCTGAATTTTGTTTTTCAACCATAGATACATTTGCACCTTGGCAGCAAGATTTGCCTTAAACTGACGTAGAGATATTTATCTGTACTTTTCCCACTTTGTGTGAATATGTGCAGAGATCATTTCTCTGCAGAAACAAGTATTTGATTCTCTGGTGCTGCTGCCGACCCTGCTGGGGATGCTAAGCAACACAGGCCTACGACTCCGAACCCAAAACCTTTGGGGCCAGGCGTGTTTGGAACCCAGTGTCTTTATGACTTCAGAAAAGCTTTCCAGTGCACATGACTCATATTACCCTACTGGGAGTATATATTACATATATACATATATAGTTCTTTGGGGATGCCAGGAGAAACCACCTGCAAAGCAGGAAGGACATTCAAAGCTCCTTGCCATAACAGTAGGGACCCACTGACTTCCATCAGGGACAGACGCCTTGGTGGTCAAGGACAGTCCTTTCATCAATACAGTACCAAGCTACAGTGTCCCTGAAAGAGAAATTAATGTCCGTATGACACTGGAATGGCGAATGCATGAGATTATTTACTTGTCAAAACCCCTAGCCTATGCAACACAAAAAGTATAATGTAAACTACTGACCTGTTAGTATTAATATTATGTATTAATATTGGCTCCTCAATTGTAAACAATATACTGCACTAAGACAAATAGGGGAAATTGTGAGGGTAGAGGGAGAGAGGAGATTAGGCAACTCTAAACCTTCTGCTCAGTTCTTCTGTTAATATAAAACTGCTTTAAAAATAAAGTCTATCAAGGGGTGCCTGGGTGGCTCAGTCAATTGAGCATCCGGACTTCGGCTCAGGTGATGATCTCACAGTTTCTCTGTCTCCCTCTCTCTCTGCCCCTCCCCCACTTGCACGCTGTCTCTGTCTCTGTCTCAAAAATAAACATTAAAAAAAAAAAGATTAAACAAAGCATGCACGTACAGCTCTTGGAACCACTGGCAGCATAGAGCAAGCTCGCAGTGAAGGTTAGCTCTCATCAGCTTTTTACTCTCCAGCATTATAATTCTCTTGTCTAACTCTTGAAGAAAGAAATTTCATAGACCATAGTCAGTGTGTCCATTCTGAGATTAGAGGAACAGAGTGGCAAAAGGCTGAGTGAAGAAGGAGCAGTTTCCACCCCGTGTCACCCAACAGAGAGGGGTAGCAGGCCTCATAAGGGGTTTCTAGCTCCAGGCTTTAGGTAGGGATGGTGGCCTGTGAGAGAGCTAGCATAAAGTCTCATACTGTCACGGGCACAGTCTGGAGAAGACACATGCAAACAGAGGCAATGAAGTAAGTCCCACAGCCTAGGGCATGCTGTCTTTCTAAAAGAGTAGCTGGAGAACCCAGTTAACCCCTTGATATACCAGTACAAGGAACCATTTCAGAACATGTTTGCTGAAGCCAGACGCATCATTGTACTGGGCAGCACACTGGACCAGATAACCTGAAGGTCACCATCTAGCTTGTCCATGGTTCCTCCTTGTAAGCCCCCACCTGTTCTCTCAGAGTGTCTCCGTAGCTCTGCCCACACATGCAATCAGAAATCTCATCTGATCCCCAACTCCCACTCTCCATCCCAGTCTGTGCTCCAGTCCAGATCTGCTTCGCCAATGTATTATTGCCTTCTGCAATCTCCTTTTCCTTTCTGGACCTCCAGTGGCTTCTACTGCTTCCAGACCCAAGGTCATGAGTTCTCCCAGGCACCGAAGTTTGTAGTGCATTCAACAGATTCCCCTTTACCCAGGCAAACTCTTAGGTCAGTCTTCCTCCACAAAGGCCCTCCACTGAAAGAAAATACCCCATTGAATATCTGTAAAAGGGGTCTGCCCCCTTTTCTTTCCAGACCATCTCCACCATTTACCACTGACTGATCTGAAATGAGTCCTTCGAAATTCCTCGCCATTGGCAGTCAGTCATTCCTCCTGGGGTAATCTCCTAGCCCCTGTGAACTATTCTACCCTTTTTAAAACTGTTTTTTTCTAATCTAACATCTCTCCATGATCACTGTATTTACCTGATTAGAGCTCTCTGAGCTTTATTTATATAGCTAAAATTTAGAGGACTAACATTTCTAGTGTTGGTGAGGATGTGAGGACACTGGGGCTCTCATACCTTGTAAGTGGGAGCATAAAATGGTAAAACCACTTTGAAAAACTCTTTGACAGTTTATTCTAAAGTTAAACATACACCACCCTAGACTTAGTAATTCCACTCTAGTTATTTACCCAGAAGAAATAAAAATACAAGCCCACACAGAGTTTTACGTGTATGGTCATGGAACCTCTGTCAACAATAGTTAAAAAAAAAAAAAAAAAAAAAACCAACCAACTAGAAATGATCCAAATATCCATCAACAGGAGAATGGATAAACACATTATTACATTTTTACATAGTTAGATAAATCTCAAAAACATTAGGCTGAATAAAGAAGCCAGACACAAAAGGGTACACACTGAAGGTTCAATTTATATGAAGTCCCAGAACAAACAGAACTAATTTATGTGAAAAACAATCAGAAAGTGGCCACATTTGTGGTTGGGATTGACTGGGAAGAGATGTAGGAAACATTCTGAGATGGTGAAAACGTTTTGTATCTTTAATCTAAATGATGGTTACAGAGGTAGATACACAGGTGAAATCTCACTGATCTGTATATACCTCAATTTTTAGAGAGTACATTCTGTGACACAGAATCCAAAACTTACTTGTGTAATATAATTAAAATGCATTTCATCAACACTAAGACACATTCCCCCACATTTCAACATTTCTGAAGTCAGGATGTGCCTTAGAATAAATGAGATGTCACAGTTTATTGGCAGCATATTTTCTTTCCTAGAAGTACATAAAATAATGGTATCTCCTAGATTCACCAAAAATTGGTAGCTTCTATTTTTTTTTATTTTGCAAAATTCCTGCTAAACTCATAAAAATTAAACTTTCTCACAGTACTCCTACCTTGGTAGCTTATCCATTCTCCCATTGGTAGTTCTCCAAGCACATACTTAGCCTATTCACCACCCTAGGAATGCCCTGACTTTATGTCCTATTGCATAACATTCTTTAAATCCACATCTTCAAGTTGTTTGAAGACGAAGTAAAATGGCAGACTGGTTCCAGCCCCACACGGTTCCAGCACCCACAGCTGAGGCTTCAGCCTCCACTACTAGGTGTAGCCATGTCCCAGCCGATGTCCTTGTGAAGCCAATGGCAGGGCAAACATGAACACAACTATGGCTCAGCAGCTCAGCTGTTCTTGTTGCCAATCCCGCTCTGTCCTTGTCTGGTCCTAATGACTAGTCTCACAGAATGGAGAAGGGTCCAAGTGAAACCTTTCTCTTCCCAAAATTAGTGTAAAAAAGGCTACAGTTTGGCTCACTAAGCATCTATTCCCAGCTTCATTATTCCATGCCATGCTCCATTATAGAAAGGCTGGGAAGCCAAATGCTAGCTTTTCCAACCTCCCTTGTAACTTACAGGAGCCACGTGACACAGTTCTGGCCCATGAAACATATTTTGAAATCTGTTGGTGTGGGTGAGGGGAGAAGGGACCTGGGAAAGCTTCTGATTTCTTGTTACTCTGCCTCCCAGTGATTTGTCTTGAACTTAGATGTGACGGTTGAAGCCAGAGAGGCTCTCTTGCAACCGTTAAACAGCAAGGATAGAGAACCACATGCCCTCCACGAGAAAACAGAAACAGTTTTGAAATCACAGTTACATTTTTTATGAATGTTAATGATCTTGTGGCTATGTTTCTAGGAGTCCTTATCTTTTGAAAGATCCATACTGAAATATTTATAGATTAAATGTGATGTCTAGAACTTGCTTCAAAATAGCCTAGTGGAGGCTGATGGGAAAGTGGATAGAGGTACAGATGAAACAAGATTGATAGATAAATAGATAGATAACAGCTAAGCTAGATACAGACCCAGATTCTCTCTACTGTTATGGATATTTTGAATTCTCCATAATAAATAGACTAAAAGATCTGGCAGAAAATACCCCTGTCATCAAGCTCAACATTATCAGTTGACTCTCACAAGGTTAACCTCACCAGTGATAAGTAAGTCATGTTGATAGCACATACCCCTACCCCCCCAACTGAGGTGATGAGAAGGGCACTCCAGCCCTGTGGTATTCTTCCCCAAAACCCATAACCCCAAACTAAGTACGAGGAAGCATTAGACAAAATCAAACCGAGGAACATTCTACGAAGACACCAGACCAGTCCACTTCAAAAAGTGTCAAGGTCATGAAAAATAAGCAAAGACAGAGAAACTGTCACAGCCAAGGAGGAGCCTGGGGAGATATCAGGGCATGATTAGTGGGAAAACTCATGAAATTTCGATGACATCTGTAGTTTAGTTAATCATAATGAACCCACACGAATGGCTTTCTCTTGACAAATGTACTATAGTTATAGGAGATGGTCACACCCAGAAGACTAGGTGAAGAATGTAGGAGAACTCTTTGTATTTTCTTTGCAATTTCCCTGTGAATCTAAAATAATTCCAAACCAAAAGTTTATTTTGAAAAAAAGTCTAAAAGGGAAGAATTTGTATTCCCAACGTTATTATTGAACCAATGGCATACTTTCAGATTTCCTGTAAAATAAAACACGTTTTTAAAAGTAAATGCCACTTAATTAGTCTGTTACTTGCAGCTGAATGAATTTGAACTGACGAAATGTGTTTATTGTTTGAGGTAATTAGCTTCTGAAACCCTCTGCTGACAACAATGCACTTGGCACCCTGCAGCAATGGGGCTGGCGGCTCCTGTGAGCAACCTTGGACCCCACTCTCCGCCCCCAGTTCACACAGGGAGAGCTGGGAAGTGAGGGGAAGAAGTCATCTCCTTGGGAACCTGCCTAAAGCAGACAAGTAGCATAACCCATTAGGAAGTATCTGTGACACTAGATCATCCAAAAAGCAACAGCTTTCTTTTCCGCTCTATTCATCAACTATAAAGAATTAGCGAACAAGATGGAAAAGAAGTCTCATATCAAGTAGCAACAAAAACTACAACATATCTGGGAATAAGTAATAAAATAGGTGTGTGTACGTGTAGACCAAGATGTGTCTGAATAAAAGCACGAAGCTTTGCGGACATGGAAGCAGACCTGACTAAATGAAGGACACATTATCATGTCCCTGGATATAAAGAAGCTATGTTGTAAAGATGTCAGTTCTTCCTAAATTAATCTGTAACTTAAATATATTGCCAATCAAAATTCTGATGTAAAACCTAAATCTCATCTACTATAAAAAAATTTAACACAAAGCGGATCATATATCTTAAGACGTAAAACTGTAACACGTTTACAAGATAATGGAAGAAAAAAATCTTTGTGATCAAAGAGTTCTTGGACATGGCACCAAACACACAATCTGTCACAGAAAACTATAGGTAAACTGGACTTTATCAAAATTTAAAACTTTTGCTCTGGGAAAGGCACTGCTAAGAGAATGAGAGGGAAAACAAACAGTGGGCTGGGAAAAAGTATTTGCACATCACACACCCCACACACAGGACTAGCTACATGATGCCCAGGGCCCAGTACAGGCTGGAAGTACTGGGTCCTTTGTTGAAAGTTATTAAGAGTTTCAAGACCATGAGTGCAGAGCGTCACATGAAGTGGGGGGCCCTTCTGAACGTAGGGTCTGTGTGACTGCAACGATCACACTCCCAACAACAGATCTGTGTTCAGAATACACAAAGAACTCTCAAAACTCAATGGTTAAGGAAACAAATAACACATTTTAAAAATGGGCAAAAGATTTGAACAGGCACTTCGCCAATGAGGAGAATAGGATGGCAAACAGGCACACGAAGAGATGTTCAACATCATTGACCATGAGGGAAACACGGGCTAGAGCCGCGATGAGGTAACATTGCATTGGTCAGAATGACTACAGTAGAGAGCTGATACCACCAAGTGCTGGCAAGGACATGGAGGAGCTGGAGCTCTCAGGCCTTGCTGGTGGCAGGGCCAAACAGCATGCCATCCTGGCAAAGAGTCTGGCAGGTTTTTGTTTTTGTTTTTGTTTTCACCAAGTTATACTCACCACACAGCCCAGCCATCTCATTTTTTGGCATGTACCCAAGAAGAATGAAGAGTTATGTTCACAGAAAAATCTGTACACGAGTGTTTAAGATAGTTCTGTTCATAATGGCCCCAAACTGAAAACAACCTAAATGTCCTTCAGCAGGGGAGAGCAGATAAGCTGTGGTTACCTCCACACAATGGAGTGCTACTTAACAATACACTCAAGAACTTGCATGAATCTCAAATACATTGTGCCGAGTGAGCCTCAGAAAGCAACACACTGGGGGCGCCTGGGTGGCGCAGTCGGTTAAGCGTCCGACTTCAGCCAGGTCACGATCTCGCGGTCCGTGAGTTCGAGCCCCGCATCGGGCTCTGGGCTGATGGCTCGGAGCCTGGAGCCTGTTTCCGATTCTGTGTCTCCCTCTCTCTCTGCCCCTCCCCCGTTCATGCTCTGTCTCTCTCTGTCCCAAAAATAAATAAAAAACGTTGAAAAAAAAAATTAAAAAAAAAAAAAAAAAAAAAAAAAGAAAGCAACACACTGTAGGATTCCACTTATATAACATTCTCAAACAGATAAAACTTTAGGGACAGAGAATTGATGGGTTGGAGGAAGATGTGACAACCAAGGGATGGCAGGAAGGAGTTCTGGGGCTACGAAACCATTTTGTATCCTGATTGTGATGGTACCAACACGTATCTATGCTTGTGTCAAACTCACAGAACCATGCATCCCCCTGAAAGCCAATTTTATTATATACAAATTCTTAATTCCAGTGTAATTTTGAAATCGAACTTGACAAGCTAATACTAAAGGTCAGACAGAAGAGACAAAGAATGAGAATAACAGAAACATTTTGAAGCAGAACAATGTTTGAAGATTTGATCTCTCAGATTTGAAAATATCCTATGAGATTATCATAACTGGCTGGTACAGAGACACAGATCTGTAGAAAGATAAATAAATCAATCAAAGAATCCGAAGCAGGCATACATACAAATTTGGTTTATGATAAAATTAACATTTCAGACCAACAGGAATAAGATGGACTATTCAATAAATGGTTGATAACAAATTAGTATCTATTTCTTTTAAAGTATAGTTATATCACATTATGTATAAAACAAACATTATATGCATTAAAGACCTAATTGTATGAAACAAGATTATAAAAGTCTGTGTGTGTGTGTTTACAAGAATGTTTGCTGAAGCATTGTTTGTACCAGCAAAGAGAAAGAGAGAAAGAAGACAAAACAGAAAGAAAGAAAGAAAGAAAGGAAGGAAGGAAGGAAGGAAGGAAGGAAGAAAGGTCCATCCGAAGTTAAATAACATATATTCATACTAAGGAATAGGTATACCAATGTATGTTCTGACATGAAAAGATTTTTTTTTTTCAGTGTAGAGCTAATGTTTAATTGCTTCAGTGTAGAGCTAACAGAATAATTGCTTTATTAAAAAGATCTTTGGGGGTCACCTGGGCAGCTCAGTCAGTTAAGTGTTTGACTCTTGACATCAGCTCAGGTGGAGATCTCATGCTTGTGAGATAGAGCCCCATGTCAGACCCCACACTGGGCATGTGGCCTTTTTAGGATTCTCTCTCTTCCTCTCTCTCTGCCTCTCTCCCCTGCTCAAGCACTAGCTCTTTCTCTCTCTCTCTCAAAAAAAATAAATAAATAAACATAAATAAAAGATCTTTGGGTGTGCATATTAAAACCTCACACAACGTTGGGACACCTGGGTGGCTCAGTCAGTTGAGCATCTGACTCTTGATTTCGGCTCAGGTCATGATCTTATGGCTCGTGAGTTCAAGGCTCACATCGGGCTCTGTGATGGTGCACATCCTGGTTGGGATTCTCTCCCTCTGCCCTCCCCTCCCCCTCTCTCTCTCAAAATAAATAAATAAACTTAAAAAAAAACCACATACAACATGGTTTTGAGAGCCATGCTCTGAACTGCTAATAGTGGGACAGAAGGCAAAGAGAGGAGGGACAGCCTTCACTTCTCACTCTACGTACCTCATTTTTAAAACCTATTCACTGCATACAGCGAGGTATTACATACTATTAAGCACCGACTTACTTGGTGACTATGTAACCAACGCGAGGAGCCATGGGAGTCTGAGAGGCTGTCACGGGAGAAGGAACACTGTGCCAGGTGCCTGCCAGACCCTCTTGGCCAGCAGGGCTTTTCATCCAGGCCCGGCCTGTCCCTTTGCCATACAGACCCCTAGTTCCCCAGTAAGAAGTAGTTGTCGAGGAATAAAAAGAGTCTTCTGGCTAAGACCCAAGGTTTGTGAGTTTAGAAACTTGCCTTTTCTAATACTTTTCAAAAGACAAATAAAAACAAGAAGAGAAAGCCAACATGGGGTTAAACTGTGGAAAGAATGTCCTGTGTTCTTAAAAATGACGGCCAGTCATAGTCAGTGTTACTAAGTGAGGTTCAGAGAGTGAATAGCTAATGACTAGAGCCACTGAAATCCCTTGAGAAGCATTTCCTGTGAGATTTATAAAAGCAGGCCACTAAGGAACATCAGCAGTGACAGCTTACACGTACATGTGTAATCGTTTACACATAGACACACACATGTGTACACATAAGCATTATATGTAGTGTTTTGCGTTTATAAAACCCTGTACACACAGCTTTGTATGTGATCCTTACAGCATCACTATTACTATGACTCTGAAGTTATAGATAAGAAACTAGAGGGGCACCTGGGTAGCTCAGTCAGTTAAGCCGTTGAATCTTGATTTCGGCTCAGGTCATGATCTCATGGCTGGTGAGGCGCTGCACGTACATCGTGAAGCCTGCTTGGATTCTCTCTCTCCCTCTCTCGCTACCCCTCCCCTGTGCTCATGCTCTCTCTCTCTCTCTCAAAATAAATAAACATTAAGGAAAAAAAGAAGTATGTTCTGCAGAAGACACAAGAGGAAACACTGCAGCTTCTTTAGAAAAACACATAGATCAATCTCATTTCAGAAATGGAAAGACACAGTGTGAAAAACATGGTTCTAAAAAATATTTAGTGATTATATAAATACAGCATATATATTTATACACACACATAAAAACACCTTTGCTGGAATTATTGATGCCTCAAATAATAGAAATGCAATTCAAAATTACTTCAACAGAATAAACAATACTACTCCAAAGGTGAATCCTGTCTTGTATCCTAAAGTCAGTCACTTTAATTTTACTTATATAATTTTACTCACTGCTACCAGGGAATTTCTTTAGCTATGCTCTTAATCTTATAGTTATTTTGCTTCAGTAAATCAGAGCTCTATTTGGAGGTCACAGCTAATTATCACAAGGTCATTGAGTAAAATTACCCTCTTATGACACAGTTTACCACTTTAAAGGAACTGACATAGCTTTCTACAAACAATAACAAGAAAAAAATTTTAAGTGTAACGTATACAGTTTTTTATAAAAAAAACATTTGTTTTTGGTTGCAAGTCAGCAGTCTTTGGAACTGTAAAACACATTTTGTAACGTAATATAATTTGTGGGTTTGAGCCCCAATTTCTCTGCTCATCTTAACCAAGAGACTTAGCAACTGAGCTTGAGGATGAGCAGTACAGAGTAACGGGTTTACTGAAAATCTGAGGTAACTATGTGCTGGTCTTTTTCTTCCCACAAGATGGGACAGCGGGCTGAGTGCCCACCTTCGCACTGCACTTGGATCAACCTCAACCCCTCAAGGCTTCTTTTACAACTGCCACCAGGCACCTATAGTTTCCATTTTCAGCTATAGTTTCCAACTAGGCGTGAGGCTTCTCGCTAGACCTTACCTTCTCCACAGATACAAAGGAGAGTGTAGACGGGGGCATCCCTAACCTTTCTAATGCCTCCCAATCCAACAGTGCTTGTTGAGCAAATACCCACCAGACACTGGGGTAGGGATTGTGGACACTCTCTGTCTCCACAGGGCTCTCATTTGAGCAGTTGAGTGGACATGAGGCTCAAAATCAAAATAATGAGCTTCACTTGTCAAACCAGTTCATTGGCTCCAGCGAGAGTAGATAACAGAGTACCTGCCTAGTCTGGGGAGGGTATCCTGTAAAGCTCTCCCAAGGAGGGGACTTTTATGCTGAGGCCTCAAAGCTGAGCAGGTGTCAACAGTACCAAGAATGGTGTTTGAGGTGGGGCGCCTGGGGGGCTCAGTTGGTTGAGCATCCAACTTCAGCCTAGGTCCTGATCTCACAGTTTGTGGGTTTGAGCCCCAAGTCGGTCTCTCTACTGTCAGCTCAGAGCCTGCTTGGGATTCTCTCTCTCTCTCTTTCTCTCTCTCAAAACAAACAAACAAACAAACAAACAAACAAACAAACAAACAAACTTGGGGCACCTGGGTGCCTCAGTCAGTTAAGCGTCTGACTTCGGCTTAGGTCGTGATCTCAAGGTTCGTGAGTTTGAGCCCCACATCCAGCTCTGTGCTGACAGCTCAGAGCCTGGAGCTTGCTTCTGATTCTGTGTCTCCCTCTCTCTCTCTGCCCTTACCTGCTGGTGCTCTGTCTCTCTCTCTCTCTCTCTCAAAAATAAATCAAACATTAAAAAATGTTTTAATAAAAAATTATAGGTATTTTCATATCGTCTTTCAGCATTGTAGGTATTTCAAAATATGGTTTAGAAAGCATCACCACTCTGGAGGTATAACAGTTACAGATCTGCCTCCGGATCTTACGTGACAAATGCAAATATATTTATTCCTTTTATTAACACAGATTTTAAAATATTTTGATAACCGTATTTCAGAATAACGGTTTATTTTGAAATCTTGAAATAATGTTTCATTGTATTCATTTAAAAACATTATTCTGGGGGGCACCTGGGTGGCTCAGTCAGTTGAGCATCCAACTTCGGCTCAGGTCATGATCTCACAGCTGGTGAGTTCCAAGCCCCGCATCAGGCTCTGTGCTGACAGTTCAGAGCTGGGAGCCCGCTTCGGATTCTGTGTCTCTCTCTCTCTCTCTGCCCCTAACCCACTTGCATTATGTCTCTGTCTGTCTCAAAAATAAGTAAACATTAAAAACATTATTCTGGGAGCACCTGATTGGCTCAGGTGGTTAAGTGTCTGACTACTGATTTTGGCTCAGGTCACGATTCCACGGTTTGTGAGAGCAAGTACTGTGTCAGGCTCCATGCTGATAGTCCGGAGCCTGCCTGGGATTCTCTCTCTGCCCCTCCCCCCTCAAAATAAATAAACTTAAAAAATCTTTAAAAAATAACAACATTATTCTGGGGTGTCTGTGGCACAAAAACAGGCAGGGACAGCATCGGCAAGGCAGTGGCCACGTGGAGTAGAGAACATAGTAATCAGGGTGTGGAGTTGGAGACAAAGGTAGATGAAGTTTGGATTGGTTGGGTGAGTGGGGCCTTAAAAGCCAAGGAGAGAATCCATAAGGCCTGGTGGATTGTTATCATCTAAGAAATGTGATAGTTGACTGAACAGCTATATCAGGGCTTCTCAAACTTTAATATGATAAAAAATCACATGGAGAGCTTTTGAAAACACAGATTCCCCGGGCCCCGTCTGCAGACTGGGATTCAGTAGGTCTCGGGCAGGGTCCCAAGACCTGCATTGCTAATAACCTCCCAAGTGATGCTGACATGGCCTGTCCACACAGAAACGCACACAGGAAACCAAAACTCAGAGATGTTGTGGTAAAGTTCTATGTTGTGTTAATGCTTTCTTGCATTTGGCAGTAAGGTGCAAGTACAAAACCAAAAAGAACAAAGGCCCGTGGCTGAACAAATATGTGAACAACTTAAAATGATAAAGGCAGACTTGTGCTAAGACCTTTTATAATGCCAGCGTGCATGGTCACTCTTCAGAAGGACATAGCATGTGGTGTGTCTTAAGCTTTTATGACCACAAAGTCCCTTTATTGTCAGTGGTGCTGGACTAATTATCCAGAGGACACATGGTGAGGAAAGCTGGTCTCTGGTACCTCTGGAAGAAGTCTCCCCAGCAGGCAAATACCAGAGACAGTTAAAAGCAGTCTATAGATAAAGACATGTTAAAGCCTTTGCCCACGGGTCCTGAGTAGCTCAACCAACATCCCAAGATTCAATTGAAGACATTTTCCAGAAGTTCAATTTTCTCATTTCACTTAAATTATTGATTTTCCTGAATGCCAGCTTAGAATCACTGTTGAACTTAGAATCCCCTCAGGGAGGAGGGCCTATCTAAACATCCGGCTACCCCAACCAGGCCCCATGGTTTCTGAAGCATCAAACAAATACAGGTAGCTCTGTGTTTCCTGCCTTTCTCCTATCTGTACAGGGAATTTTTTTTTTTTAAGTTTACTTATTTTGAGAGAGATAGAGAGGGAGAGGGAGAGAGAGAATCCCAAGCAGGCTTCATGCTGTCAACACAGAGCCCAACACAGGGCTGGAACTGATGAACTGTGAGATCATGACCTGAGCCGAAGTTGGAAGCTTAACCAACTGAGCCACCCAGGCACCCCAAGTTTATTTACATATTGAGAGAGAGAGAGAGAGAGAGAGAGAGAGAGAAAGAGAAAGAGGCAGTCAGAGGGGGAGGGAGGGAGGGAGGGAGGGAGAGAGGGAGGGAGGGAGGGAGAGAGAATCTCTAGCAGGCTTCATGCTGTCAACACAGAGCCCAACACAGGGCTCAAACCCACGAACCGTGAGATCATGACCTGAGCTGAAATCAAGAGTTGGACACTTAACCGACTAAGCCATCCGGGTGCCCCTGCACAGGGCACTTTAGATTAAGCACAGGTGTGTGTGCTAGGCATACATAAACACCACCACACCCATGGGTACGTATACACGTAGGCATCTAATCCTCAATCCATTTCTTCACCTAATTTTTACTTGCAGGACTGTTGAAGATTGACCAGCTAACATTTTCCCATGAGGTTATGACATATCTTAGGAGTTTCAGGGGTTATTTTTGTTCTTATTGCTCAAAGGGGAAAGAGTACAGGCTTGAGCCTCCCACAAGGCAACTGAAAAGAGCAAACGCCCGTGTTCACTGACAGTTCGTAAAAGGGACAAAGTATGAGAAAATCCACTCGAACTTCCACCGTTAAGTTTCTCGGACGACCAGAAGAACTGGGTCTCCACAGCATATGGTTTCTCAAAGCTTGGCCTTTGGCCGCATTCCTTTTGAAGTATGCTTTTCGGGTCTTGCCAAGTCCCAGCTTCCACACAGGACTTTGGATGACATTACCATCCTTTCCTTCAAATAAAAAAACCTTCTTCCTCAAGACCTAAAAATACTCCTCAGCCTTGGAGTACAGCCTTGTTTTTATCAACGCCTGTCCACTGGACCAGTTGTTAGACTGGGACAAGCCAAAAGCACAAAGAAAAAGCAGCAGTTTTGAGGACGCTGATCCACACTACTGGGGTCTCCTTGAAATGTCCAGATCACAGAAATAGCAAAAATCTTTCCTTGTTCAGTCATGAGAATACCATTCCTACCCCAACTCATACTTTTTCTCTTTCCTATTTTTTTTTTTTTTTAGGAGAGGGGATGATCTTAGCAAGATGGAATATTTTTTTTTTAATTAAAAAAATTTTTTTTAACGTTTATTTATTTTTGAGAGACAGAGCATGAGTGGGGGAGGAGCAGAGAGAGAGGGAGATACAGAATCGGAAGCAGGCTCCAGGCTCTGAGCCGTCAGCACAGAGCCTGACACAGGGCTCGAACCCACAAACTGTGAGATCATGACATGAGCCGAAGTCGGATGCTCAACCAACTGAGCCACCCAGGCGCCCCTTGAGTTTTTATTCTTGCTTCTAAGATAAACAGATCAGGATTTGGTTAACCGAATTATTTTTCTCATTCCTAAAAATTTACTTTAAATCTCATTTAAATTGAGTAAAATAAAATTTTCTCAGAAAGCATTAGATACATTTCACTTTAAGTTGCATATGTGATGATTTTAGTGCTCAATGGTATAGTATTCTATAGCAACTCATGGCCGTGTTGTCCTGATGAATAGCCCCAAATTTAGGGGGTTAAATATTTATTCACATCAAGTCAAACTCATGTGCCCAGCATTTGAGGCCCGTTGCTGTCACATGCTGTGGGCAGGCTTGGGCAGGAAGCATATTTGCTGGTGGAAGTCATAGCTGTTTCCAGTCTCAATAGGAGTCAGTGGGAGGGAGGACCGTGGTCAAGGAAGAGGGTGGAGGGTTGGGTGCCCTGAGAGTATGATCAAGTGAGGTCAAGGGAGGGAGAGATCAAGGGCAGAGGAGGAGCCCAGCTGTGGGGAGGCCACTGCAGATACAGGGGATGGGAAACCAATCAGAGTGCAAAACTGACTGGAAAATAAGGAACTGGGGGAGTTGGGAGGTGGCAAATGGTCTGAGAAAAGGCAAAAAGCTCATACAGCAGGTGCTCTAGTCAGCCTGGTTTGCAGTTTGGGGACAGGATGTTTTGTTCCTAATGAGTTAGTTGTAGAATCAGCTTCTGATCGTGTGGCCCAGTCTCTCTTGAGACTCATCCCTCACACACGGGGTCCACTCCAGTCAGACGAGACAACTCCCACCTCCTCAAACAGACTTCAAATTACCCCTCTTTCTCCCTCTATCCCTTCTGTCTCCATTCTTGCCCCTCACCTAGAACTCCTTTCTTCCTGGATTGCCTCCTGTCAAATCCAGGGTGTTCCCTCACAAGCCATCGGAGATGTCATTATTGTGAAGTCGTCCCTGATCCCTCACTGACGACATCTGCGTGTACTGTCACAGCCAGTGCACTAATTTCGAGGTGACTGAGAGAACAGGGTAGCAAAGTGGTGGTGGGGGGGAGGGCAGAGAAGCTATCCCACCCCTACACTGTATTTTAAGCTCTAAACTTAAAATTCTCCTGCATTCTGGAATAACTATTGTTAGCTTCATATCAGTACATCATCTTACCTTCCGCAGGATATTGCACGATGCCAGGTTGAGGCTGGCAGTTGGTTTACTAACTTACATCCTAACAGTCAACCTGAAGGAGTCAGAGCCATTCTGGGATGAGTAGCATTCAGAGTTACATATATTCAGCATTATAAACAAGTGAGAGTGGAGAAGAAAATCTTTATTTGGGGTCCACTCTGTTTAGGCAAGCCATTCCACACCCCTCTGGATCACAGTTTGTACAAATATGAAAAGAGAAGAGTTCATCTGCCTTATCCATATCCCAGAGCTTTGAAAGGAAAAAGTTGAGATAATGCCTATAATATGTTTACAGGCTACAAAATGCCATGTACATAGTGACATTGGCAAAATGTTCATTTATTCCCTATTCAACTAATATGCACTGATGCTTATTACTTGATAAGCAGGAGGAAAACAGAGACCATGTACATACTGACTATACCTCTTAATTGGATAATTAACTGGATACAACTTGGTAAATGAGTGCTGAGATGTGCATTTTTCTCTACATCCACCATTAAGAAATCATCTCTCTTGACTTTCATTCTTTTGTTGTTCTTTTTCCAAATTTCTAGACAACCCATATACCTATGTTATTTTTGTAATTAGAAAAACAAACACTGGTTTTAGTCTCAAGGGAGTTTGTATTGCTTCTCCCAAATGTCACCATGAAAGGTCACCCAACTCCCTTATCTACCTATAGATCATGTGCCTTGTGTAGAATTGCTGGATGTTAGGCACCAAGTATGGTCCACACTTCCTCTCTCCTAAGTGCTAAACAGGATGCTTTACATACCACAGGCCTTTGGATTTTTTTTTTAATGTTTATTTATTTTGAGACAGAGAGAGAGAGAGAGAGAGAGAGAGAAAGAGAGAGAGAGAGAGAGAGAGAGAGAATCCCAAGCAAGCTCCACACTGTCAGCACAAAGCCCACTGTGAAGCT
Organism: Panthera onca; assembly: GCF_046562875.1. Classification (NCBI taxonomy): domain Eukaryota; kingdom Metazoa; phylum Chordata; class Mammalia; order Carnivora; family Felidae; genus Panthera; species Panthera onca. The sequence continues at coordinate 21,170,635 of NC_138352.1, read as the reverse complement.
CGAAATCACAAACTATGAGATGGTGAGCTTGATTTCTTAGCTGAAGTCAAGAGTTGGGCGCTTAACTGACTAAGCTACCCAGGCACCCCAAGCCTTTGGATTCTTATATTTTAGTACAGCATGTTTCCAGAAACTTCCTGAACAGTTCCACCCATGAGTGTTCACAGATACAAGCTTTCCCTCTCCCACACCTATTTCAAATAAGGAGCAAAAAATGTATTATTTGAAAGCTCAAGGGGCACCTATGGCTCAGTCAGTTAAGTGTCCGACTTCGACTCAGGTCATGATCTCACAGCTCGTGAGTTCCAGCCCTGAGTCAGGCTCTGTGCTGACAGTTCAGAGTCTGGAGCCTGCTTTGGATTCTGTCTCCCTCTCTCTCTCTGCCCCTTTCCCGCTCACGCTCTTTCTCTCTCTCCTTCAAAAATAAACATTAAAAAATTTTTTGAAAGTTCAATCTGAAACTACTAAAGAGAACCATGTAATATATGGCAAAATCAAATTATAAATGGCTTTTGAATGATCCTCACCATTTCTCTTGAAAACTTTAAATTATGAGTGCTCCCATAGGCCATTTTGCTATTTTCTTATAAAGTAGATTCTCAGAAAATTCTATGACTGGACATTTGGAAAAGTGTAGATTCCTATTGATGGGACCTTAAACATGGGGGCTGCTGGTGCAAAGGCATCAAGATTGGACCAGAGGACCAACACTTCTGGAAAACAACATCAGCACCCAAGCTGATGGGTCTGGGATCCAGTCTACAGAAATGAGTGAGAAGTAGCCACTGGAAAACTTACCTCTTAGATTCTGACTCCTCTGGAACTCAGTCTCTCATCTCTTTAATTCTGTGGTCAGACGTCTTTCAATTCCATCCTTGCTTTTGTTTCATACTTTGGAGGAATCCTCTTTTGATAAATCACCACTTTTTGTTTTTAAACAGTAATACGTGCACTTGGCATGACATTCAAAAGGTACAAAGGGTATAGGTATGAAACATCAGTCTCCCCTCCACATTCAGTTCCTCTCCCTGGAGATGACCAGCTAACCAATTTTTAGAGCATTCCTTTCTTCTTCATTTCCACAACCAACTCCCTAGACCAGGCTCTCAAGTCTCCACTCTTATCTTAATATAACAGCTTACACCAGCTTGTCTCTTTCTAAGCCAGACTACCCTTCTTCTATCAGGTAGAAGAACCATGAAAAATGTCTGGGAAAGACTGATCTGGATTTTAATATACGTAAGACATAGAAGTGATACAAAAAGGGAGGAGAGCATTCCATGGCAGTGGGGAGCCTGGCATGTGCTCTGCAAATGTTTCTCAGGTAATTGAAATGATCAATGAAACAAGCAGGTCTTGTTAGAGGAATCAGAAAGGAAACTACTTTACTGCAACAGAATACAGAGTAAGACTGAACAAAAGATGGGGGCCATAGTAATCACAATAATTAACATCTATTGAATTAGTATTAGGTACCATACACTTTTCTAAGCTTCTAAGCATTCTATTATCTTACTTACTCCTCAAATCCCATTATGGTGTATTACTTCATCATCCAGCTTATAGATCAGGAAACAGAGCCTTGGGAAGGTTTAGTAAATTTCTAAGGATATCGAATTGATGTGTAGTCAAAAGTCAAATCCAAGATCCAATTTCAGTTGACAGGGACAAGAGTGATTAGGATAGAGAAACATGGACCATCTGAAATTTGTAAACTAGAATTTGGGGGATATTTTCCATATGTTCCCACCATTCTCAGTATTGAGAAAGATCAAACAGATGCATAAAACTTGGCTCCTTCCCTGCAGAGAACTTGTACTGAGTTTTTTAATGTTTTGTTTTGTTTTTTTTTTTTTTTGAGAGAGAGAGAGAGAGAGAGAGAGAGATAGCACGTGTGAGAGTGGGGGAGGGGCAGAAAAGAGTGGGACAGAGGATCCAAAGTGGGTCTGTGCTGATAGCAGAGAGCCCGATGCGGGGCTCATGAATGGTGAGATCATGACCTGAGCCAAAGTCAGACACTTAACCAACTGAGCCACCCAGGTGCCCCTACACTGTATTTTTTTAAAGCTACTATCACATTGTTCTGCAGGTGACCTGAGCCACTTCCCTAGTGATCTTCTTGGTTTCTCAGAGTACAAGCTCCTGAAGACAGGGTCAATGGCCACTGTTTCCTTTGAACCTCCTCCCTCTGCACAGACCAGCATTCACTCTTGAATTCCTTCTGTTACTGAGTTGTTACTAGGTCTAAATGTGACAGATATCCCAAAGGTATGGAATTGAAGGTAGAAAACCCCTGACTCATTAGACCAGTGGCCAAAACAGTGGTGAAGTCAAGAAAAATGCTCTAAATAAATGTACATCTTTGGCTTATTTGCAGAGTGGAAAAGCAGATTATCATGACTGACATATTCCTAGGCCCTAGTTCTCAGAGAACATCTACCAGTCATAAATCATGAGCCAAGTGGCACAAGGAACAATTAAGGAATATTTCTCAACCACTGGAAATGAGGCTTCTCCTTTTCTTTTTTACAGCAAAAAATAATATATTAGACAGCTTCTACCTGTAACTATGGTATTCACCAAAGGATTTTACCACCTGAAGAAGCAGAATATATAATCATGAGATGACTAAAAATGAAGGAAATTTTACAAAGAACACAAAATAATGAATTTCTTTATATATATAGATTTTAATTTAAATACAAATTAGTTAGCATATTTATTTTTTTTTTTTTTTAAATTTTTTTTTCAACGTTTTTTATTTATTTTTGGGACAGAGAGAGACAGAGCATGAATGGGGGAGGGGCAGAGAGAGAGGGAGACACAGAATCGGAAACAGGCTCCAGGCTCCGAGCCATCAGCCCAGAGCCTGATGCGGGGCTCGAACTCACGGACCGTGAGATCGTGACCTGGCTGAAGTCGGACGCTTAACCGACTGCGCCACCCAGGCGCCCCAAGGAATAGAATTTAGTGATTCATCACTTATATAAACACCCAGTGCTCATCCCAACAAGTGTCTTCCTTAATGCCCATCACCCATTTAGCCCATCCCCCCACAGAATACCCCACCAGGAACCCTCAGTTTGCTCTCTGTATTTAAAAGTCTCTTATGGTTTGTCTCCCTCTCTGTTTTTATCTTATTTTTCCTTCCCTTCCCCTATGTTCATCTGTTTTGTTTCTAAAATTTCACATGTGAGTGAAATCATATGATTATTTGTCTTTCCCTGACTGACTTATTTCACTTAGCAGAATATACTCTAGTTCCATCCACATTGTTTCAAATGGCAAGATTTCATTCTTTTTGATTGCCAAGCAGTATTCCATTGTATATATACACACCACATCTTTATCCATTCATCAGTTGATGGGCATTTGGGCTCTTTCCATACTTCAGCTATTGTCAATAACACTGCTATAAACATTGGGGTGCATATGCCCCTTCGAATCAGCACTCCTGTATCCCTTGGATAAATACCTAGTAATGCAATTGCTGGGTTGTAGGGTAATTCTACTTTTAATTCTTTGAGGAACCTCCATACTGTTTTCCAGAGTGGCTGCACCAGTTTGCATTCCCACCAACAGTGCAACAAGGTTCCTCTTTCTCCGCATCATTGCCAACATGTTTTTGCTTGAGTTGTTAATTTTAGCCATTCTGACAGGTATGAAGTGGTATCTCATTGTGGTTTTGATTTATATTTCCCTGATGATGAGTGATGTTGAACATTTTTTCATGTGTCTGTTAGCTGTCTGGATATCATCTTTGGAGAAGTGTCTATTCATGTCTTTTGCCCATTTCTTCACTGGATTATTTGTTCTTTGGGTATTAGTTTGATAAGTTCTTTATAGATTTTGGGTACTAACCCTTTCTCTGATATGTCATTTGCAAATATCTTCTCCCATTCTGTCAGTTGCCTTTTAGTTTTGCTGATGTTTCCTTTGCTGTGCAAGAAGATTTTATCTTGATGAGGTCCCAACAGTTCATTTTTGCTTTTGTTTCCCTTGCCTCCAGAGACATGTCAAGTAAGAAGTTGCTGTGGCCAATAATAAAAATTTAATAAAGCGTAAAGATAATGCACATGGGCAGCAGGAATGGAATAAGAAAATATCAAAATATCGGTTTGGCACTAAAAATGGCTGCTTACTATCAGGAGACAGAACCACAGCTCATCTTAAGGCAGAGCTGCCCACCCAGTGTGTCCTGGCATCAGAAAGGTTACAGATGTGCCACGAAAACATTGATCCCTTCAGTCTTGAGATGGCTGGATGCGCTGGGAGGCCAGAGCATTGGGAAGTGGTCTCTAGCTGTGAGAAGCCTACCCAAGGGCTCCTCAAAGGGTAGCCTGGCTAAGTCAAAGTCTGACAGTGTACCCTACAATCCCCAAAGGAGGCAAGTACAATGGTGGTGTTTACCATGGGCTGAGTGGAAGCAAGGAAGACATTTACTTCTGCAGCCAGCTGGGAGTGTGAGGCTGCCAGCTGCAGGCAAGGGACCCCTGGATATGCCGGGCAGGTTGGCGTTCCAGGATGCCCGGGACAGGGCATGCAGCCCAGAGTGCGGCTAGCCAGAGTAGGCATGCTGGAAGGCCAAGTAGGTTTTCCAGGTGGAGGCAGCTCCAGAACTTGCACTTTGAATGCATCAGGCACTTCTGTGTATTTGTGGCTGATGTGCCCTTTTAATGGTGGCCAACCAAGCAGCAGGGCGACTTCTTTAACACGTAGGCTTTTTGAAGATTAGAGCTTCAACATCTTCGGAAATATTTGATATTGAAAGAATTCAAGTGGATTCAAAATTTATTCTCATTAATCTAGAAATTTCAACATTATATTTGTCGGTAAAGAAAAAAGAAGAGCTGGTGAATTTTTAAGATATAATTTCAGTAGTTGTAAAAAAAAATATGGCTTTACATTTTGATTGCCTTCTTGTACAAACTTTGTGCAAACTTTATAATTACTTGATAGTAATTATCAAGAATGCAAATACTGTATGTCATCGTTTTAAAAGATTTGATCAGGAAATGTGTGTCATTTTTTCAAGTATAAAGCCACATATAAACAAGTTTTGTTTAGGGACGCCTGGGTGGCTCAGTCAGTTAAGCGTCGGCTCAGGTCATGATCTCATGGTTCGAGCCCTGGTTCGAGCCCTGAATCTGGCTCTCTGTGCCCAGAGCCCGCTTCGTATCCTCTGTCGCCCTCTCTCTCTGCCCCTCCTCTGCTCACACACTCTCTCCCTCTCTCAAAACTAAATAAGCATTAAGAAAAAAAAAAAAAGTTTTGTTCATGGAATCTAGCTGAAATTTCTCCTGAAAAGTTTAAGATCTTCTTTGGAAGTTTCAGGCACAGTCAGTATTTAGTATTTTTCTTAATGTACATATATCATATTTACATCACATAAATAAATGTAAAGAAATATAAGAACTATAAAGCAATGTTCTTACCAAGCCCTTTACAGATAGAGCTAAGTCACGTCCATGTTACTCTAGTGTAACTACGCTAATATATCATCATTTTCTGGCTGTGCTGACATGGAAAATGTTGGGAAGTAGTCCCCAAAACACCTTTCACTACTAAAAAACATTCAACCATTTTTACTGCAGGCAAGTCCAATGAGTATGTGGGCAGGAAACCATGTGCTGTAGGGAGGATGAGTTTGGGCAAAAAGAAAACAGTGAAAGAACAAGGGTATTCCCGCAAACTACAAGGACACCAGCACTAGGACAGGACCTTCCTTCTTTTTAAATTGTCGAAGACACACAACTTGATTTTGCCAGGCTGGAAAGGAAAGACCAACAGGTGAAAATTAACCGTCGCAAAGTCAAAATAAACATTTGTACTTTATTTCTATCATCGAATATGCGGAATATGAAAAGTGGCGCAAGCAAAGCTGAGTGTCATGCCCAGCAAGGCCACGAGGAATTTATGAGAGAGGCCAGTTATTCTGGCTGCCTGGTCACTGCCTTTATCCACCAGCCTGAACCTTCCTTTCAGATCATCTTCTCAAATTATCCATAGGAGATTTATCCACATACTCAATAAGAAAAATATTTCTAATTATATCCAACCATTCTTAATATGAATGAGAATTATGCAGGGGCGCAAGATTGCCAAGACTTTTCTGCCAAACAATTCCTTTTGACTTAAGAAAGAACAGGCAGCTGCATTGTTTCCATAGCTCTCCATATAAAAGAGCCCTTGGAATGAGGCTGACTGGCCTGCTTTAAAAAGCTCAAGGTAAGTGGGAACAGGGAACGGGCTTTCAAGAGGGACACTGGCCACGCTGCCTGCTGCCCTGTGTCGGCTGCAGCTGCTAGCTCGGTACTGCTCCTTCGGATACTACATGCTTCACATCCATGGCTTTGTTGCCTGCTGTTTACAATAGAAAGCAATACTGCAGATAGGATTGTGTGTGTGCGTGCGTGTGTGTGCACGTTAACTAATGAAGTGTTTCTTTCCTTTTTTTTTTTTTTTTTTTTTTTTTTTTTTACAGAACTGTCTTGCTTCCAGGCTACATCTCCACTTGCTAACAAGGTAAGACTCAGACTAACCAGTCCCTAGAGGGGAATGTGAGAGCCTCTGGGATGGATCTGTGTCACTTAGCAACCTTTGAGAAAGTGCTGGTCTCAGTAAATACCTTAACAAGTGTACTTCAGGAAAGGTGCTGTAGAAAGAGGGAAGGAGCGGACAATGCACATATAGTCATTTGGGATGCAAGCAATCATTGGTGGGGTGACATTTTGGCAAGAAAATTGCTAATGGAATTGCTAGTTTGCTAATAGAATATTCCGTAGGGGGAAAAATCTGCACTAAGATTCTCTTGCTAAAAATCTCAAATTTAATAAAAATGTATCCTGCTATTAGAGTTCATTAAGTAAACATGATCTCTAACATATAAGAAAGAAGGAACCTAGGAAAATGCTTCCTTTAAACTTCATGAAAACTTTTAAGAAGTTACCGTGCCCAGTGCTGAGTGTTGCATGAAATTAAGATACTGCGAATCTTTTGTTACACACATGAAGGTATTTCTGTGCCCTTTCTACTACTACTGTCCACCGCATTTCTGAAGGAAGACCCTGGTGGATAGCTGATCAAAATGAGTTTCGAGTAACCTGATCCTGTAATGACTGCAGTAACATTCTTTGCCAAACCGTTCATTCTACTGATGCGGCTGGCAATCGGCAGATAACAGAATAGAGCAGTCCAAGCCTGCATTCTCCAGAAGGAGATCTGAAAGGGCCAAGGGAGTCCTTCAGTGTAGAAGAATGAGGACAATAATAACATCGAGGGTCAACTAAACTTCAGTGAAATAAATTAAAAATAATTTTTAAAAATGAGGATAACATTTGCTATGGCTTTTATCCTCAGTTAGGTTAATGGATTAACTGGATTTAATATGCAAAGAAATTATGTTAGACAAACTCTAATAAGCACACAACTAGAGAAAAAGAGGTAAACAAAATTATCATCCCCCAAACCACTGACCTTGAGCGCTTCTGGCTGAAAATCTAAAGGAGGAAGTAAAGTTCTCTTACATTACAGGACAAGAAATGGAATTGTATTACATTGCAATAAATGACATTTTACATCTAAATGGTAGCCTGCGCTATTTCAAACTGCTTTCTGAGTCATCACTTGACCTTTTTCCCCAAGGTATCTGTAGTGTATCTCACAGGCTGTGAATTAAGAAAGGCAGATGTAATCCCTGTTCTAAAGAGGGAGACACTGAGGCTCAGAAAGATCAAGTGCCTTCCCCGAGGTCACAAGCCCCTCAGCAGCATGCAGAGACTACACTCAGCTCCCTGATTAGAATGCTAGTGTTGGAGGATGGGAGAAAATAACACGTGTAAAGCCCTGGGTACCGTGATGGTTACACAGTGACCCTCGATACATCTGAGACCTTGTGATTATGTTTGTTCCAGTAACTATAGTATGGTGCACAGTGGACCTGCCTGGTGAAATTTCCAAAAAGTGGATTCTCCGTGAAATATCATCAGTGCGTAGAGATCTACTGACACACATGGCAGTCCAGAATCTCTAATGTGAAATGCCCCGTCTCCTTTAGGATCTCTGAGCTCAGCAGCCATGAGTTCAGACCAGGAAATGGCCATTTTTGGGGAGGCAGCTCCGTACCTCCGAAAGTCTGAAAAGGAGCGCATTGAGGCCCAGAATAGGCCCTTCGATGCCAAGACATCTGTGTTTGTGGCGGAGCCCAAGGAATCCTTTGTCAAAGGGACTATCCAGAGCAGAGAAGCAGGGAAGGTGACGGTAAAGACTGAAGCGGGAGCGGTAAGTAGAGTCCATGGAGCTGGCCACACGTGATTGATGATTTTTGGTTTGGTCACTCAATTGACAAAAAGTTATCCTTCCTACCTACCAGACTCTGACAGTGAAAGATGATCAAGTCTACCCCATGAACCCTCCCAAATACGACAAGATCGAGGACATGGCCATGATGACGCACCTGCACGAGCCCGCCGTGCTGTACAACCTCAAAGAGCGTTACGCAGCCTGGATGATCTACGTGAGCACCCCCTGCCCCAGCCCCAAGTGGTCTTTATCGCCATCACCACTGACCTGCCAGTCTACTGCTTCCACTCTAGTATAAATGGGTCAAAAGTAGTGACCCGTTTCGTTTTCACTAGTAGCGTAACTAGTTCGCACACAAGTTAACTTGTTAGTACATCAGTTAGTTAACTAATTAAAAGGCTCACTATTGCTATCGTAAGGCACAACCCAACAACCAGACTTCATTCTCTGTCTTCCCATCCAAAGCCAGGCAAGGCCACCATCCATGTGCACTGGGTTTGCCACATGTCCCTTGAACAACAATGCAGCAGCTACTGTTTATGGCTCAACCATGTGCCTACATTTCTACCACTCCCCCCCACCCTAGTTGTAGAATCATCCAGAGGGAAATGATAAACTTATGTCTCAACACATAAAAATGTTTTAAGAACCAAATTTCACACAGTTACACTCCTCCAAAATAACAGCAACCAGTATCCGTGTGTTCTGGTCCCTTCTACATGAATGCCACCTCCTCGAGTTAACCTCTCCACCTTCCCCCGGCAGAGCAGGACATTCTGTCCTATGGTCTCTGCCCCAGCCACAGCACTGACCTTGGGTTTCCACCGCCATCCATTCACATGTCTGTCCCCTATGTGGGCTGGAAACCCAGAGCTCCCCAAGGAATGGCATCTCATTCAGGTTTTGCTCCTGTGCCCTGCAGAGGTCTGGCACATGATACATGCCCAGTAAACATTGCAGAACTGAACTTACTATATCACACTGACATTTTTGTGTGCTTCAGCCAGTGCTGCTATGCAGCTGGATGACACCTGCACAGGTGCACCTGCTGCTCAGGGCCAGTGTCCATGCTGACTGGCCAGTGCCTGTCTTACACCAGCTGTCCAAGTTTTTGAAAATCTCCCTGTTTGGTCATAATGTATTCACACCATTCTGTGTCCTGTTTCTTTAGAGCTTCATAGAAATTTGCAAATGTTTCCCCCATATTGCTAAATACGTTCATGCATTTTTTATTTTTTTTTAATGTTCTTTACCTTTGAGACAGAGAGAGAGAATGCAAGTGGGGGAGGGGGAGAGAGAGGGGGGGACACAGAACCTGAAGCAGGCTCCAGGCTCTGAGCTGTCAGCACAGAGACTGACGCGGGGCTCGAACTCACAAACCGTGAGATCATGACCTGAGCTGAAGTCAGCTGCCCAACCAACTGAGCCACCCAGGTGCCCCCATTCATGCATTTTTAAATGCCTTTTTAAATGCCTGCATCCCACTGTCTTTAGAAGATTTCCTGTAATTCATCTAACTGCTTCCATAGTGTTGGGCACTTCGGGTGTGTCCAAACTTCCTTTTTCATGAATTTGAACTATCTTAATTCTGCAAAGGAAATCTATGCATATTTCCTAAAACAGAGTAAAAAATGTCTCATCCTACACATGAAGAAACAAAACAAAACCAACCTTTGGAGCTCCTGCTATGTGAAAGTCTTGTGATAAGTCCCAAAAGGAATAGTAAAAATTCTAAATTGGGATCCCTCCCCTCATGGATTTTACTATCTCATTATTGAAACTTCCAACTAGTTTTCATGCCAATGCCTTCGAGAAATGTAGGGTACTTACTTAAAGTGCTCCTTTGGGTCAGATTTCTTCTAAGTGAAATGCACACCTAGCAGGAGAAGCCTTTGGATAGCTGCTCTTTTTTATTCCCTTGAATAGACCTACTCGGGCCTCTTCTGTGTCACCGTCAACCCCTACAAGTGGCTGCCGGTATACAACCCCGAGGTGGTGACCGCCTACCGAGGCAAGAAGCGCCAGGAGGCCCCGCCCCACATCTTCTCCATCTCCGACAACGCCTATCAGTTCATGCTGACAGGTGAGTTGAATGCTTTGTATGTTCATAATCTTTTCAGAGCAGAACAATAAGAGAAAGAGGCTCTAACCATCTCAACACAGTCTCTGAGCCCTTTGGTTGAGCTGGAGACAGTCCGGAAAAGAGAAGGTGTAAAAGACAACTTGCAATCCCTAACATTACATAATAGATAATGATCTCTTAAACTTTTAAAAGTCAACAGAGGTTGGCCATAGTTAGAGAACTGACTTTTGAGTGACTCAGAAACTAGAAAAACTTGAGCAAAAATTATAAAACACTGTTTACATGTATGTACACACACACACACACACACACACACACACACACAATCACATACACAGACTGTGTTTCCATTACCAAGAGCCAAAAACCAGAAGAGTAAAATCTGCCACTGTGGCCTTATCCTCAACATCAGAAACTATGACCAATGAATACCCTCTCTACATCACAGGAGGCGTAAATTCTCTTGCCCTTTGCCCAGAACCAATCTGAACACGGTGTGTTTGGTATTAAAACAGCTACACCATGAATCTTCTTCCTAGAATACTGTCTCAGCTAGCCCAATCTAAGATACTTGAGGAAAGGGTTTAGAGAATTCATCTTGGGAGAGTAAAACAGTAGAACAAACCTTCCCCCCCCAAATATGACTAAAGCCATGATTACTTCCAAAGCTATACTTCTGCGCTATATTTACCCCATCCCACATACTGTTTCTTGCACCTACAATAAATACGTTGCTGCTGGAGTTGTCATCTGAACCCAAGTGAAGACTCAAGTCCACTTTTAATATTTCCTTAGTGGTCGAATATGAAAAAGACAAGATCTGGTGCTTGTTTGCAGTGTTCTGTTTAAATGGTTGCACGTATGCTAAAGTCAGTGGTGGGGTGCAGGGAGGGACTGGGGTACACGAAAGGGATACCGGAGGCCTCAGGCTCATGAAGCCCCAGGGATCGCAGAGGCCAGTCTGAAAAACACTAAGTTTGTTCCATTTTACTTACTGCTTACAAATATACAAAACCAAGAAACAAAAAAACCCCAGTATTAAATGTCTATAATTTCTCTTTTATAGACCGAGAGAATCAATCAATCCTGATCACGTAAGCAAATTTTATGCTCTCTTCTCATGGCTGTGACAGTTGCCACATTTGGAACCTCCTCTGACTTAGCTTTTATTTGGCAGCGGAGAATCCGGGGCAGGGAAGACCGTGAACACCAAGCGTGTCATCCAGTACTTTGCAACAATTGCGGTCACTGGAGAGAAGAAGAAGGAGGAAGCTGGCAAAATTCAGGTGGGTCTGGGGTCAGACTCAAGATGTCAGGGCTCTCAGGAAGTCTGGAGCCCCGGAGGTGAGGACCGTGCTTGCCTTTGCAGGGGACTCTGGAAGATCAAATCATCAGCGCCAACCCCCTACTGGAGGCCTTTGGCAACGCCAAGACCGTGAGGAACGACAACTCCTCTCGCTTTGTGAGTCTCTTGGTCACTAGTATGGTCAACATTCATGGGATGCTTGTGAAGACGTTCTCTGAATCTTTTCCATTCACATTATATTGCAGCACGAATCTTTCCTTTCCCTCTGAGCACATAACATGGATCCAAGTCCCATCTAAAAAGATGTGACCACCATATATCTGAGTTCTTTCTTCTCTGGTCATTACCTCCAATTATTCACAATTTTAAAATGAAAGATGGGGCACCTGGGTGGCTCAGTTGGTTAAGCATCCAACTTCAGCTCAGGTCACGATTTCACAGTTCATGGATTCAAGCCCCTCATCGGGCTCTGTGCTGACAGCTCAGAGCCTGGAGCCTGCTTTGGATTCTGTGTCTCCCTCCCTCTCTGCCCCTCCCCCACTTGCTTGCACACACTCTCTCTTTCAAAAATAAACACTAAAAAAAGTTTCTAAATATTAACACATTAGCATTCCAAGTGTTTTGAGTTTCTTGAAGATTTGATATGATTGAAAAACAAAGTAGTAATATTAGTTTTCCTTTCAAGGGTAAATTCATTAGAATCCACTTTGGCACTACGGGAAAACTGGCTTCTGCTGATATTGAAACATGTAAGTGCCTGGATCTCCTTTGCGGTCATTTCTGTTGCTTATAACCTATATAAGGTGAACCCAAAGTAAAATTCGCATCTCGCGTGAAGTTTTGCACTGCTCCGCTTGTCATTTGTTTACTTCCAGATCTGTTAGAGAAGTCCAGAGTTACTTTCCAGCTTAAGGCTGAAAGGAGCTATCACATTTTTTATCAGATCACATCAAACAAGAAACCAGAACTAATTGGTAAGAAATGTCATGATCCCTTTCGAGAATGATTACACCAGCACCCTCCATGCATGGTCCAACCTCGTATTCCATGACTGAATTTTGTCAGGTTTATCATCTGGAGTTTGAAAATAGCTTTGTAATTTTACGTGTGCTTATGATAAAAATCCAAAAGAAAAACTGAGGATAACACCCTCAAATCCTATCACTATGAAATAACCACTGTGAACACTTGGGTGGACACTGTTCTAGTAATTTTCTGTATATGCACCTTGAATACAGAAACACATACATACAATAACTGGAATCACAGTTTCATACTCTCCTGTGATGTACTTTTTTCATTGAATAATAACGTATCATGGTTTTTTCCACATCACCAACCGCAGCTGCACATTATTATTTCTAATGGTTGCATAGTGTTATATGGTAGAGATAAGCATTATTTACTTAACCATACCCTTTTAAGGATATTTAGGTTGTTTCCAGTTCTGGATTTTAAAGAGTCAGTGCTGTGCTGACCATTCTTACAGATATAACTTTTCCCAGTATGGGATAATCTTCTTTGGCTTTATACAGTGTCTTAGAATTTATCTAGACATCTCTTGTTTTAGTGAAGGGGATAATTCTGCTTACCTTTTCTCTGTTTCACGTACACAGAAATGCTTCTGATCACCACCAACCCATATGATTACCCATTTGTCAGTCAAGGGGAGATCAGTGTGGCTAGCATTGATGATCAGGAAGAACTGATGGCAACCGATGTAAGTGGAACGCAAGAAAATCAGAATGATGTTGGGTTAGAAGCTATGGTCCCTCCAGATAAATATTCAGATTCTTGTAGAAATAGCAAAAGAGGGTTCAAAGACAAGCATGGATGTGCCACCCAGAGCCAACCAGAAGGATTAAGATGTGTCCCACAACATTTTACTTTCCCTTTTAAAAACCTGTCATTTCTGAATTTACCTAAACCACTTTTTTTAAAATCCACTTAATGAGATCAATACCACTTCTCAAAATAACAAGTCCTTTAAATTTACTATTTTGTTCTTTCTCTTAAGTTTACTTTTTGAATCTTAGAGGCTATGTTCAGTGCTGGCCTTTGGTTGACCAACTCCCCATACACCCACTCTAAAGAGTTCCTTGCACCTCCATTAGCACTGAGAGTTTGACCAACAAGTCAGGAATCAGAATGTGAACAATGCATAGTAAGTGTGTAGATCATAACCTAACAGTTATCTTATTGGTTATGTCGGCAGAGTGCTATTGATATTTTGGGCTTTACTAATGAAGAGAAAGTCTCCATCTACAAGCTCACGGGTGCCGTGATGCATTATGGGAACATGAAGTTCAAGCAGAAGCAGCGTGAGGAGCAGGCCGAGCCAGATGGCACCGAAGGTATCAACCAAGTCAACCACCTGATTTTATTTTTGTTTGAAAATCACATTCTTAAACTTGTTACCCTTGCATTTGTCTAGGAAGACAAATTCATTTTTAAGAATTGAGTTTTAAAGCATACCCAGATAATATACTATGTGAAGCCTCATATTAGATAGATGTTTCCTAACATTAATGAAGTTTTTTAGGGCACACTACCCATAAAGTCTTGAACTCAGTGGGAAAAAAATGGGCAAGAATGCTCAAAAAGATATTCTGAAAACACTGCATAAAATGTCTATAGATTAAAAAAACTTTTTTTGAGCAAGTAGGTCGCTTTGGGCCATAATAACATTGTTCTACCCTTTCTTGCTTTCAGTTGCTGACAAGGCAGCCTACCTCCAGAGTCTGAACTCTGCTGACCTGCTCAAAGCCCTCTGTTACCCTAGGGTCAAGGTCGGCAATGAGTTCGTCACCAAAGGCCAGACTGTAGAGCAGGTAGGTGCATAATTCAAATTCGTCAACAGGAATTGAGCATTTTTACAGTCCTCTGATAACCTCAAGAGAGGTATTTTTGTTTTTCAAGGTGTACAATGCAGTGGGTGCCCTGGCCAAGGCCGTCTATGAGAAGATGTTCCTGTGGATGGTCACCCGCATCAACCAGCAACTGGACACCAAGCAGCCCAGACAGTACTTCATCGGGGTCCTGGACATCGCTGGCTTTGAGATCTTTGATGTGAGTTGTTGGAATAAGCAGCCTTATTTAGGTCCCTCCATGTCTGCTCTGCCGAATTCCCCCTGGGTTTCCCAAACTCACTTGAGCTCTTTGGTGTTTGCAATGCCCTAGTTCAACAGCCTGGAGCAGCTGTGCATCAACTTCACCAACGAGAAGCTGCAACAGTTCTTCAACCACCACATGTTCGTGCTGGAGCAGGAGGAGTACAAGAAGGAGGGCATCGAGTGGACGTTCATTGACTTCGGGATGGACCTGGCTGCCTGCATCGAGCTCATTGAGAAGGTGTCCTGATCTGTCCACTCAGTAACCTCGTCTTGTCTACTCTGCAGCTCACTGCTGCAGCTCACGTGTACCTTACACACATTTTTCTTTGCTTTAATCCAGCCTATGGGCATCTTCTCCATCCTGGAGGAAGAGTGCATGTTCCCCAAGGCCACAGACACCTCCTTCAAGAACAAGCTGTACGAGCAGCATATTGGAAAGTCCGCCAACTTCCAGAAGCCCAAGGTGGTCAAAGGCAAGGCCGAGGCCCACTTCTCTCTGATACACTACGCTGGCACCGTGGACTACAACATAACTGGCTGGCTGGACAAGAACAAGGACCCACTGAATGAGACTGTGGTCGGTCTGTACCAGAAGTCTTCAATGAAAACTCTAGCTTACCTCTTCTCTGGAGCTCAAACGGCTGACGCAGGTAATGCTCAAAAACTGTAACACTTTCTCTAGGTATTACAAAAAGCGATGTTAGCTCAAGGCCAGTTTCAGGATGGCAGGGCCAGACCCATTGCTCTTCCACATTTTGAGTAAATAGGCTGCATTGCAGTCATACATGTGTGTCTCACTCCAGCACTGACAGAGGCCTTACTGCAAATGGTCAGAGAGGGACTATTAGGATCTCAACCAATGAAAAGCCTCAGTGTCTTGGATTCTCTCCTGCTTCTTCCTTCACATCTACTGGATATTGAGTATCTAGGAATATTTAAGACAATGGAGTGACAGAGCTCTCCCTATCTAGACTAGCTTCCACTGATGATTTTTGAAGTTACTGTGTCCCCCAAGTGTCCTAACATTAAGGATCCATCTTTATGATACAGTGAAGTGAATCCCTTTATTTCACCTTAAAATGTAGAAAAAAAAATCACAGAAGAGTGGATGCAAGCTTAGTTGACAGGTAAGAGTCACTCAGGCTCCAACAGAGAGGCCAGCAGTGTCCCCCAAAGTGTTCCCCTTGATGTGTGCAGAAGTCGGCAATAAATAAGCACGAAACAGCCCTGCCAATTCAAAAATACACTTGAGTGACACCTTCCCTTATTTTCTCTCCAGAGGCGAGTGGTGGAGCCAAGAAAGGTGGCAAGAAGAAGGGCTCCTCTTTCCAGACAGTGTCTGCCCTTTTCCGAGTAAGGACAAAACTGGGTCTCACACTCCCCAGTTGCTTTAGGAAAATCTGTTTTTCAAAGCACAGACTCTTCTTTCCACAAGTCACTTAGGGAAAGACTGACACTGATTAATGGCTTCTGTTCATCGATCTTTGGAGAGAAGAGGTTCAAATTACTGAGAAATCATTAGCTCGTCTTTCATGACAAGCCAAGTAAAGCCGAATATTTGACAGGAAATTTTGTAAAACGGAATACTCTACCATTCATAATCTAGTCAAGTCGTGAAACTAAGCAATGACATGTACTCAGAGAGACTAAATCATCAGTGAAACTAAGGAAAATCTAGCAGCTAGCTTAGAAGGAACTTAATATGGCATCCTTGTTCTTAGTCCAGTCAATCCTCGATTACAACTGGTAGATTGTTCCCCTTTAGGTAATCTTTCTGCCCTGAAAGGGCAGATATATTTATGAGAAAAAGCCCCATCATGATGTAGGCATGCATGTACTCACTGGAGAATATGGAGAGTTTGGGAGGAGAAAGTGAAACCAGTATGGGTAGGCTAGTATGGGAAGGCAATGGCCTTATAAATGTTTATGGAAAGCCATGGACCAGGGAGGAAGTAGGACTTTGCTTGAAAAAGATCATGTGTCAGGCTGTGTAACTCCTGCTAACTCAAGTGGAGAAAGAGGGACTAAGGAGAAACCTGCATGTCAGGAGAAGCATGGCAAGGTGTTACCTTACATGAAAATGATTCCTGCTGGTCATTCAACTCAGCCATAGGCATTGATTTTATAGACACCGCCAAATACTCACAACCATATTAAAGTTGGAGATAACAGGATTTTTCCTGATTTCACAGGAGAATTTGAACAAGCTGATGACCAACCTCAGGAGCACACATCCTCATTTTGTGCGGTGTATCATCCCTAATGAAACCAAAACTCCTGGTAAGAAGCTCTAGAATGAAAGCACAAAGCATGACTGCCACACCTCCCTTCAAAAAAGATCTCCACAGTGGAATAAATATGTATATTTGTAGGGGCCATGGAGCATGAACTTGTCCTGCACCAGCTGAGGTGTAACGGAGTGCTGGAAGGCATCCGCATCTGCAGGAAGGGATTCCCCAGCAGAATCCTTTATGCAGACTTCAAACAGAGGTCAGGCTCTCCTAATTGCGGTGTATCTTAAAGTTTAATATAAATATACTTATGCAAGCAAAACAATTTAGTGAAAAATATGTCTCTATTTGTTATTTTTGATTTGCCACAAAAAAAGAGTGAAAAGTGATAAGCCTCAAAACACCTTTATAATCTAGACCATATATTTTATACTCCAGACTTTTCATGGGCTTTACCAAGCTCCTGGCTTAGCCCACAGATATATACACTAACTTCAATAATTATGAGAACTATCATTTTTTAATGTGTAAATCTGTTTGGGTTATCTCATTTAATCTTTACAAAACGTCGGTAGAGGTAAGTCCTATCAACACCTCCTTTTATAGATGAATGAACTTGAGCCTTAAGGAGATTAAGCTACTTGCTCAAAGTCACATGGTTATTGGTGTCTGAGTTAGGAACTCCCCCATGCAGGTATATATCTCCCAGTGGGTCCTTTTCTGTCACTTCCTATCTTCATCTTTCTGTCTCACACACCAGTTTCACAAGGTTTCCCAGAACATTCACCATACCAGCTCCTCAGCAACTTTCTCCTCCCTAGAGAAGTCCATCTTGGGAGTCAAACAAGAGGCCAAGGGGATAATGGGCTGGCAGCAGCTCCAGGGAGCTGGTTACATGTTACATTTTATTGGTCATCTACATCTTGGTGTGAATAAGATCACAGAATCCTTTCCTGAGAACAAGGTCTGATGAGGCAGAAAGGAAAGCTACAGCTGTGCAGGAAGGTGAAATGGGGTAAAAAGAGACAGTTGATGCTAGTTTGACCAACTACGTATAGGAAGTCCTTCCTGTGAACAAAGGAGAATACTTTTTTTTAAAGCTCCAATTTTCTAAATAGGTCATTTAATGTTTATCTGCTATTAGTGTCATCATAAACCACCTTAAAAAAAACCCTATTATTTACTTAAACAGATACAAGGTATTAAATGCAAGTGCAATCCCTGAAGGGCAGTTCATTGACAGCAAGAAGGCTTCTGAGAAGCTCCTTGCATCCATCGACATTGACCACACCCAGTATAAATTTGGTCACACCAAGGTAATGGTCTCTAAAGCCCACCCGATGCTATCCGTGTCCCTTTGAAGTTTATGTACAGTTTCTGATCTGCAAATCCTCCCCCCCCCACAGGTCTTTTTCAAAGCTGGTCTTCTGGGGCTTCTAGAGGAGATGCGCGACGACAAGCTGGCCCAGCTGATTACCCGAACCCAGGCCAGGTGCAGAGGCTTCTTGGCCAGAGTGGAGTACCAGAGGATGGTGGAGAGAAGGTATAAATATAAATTATTTATTTATTCACATCTTTCTGCTTCAGAAACACATTTGAGGTGGCTTAAGACTCAGATATGGTAAGGCCACTGATGTCAGCAAGAATGAGTAAGAGTCCTATACTGACTCTTCAGGTAGGGGTCATCACCATGAAACATATTCTGAGTGTTCAGGGTAAAAGGGGGGGCATAAAGAGTGGATAGCTCTCATCTAACAAGAGAAAATACAGCAGTGTAAAAATAAACCAGTGTGAATTTAGTGGGTAGATCATTAAATTAGACACATTGAACTGAACAGCAGACAGTATTTTCAACAGTGATTTTTTTTTTTTTTTTTTTTTTGCACCAGAGTTTAGGGCTTTTAATTTGTCCCAAAGTTGCTGAAGCAAAAATCAACAGTGATTTTTTAAAAATATTTATTTTTGAGAGAGAGAGAGAAAGAGCATGGAGGAGGGGCTGGGGAGGTGGGGGATAGAGGATCTGAAGTGGGCTCCGAACTGATAGCACAGAGCCCGACTTGGAGCTTGAACTCATGAACCGTGAGATTATGACCTGAGCTGAAGTCGGATGTTTAACCGACTGAGACACCCAGGTGCCCCTCCACAGTGATTTTTATGCAAGATGTAGAAACCACTTCTTCCATCTGATTATTTCTATTATCAAGCTGTTATGATTTAAAACATTAAGGACATTTATCTGTGAAAGATTTTTTTCAGTAAGTTAATACAATGTCACCAAGATACATAGCTTTCTGGTGATCTGATTTGATGCAGGGTCAGAATTCTAAGTGCAAAGAACCAGGTGTCTCAAACTGCAGAATGCGTGTGAACAGGGCCCATGTTGAGAAATGCATTTATATTGGCACATGCACATTCATACACGTGTGTGTAAATATATATGTAATTTACATGAAACAAATTTTATTTCTATCACCTGTAGTTATGTTAATACCTTATACTGTATTCTATTTTATTAAATATAATAAGTTTGCTTATAAACCACTATATGTGTGTATGTATATATATATATATACACACACATATATGTATGTATTTGGGAAGTTAATTGCTTATATATAAAGGTAATTCATTTTTTAAATAATTTAGATTTTTTAAATGTGAGAATATTACAGAGTAGAGTGCAAAATTCACACAACATTAAAATACATGAAACCAGAGATTTTCACAGAAATTCTTCTTTAATGAAGCCCTTTGTTCCACACCCACATCCCTCAGGGTCTAGCTCCCCTTCACTGCTCTTCGTGGCGTTCCAGTGGCAAAGCCTGAGAAGCACTGGTATACAGCAGTTCTTAAAGGGTGGTCCTTAGACCTGAATCGTCGGTGTCTTTTGCAAACTTATTAAAAATGCAAATTTTTAGAGCCCCATCTCAGATCCTCTGACTCTGAATCTCTGGGGATAAGGCTCAGGAACTAGTATTTTACAAGTCCTTCAGATGATTCTTAGGTACACCAAAAGTTGGAGAGGCCCTGATGAAGAGAGGTGAGTGATTAACACGTCCTTGACCATCATCCCAAAGTAGAATTTCTTCCATCTGTGCTTCTGAAGGTAGGCAAGGAACAGGGTGGGACAGAACCTCCAGCTCTCACTGCCAAGACTTCATCTCATTTCTTCATCCACACAGTATCTAACTTGCACCAATTACATTTCAGAGAAGCCCTCTTCTGCATCCAGTACAACATCCGCGCCTTCATGAACGTCAAGCACTGGCCCTGGATGAAACTCTTCTTCAAGATCAAGCCCCTCCTCAAGAGCGCAGAGACCGAGAAGGAGATGGCCACCATGAAGGAGGAGTTTCAGAAAACCAAAGACGAACTCGCCAAGTCAGAGGCGAAGAGGAAGGAACTGGAGGAAAAGATGGTGTCACTGTTGAAAGAAAAAAATGACCTGCAGCTCCAAGTTCAGGCTGTAAGTGGTGGTGACACGCTATAGGTGCTGCAATCGGGATGCGAGTGGCCGCAAGTGGCAAGAGTTGGGTAGTCGGTGTGGGGACACTCACTGGGGGAAGAAGGTCAGTGCACTCTGATGGTTCCAGTAAAGTCCATACATCCTTTCATCATCCCAAACCAGGAGCAATAAGGTAAAACAGACCACTGTCACCCATCCTCCACAATTTCATCAAACTACAGGATTTATTACTTCTTTTCTAAAAATTTTGAAGACAGTCCTTGGAAGTGATTTTAACATAAAACTATCACAAATGAAATATTAAGGGGAGGATAGCATGTACAGCGTTGATTTTTTTTTTTTTTTTAATCTCCGAAACTTCCTTAAACTCATGGATGTCCATGAGTCTTAAATCACAATACATACAGCTGGCAAATGTCAGGAATTCTACAACACATTTTAGGGAATTCTTGTTTGTCACTGATCTCCACAACTCGGGTCCATTCTTTCCAATCCATCTGCACAGGCTGTGCCCCATCACGTCACACCTGGATTGCTGTGTCAGCACCCAAGATGCTCTGCCCACCCCCCCGGCCCCCCCACCACAGCCCTCTCCTCCCTCCAGCCTACTCGCTGTTCACTCCCGCACCAGTCATTTCAGAACAGCCTCCATCAACTCTGAAATGTAATTTATGAGACTGCCTTTCATTTCGGAGTGAACTGAATTGGTCTGGTATAATTTACTCATCACGAAATCATATATTTCTCCTGTTGATTAAAATTGGTTTCTTCTGTCAAGTGTAGGCAGTGTAATAACTCTTTCTTCTTGATCACAGAAGGAAAAAGAGCTGTCTTCTGTGCCCACCCCCTTCAGATCTATCCGGAATGCTCTTCTGTTGTCCCTAGAGATTTACTAAGAATTTGTCCTACACACGACATTCACTACATGGTACATGTAGCACATTTTACTCTTTTGTGGATTCAAAGGCTGATATGGAGTCTCCTGATGAATGTGTATATCAATTTGTCACTCATATCCTGTTCACTCCCAACCCTCTTAATTGGAGACATAGCAGGTTGCCAAGAATTCCTTGATTACTTTGTGCCCTAACTTGAATGTAGAACATCATAACCGAGATCATCTTCCAGTTCTACAAAGAGAACCCGTTAATTAGCAGCTGCCTCCTGAAACGCTCACTGGAATGCTTTCTCTCCTCCTGCTCCATCCCCCAATGACTTGATCTCTACAAAATCAAATCCTACCCACTTCTCAAGGCTCAACTCAAATGCCACTTCATTCAAGGAAACCACCTCTAATAGAACTTCTCGGATCTCTTCTGTCACTAACTGCTTTCTAAATTCATGGTAGCTTTTTGGGGGTAGGCTTTCTAATCTACCAGAGAATACACTCTTCTGAAGGAACAGGATAAAATCTGATTCAGTTTGGTTTTCCCACAATGTATCCTGGACTGCATACAGGAGGTGCTTCATATTTTTTAAAGCCAAAGATCCAACAGCAGAGATTAACATTGTTATCGCTGTGAAATATTTCATTCTTTCTTTCCAATTTTGATTTTGTTTCCAACTCTAGGAAGCTGAAGGCTTAGCTGATGCAGAGGAAAGGTGCGATCAGCTGATCAAAACGAAAATCCAGCTGGAGGCCAAGATCAAGGAGGTGACTGAGAGAGCTGAGGATGAGGAGGAGATCAACGCCGAGCTGACGGCCAAGAAGAGGAAACTGGAAGACGAGTGTTCAGAGCTCAAGAAAGACATTGACGACCTTGAGCTGACCCTGGCCAAGGTTGAAAAGGAGAAGCATGCCACAGAGAACAAGGTACGAATCACACTCTGTTCTGCCATATCGAGGTTCCACCAGCCTAGTAAACCTGCTTTAGAGCAGATACCATTTCTTCTTTAATTTTTCAAGGTGAAAAACCTCACGGAAGAGATGGCAGGCCTGGACGAAACCATCGCTAAGCTGACCAAGGAGAAGAAGGCCCTCCAGGAGGCCCACCAGCAGACCCTGGATGACCTACAGGCAGAAGAGGACAAGGTCAATACGTTGACCAAAGCTAAGACCAAGCTCGAGCAGCAAGTAGATGACGTAAGTCCTGGATTATTGAAGAAATTATTTTCTTCGAAAGGAAGCTAAGCATTCCTTTACACTAAACATGATTTATATTTAGCTTGAAGGGTCCTTGGAGCAAGAAAAGAAACTCCGCATGGACCTGGAAAGGGCCAAGAGGAAACTGGAAGGTGACCTCAAGTTGGCCCAGGAGTCCATAATGGACATTGAGAATGAAAAACAACAACTTGATGAGAAGCTCAAAAAGTAAGCATGGAAGAACTGTTTATGAACTTGCTTTTGGTGGTGAGTATACACTCAATTGTTATTTTTTGCAACTTTCCAAAAAGGAAAGAGTTTGAAATCAGCAATCTGCAAAGCAAGATTGAAGATGAGCAGGCCCTGGGCATTCAGCTGCAGAAGAAGATCAAGGAGCTGCAAGTAAGTTGGTATTTCTAAAAGTCTGGCTCAAAGAGGCACAGTTACCACACAGAGAAGCTAAGTGCATGCTTTTCACCACCCCCAGGCCCGCATCGAGGAGCTAGAGGAGGAAATCGAGGCAGAGAGGGCCTCCCGGGCCAAAGCAGAGAAGCAGCGCTCCGACCTCTCCCGGGAACTGGAGGAGATCAGCGAGCGGCTGGAAGAAGCCGGCGGGGCCACTTCCGCCCAGATCGAGATGAACAAGAAGCGGGAGGCCGAGTTCCAGAAGATGCGCAGGGACCTGGAGGAGGCCACCCTGCAGCACGAAGCCACGGCGGCCACCCTGAGGAAGAAGCACGCGGACAGCATGGCCGAGCTGGGGGAGCAGATAGACAACCTACAGAGGGTCAAGCAGAAGCTGGAGAAGGAGAAGAGCGAGTTGAAGATGGAGATCGATGACCTGGCCAGTAACATGGAGACTGTCTCCAAGGCCAAGGTATTAGAACCTGGCAATTTGTCATCAATGAAATAATCCTTTATGTATGCAGCATAGTTTGCACATGGTACTTTACACACATTATGTCCTTTGTTTTTTACAGTAATCTAGGAGGTAAGCAAGAAAGAAACTAGTATCTCTATTATTTGCATTTAACATATGAAGAAACTGAAATTCGAAGAAGTTAAGCACATTGGCCCCATTACACCATTAATAAATGACAGGACCAGCTTTTGAACATAGGTCACCTATGTTCTCACAGGGTCTAGCTGGAGAACACAGGTCTCCAATATTCTCAAGCACCCAATAAGCCAAGTTTCATTGTACATAAAGGCAGTCAAGTATTTGAATACATGCTTTTAGAAGAATACACCATACAGTTCTTACAAGAATCTTACATTTAAAGCATATTATTTATTATATTAATTTATTTATTCAAATTTATTATATTAATAGTGCATGGAGCTTCACAGTTAGCTCTTTAAAAATCCCAATGTAGGGGGCGCCTGGGCGGCTCAGTTGGTTAAGCGTCCGACTTCAGCTCAGGTCATGATCTCACAGCTGGTGGGTTCCAGCCCCGCATCGGGCTCTGTGCTGACAGCTCGGAGCCTGGAGCCTGCTTCGGATTCTGTGTCTCCCTCTCTCTCTGCCTCTCCCCCGCTCACACTCTCTCTCTGTCTCATAAATAAATAAACTTTAAAAAATTCATAATAAAATAAAATTAAATAAATAAAAATCCCAAAATATTTTCTCAACTTCACAGAGCAATCATAACATAACAAAAAGAATTCTTATGTATCACATTGCACATACAAGAATTTGATTGATTTTACGTCAAAATAAGTACTTTTCTGTCTTATAAGAAATTTTAGCAACGGCAAAATGATCTTAGAATGTTTGTCTCCTGCTTTTACTTCTTCTCACAGGGCAACCTAGAGAAGATGTGCCGCACGCTGGAGGATCAAGTGAGTGAGCTGAAGTCAAAGGAGGAAGAGCAGCAGCGGCTGATCAATGACCTGACGACCCAGAGAGGACGCCTGCAAACCGAATCCGGTAATTCTCTCCTCTTCTGGGCACTGAGAATGGAGATGGTGCGGTTGAAACAACCGATTTGGTAATGTGAGAGCCTAATAAAAACTGAGAACATGTGTGGTTCACGGAATGGTTCAGACTCTCGACCTACTTGCAAGGTCACTTGGGGACAACGCTAGAGACAAAGACTTCAATAGCAGCGGATCAACCTCTGCTCCAGAAAAGCATAGAGTGGCTGGCCGCACGGAGGGGCTGCCTGGGATTAGGAGTCACTGTCGCCTGGGGCCTGGGACTCCTGTTACAGGCTGAGCTTCTGTTTCTATACATCAAAGTGAACCAAATTCCTTTATTTAAAAAAAAGGTTTTTTATGTTTATTTATTTTTGAGAGAGAGAGAGAGAGAAAAGCATGAGTGGGGGAGTGGCAGAGAGAGAGGGAGACACAGAATCCGAGGCAGGCTCCAGGCTCTGAGTTGTCAGCACAGAGCCCGATGCGGTGCTGGAACCCACGAACCGTGAGATCATGACCTGAGCTAAAGTCCAATGCTTAATTGACTGAGCCATCCAGGCACCCCAAAGTGAACCAAATTCCTGAATGGGGAATGCATAATAAGCCCGTGTCTCAAAAGTCTGATGAAACTGCGATCATGTAGAATTCAGTACCCTGGCTCCCATAACCAGACTCGGCACAATATCATATACCCAGAGAGATTTAGTTATGGTAGAGAACAAAAAGAATTTCAGCTGTATTTATACATTCAGATCAATATGTAAGTTTCCTCATAAAAATCAGAAATTTGACATTAAGCATGAAGATGCCAGCAGAAAATTCAATCATTTGAGCACTCAATGCAGGGGGTGGGGGGAGGGGAGTTAAGAGTTAAAATTTACTTCTAATATGGGCTTGTAAAATTGTTTCTTCACTTTTAAAAATGGTGTCGTTTCTTTTGTGGATCAGGTGAATTTTCTCGACAGCTGGATGAGAAAGAGGCTCTGGTGTCTCAGCTATCCCGAGGCAAACAAGCATTTACACAACAGATTGAGGAGTTAAAGAGGCAGCTGGAAGAGGAGATAAAGGTAAATAATAATACTGTCAGACTCATTTTTGTCCTATGACCTAACCCTAACTGGAGTCCGTTACACCAACTTTTAAAGGGTTTGAAACTCAAGAATTAAACGTTAAATATCCAATAAAAGGAAGCTGTAACTATCTCCACAGGCCAAGAACGCGCTGGCCCACGCCCTGCAGTCCTCCCGCCACGACTGTGACCTGCTGCGGGAACAGTACGAGGAGGAGCAGGAGTCCAAGGCCGAGCTGCAGAGGGCGCTGTCCAAGGCCAACACCGAGGTGGCCCAGTGGAGGACCAAATACGAGACGGACGCCATCCAGCGCACAGAGGAGCTGGAGGAGGCCAAGTACGTGTGCAGATATGAGAGAATGTGCAGAAAGCTTTGCACATTGACCCCGAAAGATCCAACCCTCCGTGAAGTCGCCCATAAACGTTCATTAATTAGCTCCTGTTTGCCGGCTGCTATCAGGCCCTGAGAATGAGACACGAGTAAAGCAAACATGATACCTGCCCTCCTGTGCTTGAGGAATGAGTAACAAATAATTATACAGATAACTAGGCCTTATTACTGTCTGTCAAGCACACCAAGTTCATTGTGGCTTCAAGGGTCTATACTTGCTGGTCCCTCTGCTGGAATGCTCTCCCCCCAGATCTCCCTCCAGCTCACTCTGACTTTTGAGATCTTGACTCAAATGCTACCTCCTCAGAGAGGTCTTCCCTGAATATCTAGAATAACTGCCCAACCCTTACTCTATTTTACTTTTCTTCATCGCACTTATATCTGCAAGATGTTATTGTGCATACTCTCGCTCCCTTATCCTTTCTGTCTTGCACTCATTTGGAAGCTTCATGAGGCAGGGACCTTCTTTTTTGTTCTTTTGTCTTGCTCACTGCTACGTATCCAGTGTCTGATTCATAGAAGGAGCTCATCAATATTTGTTGAATGAATACATGCATATTGTTAATATGAAGTTTCCATCACTCTTCAGTGTGGTAATAGTTCCTCTCTCTTGCTTTGGTTCACTCCTCCCTACAAACATATATAATCTTCAAGGAAGAAGCTGGCCCAGCGGCTGCAGGCGGCCGAGGAGCACGTAGAAGCGGTGAACGCCAAATGTGCCTCCTTGGAGAAGACGAAGCAGCGGCTCCAGAACGAAGTGGAAGACCTCATGCTCGATGTGGAGAGAACAAACGCGGCCTGCGCGGCCCTGGACAAGAAGCAGAGGAACTTCGACAAGGTACCTTGTGCTGCAGCCTCTGCTCTCCGCTGTCTTCCTTGGTACTTGACAGCAGATAACCACTCCCGGTTTCTCAGATCCTGGCAGAGTGGAAACAGAAGTATGAGGAGACCCACGCTGAGCTCGAGGCCTCCCAGAAGGAGGCCCGCTCTCTCGGCACTGAGCTGTTCAAGATGAAGAATGCCTACGAGGAATCCCTGGATCAGCTAGAAACTTTGAAACGGGAGAACAAAAACTTGCAGCGTGAGTCCCTTTCACTTTCAGCAACATCCATGCCTTGAGGAACCTCTCTCTTATGTCCTCTGTCTGATTAAATCTCTACCTGTCTTTAACCCAAACAACAGAGGAGATTTCTGACCTTACGGAGCAGATTGCAGAAGGAGGGAAACGTATCCATGAGCTGGAGAAGATAAAGAAGCAAGTGGAACAAGAGAAGTGTGAACTCCAGGCTGCTTTAGAGGAAGCAGAGGTATAGGTCAAATGGTGCATTACAAACAAATAAGGTCAGAAAATACTTAGGCACGTCCACATAGGTTGAATTAAAAAAATAAGCAGCACAAAATTCATGGAAGGAAAGGTGTGCAGATAAACTTTCAGATGCTTCCATTCCCTGCTAACGTCACCACTTGCTGTCATTAAAGGCATCTCTTGAACACGAAGAGGGAAAGATCCTGCGCATCCAGCTGGAGTTGAACCAAGTCAAGTCTGAAGTAGACAGGAAAATCGCTGAAAAGGATGAGGAAATTGACCAGCTGAAGAGAAACCACATCAGAGTCGTGGAGTCGATGCAGACCATGCTGGATGCTGAGATCAGGAGCAGGAATGACGCCATCAGGCTCAAGAAGAAGATGGAGGGAGACCTCAATGAAATGGAAATCCAGCTGAACCACGCCAACCGCATGGCTGCAGAGGCCCTGAGGAACTACAGGAACACCCAGGGCATCCTCAAAGTAAGTGGGTTCGAAAAAGGGCCCCAAGGGGCTTGGGGAGACTGCAGCCCTGGGAACGAGGTGTCTCAACGATCGTTCATTCCACAGGACACCCAGCTGCACCTGGACGACGCGCTCCGGGGCCAGGAGGACCTGAAGGAGCAGCTGGCCATGGTGGAGCGCAGGGCCAACCTGCTGCAGGCTGAGATCGAGGAGCTGCGGGCGACCCTGGAGCAGACGGAGAGGAGCAGGAAAATCGCAGAACAGGAGCTCCTGGACGCCAGTGAGCGCGTCCAGCTCCTCCACACCCAAGTGAGTATAACAGAAGAGTGAAAAATACAAAGGAATGAAAATGAAATTCTTGCTCATATCGTAGCTTTATCTCAGAATGTACTCACAGTGTTTTATGGAGGATAACGTTTAAAACATTTAATATTTGTGGGTTAGTAATATTTATCTGTACTGTGACATCCGAAGTCGATTGTCGTTCAAAAATATATTGTCATCTCAGATAACTTATTGAACAAGGAGGGATACTAATTACTTAATTAACTAGCCTGTGAGTTCATTAGAAGTCTGGCATCCCAACTTTGCTCTCATATACTAGATATTTCTAAATTTGTTATTTTAACAGAACACCAGCCTGATCAACACCAAGAAGAAGCTGGAGACAGACATCTCCCAGATCCAGGGAGAGATGGAAGACATTGTCCAGGAAGCCCGCAACGCAGAAGAGAAGGCCAAGAAGGCCATCACGGATGTGAGCAGAGGGCAACACGGTGGTGCTCGAACTTGAATCCCGATGCGCCAGCCCAGCTCTCAACCGGTTTTGTTTCACTGCTAACAGGCGGCCATGATGGCCGAGGAGCTGAAGAAGGAGCAGGACACCAGCGCCCACCTGGAGCGGATGAAGAAGAACCTGGAGCAGACGGTGAAGGACCTTCAGCACCGTCTGGACGAGGCTGAGCAGCTGGCCCTGAAGGGCGGGAAGAAGCAGATCCAGAAACTGGAGGCCAGGGTAGGTCTCTCAATCTCTGTCTACTTCCATTTACTCCTGGTGCCTTATTAGTTCAAAGTTCTTAAGAGCCTACTTATTTGTAGGTGCGTGAGCTGGAAGGAGAGGTTGAGAGTGAACAAAAGCGCAACGCTGATGCCGTGAAAGGTCTGCGCAAACATGAGAGGAGAGTGAAGGAACTCACTTACCAGGTACACCAGAAGTTTTTATCAGCTAAGTGCTTCCCATACATACGTGAAACATTCATATACAACGATACAATGGTCAAGTGGTTTTGAAGTAAGGCCCTGTGGTTTTTATAATCTTTCAGACGGAAGAAGATCGGAAAAATATTCTCAGGCTTCAGGATTTGGTAGACAAACTTCAGGCCAAAGTGAAATCTTACAAGAGACAAGCTGAAGAGGCTGTAAGTATCCTTAAGATGGTAGGGAAGAGAGAGGTCCCTTATTAAGAAAAGCTAATAATTAAGGTTTACTATTCCCGGTAGTAAATAAGCCATTTGCTTTTTAGAAGACTTGTACTCCTTAAAAACATTTGTGAATTTTGTAATGTTAACGGCTTGATTTTAAAAGTAAATTTTCTGGGTGCTCAGTCGGGTGGCTCAGTTGGTTAAGCATCCCACTTCTGCTCAGGTCATGATCTCATGGCTCATGAGTCCCGCATCGGAATCTGTGCTGACAGCTCAGAGCCTAGAGCCTGTTTCAAATACTGTCTCCCTCTTTTTCTCTGCCCCTCCACTGCTTGCACTGTCTCTCTCTCTCTCTCTCTCTCTCTCTCTCTCAAATATAAATAAACATTAAAACATTTCAATTAAATAAAATAAATTTTCTATACACAAAGAAACCTCAAAAAATTTCAAAGTAGAAATAATGCAGCTCACATTCTCTAGCCATAGTGTGATAAAATTGTAAAGTGACAGGAAAATATAAACACAAATTCCCAAATGCTTAAATGCTTAAAACACTAACTTTCCTAAATAATCTTGGGTTAAATTGGAAAGAAAAAACATAATTACTGAATACTTATTAATCATAAATAAAACTTCAAAGAGGATGCTACTTTTACAAACCTAAAGAATGTAGTCAAAGTTGTCTTTGGAGGACAATTCATTGCTTTATGAATCAAAAGAAAAACAAATAAATAAACTGAAAGTCCAATAAAGAAATTACAAATAATAATGAAAGAAATATTGTTAAAGATAAAGGTAGACATTGATAAATTAGAGTATACTATTTTCTAATTTGATAGTTTCAGTAATATCTGATCATTTCTGGGGAGTTAATAAAATAAATACACTTATATAACTAGCTTAATCAAGGAAAAAGAGAAAGAAAATACAAACACATTAGAAATGAGAAAGGGGGGGCATGCCTGGCAGGCTCAGTCAGAAGAGCATGAGACTCTTGATCTCAAGAGTAATGAGTTTGAGCCCCATGTTAGATGAAAAGATTACTGAAAAATAAAGAAATAAATGAGAAAAGAGAAAAACCACACAATCAGAAAATTATTTTTTACGTAAAATATAAATCTGTCAACAAAGTTGAAATCTTACAGAAATTGATGATTTTTTAAAAAATTGATGATTTTTATAGGAGGCTATAAAAGTCCATTTACTTCTGAAAATGGACTCAGGTCCAGATAGGTCTTTCAAAATTTCAAGTAACAGATAATCCCTGAGCTATGTAAGCCATTCCAGAGCATGGGAAAAGATGGAAAGCTTTCCAGATCATTTTAAGAAGCTCACGTAACCCTCATACCAAAACCTGTCCAAGAGAGAAGGCGGGGGGGGGGGGGGGAGGGGGGGGAGGGCAGCATGGAACTAAAGGCAGTTTTACTCATGAATGTAGTTACAGCAAAGATAAATAACTAACTCGCCGAAACCTTATTTTATTAAGGGGATTGTCCATCATGATTAAATAGGCTTAATTCCTTCAGTGTAAGGATTACTTAATACTAGCGAATCTGTCAGTAGAATCATTACATCCAAAACAGGACAAAAAAATGATTGTTTTGAAATGTTCCAAAATGATATATAAAATTCAACATTTATTTCAATTTAAAGACACTATTAAGAAATTCATCCTTTATATGATAAAGAATATCTATCTTTATATCTATATAAAGAATATCTATCTCGAGCCTACAGTCACCTTATAGAAAGCATTGACAAGAAGCAGGACTTCAGTATTCTTGACTGCTCTGCTCTTATATATTTTTTCTGCTTTACTTGTGGTGCACATCTTTTAATATGTTTTCATTGCAAAAATAGGGTTGCAATTATTTGTGGGACACCAAGCCCCAAATAAATCATAATGTTCACTTCAATAATAACCAAAATCCAGGAGGCAGTAAGACAACAAGGTTCCCTGCTGAGTATTTTAAGTTCTCCATACATGCCAAGTCCTTTCTTCCCTTAGATCTACAGGGTCTAGAAAGATGCACAGTGGGGATTCCTTACAATTCCATTTTCATTCTCAGGAGGAACAATCCAACACAAATCTATCTAAATTCCGCAAGCTCCAGCACGAGCTGGAGGAGGCCGAGGAACGCGCTGACATTGCTGAGTCCCAGGTCAACAAGCTGCGGGTAAAGAGCCGGGAGGTCCACACGAAAATCATAAGTGAAGAGTGATCATGTCCTGATGCTACGGAACGACTGAAGAGAGGCACAAAATGTGAAGTCTTTGGTCATTTCCTTCTGTAATTATTGTCTATTCTACCCTACTGCAAAGGAAATAAAGAGCATAGGGTACTTTGCAAACAGCATTCTTAGACTGGTCTTTTCTCTTTCTCCTAAAGTGGTGTCAAAGCTAGAATAATCACAAGGCTATCAAACAATTACACTCAACCTGCCATTAAGAAGTAGCATTCACTTTTAAGTCTATAAAAATACTTTAAGACTACAAAGTTGTTGCCTATCAGGGAAGTCTGTTTTGGAAGAAATCTGAGGGTCACCTTCCTTTCTTTCTAACCTTTCCCTAATGCCAGGTCATCTTAGAAAGCTCCTGATCCACCTAACATAAACCTACTTTTCCAGGTCTATGCAAAGAATGACAGCGGCTATACTCCCAAATAGACTACACTATATCATTACTTCTCCTTGATGTTATCAAGAATACAAATCCAAAGTATTAGTATCATTAGCCCACAAGGATTTTTTTCAGCACTAATGCCGATACACCATATATTCACAGAACACACATCGGGTAATGAGTATGCCATGCAAGAGTGAGATATACCCTTCTCCCTAGGAAAACTACAGGGTGCCTATCAAGTCTGGAGACAAAGAGAATATTATTCTATATACTCCAATGTAATATCAATAAGCTATTAGCCTATGTTTCCAGATTTGATGGCTGCCTGTATAATCATGTGAAGAGCCAAAATAAATAAATGATCACAAGTGTCGATAAAATATGAGTCCCTAGATAACTTAGGTGCATATTCAACACACATAATAATGAGTATCACTGTGGTGCAAAAACCCAGATATGGTAGCAATCTGGATTACTCAGAGAAGTTTTTCTAGATGACCAAGATTTTTTTTAAGTTTATTTATTTACTTTGAGAGAAAGAGGGAGACAGCATACGTAGGGAAGGGGCAGAGAGAGAGAGAGAGAGAGAGAGAGAGAGAGAGAGAGAATCCCAAGCAGGCTCTGTGCCATCAGCACAGAGGCCAATGCGGGGCTCAAACTCATAAACCATGAGATCATGATCTGAGCTGAAAATCAAGAGTTGGACGCTTAACCGGCTGAGCCACATAGGTACCCTGATGATCAAAATTTTCAAAAATGAATTCAGTTGAGATGCAGAGCCAAAAGTATGACCTTCCTAGACAGCATAAAGGAAAAGCCAAGTGGTCACTATCCATGTGAATTGAAAGCAAGAGTATATTCGTTTAAATGTACTGCAGGAGAGTGACTTAAATCAGACACAAGGAAGCAGCTTAGCAGGTAACTAGGATTCCCACTGTCATTCTGGCCTTAGGAAGGCTGTGGGATCACCCTTCTCACTGCTTTGGCCCCGCTTTCACTTTGTTCCCACACCACCTATAAATGCTTCAGTGCCTGGTAACTTGGCAGTAATGACCAAAACCAATGTCTTACAACAAACTTACTGCAAAATCTGTCCAGAGTGGGTCAAAGGACTACCTTAAAATTCGTATCAAATCCTACTGAGAACATTATTAAAATGTTCTGTCTTCCTGAAAATCACTGCCCACATTTCTCGGAGGTCTGCTAAAGAAAATGAATGTGAAAAAAAAAAAAAAAAAAAAACCCAGTTATGAAAGAAAGTAAAATTCTATCTATACCTGTGGTAACCAAGCAGGTTAGGAGTTGGCTAGGAAGGCTCCCATCAGACGCATGACTCCTGTAAGACCCTTCCTGATGGCTTTAATCTACTCCAGATACAAGAGTGATACCAGAAAGCACGCTGGGCTGCCATACCAATCAGGTGACCAGGGTCAAGGCTGCTGAGTAATTTGTGGTCACTCCTTTCTATTCTCTGGACCTCCGCTATTTCCTTAGTAAAATGAGGAATATGGGTCTGATGGTCCCTTACAGTAATAGATCCCATGACCACTACAACCGGTATCTCTAGACACCTGCTTTCAGAAGGTGACCCATTTCATTAAACTGATTGAAATGTAAGTGCAAGAATACAGGAACTGTTGTCAAACAGACTATATGCAGCAAATTGGGTCTCAGCCGCTGACAGACAATGCAGACACAGAGAGACATAAGACAGACACAATAACAAACATCTCTTAAAAAATCAGAATAGAAAACAATGTTCAGGTATTGTTTGTAAGCAAAATGTGAAATATATACCATGGGTAGCTGGTGGAGAAGTCACAGGTGCTGCCTCTAGACAGAGAAATGCCCTGCTTTCTAATATTTTCCTATGTTGAGTTTCATAGAGGAAACAGGATTTCACAAGCAACTTGCATTTTCAAAAAATGAGAGAAGTGGACACCTCAGCTTGGCGAGGCAAAGAAGTCTGGAGCCAGCTTGAAGTGGGAGTGGTCTGATCTGACAATGAATCAGAGGGAGCCGACTGGACGCAACAAAGGAAGCTGTCCTTGGCTGCTCTTCACGAAGCAAGTTTCAAAATTACGTTTCCAAGCACCCTCAGGAAAGCACAATAAGTTGCAAAGAAAACAAACAAAACTCATGCCTTCCTGGGGGCGACTAACCACCTCTTCCTACCACTCTGGTCAAGAGCTGCAACCTCCCTTCCTACTCTAATATCTGCAATTGTTCAGCCAGTGGAAGAGACTTCACACAGGCAGCTCAGCGAAACAGAATGACGGCAGCAACAAAGTCCAGGGATGGCAGAACATAGCTGTCTCTGAAACAACACCTTACATTATTCCAAAGGCAGATCACTTTCAGATTGCCGACCTCTCAAATTATTTATAGGAGATTGATTCATATACTTAACCCAATGTGAGAGGAAATACTTCTAATTATATCCAAACATCTTTAATATGAGGGGAATTATGCTTGGAGACCTTCATTGCCAAAAACATGTTTTGCCAAATATGTTTTAAGAAAGAGGAGGAGGCTACGTGTTTTCCATATTTGACCCTATAAAAGTACCCTTGGAATGAGTTGGCTCGTCTTTCCTCATAAAGCTTCAAGGTAAGTGTGTGTGAGGACAGGGCTCTGTCTGGAGACGGTAAGGGATACTTGGCTGCCCTCATACATGCCACACATCCCGGTTTCCCTGCCCCTGGCAGCCCTTCCAGTAAGGCACCTACTTACTCCGTGGCAATTTTAATTAGATGTTTCAGTGTCCCCAGTCATTTCCTGATTCTCGCCTAACAATTATGCTATTATTGGGAACCGTTAGAATTTAATCAGAAGAAATTTGCTCTTTCTCTTACAGTTCTGGCCCACTTCAAGGTTGCATCTCTAAGGTAAGATACTGATTTTTTTTTTTTTCTTATTCCTCACAGGAGGCAAGAAATCTTCTGAAGGTGGTTGGAGAGTGCTCGGGGGGTTATAAATTGAAAGCATTTTCATTTCATGGCTGATCATGCTTCCCTTGAAAAAATCCTGAAGGGGACTTTAGCAACTGGTTCTCATTAATTTATAGCCTCTGCAATATATGAAAATGCTTTCTTAGAGTCTTGAGAAGTTTTATACACAATTTTTTTCTATTACCAGCACTGCAGTCTATCTTTTAAATAACTGAGTTACAACATGTAATACAACATTTTGGTGTTATTATTCATTTATTGAGAAAATGTAAATTTCCTATACTACAGCTTTGCCTCAACATCATATAATATAAAAAAACCATGAGAGGCTATCTGAATGAACTGAATCCTTGCCTTGGAAAAGTGGCTTAAACGTGTATGTTGTTTCACAGTCCATAAAATGGAAATTAAAAAAGAAAGATATGTAAATGACTGAGCATTTTCAGCAAGACAAAGCATTTTGTGTTACCCAAATCCCTGCAGCTTGAATGGAAAAGCATGGGAAACCTTACACAAGTGCTTTGAGTCTTTCTGGAAAAATATCTTTATGATTATAAAATAAATTACCTATGATCACTATCATTATCTATCACTATTATCTATCACTACCTACTATCACTATCATTAAGCACAGGATTAATGAATGTTAGTTAAAGTGGCAAAAGACAGATCTTGGAAAGGAAATTTTGTGAAATTTTTCTGAGATTATCAATAATAAAGCAAGAAAA
This sequence comes from Panthera onca, assembly GCF_046562875.1. Lineage (NCBI taxonomy): Eukaryota > Metazoa > Chordata > Mammalia > Carnivora > Felidae > Panthera > Panthera onca. The sequence goes on along the minus strand of NC_138352.1, from coordinate 21,135,180 downwards.
CAGATAATAATATTTTAGAATTAGTCTTTCAGAAATACTACAGACAGGTGAAGAAGCCAAATTTGTCAAAATTACAGTATGGGAACAAGAAAACATTGATGTAAAATAGAATTTTTTTTTAACAAAACAACGCAAAGCAAAGCCACCCCCCCCCCCCCGCCCCCGTTTCTGCTTTCCTTGATTTAGGTAGTCTTTGTGAGTCTATAATGAATCCAAATCTGTAATGAAAAGGTTTTCACTATGTACAAAATAGTTCCTAGAATTTTAGCAACAGAAATCCATTGTGCTGCAAATTCACAAAGCCAGCTTTGAGCCCTTGTATGTATCCCACATGTGTTGTAAGAGGCATGAAGGATGCTGTAGAAGGAAAAGTACTCCCTGCCTGCAAGGTGCTTATAATCCAGTTGGAAGAGTGCTCTCAGCGAAAGAGCTGGAGGAAACCCTGTCAGAGCCTAGCTCTGTGCCCTGTATAAGCCAGTCACAGGCAACTTAACAGAAATGAATGTGTATACAGATGAAACAGAAAGCAGCTACCATGTCATACAGCAGGTGAGCCAGAGCCAGAAACCACAGTCTCTTTCCAAATGCTTGACTAAGTTAAGTACCTATCAGTGCTGGCCCAAAACACAAACACCCATATTTCGTCTCTAGCCAAACGTGGTCACACTCTACGCAATGCTAAGTGAATACAGAATGTTTTCTTTTTCTAAACGTGAAATATGTAATATCTGAATGTCTGTAGTACTTTTCCTTCCTTTCCTAGGCAGGGTCTTGGACTGGGCTGCTGCCAATAACCCGCAGCCATGAGTTCCGACGCCGAGATGGCCATTTTTGGGGAGGCAGCTCCGTACCTCCGAAAGTCTGAAAAGGAGCGCATTGAGGCCCAGAATAAGCCTTTTGATGCCAAGACATCAGTCTTTGTGGCGGACCCTAAAGAGTCCTTCGTGAAAGCAACAGTGCAAAGCAGGGAAGGGGGGAAGGTGACAGCCAAGACTGAAGGAGGGGCGGTGAGTAAAGTGTCTGAGATGATGAGACGGTGCGGCACCTGGCGCAAGGTGAGCTGACACTTTTTGACCTGGCCTCTCTTATTTGACTTGCCAGACTGTAACCGTGAAAGAGGACCAAGTCTTCCCCATGAACCCTCCCAAATACGACAAGATCGAGGACATGGCCATGATGACGCACCTGCACGAGCCCGCCGTGCTGTACAACCTCAAAGAGCGTTACGCAGCCTGGATGATCTACGTGAGTTCATTCTCATGGCCTTTCTGCTTGTGCAGGCAGTTAATATTTTTGAAAAACAGCAGGTTATTAAGGTCCCCATGAAATGACTATATTCCTTCTTTCCCCCTTTTTGGTACAGACCTACTCAGGCCTGTTCTGTGTCACCGTCAACCCCTATAAGTGGTTGCCAGTGTACAATGCAGAGGTGGTGACGGCCTACCGAGGCAAGAAGCGCCAGGAGGCCCCGCCCCACATCTTCTCCATCTCCGACAACGCCTATCAGTTCATGCTGACGGGTGAGTGACTCAAGTGTTTCTCATACAAATTACTTTACCCCCTAGAGTCACAACGTGTTAAAGCTAAAAAGATCTTTGGAAATAATCTAATCCACCCCCCTGGTTGTACAGAAGAGGTAATTAATACACAGAGAATTACAAGCCGTCAAAGCTGGAACTAAAACCTAGCTCTCCAGACTCCCACTCCGTGATTTTACCAGGCCACACTACCGCTCCACCTTGATTCAGCTGCATTTGCTTGCAGTCTCCTTCTTGGGAATACATAATTTATTGTATAGATGTAAATAATAAGAGTTAAGATTCAGTAACAACTGAATCACACTGTCTGAATAGAAATGAAAAATACACGTTCGTTCAGTCCTTTTGTGCTTAAGTTTCTTGCTGACCACAAACCTGATGCTTTTAGGAGTATTGTTATCTCTCAAGTCATCAGACACCATCTCAGAGAAGATGCCCTCTCTTTGAATGAAGATGGTGTTTGGGGGCTACACACACATGAACAGATGCTGTGTCCCCCACTTTAAAAGGATTTTGTGCTCCTCATCTGATCTTTCTTCAACCCGATGCCATACTTTGGGGAAGGTTGATGAGAATTTGGGGTGCAGTCTGTGGCCATAAGGCAAAAAATTTTTTTTTCTTTGTGAGGCCAATTGATTCATTTAGAAACAACACCTCAACCTTGGCTTGATGAACTATTTAAACCTACCGAACTATAGTCCAAACCCTTAGTAGATTACCCACTTTTCAGAAAGTTTCATGCACTGACCAGCAGACAGCATGCTACCGGAATCCACAGCTGACAACTAGACAGTGTCTGGCTTTGGAAAGTATCGCTCTTTGTCTTTTTTTTTTTTTTAATTTTTTTAAAATTTTTTTAATGTTTATTTTATTATTTTTGAGACAGAGAGAGACAGAGCATGAACGGGGGAGGGCCAGAGAGAGAGGGAGACACAGAATCGGAAGCAGGCTCCAGGCTCTGAGCCATCAGCCCAGAGCCCGACGCAGGGCTCGAACTCACGGACCGTGAGATCGTGACCTGAGCCGAAGTCGGACGCTTAACCAACTGAGCCACCCAGGCGCCCCTTTTTTTAAATTTTTTTTAATGTTTATTTTATTATTTTTGAGACAGAGAGAGACAGAGCATGAACGGGGGAGGGGCAGAGAGAGAGGGAGACACAGAATCGGAAGCAGGCTCCAGGCTCTGAGCCATCAGCCCAGAGCCCCCGCTCTTTGTCTTAAACCAGGACATGCTTATTGTCACAGCTTAAGGAATTCAAGATATAACAGCATTCTGTGTTTCTCCTCAACTTAAGAGGTTTAAGAATAATGTCATACATAACTTGACAATAATGTATTTAAAAACTCCATTTAAAGTGAGACACTCAACATCACAGGTCCATCCCCACAGAAAGTTTTGTTTGTGTAACTTGTATATATGCTGATTGGCTGCTGTTTTTCTTCTAGATCGGGAGAATCAGTCTATCTTAATCACGTATGTATTACTATCCTGGGACTCACCGGCAGTTTATTTGCACTGGGAAAAAGACACCAAAAAAGAAAAACAAAATAGTTAATGTTCCCATACTGAGGCGATGGCTGATCAGCCTGGAAATAGATAGTGTTTATAGCTTGTTGGAGGGCTTAGACTACCTCAGAATATAAAATAACAATGCCCCAAATTTTGTCATTTGCTAGTCCAGTCTTAAAGGCTACAAAGAACTTTCCTGAGAGTAGATGGTATAAAATCCCGTCTCTGTGCATGGAAGGGAATAACATACCACCTCCTGAACATCTGAGCCGTTTGGGAATGTTACCAGTAGCTCATTTTTAAGGCCTCCTTGAGAGACGTCCAGTCCTTCAAAGACTTAACCTAAGTCATGTCTTTAATCTAAGGAGACTGAAGAACACATAATTGTTTCATAGAGTTTTTTTTACTAACGGTTTCACTTCCCACATAGTTGTGGGTGGTTGCCCTTTGGCCCCCTCAACCCCAGGCCACCTAGAAGAGAGCCTGGCACATTTTAAGCTCTCAAGAAGTATGTGTTAGGTGATTAATGGATGGATTTCTCTACTTCTTATCAGTGGAGAGCAACAGAAATAATATGAACTGACAAAGACATATAAAGATCGACGCATAAGGTAGTAAATGCTGCTAGTGGAAGCACTTTCGTTCGTCACAGAGGTTGATTCCTCACGGATGTTTGGTCTCTGTTTGGCAGCGGAGAATCCGGGGCAGGGAAGACCGTGAACACCAAGCGTGTCATCCAGTACTTTGCAACAATTGCAGTCACTGGGGAGAAGAAGAAGGAGGAAGTTACTTCGGGCAAAATTCAGGTGGGTCTGGGGTCAGACTCAAGATGTCAGGGCTCTCAGGAAGTCTGGAGCCCCGGAGGTGAGGACCATGCTTGCCTTTGCAGGGGACTCTGGAAGATCAAATCATCAGCGCCAACCCCCTACTGGAGGCCTTTGGCAACGCCAAGACCGTGAGGAACGACAACTCCTCTCGCTTTGTGAGTCTCTTGGTCACAGAAGGCTCTTCTCAGCCCTTAAGTGCCCGAGAAAGCATGCCTGAACTATCGTTGCAGTCTCTTCTTTCTCGTGCGCTTCAAGTCTGGTATATAACATCATCATTTTTACTTGCAAGGGTAAATTCATCAGGATCCACTTCGGTACCACGGGAAAACTGGCTTCTGCTGATATTGAAACATGTGAGTAACAGGACCTCCTCAACAGAATCCAAGAATGACAACTGATGGTTTGGAGGAACATTTTGCAGCTCCTGCTGAGCCTGGAGCCTGTGAAACACCAGTCTGCTGCCAAACATGCCCATGGTTAATGCCAGTCTTACCCATAGCCCACAGAGTGCTTTATCCTCAGTCATGAGCTAATGATTCCGTAAGAACTGCCGGGAGCCGTTGGGCTTGTCTGAAATAATCCAGCCTCAGAATGAATTTCAACTTTTTCTAGGAAAACACTAACATGAGGGTAAATGAGTTGCCTACTGAGCCTTGATAAACGTTGCTCTTAATGGTCTATTTTAAAGTGAGAAGAGACCCTGGGGAGACAGGGGTTCTTGAGAATCAATTATACTCTAAATGTCAAGGATCTTCTGCATGAGAAATGTCTATGTCCTGGGCCAGGCAGGCTTTAGTTTCTTTCCAGAGGTGCTAAGAATAACTGCAATGGTGTTTGCAGAGGCACAATATGTGGTACCTCGGGGGGACATTCCGTGGAAATCTCAAGGGGCCAGTGAGAAGCAGCTAATGACCCCAAGTTCCAAAATCACTCCAGGAACTTTATAATTTTTCTGCCCTGACCAGTGTCTACTTTCCACTGCAGATCTTCTGGAGAAGTCTAGAGTTACTTTCCAGCTGAAGGCAGAAAGAAGCTACCACATTTTTTATCAGATCATGTCTAACAAGAAGCCAGACCTAATTGGTAAGAAAGAGCTTAAGTTTATACGCTAGACGTTAATCATTTATTAACAACTTCTAATGTAAAATGTATACCCTGACTTCTGTGTACCCAGAAATGCTCCTGATCACCACCAACCCTTATGACTATGCCTTCGTCAGTCAAGGGGAGATCACAGTCCCCAGCATTGATGACCAAGAGGAGCTGATGGCCACAGATGTAAGTTACATATGCAGGGGTGTTTTTTTTTTTTTTTAATCCATTATGTATGGGAATGAAAATAACACCCCTCTCTGGGTGTGGTTAAAGATAAGGTATAAATTCTCCTCAATAAGTTAGTGTCTTCTGTCCTTTTGTCTTCTCATTTTTCCTGGTAGAGTGCCATCGAAATCCTGGGCTTCACCTCTGATGAAAGAGTCTCCATCTACAAGCTCACGGGGGCTGTGATGCATTATGGGAACATGAAGTTCAAGCAGAAGCAGCGTGAGGAGCAGGCCGAGCCAGATGGCACCGAAGGTAACAGAGCCGAAAAGCCCACTCCATATTCATGTTTCCTTTACAGCTGAGCTTCTGATGGATGTATGCAAATTTACCCCCATACAGACTTTCTATAAAATGATTCACTCATCACTCTGCTCCTATGAATTGTGGGGCCCACAGTAGGTCACACAGGATGCCTGAATTGTGTCTTTACAGTTGCTGACAAGGCGGCCTATCTCCAGAGTCTGAACTCTGCTGACCTGCTCAAAGCCCTCTGCTACCCCAGGGTCAAGGTCGGCAACGAGTACGTCACCAAAGGCCAGACTGTGCAGCAGGTAAGTGAACGGCCTCAATGAATCACACACACCCCCAGCCTTCTCAACACGTCTTTGGTAACGGCAACAATCATTACTCTGTCCACGAAGGTATACAACGCAGTGGGCGCCCTGGCCAAGGCCGTCTACGAGAAGATGTTCCTGTGGATGGTCACCCGCATCAACCAGCAGCTGGACACCAAGCAGCCCAGACAGTACTTCATCGGGGTCCTGGACATCGCCGGCTTTGAGATCTTTGATGTGAGTTGTTGGAGCAAGCGGCCCTGTGAAGGCCCCTCCGCTTCGTGTCTGCTCTGCCGAATTCCCCCTGGGTTTCCCAAACTCACTTGAGCTCTTTGGTGTTTGCAACGCCCTAGTTCAACAGCCTGGAGCAGCTGTGCATCAACTTCACCAACGAGAAGCTGCAACAGTTCTTCAACCACCACATGTTCGTGCTGGAGCAGGAGGAGTACAAGAAGGAGGGCATCGAGTGGACGTTCATCGACTTTGGGATGGACCTGGCTGCCTGCATCGAGCTCATCGAGAAGGTTCGTATGACTATTCAGGTCACAGAGTATACTGCTGAATAGTATTTAAGTGAGAATCTTAAAATATTTCCACTGGTAAACAAAATCAGGAAAACTCCTTCTTTTGCTAACTCCAAGGTAGATATCCTGGTAAAAGGAGAGTGAATATTTTCTTTAACGTACAGAACTCTACATTTCCCAATGGTTTGCAATGATGGCCTCATATTTAAAGCCATCTTTCCTTATAAAAGAGCACTAGATAGAGTATTTTGTACTTATTATCACTTCGTCATCCTTAGATTCATTATTACTGGTAACTGAAATGCCAATTTCTAGTACTTAAAAGCAGAGGCTCTCAAAGTTCGGTTTAAGACTCACCACAAGTACTTAATAAAATTGCACATTACCCTTGGAAAAACTTTTTGGTCAGTGTGGATGGGGGCCTTGGAACCTGAATTTTCATCAAGTGATTCTGATGCAACCAGTTTTTGAGTCACAATGGGAGAAATACGGCTGTAAAGCCTTGGGGCGAGACACAAACTCCACAAGAGCATGCCCTTTGATCATCTCCCTCACCATCACATCCCAGAGCCCAGCACAGCATCTAGATCTCTAGAGGCACTTGATACATATTTGCTAACTTAACGACTTCTGGCCCAAGGAATAAGTCTTCATTAGTTGTAAGAAATTAAAAGATGAATTTACTCAAATAGGATCATGATGTTACATATTATTTTTATAAGCAGACAAAATTCAAACGGCATCTGTTTCTTTTTCTACTCTCAGCCTATGGGAATCTTCTCCATCCTAGAGGAGGAGTGCATGTTCCCCAAGGCTACAGACACCTCCTTCAAAAACAAGCTGTATGAGCAGCATATTGGAAAGTCCGCCAACTTCCAGAAGCCCAAGGTGGTCAAAGGCAAGGCCGAGGCCCACTTCTCGCTGATCCACTATGCTGGCACTGTGGACTACAACATTGCCGGCTGGCTGGACAAGAACAAGGACCCCCTGAATGAGACCGTGGTTGGGCTGTACCAGAAGTCCGCAATGAAGACTCTGGCTTTCCTCTTCACTGGGGGAGCAGGTGCTGAAGCAGGTAACTTGCAACAGAAGTCATCTTTCATTTAATGTATAAAACATATACTGAGAAAGCCTGTCTTATGATTTGCTTGTGCTCTCTCTACCCCCCTTAGAAGCTGGTGGTAAGAAAGGCGGCAAGAAGAAGGGTTCTTCTTTCCAGACTGTGTCTGCTCTCTTCAGGGTACAAACATCCTTTGCTCTCTCTTATTTGATTTAAGAACTTCAATTTTATTGTATCTGTGGGGCAAGGGGAGTAATCTTGCAAGGATTCCAGAACTGAATGTGACTCAAAGATCTAGGTCAGTTGGTGGTGGTAGAATGGAGTCTCAGAGGGTCTGGGGTAGTTTGGAAGAGACACTTCAGTGTATAGGAGACAAGGTGTCAGGAGGGATGACAGTGAATTGCAGAAGTCAGTATCAGATAACAAAATTAAATCTGAATGCCAGGAAATAAAGTCATTTGACATTTAAAAGGTCCTATTGGGATAGGACTAAGCAAAACGAGATTTTTTGGAGTATGTGGGAGTCTCCAAATGATGCACGTGCCTAGGTATATATTGGCACAGAACTGAATAGAGTGGATTTTGAAAGCCAAAGACAGAAGAACAGTGTTGGGAATTGGAGGCTGATTCTAAACGAAGGGTATAAAACAGATGTGATAAAAAATAGCTCTTGAAGGAAAATTTGCTTTTCTTTGGACAATCCCATCTGTAACAATGAAAGCTTTAGTTATTCTGGAAAAACAAACAAACAAACAAACAAACAAACAAACAGGATTTCCACAAATTGGAACCCTTCTCACAGTTGGTAACATGGCTGTTGGTTTTCTGCCAATTCCCAGAGTGAAGCACTAAAAGGCCACTTTCTGTGGAATGAGCAGGAGGACACAGCTCTGTAATTAGGAAGAGGAATAGGAATGTGATAGAGAAGCAGATACAATTGAAAGTAGGGTAAATAAAGAAATGACAGATTTGGAATAAGACACTGAATTACTTGTAACGTCAGATCACATATCCAGGTGAAACAGTATGGGTGGGGTGTTTCCCTACATTTAGAATATCATATTAAGTCTACAACACATGCTAGGAGATTCAAAAGCAATGAACAACCACCTCAACAGCTTGTAGACAAATATGTTTATAATGCACAAAAACAGGAAAGGAAAGGACTTTTTGGGAATGTGGAAATTCCAGAAAGAACTCTTTGCAAATTCAAATTAGGATACCATTCGTTAGAATTGAAGCAATGTCACGGTTGTCACAGTGATTATGTCTGTAAATATGAATGTATGAAAAGAGCACACTTTCAAACCAAATATTCATTAATTCCACAGGAGAATCTGAATAAGCTGATGACTAACCTGAGGAGCACTCACCCCCACTTTGTACGCTGCATCATCCCCAATGAAACCAAAACCCCTGGTAAGACACTTCTGACATCCAGACAAGTGCCAGTGTGTTTGCTTTAGACCATGAAATAAGGCATGTGTATCCTTCCCTTTAGGGGCCATGGAGCATGAACTTGTCCTGCACCAGCTGAGGTGTAACGGAGTGCTGGAAGGCATCCGCATCTGCAGGAAGGGATTCCCCAGCAGAATCCTTTATGCAGACTTCAAACAGAGGTCAGACTTTCTCACTTCAAATTATTTTAAGAGGTTCTTTTATTTATTTCAACTTTTTTGATTGAAATAAAAATCCTTTATACGTTCTATTATAATTGAGGAGAAGAGAAACACACTTAACAGACTCTGTATTGATCATTTGGTATGCTGATATGCCAAAAGTTTGACACCCTTTGAATATGCAGAGAATAAAGACGTAGATATGATTTCTTGTTTATGTTTGTTAGACTACCCAAAAGTTACATCATTTCTAAAATAAGGCAAGAAGATTTCTTATTGGTGACAATAGCTGTATCATTTATTTGTTTGGCCTAAACAGATACAAGGTATTAAATGCAAGTGCAATCCCTGAAGGGCAGTTCATTGACAGCAAGAAGGCTTCTGAGAAGCTCCTTGCATCCATCGACGTTGACCACACTCAGTATAAATTTGGTCACACCAAGGTAATGGTCTCTAAAGCCCACCCGATGCTATCCGTGTCCCTTTGAAGTTTATGTACAGTTTCTGATCTGCAAATCCTCCCCCCACACAGGTCTTTTTCAAAGCTGGTCTTCTGGGGCTTCTAGAGGAGATGCGAGACGAGAAGCTGGCCCAGCTGATTACCCGAACCCAGGCCAGGTGCAGAGGCTTCTTGGCCAGAGTGGAGTACCAGAGGATGGTGGAGAGAAGGTATTGACAGAGATATTTTACTGAGCCCCAGCAGCCAAGGCCTTTTCACTCTGCTTCCTGTGAGAACCTGACTTGGAACGTTTCTGCTTCTGTCACAGAGAGTCCATCTTCTGCATCCAGTACAACATCCGCGCCTTCATGAACGTCAAGCACTGGCCCTGGATGAAGCTGTATTTCAAGATCAAGCCCCTCCTCAAGAGCGCCGAGACCGAGAAGGAGATGGCCAACATGAAGGAAGAATTTGAGAAGACCAAGGAAGAGCTGGCGAAGTCAGAGGCAAAAAGGAAAGAACTTGAGGAGAAGATGGTAGCTCTGATGCAAGAGAAAAATGACCTGCAACTCCAGGTCCAAGCTGTGAGTATCAGAACCCATTTGTTTAGCACCCAATCTGATGCGAAAATTTCAGCTCAGCAATTGCTAGAGAAAGGTCTAGATTCCACCTCACTAAGGGACTATCAATCTTTCCTAACTCACAACTCCATAGAAGATCCACACAATCCCATACACAACATTACCACAAAGCACTGCAGTAGGATTCTTTGCTGTTTAAAAGGAAAAACAAAAGCATTTTCCCTTTCCCCCTAGTGTTTTTCCTAGCAGAATGTGGTCAAAAAATGAGGTGATCTTTGCTCCCCAAGATTCTCCCTACTGAGAAGAGCAAATTAGACCAGTGAAAAGAACAATATTCACAGTGAAGAGGGAGGACACATCATGATGAAAATACATTCACTTGAAACCAGTATTCTGGCAACTTCCCTGACAGTTCTATCTTTAGAAACTCTCCAGTACCTGAAAGAGTAGGATCATGACAAGGATAATGAGAACACTTTCTATAGACAGTGTCAGTTTTTATCCAAAGCATGAGAGACAGGGTTGACATTCTTGCTTGATGTCCCAATAAACACCCAGAAGACCTGGAAGAAATGTTTGATCAAACACCACTGCTTAACCCACTTTTGTGACGCAAATGACCAGAGACTTTCAGTTTGCTACTGAGACCCACTACCTGAGTACTGAGAGTTGTCCTACAGTCCTCTGAGCTCAGAAGAACATCTACTTTGGTCCAGTTGGACGTACAGGTTTAGGGCCTTTCACTAGAAGATGTAAAGAAAGATGAACTGTCTGTACCTACCTGGGTTGGCACTGTGACTTTGAACAGTTTTTCCAAAATGACAAGAGGCTCATCACACCTTTGAGAACCAGGTGCTAACTGCAAGGTATACCTCAGTTTCCAATCATACTCCTCTCCTCTGAGAATAGTATGACCTCTTTCCAACATCATTCTGTCAAGTCTCCACATTTAATAAATACGGAATAATGTTCCAAGCACCAGGGATACAACTTGAAGTAAGAGGCATGGCCCCTGCTCCCACAGAGTTTCTATTCTAACTTATGAGAAACCCACCTGGTACTTCTTTAAGCACCACCTCTGAACATTTTTAGTGCCTCTTATTTCTTCCATGTGTTTCCTGTGATTCCCAGCTACTCTGTCACTGTAAGACATCTTCCCTTTAAGTTACTTTCCTGATATTACCCCTCCCTCTAGCAACCTGCTGGATACCTGACCATTTTGTCTGTTTTTTACACACTAAACTTTTCTGGAAATAAATACTAAAGAAAGAAAGGAGACTTATCTGAAATTATATACCAACACATTAAATATAGGTCATCATTAGGGGAACAAGAAGTTTTCCTGGACCCTCTTAAAGTCCCTGGCTGGGTCTGAAAATTAAAGCAACCAACATCAACTAACAGGAGAAAAGCATGCACATTTACTGAATTTTTACATGTACATGGGAGCCTTTGCAAGAGACTGAAGACCCAAAGAAATAAGCAGAGCAGGAAGCTTATATATCTTTTAGACAGGCAATAAATTTGTAAAGATTTGACAGGACAAAGGGGGTTGAGTTAAGAGTAATAAATGGTGAAAAAGTAACTAAAAAGATAAGGGTTAGTTTAACAAGGTTTGTTTATACAGCCTTCTTGGTCCCCAATTCTCACCTCTGGTGATAAGAATGTCTTCTTTCCTACTAGTACAGGAAGGGCACTTTCTACACAGGAGTTTAATGACCTGTTTTAGGGGGTGAGGGAAGGAGGTCAGAGTGGGTTTCCTGCATCTTCCATTTTCTCAAACTCCTTCAGTTTATGGTACACAATATGCCATGGTGCCATATTTTGGCATAGTATGTCCTGAACTGCATCATTATCAAATAAAACTGTATCATAATTTCATCAGGAACCATGACTTAAATTCCTTAAATTAAAAAAAAATCTTCAGTGTCATAATAAGTGCCCAATAAATATTTCCTAGATGATGGGAAGTTTACAAAAAGTAACCTAAGGCTTTAAAACACAATTCACTTATATGGTTTTGAAATATTAATAAAATCTGAAAATGTCCAAAGAACTACAATCTAAAAATGCCTATTATCCCTTCTCAGGAAGCAGACAGCTTGGCTGATGCAGAGGAAAGGTGCGATCAGCTGATCAAAACGAAAATCCAGCTGGAGGCCAAGATCAAGGAGGTGACTGAGAGAGCTGAGGATGAGGAGGAGATCAACGCCGAGCTGACGGCCAAGAAGAGGAAACTGGAGGACGAGTGTTCAGAGCTCAAGAAAGACATCGATGACCTTGAGCTGACCCTGGCCAAGGTTGAAAAGGAGAAGCATGCCACAGAGAACAAGGTATGAATCACATTCTGTTCTACCATATCGAGGTTCCGCCAGCCTAGTAAACCTGCTTTAAAGCAGATACCATTTCTTCTTTAATTTTTCAAGGTGAAAAACCTCACGGAAGAGATGGCAGGCCTGGACGAAACCATCGCTAAGCTGACCAAGGAGAAGAAGGCCCTCCAGGAGGCCCACCAGCAGACCCTGGATGACCTACAGGCAGAAGAGGACAAGGTCAACACGCTGACCAAAGCTAAAATCAAGCTTGAACAACAAGTGGATGACGTAAGCCTAAAATCATGTAAAAAAAAATTTTTTTTTAATTTTGTAACAAACTAAGTAAACATGAGTTTGCATTCTTATGATGTAATGAGGACTTTTCAAGAGCTTCCAATGGATATGTGTATAGGACATTATCTTTGCTACAAGGTCTAAGATGGACACCCAAGAAGTCAAAAAAAATCAATAAAGAAAGTTGTTGGTTAACAGACAATACACATAAAAAGACTCAGGGAAAAGGAAAGCTTGTGTTTACCAAAGAAATCTGTACAAACAAAATGGGTCTGGCCTGGGCTTGAAAAGCAAGAGGCCATGCAAAGAAATTGAGAGATGCTCCAAGTGGGGAGCATAGCAATAGCAAAGAAGTAGTAAACATCCGTAAGATTCTCTCTCACAGGAAGAAAGGTTTCCAAATAAAGAATGTGGAAGATGAATTCGGCTTTAAACGTAGTCTGATACCAAATAGAGAACCCGCTATAAATGTGTGCATCAGGGAGGAAGTGACAAAAGTCATGGTTAGAAACACAGCTGTGGGGTCTGTGGGTGTGGTGAAGCACAGTCACAGTGGATTCCGGTGGGGAGATAGGGAAGGCATGCTGTCTCCCTGGCAGTTTACTGTAATCATATGGTAATGAGGTACACTTCACCTTTCAAATGATGATTCCTGGGACTAAGTGAATAGTTATGAGAATGGAATAGGTGGGACAAATTTGCCTAATTCATGGAAAAATCAAAATAAGCTGCTGATTAGATAGGAGTTAAATGTCTACAAGTCAAACCTGGGATAAAAGATGGTAACGTTTCAGGAACTATATTCATGCATTATTAACTTATAGCTTGAAGGATCCCTGGAACAAGAAAAGAAAATCCGCATGGACCTAGAAAGAGCCAAGAGGAAACTGGAGGGAGACCTAAAATTGGCCCAAGAATCCACAATGGATGTTGAAAATGACAAGCAGCAACTCGATGAGAAACTCAAAAAGTAAGCAATGAGAACACGTCTATGGGGAAAGTGCTACTACTGTTTCTGTGACTGACATAAAGTGCCCCTCTGACAGGAAAGAGTTTGAAATGAGCAATCTGCAAAGCAAGATTGAAGATGAGCAGGCCCTCGCCATGCAGCTACAGAAGAAGATCAAGGAGTTACAGGTGAGTCACAACCTCCACCTCGTCCACATTATCACAGGAATCAAAACTGCCACGAGTTGCCATTAATGTTGCTGTGTCACCCTCAGGCCCGCATCGAGGAGCTGGAGGAGGAAATCGAGGCAGAGAGGGCCTCCCGGGCCAAAGCAGAGAAGCAGCGCTCCGACCTCTCCCGGGAACTGGAGGAGATCAGTGAGCGGCTGGAAGAAGCCGGCGGGGCCACTTCCGCCCAGATCGAGATGAACAAGAAGCGGGAGGCCGAGTTCCAGAAGATGCGCAGGGACCTGGAGGAGGCCACCCTGCAGCACGAAGCCACGGCGGCCACCCTGAGGAAGAAGCACGCGGACAGCGTGGCCGAGCTGGGGGAGCAGATAGACAACCTACAGAGGGTCAAGCAGAAGCTGGAGAAGGAGAAGAGCGAGTTGAAGATGGAGATCGACGACCTGGCCAGTAACATGGAGACTGTCTCCAAGGCCAAGGTACAACCATGGTTTAAGTCTTAAAGAGATTTCTGTGAGACAGGTGTGAGTGAGCCGGTCAAGAGTCCTTAGTAACTGGCAGCACAAGCAGGTGACTGGCGGGAGCGAGGGACACCCAGGGTGTGATGGCAAAGCATCCACTCTTTGCTGTGAGAACAGCCACACCCAAAGAACATGTAGGGCGGAAAGTTCAGCTCTTCCAAATGAGAGCAACTCAACTATGCATTTGGGGTTTTTAAAAACACCTCACCTTGATTAGGCTTTTGTTTTTCCCCTTAAGCACAAATACATAAACTTGCTGCTCAAAAAAATCAAGTGTCATTATTCTCATCTCAGATATAAGCCACCTGATTTAAGACTTAAATTCCCAAAGCCATTTGCTGGTAGCACGTTTAGACTCTGTCATTCGTTACTCTTTCCACCACAACCCAAGGCCTCTGTAGTTTTTGTTTGCTTGTAAAGATATTTAATTCTCCAAATAAGGAAGTACCACCGTATGGAATGTGTGGATTATTGAAATTTTCTGTGGTCCAAATACTTGCTTGAGATGCCTTCTACCACTTTTTGATGCAGGGGAACCTGGAAAAGATGTGCCGCACTCTAGAAGACCAGGTGAGTGAACTTAAGACCAAGGAAGAGGAGCAGCAGCGGCTGATCAATGACCTGACGGCTCAGAGAGCGCGTCTGCAGACAGAATCAGGTGGGCCATTGACCAGTGTTGACCTTGAATGACAAATTTAGCTTGGATGCTTAATTTGCTGAAAACCTCTGCAATGACTTAATTGAGATCACATACTATCTGCCTGGGGGCCACCCACCACCACTCGTAGGAACACATTACTGACCCCTGGCACGGACTGCTTTCTTTTTTGTTGTAATTGTTGATTTCACTAAAGAGATCCAGGCTCTTTTGCTCGTTCACATTTTAAAGCAGATCTGACTTTAATCAAGTTATCAGATTTAAAGTGTATCTTCACAATATTTATTTTCATCTTTCAAAATGCTTGCCCAAGTTATTTATTACTCTATTACCCTCAATGGCCTGTGTAATGTAATCCACATTTTAAAAATGACAGACTATGGCAATGATGAGGTGGCTGTCCAAGAACGCTTACTCCACTCTTTTTCCTGAAGTCTGGCCAACTGCTGCTAGCTAGCACCATCATGCAGAGAAATAGTACTACAAACCCCCCCTGGAGCCTTCAAGGGATGTTTGTAGAGTTTTGACTTCCCAAATTGGAGAGTCTGTGCATTAACCCCTTCCCCTAATTAACTTTTTACCAAAGTTTTACCAACTATTTTACCAAAGTTCTACCTCCTCAAGCAAGAGGTTAACAAGATGGTAATTATTTTATGGGTTGTCTGGACTATTAAAGTGATAGGCAGATCAAAGTGTTGGAGAACCACTTTTTCATATCCATTCAAATATTGTTCTTTCTAGAACAAAGTTCAAAGTAAGGCTTGTGTTATTGTCATGCAGATAGTTAGTATACTTCATGCAAGAAGAAGAAAACCTGTATTCTCAAAGAATCTTAAGAATCTTTTCTAAGTTCCTTCTAGAATTTAGTGGTATGGAAAAAAGAGAAAGTTGTCATTCTTATTAAAGAGATAAAGCTTCCAGGTAACCAGTTCAAAAATGGAGCTGAAAGTCTTTCCTCCCTTTTTAATACAGCACAGCATGTTTTCTGAATTATGGTGCCTGAAGAGTTGGATTGGATTTAAATGCCATTTAGTTTAGGAACTGCTAAGGCCCCCTAAACCAATGAATTCTGGGGTGGAAGGGTATTTGATCATTTCTTAACATAAAAATGCTTCCAGGATTTTCTTCTGAACATCACTTCTACTGATGGAGGGAATCGGTCAAAGTCTCCTATTTTCCATACAATAAATTCTTTGTTTCAATCAACTTTCAGTGTAAGGTACACTAGTACAACACTATTGCCTTAGACAGGAAGCACTGGGATGTTTTGTTGGTTTGATTTACATTTCTTGTTGCATGTTTCTTGACCAATTTCTACTGTGATCAAATAATCTTAAATACCTTGCAAAATGTTTTGTGTTGCCTGTAAGTATGTAATCTGCCTCAAAGCTTTCCATACTTCTCATTCTCATATAGATTTTCTCATCAGAACTGAAGTGGACGTTGGTGGCTTGCTGTAATCCATACTCTCCAAAGTGTTTCAAACTCAGCTCCCTTTCCCTGCTCCAGCTTTTAATTCAGAGCTCTGATTTCCAAAAGTAAGGCTGAGTTTTATCCATCTTGGTCTTAATAGGTGAATTCTCACGCCAGCTAGATGAAAAGGACTCGTTAGTTTCTCAGCTCTCAAGGGGCAAACAAGCATTCACACAACAGATTGAGGAACTAAAAAGGCAGCTTGAAGAGGAGATAAAGGTAAGCCCTACTTGTTGTTGTCACTATCCTTATTTTTGAGGTTATTTGTGGTTTTCTTACTTCCATAGATTTTCTTCTGGTGACCTCTAGGAGCCTAGAGACTAAATATCACTTTAAAGATATAAAATTAAGTCACTGATCTCTACGTTCTTAGGCCAAGAGTGCACTGGCCCACGCCCTGCAATCAGCCCGCCATGACTGTGACCTGCTGCGCGAACAGTATGAGGAGGAGCAGGAGGGCAAGGCTGAGCTGCAGAGGGCAATGTCCAAGGCCAACAGCGAGGTGGCCCAGTGGAGGACCAAATACGAGACGGATGCCATCCAGCGCACAGAGGAGCTGGAGGAGGCCAAGTATGTTCTAGACTTAGTTAAAATGGAAATATCCCTGTTAACCAAGTGCATCTGCTATAAGCGCTATATGGGAAAATGTCCATTGCTCCAAAAACAAAATTTAAAAACAATGGAAAAAACACGCATGAACGCAAACCAAAGCAAGACAGACAATCTGGCAGTGCAGGAAAAGAATTAAGCTAGAGGGCAAAAAGAGAAAGCAGGTAAGGCAAGAGGAAGCTGAACGACTATTTTCAAAAGGGGGTATTTTGGGCATCATTCTATCTATAAAGGTGTAGACAGAGTAAGAGTTAACTGTATTGCCCTGTGCCTCTCCTTCCTCTCAGCCACTAATGGAAAAATTGTTCGAAGATGTTAGGTATGTAAGGGAAAAATAACCAAGATTTCAAAGCATAGCTCGTCCTTCTGAGATGTAAAAACATGGCTATTTGTAGGGGAACAAAGACATATACTATTAAAGACTAAAAAGAAAACATAAATTCTGCAATAAGAAAGGAAACACATGGTTTCAAAAAGGACCAAATATTCAATGCAATCAACAGTTCGAGATGCAACTGTGAAGAGGGAGAATCTTGACCAGAAGAAACCTACTCATTCAAAAGGTTTCAGAAGGGAGCTAGTCGTTTATCCCGTGACAAGTGTACAACCATGTGGTTGGAATCATGTTTGGGTGGATGCCTTAGAGGAGATTTTCAGTGGAGCTCACAAAGCAAAATTGGCATTGATTTGGAAAAGTTTATTTTTATTAAAGGATTAATGGAAAGCCAGGAAAAATAAGGGAGGGACACAATTAGCCAAAATCAAGCATATTTGGTAATGAATTTGAATTCATTTGAATTCAATTCATCCAACATTTGAGTACTTAACATGTGTGACAGTCTTGCAAAGATTAGCAAGATACACACTCTACCTTCTGGAGATGAAAATTCAGTGGAGGCAAGACATACGTAACAGTAATTCAAGACAGATATTAATATTTTACAGAGAAGGAATAAACCAGTGACCTTAATGGGTAAAATGTTGGCTTGGGCTGATCACAGATGGCCTTAAAACCAGACTATGAAGTGTGGTGATGTTGAAATTTGGACTGTTGTCAGCATTTAGTTTGCAGGAGTGGGAATGAGTCAACACAGAACTAGGCCTACAAAACAAGCTTGAAGAGCAGACTGTTAGGAGTCTGGTTGTGGAAAGCACTCTTTTGTACATACCTGGAAACTTCCAATTCTGCTGATGGCCTTCACTTCTATTGTCCTTATTTCACCTTTCAGGAAGAAGCTGGCCCAGCGTCTACAGGATGCCGAGGAGCACGTAGAAGCGGTGAACGCCAAATGTGCCTCCCTGGAGAAGACGAAGCAGCGGCTCCAGAATGAAGTGGAGGACCTGATGATCGACGTGGAGAGAACAAACGCGGCCTGCGCGGCCCTGGACAAGAAGCAGAGGAACTTCGACAAGGTACCTTGTGCTGCAGCCTCTGCCTTGGCATTCAACACGG
Organism: Panthera onca; assembly: GCF_046562875.1. Classification (NCBI taxonomy): domain Eukaryota; kingdom Metazoa; phylum Chordata; class Mammalia; order Carnivora; family Felidae; genus Panthera; species Panthera onca. The sequence goes on along the minus strand of NC_138352.1, from coordinate 21,116,748 downwards.
GACCAAAGCCTGCTGCCTTCAGTGGCCTTATTCCAACTATCTGAAAGAGCTGTTCTTGGGAGCTCCTGCTCCATGGCAGGTGGCAGTGGGGGAGGACAAGTCCTGTGGTTTCTACTTTTTTCATTCATAACTACTTGTCAGTCTCAGGTCATCCCAACTCTGCCTGTCAGCTGCCAGAATAGATGGTTCTCATATCCCATCAAACTCTCTCCATTAAATTTCTTGACTGCCCTTTGCCCTGCAGATCCTGGCAGAATGGAAACAGAAGTATGAAGAAACTCATGCTGAACTTGAAGCTTCCCAAAAGGAGTCCCGCTCCCTTAGCACAGAGCTGTTCAAGATTAAGAATGCTTATGAGGAATCCTTAGACCAACTTGAAACCCTGAAGCGGGAAAATAAGAATTTGCAACGTGAGTACATTTTAATCTCCTTTAACCAAAGATTTGAAAAAATGTTTTCGTTCACTGAACAAATTTTTTATATCTCTGTTCACCAACAGAGGAGATTTCTGACCTTACTGAGCAGATTGCAGAAGGAGGGAAACGTATCCATGAACTAGAAAAAGTAAAGAAGCAAATTGAACATGAAAAGTCTGAACTTCAGGCTGCTCTAGAGGAGGCAGAGGTAGACATTTTATCATACATTCTAAAAACAATTACAAGGGGAATTAGAGTCTATTGCATGTAAAATTGATGAAATTCTTGAATCAAGAGAAAAGAAAAGTAATTCTCACTCTGTGTACTACATATGAGGATGGAGACTTGACTATGCATGCAACTAACACACAGGTGTTAGTCAGAACTGTGTTAGACACCAAAGGAACAAAAACAAGTAAGTTAAGGTCCCTGCCCTCAAGGGAATGATCGAGCTGGGGAGACAGAAATATATAAAACCAACAACACATTGTAGAAATTTCTGTAACGAGGGAACAAAGATGTCTTATGGTAGCAAAAAAGTAAGAACTAATTCCTATTTCTAGAATACCATAAACTTCCATTCCCTAACGTCACCCCTTGCTGTCATTAAAGGCATCTCTTGAACACGAAGAGGGAAAGATCCTGCGCATCCAGCTGGAGTTGAACCAAGTCAAGTCTGAAATCGACAGGAAAATCGCTGAAAAGGATGAGGAAATTGACCAGCTGAAGAGAAACCACATCAGAGTCGTGGAGTCGATGCAGAGCACCCTGGATGCTGAGATCAGGAGCAGGAATGACGCCATCAGGCTCAAGAAGAAGATGGAGGGAGACCTCAATGAAATGGAAATCCAGCTGAACCACGCCAACCGCATGGCTGCAGAGGCCCTGAGGAACTACAGGAACACCCAGGGCATCCTCAAAGTAAGTGGGTTCGAAAAAGGGCCCCAAGGGGCTTGGGGAGACTGCAGCCCTGAGAACGAGGTGTCTCAACGATCGTTCATTCCACAGGACACCCAGCTGCACCTGGACGACGCGCTCCGGAGCCAGGAGGACCTGAAGGAGCAGCTGGCCATGGTGGAGCGCAGGGCCAACCTGCTGCAGGCTGAGATCGAGGAGCTGCGGGCGACCCTGGAGCAGACGGAGAGGAGCAGGAAAATCGCAGAACAGGAGCTCCTGGACGCCAGTGAGCGCGTCCAGCTCCTCCACACCCAAGTGAGTATAACAGAAGAGTGAAAAATACAAAGGAATGAAAATGAAATTCTTGCTCATATCGTAGCTTTATCTCAGAATGTACTCACAGTGTTTTATGGAGGATAACGTTTAAAACATTTAATATTTGTGGGTTAGTAATATTTATCTGTACTGTGACATCCGAAGTTGATTGTCGTTCAAAAATATATTGTCATCTCAGATAACTTATTGAACAAGGAGGGATACTAATTACTTAATTAACTAGCCTGTGAGTTCATTAGAAGTCTGGCATCCCAACTTTGCTCTCATATACTAAATATTTCTAAATTTGTTATTTTAACAGAACACCAGCCTGATCAACACCAAGAAGAAGCTGGAGACAGACATCTCCCAGATCCAGGGAGAGATGGAAGACATTGTCCAGGAAGCCCGCAACGCAGAAGAGAAGGCCAAGAAGGCCATCACGGATGTGAGCAGAGGGCAACACAGTGGTGCTCGAACTTGAATCCCGATGCGCCAGCCCAGCTCTCAACCGGTTTTGTTTCACTGCTAACAGGCGGCCATGATGGCCGAGGAGCTGAAGAAGGAGCAGGACACCAGCGCCCACCTGGAGCGGATGAAGAAGAACCTGGAGCAGACGGTGAAGGACCTTCAGCACCGTCTGGATGAGGCTGAGCAGCTGGCCCTGAAGGGCGGGAAGAAGCAGATCCAGAAACTGGAAGCCAGGGTGGGTCTTCTGATGGCACATTTCCTCATTCCAGTCCAGGGCATTTTGAGGACCTAGTGCTGCTGGATGAGTGTGGCATACAGAGATGGAATGAGACACATTCCTTGCTGCCAAAGAGCTTTTAAGGGGACAATTAGACTAGGGCATGAAACCTAGATATAAAACAGAGTGAAAGAAGCACCACAGGTCGTTTGAAGAAGCAGAAATCCGTTGAGTGAATGGATCACAGTAAATGTCTTTTTTTTTTTTTTTTTTTTTTTTTTTTTACAGTAAATGTCTTTAAAATGTCCACGTTTTTACAGGTACGCGAACTTGAAGGAGAAGTTGAAAGTGAACAGAAGCGCAATGTTGAAACTGTCAAGAGTCTACGCAAACACGAGAGAAGAGTAAAGGAACTCACTTACCAGGTAAGGAAAATGGCCTGTCTAGGTTTTCACCCTAGTTTGCAAGGGATCAAAAAGCAAATGTACAACAAAATGTGATGGTGTTTGTACTCTCAAGAGACTCACTCTTAAAAATATTATTTCAGACTGAGGAAGACCGCAAGAATGTGCTCAGGCTCCAAGATCTCGTGGACAAACTGCAAGCGAAGGTGAAAGCTTATAAGAGACAAGCTGAGGAAGCGGTGAGTTCCAAACCCCTTGGAGTGACTGAGCAGCCTCTGGTCTCAGATATGGCAGAACCAACTTCATTTAAGGGATGAAAGAAAAGGAGGGTATGGTGAGGAAGGATCAAAGGAAAATGGTCAATGACATTCTAAAGAATGAGAAGAAACCAACCACTCAAGGAGCCAGGGAAGATGGTTCCAGGGAAGGGCAACAGCAACAAAATGCTTTTGAGTGGAAAAGAGTCTGGTTCAAGGAACAGAAAGAACCACGGAGAGAGCAGTAGAGAAGAGGCAGTAGAGTGAGGTAGGAAGCAGATCACAGGGTCTTCTAGGCCCTGGTAGGAAGTCTGGATTGTATTCCAAGTACAGTGGGACCCTGGGAAGCCACAGGAGGGTTCTGAACTGCTCAGTCATGCCTGGGCTTATACTCTTTAAAGTATATTTTGGCTACTTTGTGGAGAATGGACTGTTGGGTAACACAGGCAGTACCAGGAGACATTTTATGAGGCTTTCCAGGAGGTCCCATGGCTTGTGTTACAATGGTGGTGGAGCAGACAGAGTGGAGAGACTCAAGACACATTCTGGAGGGAGAAACTACTGGATATGCTAAAAGGTCGCCCTTGGTTGGCGAGAGAGAAAGGAAATCAAAGGCAATTCATCAAGTCTGTGATTTGAATAACCAGGTGGATGGCACAGCAAGGACTAAAATGCGGAACTAAGAGAGGAACAGATTCACAGGGCAAGAAAGAAACAGGAATTCTGTTTTGGAAACAATGAAATACCACTGTATACATAAGTGAAGGTGACAAGTAAGCAGTTAAATATTAAGCCTGGAGCTCAGAAGGTCCCGCTTATGTTCAAACCACTGAGCTCAGAAGATCTTGGTTATGTTCAAATCAGCAGATTCTTGGCACTCCACCTTATCTCACTTCTCTAGCCTATGATTTATCTTAAATAATAAATAATGCTGATTTCCTAAGTATTTAAGTATGGGTATATATATATATATATATATATACCTACTTATCACAAATTAGTTCCTTTGTCCATGAATGTTTTTCATTTTTCTGCTGACCTCTAAGGTCTGGGGCAGGGAGTGGGCGCGGGTTGGGGGGGGGGGGGGTGGTGACAGAGAGACTTAACATGTCTCTCTGGCTCTTACTTTCCTCATCTATAAGAGGAAGATCTGAGGTTTTTTTCAAGCTCTGTTATTTAGTGATTCTAAGTTTTATTCACTTCAAAATTTGAATGCCACATTATGGACAGCTGTCAATGAGCCTTTTAAAAAAGGACAATTACTAAAGACTAAACCCGAACTGGCCTTCCCAAACTCACTGATTATCTGTTCAAACATAATCAGAGACTACTCAAAACTATTTTAAGAAACAAGTTTTCTTTAATTTGTAAACTGCATTAAGTTGCAATAATTTATATTCAACAAGCAATAATTTATACTCCAGGCTATTAGCTCAGTATAACACAGGTGGTGTACCTGCATTTTTAGAAGGTTTGGTTTCATTCACCAGACTCAGGGGGACAAAAAGTTTGGAAAACTGACATATTTAGTAATGGCTCTAAGATGTTTACATGTTAAAAAGGAGAACTTTTAGAAATCCTGGTGGCAAATGTCACCTGTCCCTCCTTGTTATCCATGAGTTCAAGAAGCATGCAAGGAAAATTAAAAATAAAAAATAAAATAAAAAAATAAAAAAAAATTCAAGAGCATTTCTCTAGGTTTTTTTTAAAAAAAAAAGGTTTACTAGAGTGAAGTCTTTTAAAAAGAAATTTGAGACCCATTGACCTAAGAAACTAGAAATCCTGACCTTTTTTCCCTCCTAAATGCATTTCCATTCATTCTCAGGAGGAACAATCCAATGTCAACCTCTCCAAATTCCGCAAGCTCCAGCACGAGCTGGAGGAGGCCGAGGAACGGGCTGACATTGCCGAGTCCCAGGTCAACAAGCTGCGGGTAAAGAGCCGGGAGGTCCACACGAAAATCATAAGTGAAGAGTAATTCAACCAAATGCTGAAAAGTGACCAAAGAAATGCACAAAATGTGAACATCTTTGTCACTCTGTTTTCTACTCCAGATTTTTGCAGATAAAAAATTTATCCGCAAATAACTTGTGAGTCTCTCTTTCCACACACCCCCCCCCCCACCGCCCCCATGTCAATTAATCTTTTTCTGCATCAAGAAGAGAAGGAAAGAGATTTTGCTTATATCTTATGGAGAAGGATTTAGTCACCAAGAATAAAATAGGATAGGAACAGCCAGGCCAATCCGTGTTGGTAAATGCCCTAAACCCCCCTTGTCCCTGGGGAGGGGGGAGCAGGTGAAACTAGAGGTGGGCATTAGGTGTACACAACATGGAACATCTGATAAGTCTCACTTGGTAAAACATCAGCTAGCTATCAGAGAGGCTGATTTCTATTAAGGAAGTAACTTATTTTCTTCATAAGATGGTAGGAAATTCTTGATCCCAAGATTGAGTAGAAATAAATTAAAACACTAATTAGCTACATAAAATAAGTGAAAATATAAAACGTTTGGATTAGACCCTCAACAATATTAATAATGCAAACTCTCCACTATAACTACGTGAACTATTAATTTGGGATTAGGGATTCCTTGAGAGAGAAATATTCTGTAGATTTTCTAGTCCTTTTTAAATATAAGAGATTTTTTTGTTTTTTGCCACTGTGATGTGTTTAGTTACTTGTTTTCCTGAGTTCCTCCCTCGTTGTGAAACGAGAGTTAAGAATGAATATATTTGCAGTATTTGTGCTCATTCTGGAAAGTTCGGTATCTCTTACAAGGCATTCTCCCAGTACTTCTGACAGCAGTGGAAGGCCAATTAATCTTTTTTTCAGTCAGTTCCCCCTTCTCATTATTTTCTCTCTGGCTTGCGACGCTGTGCCTTTCTACCATGCTGCAGCAATTGTCCTCATCATGATTAGAATTGGTATCACTACCAGGGAGTTACATGTGCTGGAGGTGGCATGGGCCTCCTCACCTCATTTTTAATAGACAAGGAGCAAGTAAAATAGCAAGTATCTTGTCGACCAGGAATGTAACAAAAGAACATACAAGAACCATACACCTCTTAAAAAAATTTTTTTTTAATGTTTATTATTTTTGAGAGAGACAGACAGAGAGCAATCAGGGAAGGGGCAGAGAGAGGAGACACAGAATCCGCAGCAGGCTCCAGGCTCTGAACTGTCAGCACAGAGCCCGATGTGGGGCTCGAACTCACAGACCGTGAGATCATGACCTGAGCTGTAGTCGGCCACCCAACCGACTGAGCCACCCAGGTGCCCCAAGAACCATACACCTATTTAAAAAGAACAATACCAGATTACTTTTTTTTTTTTTTTTTAACTATCTAGTCAGTTAAATTATCCGGCTGCACTCCTCTGGACCTCAGCTCCTGGGGGAAATCTCTCTGGGTTGATATGCACCTTCACTTTTTTTTTTCTACTGAGCCTTAGAGACAAGTGTTCATCCCAATGCTGCATCCTGAGCTGTACTATAAATTAAAATCTACCCTTCCCTGATAGCAATGCTCCCCTGGAAGCTCTCCTAACAGGTGACCTTTACTCTCTCAGGCTCTGAGAACTTAAGTTCTTAAGGAGCCCTGAGCTACAAGCAATATCCTGCCTCCATCCCCAGTGCTGCTTATCCTCTTGTAGAGAGTTCTTCCTTCTTTGAGATTCCTGCTGGTCCGCTTATCCCCCACACCTGCTGCGGTCCTTGACTGACTTCCTTCAGTACGATTTTGGCCCTTCTTCTCTGATCACCCAATTTTTCCCACATTCCTGGGAGATTTCCTCATCCATATGGATGATGTCTCTAGTCCAGTGACTCCCATCCTCCACTGCCTTCTCCTCCCCTGCACCTCGTCCACAGTCCCACTCTGGAAAAGGCCCCAACATCACACTCACCAAATCAAGCACCACCTTTCTGATCTTCCAGCTTGCATGTTGCCCTATCCCTAATCTAACATTCTTATTTAACCACACTGTACCTCCAATAACCTCTGACCTTTTATTTCTTCCATATTCATCAGCCCCTTTTGCTCTTCCAAGCAAGCAAAAATTCATAATCTTTTGTCCACTCTCTTCACAAAACCCCAAACTTGCTTGCCATCTCCTATCCCCTGCCACACTCAAGTGGAAAGAAACCAAACCTGAATGAATGCAACAGTTCACTACTCCACATTTCCAAGGAGATGGTACCAGTATAAATTCCCAATCACGGACCCCGCTGGGCCTTCGGTGCTGGAGTTTTGCAGTCAACTTGCTCAGTCCCTCTAGTTCTATTTCAGATCTCTGCTCTCCTCAAATCTCCATTCCCTGCCTTTGGCCCCATGAGGTGACCTCACATCCTGCTTAAAAGAAAAACTAGGTGTTCTCAGATGCCAGTGGCCTCCCATTTCTGCTGCCAAGCCATATTCATCCTTCGAATGTGGAGGTCGCTCCTCCAATTTAAATTCAGGGCCGCCTCATCTGCCTATTCTAAATCTCATCCCCTCCCCCCTTCTCAGAATATACAGTGGACACTCCTTTTCTTCCACCTTCTTCTCAATATCTTCCACTCTACTGCATCCTATCTTAAAACTCTCACTTGACCCAATTCTTCACTCTAGTTCCTTTCTCATGTCTCTACTTTCTGACAAAATCTCTCAAAACTGTTACATATACACATTGCTGCCTTTCCTCACCTCCTCCTCAGCTCACTCCAGGCTGGTGTTTGTTCCCTCCACTGCACCTAAATGGATCTCACTATGATCCTCAGTGACGTCTTTATTGCTAAATCGAATGGACACTTCCCAATCTTTAATCACCTCAACCTCTCAATTGCATGTTACACATCTGACCATTCTCTTTTATGGAAATGTATTCTTCCCTTCATTTCCAAAACTCTGACCTGCTTTGGTGTCCTTCATAGCTCCAGCTCTCCAGCCTCTCTCATTCTCCTTCATCATCTCATCTGCCTCTGTCTAACCATCAGAAGTTTTTCTTCTGAAGTTCTTCTGAAGAAGAAGGAAGTTTTCTTTTGTGAACTCAATGTGATGTGACCCAAGTTTCCATCCTAGGCCCCCTTCTCCTCTCAGTTTACATTTCTCCTTGGATGATCTCACCTGCTCCCTTGGTTTCTATTACCATCCATAACGTATGGATTCCAAATTTACACCCCAACTCTAGTTCTGTACTCTGAACTCCAGGCTTAATGTCTCTGCTAATAGAAACTTTAAACTCAACGTGGCCAAAATTAATTCATGACCATAGCCTCCAATCCTTTAGCCTCTCTTGTATTCCTGCACTGTTCCTTATCACAGCACATGGCAACGGTGATCATTCAGTTCCTCAACCTAACTATTTAGGAACCAGCATTGAGACCGACCAACCTGTCCTTCACTCACCCATATCCAATCGGTCATCATGTTTTTTTCTTCACTGCCCTTAAATATCTTTCAAGACCATCAACTCTGTCTTTTCCACCATGTTCCCCATCCAAACTGCCATCATCTACTGCCTGGTCTCCCACACATCTACTCTTCTTTCCTGAGTCTAAACCATTCTGACAGAATCTAAACTACAGCCAGTGAGAGCTTTCTAAAAACAATACACTGGCCACATCACTGTCCCACTTAAAGTCACCCCTCTTTTCTCGTAGCATAAAGATTAAAATCCTGAGGATTGCCCTCGCCTACCCTGTAAGCTCCACCTTGTGATACACTCTGCCTTCCTCTTGTGTGTCTCAGCCTCACTGATCTCCTTTTTAGTTCTAGGGACATACTCTGAGCCTTCTCACCTGCCTTGGCTTCAAGGACCCTCTCACTTCTTACCTCTATACTTCGACTAGCTAGGGCCTATTCATCCTCTAAATCTGAGCTTAAATTTCACTATGTTAAGAAAAAGACCTAGACCCTCCCGAATAGGTCTGATTTCCCTGTTGTATACTCTCTTTACTTATCACTTAACTAAACTGCAAATAAGTAATGTCATTCTCCCTCATTAAAATGGATGCTACATGAAGCATATATAGGTTTGGGGTCTTTCTTATTCACCCGTATATCCCTCCACTTGACATTGTGCCTTGACCAGAGTATCTGCTCAATAATGACGTTTTGGAAGTATGAATGAATGAAAGTTTCCATACCTTTGAATTTGCTGCCTGCATGCCCTCCCCTTCTTATCCATCTGACAAATGTTTACCCATTCCTTAAGTCTCAGCTTCGACATGGTTCCCTTTAAAGCCTTATTTAAGAGTCAAAGCATCCCCTGATAAGTGTTCTAGGACCTGCAGGTGGACGGAAATGTTCCTTTCCTGTACTTTCATCTCACTGTCCTATTCTCCTCACTTCTGCTGCTGCCTCTGACCATCATACTCTCGCCTCCTCTTTTGTAAGTGCACCCTACTTATCCTTCAAGGGCACTGGCTCCAAGCAACCATCCCTAATAGGAAGAAGAATCTCTCTAGAGCAATTACCTATACCTTCTCCTGTTCAATTATCCCTTCCTGTCTTCTCTTTCCCACCGAGATATTCTACCCCGTCTTATCTCTTATGTTCAGTTACTGCACCCTGGCCATGTGTCCTTCACAGTCACAGTATTTTGTCTTAACTCTCTCGTCCAGTTATTTCATCCTTTCTTATCTCTCTGCTCATTTATTGCATCCTGTCTGATCTCTTCTGCCCAGTTATTCCATTCTGCCTTATCTTTCCCGCCTAGGTATTGCATCCTGTCTGATCTCTCCCATTCATTTTTGCACCCTGTATTATCTCGCCTGCTCATTTATTGCATCCTGTCTTCTCTTCCCCTCATTTATCGCATGTTTTCTTATCTCTCCTCTTCCATTACTGTATCCTACCTTGTCCTTCCCATTCAGTTATTGCATCCTGTCCTTTCTCTCTCTTTCCCTCTCATTTATTGCATGCTTTCTTGTCTCTCCCCTTCAATTACTGCATCTTGTCTTATCTCTTCTGCTCAGATGTTCTATCCTGCCTCATGGCTCCTGTTCAGTTAATGCACCCTGTCTCTCTCTCCTCTTCAATTCTTGCAATCTGTCTGATCTCTCCTGTTACCCAAGGCAATTCCAGAATTTAGATTGATTAGTCTGGTTTACTCATTTAAAGAAAAAGAGTTGTATTTATTCACATTTTACTTCTGAATTTTGCCCAACTACAATATATATTTAGGGAAAAAATAGTTTCTTAAAACTTTTCTCTTACTTTCAACAACTTCAAAACCAATGGGCAACTGTTTACACAGTGACATTTATAGAAATGCAAAACATCCACAAACAACCAGCACAGGACTACTAAAAGATTTACTTCATTTCCCCTACACAACTGCCTCTTACTTCTTTACAATTATCTCTTGTTGATATCCTGCCACTTGGGAATATAATATATTCTCCTCCTACCAGTACTTCCAATTGTGTAGAAGATACCAGCTATCAGCACGGACGGCAACGCTTTATTGGTACTTGTTTTCTGGAATAGGAAACTTAGCACCATACGTAAGACTTGAACAGAAAAACGATCCTAGACGTGTGTCTTGCTGTCTAACTGGAACTAAGAAGGACAGAGAATTTGAAAAGATTTAAGTTAAAATTAGATTTGTCCCACTGATTTACTTTTATTATAGTTCACCAATACATGGGAAAATAGATTGTCAAATATTAATTATTAATGTTGCCTGCATGGTGGGGACAGCACAAGACTTCTTACACATAAGAGTAGGAATGTCAGCTAATACCTGGCGGGGAGCAAGAGTGAGCCAAACAAGTACATACCAAGCCCTGGGAATCAGGGAGTCCCTAAAGAATGAAAGAGAATAATTAGAAAGAGCTGAATGATTCTGTCTCCCCATTCTTTTCCCATCTAGACTTGCTTCCCCAGGAATCTGTGTGCATCTGAGTTAATTTTAACACCTAGTAGGTGCTCCTGTATTCACTCTATTCAAGGAAGTGGAAAGGTGTAGACGGCTAGAAGGGGTGGGTGATAAGCGAGCAAAACTTACGTGTCGTGTAGGGACAAATTATTGATGTGCTCCCAAGACAGAATTTCTGAAAAACATCTTCAAGGCTCTCCCTACATGCTGTGGCACAGAAAACACAAGTCTCTACATTTCTCTATCTCTTTAGCATCACGTACTTTGCATAGATTTGTGTATCATGGGGTAGTTTGCTTATGGCATCCTGGTTTTGATATGCTGGCTTGGTGGGCAAGGTTATGGCATATTCAACAGCAGGACAACATAACACCACATGCAGTTCTCATAAAATGCAGCTTTCACAAAATGTAAATCAGTAATTTGACGGGAGGTCTCTCATTTATCATTCTGTTAGCTGTTTACTTCTGGCATAGCTTTCATTTTGTCAGTAAAATCACTAAAAAAACATGGAATCTCGGAGTTGGGGGACACTAGAGGCTGTAGAGCTGGTGACTAGGTGACAGTCTCGGGGGCGGCCCTGCCTGGGCCGAGTCTCCGCTCCACCACACACACTAGCTATGTGATCCTGGGCAATTTATTGCACCAGACTGCAGCTCAGTCCCTTTTCAGTAGACAGCATAATGGCATTTTCTACTCTTGAAGTTTGCATGAGGATCAAATGAGGCAAATCAAATACTGAGAATATACACGTGGCTCTTGGTAGACACTGAAGATACGGACCTATTTTTCCTTCACTCACTTCCCCACAATTGTCCCTGCTTGGAATGCTCTTCATTCAGATCTCTTCAGAGGTAATTCTTTCACATGATTCAAGTCTTGGTTCAAAGAAGTCTATCTTGCTTGCCACACCAATGTGGCCCCCTGCCTACAGTAATCTCTACCTTGTTACTCTAACTTACACTTCTCATAGCACGTCACATAGAATAAAAAATACATCTTTAACTTTTTTTTGAATGAATTCATCGTATCCACCACCCCCTTCCATCAAAATGTCAATTCCAAGAGAGCACGGACTCCTTTTTTTAAACTCTTGTATGTCTGCCCAATAAATACCAATGAAATGAATAAATACCACTATGGAAAGCATTTCTACACATGATAATGAGTAAAAAACCAAGTTGAAGACCATCAGCATATATAATCCCATTTGTATAAATAAATATACATATATACACCCTACACATTTATATACAAATATGATATATTTGTATATAATACACTATATATTTGCATGTGTAGAAAATTAGCTCTGGGGAATAGTTTCAGGTAGCTGAGTATATAGTCATCACTGCCCTTGTCATGATCAAGATCTGTACATTCACAAAAATCTCAACCTCAAGCATCCCATTCAGTCTCTGCACAAATTACCAAAGCATACAAGGAGAAATAAATAATCTGAATAGATGCACATCTATTAAAGAAATTGAATCAATAATTAATAAGCTTCTAAAACAGAAATCATCACGTTCAGATAATTTCACTGGTGAATTCTACCTAAGATTTAAGGAAAAATAATATCAATTCTCCACAATGTCTTCAAGAAAAAAGCAGAGGGAGCATTTTCTAACTCATTCTATGGGGCCAGAATGACCTTACTATCAAAACCAGATAAAGATATTACAAGAAAGAAAAACTAGTTCAGTGTCTCTTATGAACATCGATGCAAAATTCCCCAACAAAATATTAGCAAATCAAATCCAACCACATATGAAATAATCACACATCACCACCAAGCGGGATTCATTCCATTCAATCTCTAACACCGCCTCTTCTTCCAGCTCACCTACTCCAGATATCCCATCATCTCCATTGACCCCTACCACTTTTTCATTGTTCTGATATGTTCTTTCACCTCCTTCTTTAACCAGGCCTAAATTTCATGGCCCAACATTATAATAACTCACTCGAAAAGATTCTTAACTCCGTTGGCCTTCTCTCTAAATTTCACTTGCCTGACAAAGTCTCACCTTGGTTAAACCCAGATTCTCTATGGCTACATCCAAGCATCTGAACTTGCTGGAGAAAAACAGATCCGCTAACCTGGTCTCACTTTAACTACAAGATTATAACTCAGTACTCCTGGGCGAGCCTCTCCCTCTTCAAAGAGAACACGTCACACCTTCTCTCTGTATACCCACTACATCTCCTTCAACTGCCCTCACTCTCAGCCAGTGACCTTGCCTCATACTTCACTGAGAAAACAGAAGCAAGCAAATAGGAACCCCCTCATCTTCCCACCATCAAATCTATCAGCTAACCTTCATCTCGCTCTCACTCTCCGTCTTCTTTCCTAACCCTAACCCTTGTCCATGTTCCCATCAGAGCCTCTGGACTCCCGTCCCCCTTGCCTTGCCGCTCACAATAATTCCCTCTTCTCCTGTGTCATCAGTTTGTATTAACTCTACAGAATCCTCATCATCAACACAAATATGCTTAGTCTCTCCCCTTTTTTAACAAACTTTCCCTGGACCCCATGTCTGCCCCCAGGCATCACTGTATTTATTAGCTACCCTTCTCAACAATCCTTTTGTTCTCTGGCTTTTGTTATGGGACATAATACTTGCCCCTAGCTGTTGAATCACCCCCAGGTTTTGTTCTCAGAGAACACAGGTACTATAAAACAAAGGATGCTGTGTCCCTTCCAGATTCTAAATTCCTGACCCTCAAAATCCATAGGCATGATAAAATGTTTGTTTTAGGCCATCATCTGGGGCAGTATGGTAAGTCAGCCACACTAACAGGAACACGGCCCAAGCCACCATTATGATCCATCTACACTGTGGCAGTGAGTAGCCTGCTGCCTCTCCTTGGCCTCCCCTTGCTGCCCTGCAATCTACATTCAACACAGGCACCAGGGTGGTTCTTTTAAATCTTCAGTCAGACTACACTGCCCCCCTTCCTAAAATTCTCCTCTGGCTCTCCATCTCATTCAGATTAAAAACCAAGTCCTGACATGGTCTCACAAGCTCCTACGTTAACTGACCCTTCCCACTCCGTCTGCCGCCACGCTACCCCTTGTCCCCTGACAGTGTGCTTCTGTTTCAGGCTTCTTCACTGATCCTTCAACACTTTAGGGTACTCCAGCCTCAGGACCTTTACATTTTCTGTTCTCTCTGTCTGAAATATTCTTCTTCTAGATACCCACATTGCTTGTTTCTTAACTTCCCTCAAGCTTCTATTCAAATGTCTGTCACCTTCCATGAAAAGCCTTCCAAGATCGCCCACCTTGGTACAGTTCTCCCTTTCCCCCTTACTCGGTTTTATTGTTCCTTTTAGCATGTAGTGTCATCTGGCGTACTACATGCTGACTTCTTTGTCTGTGTATGTCCACCCCCATTGACTGAAGCATGAGCTTGGCCAGTTTGGGTAATTTATTGGTACACAGTGGACATTTAGGAAGTATGTGTAGAGTAGAAAAGCGAGTGAATGACTCTACCCACACCCTGGAATGAGAATTCTGCTCAGTGTTATAAACAACCGACTTAAAATGAATATGCAACTTCTCTTCAACAGTGATGATGCATTGGGAGTCCCAGACAAATTTTTAAAAAGACAAACAACAAATGTGACTTGCCGAATCTCAAGGGGTTTCGTTGAGGCTGTGCTGCTATGCCAGATACCACAGAAGCTAGGACTGGGTGCCAACTATAATTTTTGGACAAAATTCATCTAATAAAACCATAAAACAACAATAATAATCTTGTTCGCTGACATTTCCTAGCCACCATCTCTCTGCGGTCCTTTACTACCATCTGGACTCCCGTGGTACATTCAGGAGTGTCAGCATGTCATTGTGACCTTTACTTGGAATTACAAAACGTCTGCTTCAGCAGCCCCTGGTGACACTGTTCTAAGCATCTTACATATGTGTAGGTATGTGTGTGTGGGTGTATGTCTGTGGGTGTGTATATTTAAGAATTAAGTGATTATATATAACCTCCAATAATAATCATCTGTAATGCCTTTATTACTCATAAAGGCAGTTTATACTGTAGATTGTTTACATAGCCTAATTTAATTCATACAACTCTATAGGATAAAGGGAATCTCAGGTTTTCACTAAATTTATGCTTTTAGTAGATGAAGGAGTCCAAGATCACAGAATCCTATAACATTTCCAAATCTGCAAGGATAATGGGGGGACACGCAAGGGAGAAGCTCTTATCCAAACTGCTTAAACACAGCATCCAAATCACAAAGAACCACACAGATACAAGAAGGCTTAGCACTGTTTTCCTGTATTTCCTGTTCACACAGTCCTTAGAGAAGCAGGTATAAGGGAAAGGCCTCTCCCTCATTCAGCGCTGCTACTCTTCTGTCCTTGTCCAAGCTCTGCAAGGTTCTCTGACCCATTCCTGGTGGTCTATGCCAGTCTCCACAAGACCCCTGCCCCGTTTCAGAGCTTTCAAGATCTGGATGATCAGTCGGTCTCTGCAGTTTGTCAAAGCTCTGTGTTTTAGGTACAGTCCTCACTAGCTATAGTTGCATAACTCAGCCTGTGTCTTGGTCCCATCCACAGTGTCTTCTTCTATCTTTTAGTTCTAAAAGTGGTGGGTGTGCTTGATAATATAGTTATTATGTCTAGAATTTAGGTACCAAGTTCCAAAAGAAGTAAAAATAAATGAGTTGTGAAAATCTTAACATAGAAAAAAATCAGAAGACATTTCCTCTTTCTTAGACCCCCAACATTTTGTGTACATTGCTGAACTTCTGAGAGTCATTTCCACAGAGATTTTTTAGAAAATAAAAATAATGTCTGCCTTCCACAGGATTGTATCAAAAGAAATTTTAAAAAAAGTATAAAAGATTCAGTCTGTTAATGTGTTAAAGAGAAAATTCTAACTCAATAGGATGCATAAAAATAGTGATCACATTAATCAGTAATTTAAGCTAGCAGATGATAGTAAAAAATATCACATCGGATCTCAGGGACACACTTAGAGTAGATAGATTTCCCGTCATATTCGGCAACAGCTGTGTATGTGGCAAAACCACCAAAACCCAATTTACAAGTATCATGGGCATATGGCATACTCCCACTCATCTTCTCAATCCACAAGAGTTTTGTGGATACCACGTCTTTCCTCCCACCTTAAATCAAAGTATGTAGTACCCACCTCATTAGGGCTACAGCTAGTCATGAGGATTTGCCCGTGAACTAGGGACGCATGTCTGTGTCTCCTTCCATTATGCAGGGGAAACACGCGTGACCACCACACGGCATCCTGGTGTCCCCTCAGTGAAAACAAATGAGCTGGACGTAGCCATGGCAAGTTCTTCAGAAAAGGAACAGAAGTGTTTATATCTGTTCTAAATCCCTTATGAGGCCTGCACTGGTCTATCGCCACTGCCTAACCTGACAATTCGTTTTCTCCATCATGTTTAGCTTTTCAGACTTTAAAAGCATCTATCGCCAGTGTTTCTAAAATCGGGACCCTGGCTAGGAATTTTCTGCCTTAATATCTATCACTCACTGCTTCCAAAGACAGTGTCAGATCTAAAATTCATCCCAGCTCCTTAATGGCTTTAAGTGCTAAAAACCAATTAGTCCTAAGTTCCTCACGTCCAGCTCGTTCTGTTGGACCAACTTTAGAGGCAGGAGAGTAAGTGGGGGCCTGGCTTTGAACTCCATGGTGAATGATGTAACAGCAAAGCTGGAGAAACAGCCTTAGAAGCCCTGAATCCCTGTCCCCTATCAAATGCCTATAAAGAACTCTAGGTTATCCTCTGTCAAATTATTTATAGGTGACAAGAAATATTTCTAATTATATCCATTCACAGCCACAGTCAGTGAATATTGTGCAAAGAGATTTGCCAAAAACGGTTTTGCCAAGTAGGTACCAGTTCGGACAGCTGAGGCGGCAGCTTGTGCTTGCAGAACAGTCTCTATAAAAGTGGAGCCCACATGCCTTGGTCCTGTCCTTCTTCAAAATTCCTCAAGGTATGTATAAGTGGAGGGCATCTGGCTGGTTCTACAGTCCTGGTGGTGAGGACCATTCACTTAAGGGAGATGGCTACTCTTTCCAAATTTTAATTTTTCTTTCCACAATTCCTAAGAATGACACGGTACACAATATAGTTACTTGTATTTTGTGATTAGGTGGAAAAAAGAAGAATCTACATTCTCTTAGTTTTTTTTTTCTTTCAACAGTAGTTGTCTGCTTTGAGCCTGCCACCGTCTTCATCTGGTAACACACGAGGTAAGAGTGATTTATTACTGCACTCTAAGCAACAAAGGGATCTCTACTGCTAAGTCCTAAAGAGCTACCATTTTATTTCCTGGTTTAGTGATGGGAATAGGGTAATACAAGGAGCAGCTGTTCTTTAAAAATGGCTTCGCGTAAAATATTGACTTTTCAGACCACTTACCCACGCGAAATTTAATGACTAGTCTCCTTCATGTGCTGTTAGCACTTCAGAAAGAATGCCAACAATCACGTGTAATATTCTAATGTGGACTGCTAGTCCAACTTAACCAGGAAAGCTGTATTATAGAGACCATTTGGTAAAATCAACAACACGTTGGTCGCGGAGGCAAAATTTCCAGGTGCCAATCCAGGCTTTTCACGAGCTCTGGCTGCCCGAGGGAAGCCAGTTGGTTTTACAGGTCTTTAAATACAGTGTACCGCGGTGGAATTAGCACTGGTCCTGGATGTAGGGGAACAGGGCTCGTGCCCCAGCCCCGCCGTCACACCTCTGTGGTGCTGCATGACCCCTTCACCTTTCTGGGTCTTACTTTCCTTATCAGTAAAATGAGGACACCACATTCTAGGTGACTGCTAAGCTACTTCCCAGCTCTTGCCATCTATAACCTAAACCAGTCGTTTCCAAGTTCTCCTCCACAGAATCAAAACATTCAATGGACCTCCCCCCGACCAACTCCACATGTTGGGACCTGTACTTTTAGTATTATGTTAGAAAGATACATAATGATGAAAAACAGCTACACATTTAATACATTTTTAATTAGTTTATATTTAATGGGAAGCTATAGTCACTTAGACTTTCTAACAGAGAACACTGTTTGTTTGATGATGTTGCTTGCTCAAACTGGAGGCAATTATCGCTGTCCAGATGGATTCAAGAGTCCCCTGCAACAACCCTGAGGATCCTTGGGGGCTTGTGACCCCACAGGTCGGGAAACCACTGATCTCAGACATGAGACGGCAAGGGTGACTTCCTTTCTGTGTTCGGTGAATACACTGCATTACAGTAATCTCTACGTGGTAGTGTGCTGTTAATCCAAAATGGCCTTGTGTAAAAACACAGAAACAAAAAATAACATTAACAGGATAACATTTTTCCTTCGAAGAAAAAAACTGTTAAATATTTAATATTTGTCCCCTGGAAATATGTTGAAATTTCACTGGATCATCAAGAGGTTTTCATAGGTGTGAACGGGACTGATTTTAGAGCTAGAATATGTGGCAAATTCCACATCTAACATCTCAATCGCGAGGATGTTTAATGCAGATGACAAAATACCAAGACCCCTTCTGAAAAGCCCACCTGAGATGAAGGCTGCTGTTCTCACTGTCATTGACAACCAAGACACTGTTTTCCAGAAGCCAGCCCCTCTTCCTCTCCACAGAAGTCACCTTCTGTCACTGGTCGCTTGTCTCATCCTTGCCATCAAGGCAAGAGGATGTATTTTCTCACAATTAATTTGTCAGTGGGAAAAAAATTTTAAGTTCATTTTGGCTTGAAACTTTATACTGGCTATCCACTTCAGAAGAGATATTCAAAGAACTGGTTTTTGGGTTTTGTTTCGTATTTTGTTTTGTTTTGTTTTTAAAGGAAGAAGAAAGAGAGATCTGAAATAATAAGAATCAGATAAAAATAACTGGTATGCTGAAATCCAGCTAAAAACAAAGAGAATATAGACTAAAAATACACAAACGCTATGAAAATTTTTTTAATTAAAACGGTTTTCTAAAGTTATCTTCTGTTTTAATAACACTGCTTTCACATAATTTAAGAAGTGATCAAGGAGACTTAATTTTGGCTTAGGGAAAAATCATTTGTTGGATTTTCAACTTTCATTGCATTTACTTTTCCCTTTATTTACCTGATACCTAAATAATGCACTCCTAAACTGGGAGTTTATTTGTGCTTATTAACTATTTTCATTTTGGACCGTGTCCTGAATGAACAGATTTACCTTTTAATCAATCTATTTTTAAAAATATGACATCCAATGTATGTATCTGATTTTAAAAATTTGGGCCAGGAGAAAAATTGGACAAAATATGTGAGTTTTTACATTAGGTTCAGATTGTAAAGCCATTGAAAAGAGTTATTTTCCATGGTTTTGTATCATTGCAATGTCAAAAAAAAAAAGTGGGAAGGGGGAATGGAAAAAGGAAATAAAGCTAAGCAAGCAGAAAAAGAGAATATTCTGAACACACTTGGGACATCATAAACATTGCTGACTGAAATATGAATTCTTCCACATTTCTCTGCAAAGCCTTACAACACAGAGGATGCAATGGAGGCCTCAAATGTCACAAACATGAAGCTGCCAACATAAGGCTTTCCAACCTGTGATCTGATCCCTCAGCACCTTTGTACAGGACACGAGAGTGATCCCGACAGGCGGCAGTGAGGAAACGGGCAAGGCCAATGAAGCACAGGAACGTGAAACCAAGAGGACAACGTCCACGCTCCCCCAGCCTCACTGTCAGGCTCTCTCTGCCCTCTAGGTACACCTGTGCTGTGTTGCCGCCAATAACCCCCAGCCATGAGTTCCGACGCTGAGATGGCCGTTTTTGGGGAGGCAGCTCCATACCTCCGAAAGTCTGAAAAGGAGCGCATTGAAGCCCAGAATAGGCCCTTCGATGCCAAGAATTCTGTCTTTGTGGTGGATGCTAAGGAATCCTACGTGAAAAGCACAGTCCAGAGCAGAGAAGGGGGGAAGGTGACGGTGAAGACTGACGCTGGGGCTGTAAGTAACACAAAGGGAGGTGGGCAAACATAACTGATGCTTTTCTGTTCCTCAGCTGATAAGCACCAGCTCCTTCTCTTAACAGACTGTCACAGTTAAGGAAGATCAAATCTTCTCCATGAACCCTCCCAAATACGACAAGATCGAGGACATGGCCATGATGACGCACCTGCACGAGCCCGCCGTGCTGTACAACCTCAAAGAGCGTTACGCAGCCTGGATGATCTACGTGAGCACCCCCTTCTTTTTCTTTTCACTTTCCACTAACTTCATGAACTATGTTAGCTAAACCCTATTAAAGACTTTATTTTTTGATTTGGTTATTATAATATTAAGACTAATCATCTGGTTACTGTTGTGAATTCTAATGTATTTGAAAATGTGCATGGGAAAAGCCATCTACTTAATGCTGAATTAATTGGCAAACTGAAGCATCTTGTGTAGGGTGTGTGTGGGTGGGAGGCAGCCTTAGGAGAACCATCCTGGTGCTCTGGTCCCTCTCCCTTTGCACATCGAGCAGTATTTCCAAGGTGATTGCTGACTGAGCAAGCTTGTCATTTCCCAGACCTACTCGGGCCTCTTCTGTGTCACCGTCAACCCCTACAAGTGGCTGCCGGTGTACAACCCCGAGGTGGTGACGGCCTACCGAGGCAAGAAGCGCCAGGAGGCCCCGCCCCACATCTTCTCCATCTCCGACAACGCCTATCAGTTCATGCTGACAGGTGAGTCCATAATTACAATTTACGGAGTCATTTATGAAGCAAGTATATACTGATAACACAAAAGACGCAGAGGCAGTACTTTGAGAATAAAATGTTCAGCACAAACATAATAATAATGATAGTATGCTAATATGGCAAATAGTATACTATAATAATAAAATTGGGAAATATACTTAGAATAAAATGGACCAGTTCCAAAAACATAGAGAATTTTGCTTATATTTCCATGGTAAAATCCATACTAATTAATGCTAATTTCAGCTCAAAATTAACCAAATGTTGGTACCATCTATGCATTTTAATCACAGCTAATGTGTCCTCTCTCCTAGAGAGTGAGCTTTGAAAGCTCACAGCTTTGAAAGCTCACAGGTCGCCACAATCACGACACAAAACTTTGGATGGGACATTAATAGCATGATGAGATTTTGCACTATGGACCAAGTGGCTAAATGGATAATGGAGCCAGTACTCATTGGATATTGATACATGACTCTCACAGACATTTTGTTGAAATAGTGCATCACACGTTCTATGTCACACTAAAGGTCGCAGGAGTGCAACACACTGGCTAATTAACACATCTTTTTGCTACTTATTTTAAAAAGAATCTTGTGAAAAAAGCAAAGCACCAATCCATATAGTTATTTTTGTGTGTGTGAGTGGGGGGTTTTAAAAGGCAATTTTGAGTTTGCAAGCACTGTGTTAATCTATGTGCTAAGTGTATTTTTTAGCATTATCTCCGGTTTCTCTTTCACAGATCGTGAGAACCAGTCGATCCTGATCACGTATGTAGATTTCAGTGCCTTTCTTTCTGTTGGATTTTGGTAGCGGTAGTGGTTAGACTCTGACTTGTCCCTCGTGTGGACTTGGCAGCGGTGAATCCGGGGCGGGCAAGACCGTGAACACCAAGCGTGTCATCCAGTACTTTGCAACCATCGCAATCACTGGAGAGAAGAAAAAAGAAGAACCTACTCCTGGCAAAATGCAGGTGGGTATGATACTCTTCCCAGGATGCAAGACATCAGAGGCTCTGAAAAATCTGACCAAGTCCTTTAGAGCCACGGCCACCAATGTAGGTGACGCCCAAATGCGGAAAATAACTCTTGGGTGGGCTGTAAGAATGAGATGATTGATTGTTGCTGGGTGCGCCAGGTAGTAGTTCTCACAACCATTTATGAGGAGGAAAAACCAGGCATTGCGGAATACAGAAATCAAGGCCATGTCACTGGAGTACCTCCCTCCCCCACTTTGTCTTCCTTCTACTTGCTGCAGAAAGCCTCCCCAAAGTTACAGAGGTCTGCGAAGGGAGAAGGGGGCAGGACAGGAAGTCAATGGGAGGCTACCTCAGCAGACTGCAACTCATCTTCTCCGGGGTCTTTTTGTCCATCTTCCTCATTTCTCTTCAGGGAACCCTTGAAGATCAAATCATCAGCGCCAACCCCCTACTGGAGGCCTTTGGCAACGCCAAGACCGTGAGGAACGACAACTCCTCTCGCTTTGTGAGTCTCTTGCTCTTCCTTTTCACGTGAACATCAGCACTGACACTTCTGGACGTGTGGTGTCGACATCTTTACCGTCTGGTTCGGTCCGTAGCTAAAGAAAACATTTGTCTGCCTTTGAATGTGTACAAAAAGTCTTCCTTTGCCTTTTTAAGGGAAAATTCATCAGGATCCATTTTGGTGCAACAGGCAAACTGGCTTCTGCAGATATTGAAACATGTAAGTTAATAAATATTAGGGATTAAAAATCTTTTTCTTTCAGGGAATATATTGAAAATCTTATTTGTGTTGGGTGAACTTTTCAAATGCTTAATTTTCCATTGTGCCTTTCTTTTAAACGTGCTCGATCTGCTTTTCTAGATCTGCTAGAGAAGTCCCGAGTTACTTTCCAGCTAAAGGCTGAAAGAAGCTACCACATATTTTATCAAATCATGTCCAACAAGAAACCAGAGCTTATCGGTAAGAAGTATCTGTGATTTATTTCCACCGAGGAAGAATAAAAGCCCTTCTTCCTAATAGTCCCTCTAAAAAGTTTCTCATGACCAAAGTAATTCTGGCTATACTTGTTCTTTTCCACGTGCACAGAAATGCTCCTGATCACCACCAACCCATACGACTTTGCCTTTGTCAGTCAAGGTGAAATCACAGTGCCCAGCATTGATGATCAGGAAGAGTTGATGGCCACAGATGTAAGTAATAGGTACAAAACAGGAAAAAGCAAATTCATCTTGCAGTATACGACACTCTCCTCTATAGAGTGAACAGCATTAGCAGAAAGACATTAGGGGCAATATTACCTTTCAGGCTTCCTTACCCTTGGAACAAAGTTATAGGATGTTCCAATGACCTCTACCATGTATCAGAAAACTTTAAAAGTCTGGAATAAACATCGAGCGTTAGGCATTTCTCAGCTGGTTTGCTCCTTTTTTCTTTTTTTCTCATTGGTCATTGGGGTCCATTTTTGTACTCCAATAGTGACATTTCTCCTATGTCACACCCTACAGCCAAGAGTCTTGGAAAAGGAGCTAAAAGATTTTTAACAGAACATGATATTTCCACAGTTCTTCTGTAACTGGACGTAAATACGAACTTTGTTTCATATGTAACTCTGTGGGCCAATGGTATTCCCTTCTCCCCCCCCAACTCCACCCCATGTAGCATTTGAAGAAATGGATTCTCTACCTCAAAAATTCATTTTGGGACTCCATGAACGTTTAGTTTTGGGAACTATAGATTCTCTCTCCCTTCTCTTCTTTTTTTAAGGATCATTGCTCTTTTATTTTCTTTATACATATACTTTATACATATTTCAAGTTTTCTTTTGAATTTCTGAATAGTCAACCTTCAATTATTCTCAACTTTAAGACCAGTGGGAACACCCCAATATTCCCAAGACAAGATTGAGAGTTGCTTACAAGAATACTTTTTCTCTTAAAATATTACATTCAAAAACTCTATGAACTATTTGTGTGCCTTTATCTGATAAATAACAGCTTTCACAAGCTTTAACCCATTATTATTCCTATGTCCAAAAGTGTTAGGAGTTGACAGGTTAAAAAAAAAAACAAAACTTAGTAGTCTTGCCCCAAGACTTCTGTAATATTAAGGTCGGGTCAGTGAGCTGGAAGTAAATTATCTGGAGAGTCTTAGGAGACACGAGTGTTACATAACCAAGCTCTCCCTGCTTTCTCAAAGCCTAACATGGGCAACTAAGAAGGTGATCAAAATCTGATAGAGAAAAAAGATACAACAATACTTCAATGAAAGCAGTTCTGTTCAGAAACGTGTCTTCCCTGCATGAGGAACAACCAGGTGAAGTTCCCTGCCAGGCATCTCACAGGACCTGATATCATAGAAGAACATGGGGAAAAACACAGGGCATGTGCTGTCCTCCTCATACCCTCTTCCCAACTTCACCTGCCCTGTCCAGGAAGGCAGGCTAGGATTACATATTTTGCTGGGACAACACAGGAGGAAAAGGAGCAAACAGACTTGTGAGGCAGAGGGAACCCACGAGATAAGAAACATACGGGGCAAGGCTGGGGTCATGTGGAGAAACGGGAAGAGCGTTGGCCTTGGCATCCAAAGCCAAGGCTCTGAGTCCTGGCTAGGTGAGTGTGGACAAGTCGCGTAAGATCTTCCCTGTTCACCTGACTCCATGGGAAACTGATGCATACCTCTTGGTGCTGCTTTGTGGAACTAAGTGCTAAAGAACAGGAGTGCCTTTAGACAGCAAAGTGCTAGTCAAATGCAAAGGCAAGACAGGGTGAGAAGGTGGGGAGGCAGGCCCCTGTGTACTGAGGGCATCTGCCATGGTGATCATTGCGAGCCGAGTCAAATTCAACTCTTTCCACAGAGTGCTGTGGACATTCTGGGTTTCAGCACTGACGAAAAGGCTGCCATCTACAAGCTCACGGGCGCCGTGATGCATTACGGGAACATGAAGTTCAAGCAGAAGCAGCGTGAGGAGCAGGCCGAGCCTGACGGCACCGAAGGTACCTACACTCCCTGCTTGCTCACGTCGTTCAATTGAGATTATAGCTGACACCATCAGTTCCTCAAGGGCAAGGGCCCTGGGTTCACTTTCTTGACTTATCCGACAGTGGGGAAAACTAGAAGGGAACAGAAATGACACACACTGCATGTTTTACACAACTGAGATTTGTGGAGACGTGATTTCTGCCGATTCCATTTTTCACTGCCTTACTGTACGCTAGTATTTACGATCTGATTAAAGCATTTTTCATCCCAGTCAATAATTTGTGTGCCCACATGCACTGGAGGAAAAAAAAAAAAAAACTGATCGGAATTTTCCTGTCACTACTCCTCTAGGTTAGAATTTCACAAATTATTTTTATCTGTGGTCTACTTTAGCTATGTTTTAAATATCACACAGAGCATCAATTCCCCAAATTCCAAATTATCATCTCAAAAAAAATGACTAAAGTTAGTGTGAAAGTTGGCAATACTTTTGAAGCAATATGAACAAATGGTTTTGCCACATTTGCACATATTACTCTTTGAGCAGAACTTTTTCTCTTTGTCATTGTCCTTCACACCTTAAGCTGTGCACACTGTGGTTTTTGTTTTGTTTTGTTTTGTTTTTACCGTCCTCACCTGGTTCATGCAGTTGCTGACAAGGCAGCCTACCTCCAGAGTCTGAACTCTGCTGATCTGCTCAAAGCCCTCTGCTACCCAAGGGTCAAGGTCGGCAACGAGTACGTCACCAAAGGCCAGACTGTGCAGCAGGTAAGTGAACGGCCTCAATGAATCACACACATCCCCAGCCTTCTCAACACGTCTTTGGTAACGGCAACAATCATTACTCTGTCCACGAAGGTATACAACGCAGTGGGCGCCCTGGCCAAGGCCGTCTACGAGAAGATGTTCCTGTGGATGGTCACCCGCATCAACCAGCAGCTGGACACCAAGCAGCCCAGACAGTACTTCATCGGGGTCCTGGACATCGCTGGCTTTGAGATCTTTGATGTGAGTTGTTGGAGTAAGCGGCCCTGTGAAGGCCCCTCCGCTTCGTGTCTGCTCTGCCGAATTCCCCCTGGGTTTCCCAAACTCACTTGAGCTCTTTGGTGTTTGCAACGCCCTAGTTCAACAGCCTGGAGCAGCTGTGCATCAACTTCACCAACGAGAAGCTGCAACAGTTCTTCAACCACCACATGTTCGTGCTGGAGCAGGAGGAGTACAAGAAGGAGGGCATCGAGTGGGAGTTCATCGACTTTGGGATGGACCTGGCTGCCTGCATCGAGCTCATCGAGAAGGTGAGTAGGACTTTTCAAGCCTTCAGTATGTGAAAAACAAACTGTCCACCTCCTCATGCTGAATGAACTGCAATCCCAATTCTCAAAGAACCAGCAGCGGTGTTTTATGACATTCCTGGGCACAGTGACCAGGTGCATGGTGCATCACAAGCGACATATTAAGGAGTAGTTTTTCATAGAAAAATGATTGCAATACATACACATCCACAGACACAAGGATTCACATTTCTCCCTCTTTTCACTTCCTTCTCCCTCACTTTTGTTCCTACATGATCTCTTGGGGATGGGTGACAGGAATGAAATCACAGCTAGTCCTGTGAGTACGGTCATTGATCCTGGCTGTCCCATGATGGTGTGCCATGCATGAATCATCCTTCACGGGTATCAAGGCAGGATATGTCAAGGTGTCTTATAGGCTGGGAGGGCAGCTTTTCAGTTGTTGCAGTCAGTAAGACCATGTGGACTGCTGAATAAACAGCCTTACCTGGAAGGGGAGCCCTAAATTCCCCTTTATCAAAGAGGTGGGGCAATGATTCTATCGGTTGTGTGTATACTAAAACCCAACAAGCAATCATTAAGCACTTTTGAATGTGCACTGGGCACTCACCACAGGCCTAGGGAAGCCCACACAGTACATGGTTACATGCGAACACTAGCCTGAGCAGACGAAAGGGAAAAGTAAGTACAACCGCCATCTATGACAACTTCACACACTCATGTCAAAATTCATCAAAATATGAAAGAGGAGGGGGTAATATCAGCCTGGGTCTACCCAATTAGAGGAAAATAACTTTAATTTGGTGATACAGTATCTCTGCTATTCACAAAAGCTGTGTGGTACTCAGTTCATGGAACATCAAAATAGGTTTGGGGAGACAATTTGTGACTGAACATCATCAACATTGAGTTTTCTATCAGTCGTTCATATCAAACTTGCCACTGAAAGGAGTCGATCTGCTTACAAAGCAAAACCTAATTATCATCACTCAACTCCACAGAGTGCGGAACATAGCACAGAGTACAGAGAGTTCTAATGATACAACGTGAGATGCACTTTTCTCCTGGGAACAGACCATTTTTAATCATTAGCTTCAATTTCTCTTCTCTTCATACTTTTGTCATGTCTAGAGTTGAGGTGAAGGAAATTACACTGTCAGTAGGGAAAAAAGTATTTAGATAGATACATACATGGGATAAAGAATTCAGCTTTGAAATGGTAGTTTCGGAATTTAATTTTATACTCTGAACATAAAGTTTGCCAAATGGCACAGATGGGCTTTTTTTTTTTAATTGAGTCTTTCTAGCAAATATATTTCCCATATGTCCTTGATACAGGACTGTTTCACGTTTCAGTAGCAGAGGAGAGGCAGCAAAGTAGAACCATGCCTATTGAATTTCTTATCACCCGAACTCTTATTCTGGAACATGTTCAGGTTTCCACCAAGTACATAAACTATTAGAGCACACTTTTCTGAGGGACTCATATTATCATCCCTTTTTTCCTACTCTCAGCCTATGGGCATCTTCTCCATCCTGGAGGAGGAGTGCATGTTCCCCAAGGCCACGGACACCTCCTTCAAGAACAAGCTGTACGAACAGCATCTTGGCAAGTCCAACAACTTCCAGAAGCCCAAGCCTGCCAAAGGCAAGGCCGAGGCCCACTTCTCGCTGGTGCACTACGCCGGCACCGTGGACTACAACATTGCCGGCTGGCTGGACAAGAACAAGGACCCGCTGAACGAGACCGTGGTTGGGCTGTACCAGAAGTCCGCAATGAAGACTCTGGCTCTCCTCTTTGCCGGGGGACAAAGTGCTGAAGCAGGTTGTTAATATCACTAATATGTTCCTAGAGTCACAAAACAAAAATATACTTTTTATCAGAGACTGATATAGTTATCTCAAAACCTAACATGAAAATACTGGCCAATATGGACTTAATGATAGGAAGTATATTTAGTGAGTCTTATGATCATAGGCTTTCAGAGCTAAAATTGACACTATGGATCATTTTGTCCATGGCCTCATTTCACCCATGAGGAAACAGAGACTCAAAGGTTAAGTGACGTGCTCAAGATCATACAGCTTATTTCAATTATTTTGATAGTATCGGTTCCTTAAAGGATCCAGCTAAGCTGGAGATGAAGAAATCCTTTGTCAAGGCACTAGTGCTTAAGGAATGCAAGTTGTGTTCTCCTAAGTCCCCTAAGACTAGATGTGCAAGCAGAGGTAGAGAAACACAAGCAAACAGGAAGCAGGACTTGCCTGCAGGTTAGCAGAGGCTCACCTCCCTGGCACCATGCATGCAACTTTGCCTCTTCTCTGGGGGATGTGTGCACTAAGGCGGCATTACTCCTCTGTCTTCTGGCACTCCCCCTCTGCTGATTTGGAGGAGAGGGGTCCTACCTCTTCCCCACATCTACCCTTTCCATGCACAGTTCTTTTATTGTTGCTGTTGTTGTTTTCCTGAATACCTATAATGTGAGCCAATGCATCTATTTCCCTAATCCAGAGCTGAAGGAGGAAAGATACAGAGGGAAGATGAGGGATGATACAAGTGAATGAGTGCACATTTAAATTCCAGAGGGAATCTTGGGAGTCCTTATACCTATGGATGGTACAAATTAAATAGTTTTAATTCTTCTATATTATTTTTCAGAAAGTGGCGGTGGAAAAAAAAGTGGCAAAAAGAAGGGTTCTTCTTTCCAGACAGTGTCAGCGCTTTTTAGGGTACAGTATATTCTTGAATGCCAAAAAAACTACTTCTGTGACAAATTAAATTATCGTAACTTAAAAAAACTTTTTTAAAAGAGATCTATAGTGAAACATAAAAAAGGTAATGTTGTACAAAGGAAAATGAAAAATGTGTTAGGAAAAACTGAACAAAAATAAAACCTGCAGTGTGAGTTCAAACCTTACAATAATATGAAACATCTCCCTTCAAAGCTCCAAATCTAAAAGATCTAGCGTTGAACAAATTTCACATGAAATCAAACCCTCTCTGGAAGCAACTACTGTAGTCAGTTACATTGACTTTATTCATGAAATGGAGCCCATTAACTACAGATCCTTGATAGGGAGTCTCACGTAAATGCAACAAAAAACGATTTTAAAACTTTCCCTATGGTTCTCAGGAGAATTTGAACAAGCTGATGACCAACCTGAGGAGCACTCACCCCCACTTTGTACGCTGCATCATCCCCAATGAAACCAAAACCCCTGGTAAGACACTTCTGACATCCAGACAAGTGCCAGTGTGTTTGCTTTAGACCATGAAATAAGGCATGTGTATCC
Source organism: Panthera onca (assembly GCF_046562875.1). Classification (NCBI taxonomy): domain Eukaryota; kingdom Metazoa; phylum Chordata; class Mammalia; order Carnivora; family Felidae; genus Panthera; species Panthera onca. The sequence goes on along the minus strand of NC_138352.1, from coordinate 21,087,613 downwards.
TTCCCTTTAGGGGCCATGGAGCATGAACTTGTCCTGCACCAGCTGAGGTGTAACGGAGTGCTGGAAGGCATCCGCATCTGCAGGAAGGGATTCCCCAGCAGAATCCTTTATGCAGACTTCAAACAGAGGTTTGTGTCTCATTTTTTTCTCCCTTTCAATGTGCTAGTCCAGATCATTATTGCCATGCAATTCAAACATCTTTTAACTTTTTCCCGAAAACCGAAATTCTGGGGCGCCTGGGTGGCTCAGTCGGTTATGCATCTGACTCTTGGTTTTGGCTCAGGTCATGATCTCATAGTTTGTGGGATCAACCCCTGTGTCAGGGTCCATGCTGACAGTGCAGAGCCTGCTTGGGATTCTCTCTCCCCATCTCTCTCTGCCCCTCCCCTGCTCATGCTCGCTCTCTCTCTCTCTCTCTCTCAAAAGAAATAAATAAGCATTTTTTTAAAAAGAAAACTGAAATGCAATTATCAGAAAGAATGAAGCCTTGGTTTATATTATACTGTTTTTAAACATATTTTCCCAAGGTTTATCTAAAGCACTGCTTGATTATTTTAATGGAATTTTTTCCTCAAAACTCAGTCTATTATTTTTTCAATGATAGTTACTATGAGTTTTGGTAAGAAAAACAAACTTTCATATTCTTTAAATTCTGATAGATACAAGGTTCTAAATGCAAGTGCTATCCCAGAGGGTCAGTTCATTGATAGTAAGAAGGCTTCTGAGAAACTTCTGGGGTCTATTGATATCGACCACACCCAGTACAAATTCGGTCATACCAAGGTACCAATCTACCTAAATCTCTATCATAATTTCATCACCTTGGGACTTTCTCTTGAGTGGAAATGACATATCTCGCTTGTTCTTTGGCCAGGTTTTCTTTAAAGCTGGCCTGTTGGGAACTCTAGAGGAGATGCGAGATGAAAAGCTGGCCCAACTCATCACACGCACCCAGGCTGTGTGCAGAGGGTACCTGATGAGAGTAGAATTCAAGAAGATGATGGAGAGGAGGTGAGGGACCTCGTTCTCCACATTTTCATAGTTGAATCCGATGCAGTCATTACTTCTGTTGAGTGCCAGTCACTGCCCACATTCTTCTTCATTTCCATATTTGTTCTTCCTACAGAGAGTCCATCTTCTGCATCCAGTACAACGTCCGCGCCTTCATGAACGTCAAGCACTGGCCCTGGATGAAGCTGTATTTCAAGATCAAGCCCCTCCTCAAGAGCGCCGAGACCGAGAAGGAGATGGCCACCATGAAGGAAGAATTTGAGAAGACCAAGGAAGAGCTGGCGAAGTCAGAAGCAAAAAGGAAAGAACTTGAGGAGAAGATGGTAGCTCTGATGCAAGAGAAAAATGACTTACAGCTTCAAGTTCAATCTGTGAGCATTAGTCCCTGCACAGCTCAGCCACTTCTTATCCTCCAAACGCTGTATAAGTAGATATGAAACATTTTTAGTTTAAGGTTTATAAATCAATGGTTTCCACTAAAATATGTGTTGTCACTGTTCATCTTTCAAAAATACTCAGACTCAGACCTGAAGAAGCAATAGACATGAAGTCACAAATTACGCTGCATATGTTCATATGCACATCCATACGTAGTATGGAAATCAGAGAGCAAAGTCATAAAGTTATCCAAAGATGTTTTCCTTCCTTTATAGAACCTTCTCTTAGATGAGACTGTTGTTTCCTTAGGGAATACATTGTGCATAAAATAGAAGTTATGCTGTTCTTACCAGGGTGAGGAAAAGGTTAAATTAATGAACCCCTCAAACCTGACAAAACCGAGTCCAAGAATTAACAACTGCCTTCCAAAGCAGCACAAGTGCAGATTTGGCCAAAGGGCTAGTTTTCCCGATTTGGTCTTCCACACATGGATATCTGGAGGAAACTGTTACTATACTTAATCAGTGGATTAAAATTACTAACATTTTGTCTACTGGACTTTTAAAAGTTGGCATATGTATTGACCAAACTGGTTGAGTCACTAAAGTATCCACCTTTTAATAAATTATTGTGTCTTTGCAGATATAGCTTATACAAATGGAAGTGTTTAATTTCCCCCATTAGGAAGCAGATGGCTTGGCTGACGCAGAGGAAAGATGCGACCAGCTGATTAAAACCAAAATCCAGCTGGAGGCCAAGATCAAAGAGCTGACTGAGAGAGCTGAGGATGAGGAGGAGATCAATGCCGAGCTGACGGCCAAAAAGAGGAAACTGGAGGACGAGTGTTCAGAGCTCAAGAAAGACATCGATGACCTTGAGCTGACCCTGGCCAAGGTTGAAAAGGAGAAACATGCCACAGAGAACAAGGTACAATCATGATCCATTTTAGAGGGTTTAAAAGTGCTAGCTTGTTACGGAAATACTTTAACTAAAAGTTTAATCTTAAAATCAATGAATATGAAAGAAAAGTACCATCATATATATGTCATCTTCACCATTTCTATCTAATTACCTTGACCCTTACCTCCCATATTTTTCAGCTATGGAGGCCTGGGTTAGCTTCTCGTCTCCATTTTCCATCTTAGGCTGACACTGTCCTAAGCTATTACCATGTTTTTTGTCAAGATGACGGGATGTCATTAACATTCTATAATCTGTTCAAATCTAAGGTGAAAAACCTCACAGAAGAGATGGCAGGCCTGGACGAAACCATCGCTAAGCTGACCAAGGAGAAGAAGGCCCTCCAGGAGGCCCACCAGCAGACCCTGGATGACCTACAGGCAGAAGAGGACAAGGTCAACACGCTGACCAAAGCTAAAACCAAGCTCGAGCAGCAAGTGGATGATGTAAGTGTGAAAAACACAGTATTTCCTCTTAAGATAAAACAAACAGTTGTGACATGCGCCTTTCTCTGTGGGTTTGAAAATAATCATTAAAATTCCCATGCTATTTGGTGCATCTTTTAAAATTCTCCTGTGCATCTTTGGTGGCCAGTAACATATGGTTCAGTGCCTCAGGACTGAAATAAATAAAATACACTATAAATTTAGCTTGAAGGGTCTCTGGAACAAGAAAAGAAACTCCACATGGACCTAGAAAGAGCCAAGAGGAAACTGGAGGGAGACCTAAAACTGGCCCAGGAGTCCACAATGGATGTCGAAAATGACAAACAGCAACTCGATGAAAAACTTAAAAAGTGAGCATGATATAGTTAAATTGTAATCTGCTTGTTGTCTGTCAATTCATCTGTCAATTCAGGCCAAATATATGTTTTAAAGATCTCCAAAATATTACTTTGGAGTACACATAAAAAAACAAATAATGGCATCTTTGACTTTTTATTAAATGAAAATGGTACAGTATTGACTTGTAAAACGTGTACTACTCATGTCCTCAACACAGCAGCATAAAGATATTCTACCATATGTGGCAGAGAGGACTGGTAAGAGAACTGACAGAGCTTATTTGTTGCTCCTCTGACAGGAAAGAGTTTGAAATGAGCAATCTGCAAAGCAAGATTGAAGATGAGCAGGCCCTCGCCATGCAGCTACAGAAGAAGATCAAGGAGTTACAGGTGAGTCACAACCTCCACCTCGTCCACATTATCACAGGAATCAAAACTGCCACGAGTTGCCATTAATGTTGCTGTGTCACCCTCAGGCCCGCATCGAGGAGCTGGAGGAGGAAATCGAGGCAGAGAGGGCCTCCCGGGCCAAAGCAGAGAAGCAGCGCTCAGACCTCTCCCGGGAACTGGAGGAGATCAGCGAGCGGCTGGAAGAAGCCGGCGGGGCCACTTCTGCCCAGATCGAGCTGAACAAGAAGCGGGAGGCCGAGTTCCAGAAGATGCGCAGGGACCTGGAGGAGGCCACCCTGCAGCACGAAGCCACGGCGGCCACCCTGAGGAAGAAGCACGCGGACAGCGTGGCCGAGCTGGGGGAGCAGATAGACAACCTACAGAGGGTCAAGCAGAAGCTGGAGAAGGAGAAGAGCGAGTTGAAGATGGAGATTGACGACCTGGCCAGTAACATGGAGACCGTCTCCAAGGCCAAGGTTTTTATTAACTTGTCTCCTTTTCATTTTATAGAGTTTATATATGACTATATCCAATCTAACTGTACGAACTTTCAATGTTATCTCATTTTACGTCTGTTAGGCATCACTCTATTGAAATGAATCACTTCAGTGTTCCTATCTTATTTGTAGAAACCACTTTAAATATTGTCACTATGACCACTAAAGAATGTAATTACAGGAAAAAAAATTTTCTCTAAAAACCATACTCTACAGGATACAGAATTTAAGTGATGCTCATATTTTCCAAAAGGAAATGACCTAATTTTCATAATCATATGTGTATTCATTTAGCCCAAGTTATGTGCCTCTACATCCAAGGCACCATGCAGGGCTTTGGAGTAGACAGAAAAGTACATAAAACTCAGCTCCTTTCCACAAGTAGTTCTCTCCAAATCCAGACTCACAAATAAAAGTATCTGCTCTTCCCATTGCCTACTTCCCACCACAGGGAAACCTCGAGAAAATGTGCCACACACTGGAGGACCAGCTCAGTGAAGTGAAAACGAAGGAAGAAGAGCAACAGCGCCTCATCAACGAGCTGTCGGCCCAGAAGGCGCGCCTACACACAGAGTCAGGTCAGCAGGTGCACGGCCGATGTGCACAGAGGCCAAGAATGGAAGGCGGGCCTCCACTTGTGAGCGCCCACCGGATGCCCATCACTTCTCAGGCCACATGTGTCCAGTATCACTGATTTGTCATTCCTTCTCCTTTTTACTGGGAGATGGTAAAAAGTATGGTTCTAAGCTATAACTGGAAGAAAATTAAGCCCTGGACTGAGATATTTGCTGTCGTGGCATTACTAAAAAAAAATAATAATCTATTCATATACACACACACACACACACACACACATATATATATATATATATATATATATATATCCATCCTGAAGTATCAAAGAAAGCTCACATTTAAAAAAAAGAAATAACACCTCAACCATATCAAAGTTCTTGAGTTATTCTTTTCATCATGGAATAAGAGTTCTGATGTTACAGCAGTCTGTAAACTAGTTGGCACCTAGAAAACAGAACTAAAGCTCTCATGTTTTGTCTTTCCCAGGTGAATTTTCACGACAGCTGGATGAGAAAGAGGCTCTGGTGTCTCAGCTATCACGAGGCAAACAAGCATTTACACAACAGATTGAGGAGTTAAGGAGGCAGCTGGAAGAGGAGTCTAAGGTGAGAATTTTCCAGCTGAGATTTCCAATCCCTCGAACTTTGCAGCATGACATACAACTGAGCTTCACTTAGAGAATATCAATGATCAGAACATAAACTTACAATGCACATTTTCTGGTTGGTTCAGGCCAAGAATGCGCTGGCCCACGCCCTGCAATCAGCCCGCCATGACTGTGACCTGCTGCGGGAACAGTATGAGGAGGAGCAGGAAGCCAAGGCTGAACTGCAGAGGTCAATGTCCAAGGCCAACAGCGAGGTGGCCCAGTGGAGGACCAAATACGAGACAGACGCCATCCAGCGCACAGAGGAGCTGGAGGAGGCCAAGTACGGGGTCTTAGTGATGGGGACAGAAAGAGAAGTTTAAAAACAGTGAAGATAAAATAATGAAAGAAACAATACTCCAGACATGAAGATAGGTGAAAAATACCAGCCTATCTGATTACAGAGTGGTGGAAACCACCATTTTCTCTTTATAAACTGGTACATGTCCATTGAAGAAAGGGCCAAGACCACAGCCTTCCCCACAATCTCGTTTACTACAAAAATATCTTAAATTTCTTTCTAACAAAATGAACCAAAAATTATCAGCATATCCTTTACGAACTGAGTAGAATTTCCTTCAATATAAGAAAAAATGGAGACACTGAGGCTGTCTGATACATTATTATGAATATTATAATTAGCAATAATCAGTTTATCCCTACCTGGAGTATTTAGAAGTTCAGAATGAGACTATCATACTCTGTCATTATTTAACAACCAGTATCAATAAACTTATTCATTAATTATGTACAGTTTTAATGGAATAAAACTCATGGGAGTTACACATGGAAAGGCAATAATCATTATGTTCCCAGTGAAGGAAACTTCTCTATATTGGATATAGCTTGGTAGTTGTTAGAATTAAGCAGAATGAAGGGGTTTGGCAAGCATTTCCAGAGGGAGCACTCCAGATAAGAGCATGGGCTGGGGGAGGTTGTGAGTTAAGGGGGGCTGGTGAAGGAAGGTATTTGGGGAAAATGTGATTATGGAATAATATTTATTGTCTGGGGCTTCAGACCCAGAACATTAGTCATTAATCATATGCCCTCAGACATGTCACTTTGGGCCCCAGTTTCATCCATAAAGAGGACCATGTTAACACATGTTTTACGATGCTATTCAGCACTAGCATCTTTGAAGACATGCCTCCTGTTCATGGCCGTCACTTCGTCACCCTCTCACACCCTCACCTTGCTCACTCAGCTGAAGCGCTTACTCATTCTTCATCTCTCTCCCACACGCACACACACATTACCATCACCATGCACACAAAAAGGCCTGGCTCAGGAGTATGTTTGGCAACCCCAGAGATAAAGAGTAGACTTCACTAGGGAGAATTAAAGAGACAAAATGGGTACTGAGAAGACATTTTAGGAAACCTTAACAATTTGTGGACACAGGAGCAAAAAATTCTTGGGGAAAACATGCTTTCCTAGTCAGCAGCTTTATTAAGTTCACTGTGGTGGCTTCAACTCTGCTCTTGGTCACCCGCACTGACCAACGTTTCAGGAAGAAGCTGGCCCAGCGGCTGCAGGATGCGGAGGAACAGGTGGAGGCCGTGAATTCCAAATGTGCCTCTCTGGAAAAGACAAAGCAGCGGCTCCAGAACGAAGTGGAGGACCTCATGATCGACGTGGAGAGAACAAACGCGGCCTGTGCGGCCCTGGACAAGAAGCAGAGGAACTTCGACAAGGTGGCCCACAATGACCAGCTTCTTGGGGGAAAGTGGCCTGACTCTTGATTACAGAGGCTTAGTTCTGATGTACTTCCAGGTCCTGGCAGAGTGGAAACAGAAGTATGAGGAGGCTCAGGCTGAACTTGAGGCCTCCCAGAAGGAGTCCCGCTCTCTCAGCACTGAGCTGTTCAAGGTCAAGAATGCCTACGAGGAATCCCTGGATCACCTGGAAACCCTGAGGCGAGAGAACAAGAACTTGCAGCGTGAGTCTTTGTAATTCTTCTTCCAAAATGGCAGGGAGGCATCTTTTCAAGTTTTCATTTTTCTCAACTGAATTTGGTGTTTTACTATGAACCTACAGAGGAGATTTCTGACCTGACAGAGCAGATTGCGGAGGGGGGAAAGCATATCCATGAATTGGAGAAAGTAAAGAAACAAATAGATCAAGAGAAGAGTGAACTACAGGCTGCCCTGGAAGAAGCAGAGGTACATGTTTCGTTTGCTCACTTATGTCTTATAAATAAATGGAAAAATTAATAGCAACTGAGATCTGTCATGTGGTAAAGCTGCAGGGGATAACTCCTTAATTCAGTGAGAAATACTGAATTTCCTTGGGAATGCAGAACAGGCTAAATTAAGATGTATGAAAGTTTGTGCATTTTTTAACGCCTTCAAGAAATCATCATAATGTGCAGAACAAACAACAACAAGCTCTTCAGGTATCAATTGGGAAACATCATCAAAAAGACGTGACACCCACTGACCTCCCCTGTCCTTGGAATGTGGGTTCCGCTTGCCTTTCCTGCTCCCAGGGGCTGCTCCACAAACAGCCTTGAGACAGTGGTGTGGTGTTGAGAACACCTAGACGGTACACGTGACTAAATCCACTGATGGCCTCTTTGTAAACTTTTAAAATTTTGTGGGCAGAGGCACGATTCATTCTGCTTCCTGCCATTCAAGACAAGCCTCTTACCCAAGTCACTTTGCTATTATTAAATAGCCACTACCAAGCTGGAGTGGCCTGCCTCTTTCTTTGGTCTCTCCCTGCCCTCCCAAGGGCCAGTTGCAGATTATACCTGGGAAGATCCTGAGGGGGTTGAGAATCAAGAGTAACCTAGATGTTGCTTTTTAAAAAGGGATCTCTTGAGCACGAAGAAGGCAAAATCCTTCGCATCCAGCTAGAGTTAAACCAGGTGAAATCTGAGATTGATCGGAAAATTGCTGAGAAAGATGAAGAAATCGATCAGCTAAAGAGGAACCATCTCAGAGTGGTGGAGTCAATGCAGAGCACCCTGGATGCTGAGATCAGGAGCAGGAACGATGCCCTGCGGATCAAGAAGAAGATGGAGGGAGACCTCAATGAAATGGAAATCCAGCTGAACCACGCCAACCGCCAGGCTGCAGAGGCAATAAAGAATCTTAGAAACACACAAGGAATACTGAAGGTACACTGGGGTAAACACACATGGTGTCATGCAGTCAAGGTGTAACTGTGCAATTTATATGCCGTAAACCTAAATAATATGGTAATCAGTTGAAAATTTACACTGCTGAAAAATACACAGCTGAAAAATAGCTTGCTTCTGGAAAAGTCAAAGAAAAGTTCACTTTGTCAGCTGAAGACACTGCACAAATCACTTTATAGGAACCTCATTTGTATAATGTATATAAGTATATACACATATTTTTAAAATACATATATCTACACTTGTTTAATATATGTAAAACAACATCATTAGACTAGCTCATCTCTGAGGATGCTTTCTTGATCCAAAATTTTGTAGCTTTGGCCATGGTATTTTTTTATGATTCACAATCTAAAATATAACATCATGTTCTTTTGAGTAGATCTGCTACCCTAGGCTACAGAGAATGTCATTAAAGGGACTTTCTCATTTTTTCTCTCTAACCATACTCTAAGTTATTGAGAACAAGATGTGTCGATGACCCGAAATTTGTATTCACTTTCATTGGAACATGAGTAAGAGTCTTTGCCTCTTTCTGTGCAGGACACTCAGCTACATCTGGATGATGCCGTCAGAGGCCAGGAGGACCTGAAGGAGCAGCTGGCCATGGTGGAGCGCAGGGCCAACCTGCTGCAGGCTGAGATCGAGGAGCTGCGGGCATCCCTGGAGCAGACGGAGAGGAGCAGGAGGGTGGCCGAGCAGGAGCTCCTGGATGCCAGTGAGCGTGTGCAACTCCTGCACACCCAGGTGAGGTTCAGGACTATGGCTGAGCAAAGGCACTTCCTGAAGTTGAAGACAATCTGAGGGGATAAGCTTGTTTTTAAGTAAGGAGTAACCCTGGCCAGGGTCCTTCGTGAAGTTCTGGAGAATGCACATTACTAAGACATACTGGGAAGGGGGGGCGGGCCTAGCCAGCTCACAAGTGTATTTGTAGGCTGCCATAATCATGCTGATTAGAAAAAATTTAGGGTTCTAGAAACTTTCGTAAGGAAAGCACAAAAGGCGATCTGCTAATAACCATACATATGACATTAGTGGCCATCTTGTCTTTTGCAACTCTAAGCTGCAAATAGATAAGCAAATAAAACAGAGGAGAAAGAATAAGCCACCAAGTAATTTTGTGTGTCCCAGACACACATAAGAGCTAACTACATGAAATATAAAAAGAAGCTCTTAAGTTCAAATTCACAGAGGCCATCATTACTGCTAGTCAGCATTTGTTGTTTATAATGGATGTGCTAAATAAATGGTGGTAGAGCCTCATGATGGCTAATAAGGAGCCATTACAGTATGCATTTACTGCCATGGAAAGATGTTCACAATATACTAAGTGAAAACAGCAATTTAAACATAATATATAAAGCATGATCATTTTTGTAAAAAATATATAGGATAAACAAAAGTATTATCAATGCTTATCTCTGGGTAGGGAGAGTATAACAATTATTCTTTACCTCTTATTTTGCTAATTTATATGTTCTTTTTTGTAACAAACATATATTACTACATACTTTTTAAAAACTGCAATATAAGTAAATAGCCATCATGGAAACGTTAAAATCACGTAGGACAAATAATTTTAAATTCAAATTAAAATGCAGTGTTTTTCATACTCATGCTTAGTATCCTTGAGTTGATTAAATACATTTAAATACCATCAAGTTTTCCAAAACATAACAGGTCCTTTGTTCATTTTTGTACCAATAATGATGCTATTTATGTACTTTAAATATGAAGCCAACCACATGTGAATAAACAACTAAAAATCAGTAATCCATTTTCCATGAGCCACAGCACTTTACTTTTTTTTTCCTGGCTCGCAGTTGTGCTTCATGCTTACAGGCAGCCAATGGTAATTGTTGAACATCTTTGGCATCAAAAATCAAATTTTACCTTAGAATTTAAGAAAATATTCATTAACAGAAGTATGGGTGAATAAGAAGAGAAGGCATAACTTAGAGTCAACTTTTCATTTGATTTTTATGCTGAAATTTTCTTGGATCACTAATTTTTGCCTGTATACACTAATAAAAATGATAGTATAAACAGAATATAATTAAATGTGCTTCCCCCCCTCCTTTTTCTTATTAATTTGAAACAGAACACCAGCCTGATCAACACCAAGAAGAAGCTGGAGACAGACATCTCCCGGATCCAGGGAGAGATGGAAGACATTGTCCAGGAAGCCCGCAACGCAGAAGAGAAGGCCAAGAAGGCCATCACGGATGTGAGCAGAGGGCAACACGGTGGTGCTCGAACTTGAATCCCGATGCGCCAGCCCAGCTCTCAACCGGTTTTGTTTCACTGCTAACAGGCGGCCATGATGGCCGAGGAGCTGAAGAAGGAGCAGGACACCAGCGCCCACCTGGAGCGGATGAAGAAGAACCTGGAGCAGACGGTGAAGGACCTTCAGCACCGTCTGGACGAGGCTGAGCAGCTGGCCCTGAAGGGCGGGAAGAAGCAGATCCAGAGACTGGAGGCCAGGGTGGGTGTCCATCAGTTCATTCAGTTCCTGACCTGTTCGTGCAGCCAGTTACAGCCAAATTGCTAAACACCTTTTTTCTCTTCCAGGTGAGGGAGCTTGAAAATGAGGTAGAAACTGAACAGAAGCGCAATGTGGAGGCTGTCAAGGGTGTCCGCAAACATGAGAGAAGAGTAAAGGAACTCACTTACCAGGTGACCTGCCTTTCCATATTTCTCAGGCCCACTTGCTTTCAAGAGAGTGAAAATAATGCGTTGTTTTCAAATAACAACACTATTTGCTGCCTCTTACATTTCAGACGGAGGAGGACCGCAAGAATGTTCTCAGGCTGCAGGACTTGGTGGACAAATTACAAACCAAAGTTAAAGCTTACAAGAGACAAGCTGAAGAGGCCGTGAGTATCTGTGCAATGAGACAGAAAAGTCCAGAGCAGGTCCAGGTTTCGGGGAGTCTGAAGTTTATAGAATTTAAGAGTCTTTCTTTAAGGCAAAGAATATAAAATCAGGTCTGAAAATGAGTATTTGGAATGAAAATAAATTTACCACTAATTACTGGAGCCTTAGATTCAGGTTCATTTCTTCTGAGACCTCTTTAAGCAATTTTCCAGACATGTTAGTATAGAAATGCTTCTTGGTTACAACCTACTTCCCTATCTAGAACACTCTGCCACTCCCAGAAATCTCCAGCACTCACAGGGTCTGTGCAAATGAGGGCTCTGAAGTCTAAGCTCTGCTGAACAAACTTCACAATAAATCCATCAGAACATTTCCTTTTCATTTGGCTGCTTTCTCATCTTGTTATCTTTCTCCTCCTGTTAAATTCAGAAACTTCCCTTAAGACTCTCTGCACCCAATAGTACCACTGTGTCTACTTTTTTTTTTAATTTATTTATTTATTATGAGAAAGAGAGCACAAGCAGCAGAGGGGGCAGAGAGAGAGAGAATCCCAAGCACACAGGGCTCAATCCCACCAACTGTGAGATCATGACCTGAGCCAATATCAAGAGTCGGATGTTTAACAGATTGAGCTGCCCAGATGCCCCGACTGTGCCTACTTTTTCAAGTTTGTCTCATAGAATCAGATTCCCGCTACTTTGATCTCCTTGTTGACATTATAGCATCTTAAGTTTTCCAGGACACTCTTTCCAGTGAAAAAGCCCAAGCGGGGGGTTTGTTAAGCCCACTCATTCACAGAGGCGAGCATGTGGGATGCCCTACCCCCAGATAAGTACATGACCAAACAATAGAACTTTTGTTTTCTCACTTATGAAGCAAATCCATCAGTAGCTGCTTCTAGAAGTAAAGAAGGCAATGAGAATCTGAAAATGTCAAACTTTCTTGTTCTCTCAAATGCATTTCTTTTCTCAGGAGGAACAATCCAATGTCAACCTCTCCAAATTCCGCAAGCTCCAGCACGAGCTGGAGGAGGCCGAGGAACGCGCTGACATTGCAGAGTCCCAGGTCAACAAGCTGCGGGTGAAGAGCCGGGAGGTCCACACAAAAATCATAAGTGAAGAGTAATTCATTCTTACGCTGAAAGGTGACCAAAGAAATGCGCAAAATGTGAAGTTCTTTGTCACTGTCACATGTCACTGTAGCATTAAGGCAATAAAATCTGCAGAGAATTTTGCAATCTAAAAATATATGTCTCTGTTAATCACAAGTTCTGTAGAACTATCAGAACTAATTCATTTATTCTACATTTGTTAAGCGCTTACTGGGCAATCAAAGATGATGACAAAAATGAGTGTGGTCAGTGAACCAACTTGAATAGAAGGCAAATGAAATGCAGTTCCCCGAAAGGATACAAAGGTGCTCAGTGCACCCTCAAAACCATTCACCCAATTTTACTAACTACCAAGTATGTGTCTGTACAGAAATGGGCACCACGGATATCACAAATGTCCCCCCCCTTGCAGGAGATCAAGCCAGTAGGACAACAACAATTAACACAGCTCTTAAAAGATGAGTAGGTGGTTATCGGGTGAAAGAGAAATGGAGCTGGTCATTCTAAGAAGAGAAAACGAGCATGAGATTTCAGAGTGGTTTAAGCATAGGCTCCGTGAGCAAGGCCCTCAGTCAGCAAGGCCTGACTATGAAGGGACCTGACTCGTGTGGTGCTGATGAATCAGGATATGCATCAACCTGGAGAAGTTTCATGAGGAGGAGAGTTGACACATTTCCGGTGAGGATGGAGTAGGAGAGGAAAGACCAGAGCCTGGAGAGACTGTTGGGGCTGCTGAAATGGTCCAGATTAGAGATGACAGGGATGGAAATGAACAAAAATGCAGAGTGCAAGCAGGCCTCCAATACTGGTCTAAAGAAAGGGCCGGAAGAGCAGTGAAGAAGTAACACAGTTTCATGGCATTCAAAACTCCCAGCTACTCTGTGATTACAGATTCTATTTCTTTTTAGGGGAGATTCTCTTCCTCTGAACCCCTCCAAGAAAACGGACAGAACTTCTTAGATAAATCCTCCTATTGACCTAATTTCTACATACAATTCTGCTTACCAAACCCAAAGAGCCTGATTTTTCTCAGTACCATGCATATTTTAAGGAAGAATCAGAAAGGGAATTTCCTATTAATATCAAAAAGAATGTGACTGAAATATACCATAGCCATTGCCAGAGTGGTTTTTTCTTTGATACTTTTTTAAAGCTCGCAATTTGGCTTCACTGTGTAGCTATTTTAAAAAATAAGACAGTAGTGCTCACTTCGGCAGCACATATACTAAAAAATAAGATAGTAGAATCCCAATTTATTCATTTACAGTGGTGGATATCCCTTTCTAATGAGGCGGCTGCTTCAAGGAATCTCCTTCCCCAGTGTGGGAATCCTAATTAGTAATGAAAAGACTGCTTGCTTCATAAGAAGAGGATTTAAGAGCGGTGAAAAATAATTAATAAGGAATATTTGACTTAGGCCATGATGAAGACTAATGAAATAACCTGCCTAAGGTAGGCAGACATTTATTAGCAAATTTTAATTAAACTCTGTAGAGTTAACCTATTGACCTCAAAAGCCCAGGGCAATTGCTTTATTATTCTGTCTCCTAACTATTTAAATAATTGCTCATGTAGAGAATTGGGAGTGGATTTCATTATATATGGGTCAATTATCCTGGGGTCTCTGATTAAAACAGCAAGGATTTAAGAGTCACAGATACTCTGGTTAATATTCTTCCTCATCTTCCTCACAGATTAGACATTTACAGGCTAATTTCCTTATCTCTCACAACAAAAGCACACATGAAAATCCAGAAATGCTTATAACACCCTTGTCTTTCCTTTAAATGAAATGAGGGACCATTGAGACTTGGGAACTGTTCATAACCTACTGATGCCGGATTTGAGGACCCAAATGGGATGCATGCAGTACGGAGGCAGGAGACCATCTCCGAGAACAACTCTGAATTAGGAACAAGGGAGGTAGTTTACGTCAACTCCTCCCTGATGGCAACACTAAGACTTCCTGTGATGGGGAGAAACAGACTGGAAGAAGATTATGGACTGCCACACGGGGCAACTGTCAGGTAACCTAACGGGTTAGATAAACCCACTTCAAGCACATAAGCGGTTAACTAGACAGACATAGCCATGCCCTAGCATTTTTGGTATCCAGCCAGGAATCATTACACTAAAAAAATCTCAGAATCTATAACAAGGCCAGATTCTTTCCTTCTCTATCTTCCGAGGACTTAAAGACCATGGTTACTCAAAGCAAATACTGGTACCACTGACATACTGATACTTGAAAATACCATGAAACCTTTTTTCCAACTCCATTCATAACCACACAGATAGCAAGAACAGAAGAAATCTCATGATCCCTCTCCATTACCTCCCCTTCTCTTTCATATCTAAATCTCCCACTGTGAGACTGAAATCTTCAGCATCCCAAAAGATATGGACTTTTCTAACCTCCTATTACATTGGAAATGCACTAATCTCCACTAACACCTCAGCTGGAATTACTGGCTAATCAACTAAGAAAGCATCTAGAGAAAAAAGTGTCTTGAAACGTGCCTGAAGGGAGAGAAAGGGGGAGACTTTAAAAATGTCTCTACAAAAACCATTTGCCCAAAACTTAGGGCTGCCCCTGGGGATCAGGACGCCTGGCACCCTCCTCGTGCGTCTATGGATTACGTGAACCACCCGCCCCCCCACATCAGGACTCTGGTATAGCCTGAATCAGAACCATCTGGAGGGCACCCTAACCACCCAGATTAGGGATCCCCACCTCCTGAGCTTCTAACTCATTAGGTCAAAGGTGGGGCCCAAGAATTTGCATTTTTACCAAGTTTCCAGGTGATGCTGATGTGGCTAGTCCAGGATAATAGTCTGAAAACCACAGCTCTACATTATCACCAAAATTTTCCAAAAAGGAAATTATACATGATATCTATAGTCCTGCATTTATACCTATAAATTCAGTCAAACCTCTCTGAGCCTCAGTTTCTTCATCTGTAAAATGAAAACACTGAGCTAAATAATCACTAAAATCCAATCGAAATGCCTTAGAGTCAAAGCTGGACAGCACCGTCAGTAATAATGGTACAATCATGGAGTGCCTAGGTGGCTCAGTCGGTTAAGCGTCTGACTTCGGCGCAGGTCATGATCTCACAGTTCGTGAATTCGAGCCCTGCATCTATATCCGTACTGACAGCTCAGAGCCTGGGGCCTGCTTCAGATTCTGTGTGTGTCTCTCTCTCTGCCCCTCCCCTGCTCATGCTCTCTCTGTCTCCCAAAAATAAACATTGAGATTTTTTCTAAAAAATCATGATATAATCACAGTACATTTGTGGGACTCTGATTTATTTGCAAAATGCTTCCACATACACTTTGTCAGTTACTGGATACTCACGACTATGTGAGACAGACTCCTTTTGGAGACGGAGGTACAAAGAGAATCATGGTTTGTCAAAAGTTGTATGACTAATATATGATAAAGCCAGACTGAGATCTTCTAGCTCTTCATCCTGGGAAGTAATGCACGGCCCCGGACTTTCACCCTAGCTGATCAAGGGAAGATTCTGAGGACAGTCTTTGCCTAGAAACAAGGTCAGTAATCCATCATTTCACTGGAGGAGAGAAGGCTCTCTGCTCTTTACCTGGACATCCACATAGCTTGCTCCTTCACAGCTGCAGGATTCTGGATTATTACACCTTAATCCAGAGGCCTTCCTTGGCTACTCAGTATCAAAAGGCAACCCTTTTTCCCCTCTCCTGCCAATTACACCTCTTATCCCCTTGATTTACTTTAAATCTGTCCATGCAACCACTTGACTATCTGACCACTTGACTACTATTTTAGTATCTGTCTCCCTCTACTAAAATATAAGCTCCACATGGGCAGGATGTTTGTTCACTGTTCAGTGTCCAATGAGTAGAATACTGCCTGCCATGTAACAAGTGCTCAAGAAATATTTGCGGGACACATAATAATTTAATAAGAACTTAATCTGTGACACACACTGGGCTAGATATTTTATATATACCATCCAAAAAAAAAAAATCCTAAAGCAAAGGATACTTTAATGCCTTTTTCTCAGTAACTGATTTTTAAAAAATCAGTAAGGATTTCCAGGATTTCTGTTTCCAGGAAAATGGAGCTGACCTAATTTCCCTATTCCTCCCACTAAGTACAACTAAAACCCCTGGACATTATATATCAAACTAACATAAAAGATTCTGAGTGGTGGAGAGAAGATGGACCAGGTAAGTTCCCTGCTTCATATGCCCGGGACTCGGAGTTGAAAAAGAAGACAACACAAACACCGATGGGTGTAGACAAAAAGCCCCATAAAAAGCCTACTCTCTCCAGCCAAAGGACAAAATATGGACAGCCTACTAGCAAGGCTGGTTTAACATTCGAAGCCCATCATACTCACAGAATAAAAGTGAACATTATCTGATCATCTCAATGCATCACAGATGTGGTACAAGAATTTCATAATATCCAGCACACATTCATGATTAAAAATAGAAAAACTCTCAGAAAACTAGCAATAAAAGAGGACTTTTTCAACCTACATAACAGGCACCTATCAAAAAAAAACCAGCATAGCTAAAATATTATGTTTCATGATGAAACAGTGAAGACTCCCTACCTAAGACTGGTCTAGCTAACCCTCTGGAGGTCCTAGTCAATGAAGTAAGACAAGAAAATACAAGACACAGATATTGAAAAAAGAAAAAAAGGAGTAAAACTGTCCTTATTTGCAGATGACAAAATCATATGAATAATTAAATAAGTCTATAATAACAACTTAATCCAAGAAGTAAATTGAGCATGTGTCAAATTGTAAGGTCAGTATATAAAAATAAGCTTTATTTTTATATTAACAGCAAACAATTGGAAAGTGAAATACTAAAAATGAATAGCATTTACAATAGCATCAAATAAATCACATAATATTTTAGGAATAAACTTAATTAAAAACTTGGGGGGAGTGGTGGCACCTGAGTGGCCACCTGGTTAAGCGTCCCACTTTGGCTCAGGTCATGATCTCACAGTTCATGAGTTGAAGCCCCGCACTGGGCTCTGTGCTGACAGCTCAGAGCCTGAAGCCTGCTTCAGATTCTGTGTCTCCCTCTCTCTCTGCCCCTTCCTCACTTACTCTCTGTCTCTCCCTCTCTCTCTCAAAAATAAACATTAAAAATTTTTTTTAATTTTTTAACCTCTATACTATAAACTATAAATCATTGCTGAAAGTAAAGATCTAAATAAATTATATACTTGTGTGTGTGTGTGTGTGTGTGTATACATGGAAAGAGAAGAATAGAGATCTTGAAAAGAAATCCACCATATATATACATATGTATATGTATATATAGACAAGTATAGACTATAGATATATAAATCTATCTATATATATACATATATATATATATATATATATATATATATATATACACTATACACACACACACACACACACACACACAATCAAATGACTTTTTACTAAGATGCAAATGCAATTTAATATAGAAAGGAAAGTCTTTTCAAGAAATGATACTGGATCAATTAGATATCTGTATAAAAAAAGTATCTCATACAATATGCAATAATTAACTCAACATGGAAAACAAATCTACATGCAAATCCTAAAATTATAAATCTTCTAAAAGAAAATGTAGGAAAATATCTTTGTGATCTTGAGCAAAAATTCTTAAGCAGAACATAAGAAGTACTAAATAAAGAGAAAAAAAGATAAACTGTCCTCTTCAAAATCAAAAGTACTGCTCACTAAGATACTGTTGAGAATGCAAAACGGTAAATCACAGGCTGGGAGAAAATATATGCAATACATATCTGCAACAAACAACTTTATTATATCTGTTCTATAAGAACACCTACAGGGGCACCTGGGTGGCTCAGTCAGTTGAGGTCATGATCCCAGGGTAGTGGGATTAAGCGCCACATTGGGCTCTGTGCTGAGCGTGGAGCCTGCTTAGAATTCTCTCTCTCTCTCTCTCTCTCTCTCTCTCTCTCTCTCTCCCCCTCTCCCCCACCACTCGCTCTCTCTCAAAAAAAAAAAAAAAAAAAAAGAACACATACAAAACAATGAGGAAAAGAACACAATCCAGTAAAAATAAACATAAGAATTTGACACTTTCAAAAAGAAGACATGTCAAGGCCCAATAACCACATTAAAAGATGCTCAGTATCACTGGTCTGGAGGATACAGTTAAAAACCACAAGGAAATTCCACTGGATATCTATAGACATCCATAAGAATGGCTAAAATTATAAAGACAGACAATGACAAATGCTGACAAGGACGCTGGGCAACATCTCTCATATGTGAATACTGGGAATGTAAAATGGTCCAACAATTTTTGAAAACTTGTTTGGCTGTTTCTTATAAGTTGAATACACACCTATATACCTTTTGATCTGGCAATTCAACTCTGGAATTTAACCAAAAGCAATGAAAGACACATTCACAAAAAGATGAGAATATCCATCAGCACGAGGACAGATGAACAAAATATGCTATACCCTCCCAATGAAATGCTACTCACCAGTAACAACAATAACTGACCTACATGCACGAACACAGAGGAATCTACATAACATTCCTCTCTGGCATGAATCTTATGAAAGGTGAGTTGTTCCCTTTGTCTGAAGATGAGATAATTACAGAATTTCATGTAAAAAGGTAATGATGCCTTTAGTTGCTGTAATCCCTCTGCTTTTCCTCACTGGAGGGAGAGAACATACAAATCCTCACAGCAAAGGGAATCTTAGGAATTATAAGCTAACTTCTGACATATGCACTCGTAGAACAGAAGGATCATCAGACAGAGTAATTTAATGCTGCCCCTGGGCTTAATTGTAAGCAGATACTAGCAAGAAAAGTAAGGACAAGGAATAAGAGCCAGACCTTGGAAGGGCTTTTACCCTAAGTTAAATAGTTGTCATACAACAATTGTGTAAGAGGTATCTGCACATCGGAGAAGGGTTGAAATATACCAATAAATAGACTTCAGCAAAACTATACCTCACAATTCAGTTTCTTATTTATATTGCCCATTAAAACTCTTCATTGTTTCATGTTATTTTAAACAAGATTTTCCATTTCCAGGGTTACAACTCAAAGAAAAGCAGTGGAAAATGTATCATGCTTATCCTATTCTCAGATTCAAGTGAGTGTCAGGTATCAACCACTGACCACGGAGCACCACCATTTAACAGGTGGCCACTTAAATTACAGACGAAGCAACTGAATGGATATTTAAGTCGTTTCCAAAGTTTCGTTATTAGAAGAAATGTTAAATATACAACCCTGACCTATCTTCTGTTCCCTCTGCTTCTGTAGAAAAAAGAGTAAGGGGAAATTACGGCAATTTTAAATTTCAAAAGAAGCAACAAATTGCCCTGGAATTTTACACCCTTACCTGAACCAGAGGAGGGCGTCCCCTCTCCAGCACCACCATTTGCTACTAGGAAATTGTTCTGTCAAGCTGATGGGTGAGATATGCTGGCTGTTATCTGAGCTTGTGCCTCCTGAGGCTGAGCGTGTTATCAAGTTCACTGGCCATTTGTCCTGCCTCTTCCGTGAACTGTCCCCATTTATATCTTTCGGCTTTTTTTTCCATTTGCTTGTATCTCCCTTTCTTCTTGATGTGAAGGATATGTACACATCTTCTACTACATTTATAACTGTGCTTTGTTTTAATGCTTAAGACTTCAGCTCATCTAGAACTAATTTTTATCAGTGGTGTCAGGCAAGGACCTACTTTAATTGTTTTTTGAATGCTAAATCTCAACCCCACTCACTGTCTAGTCCTTCTTTTCCCCCTTTGTGACTTAAAATGCCACCTTTATCATATTCTAAATTGCTATACATTCAAGAACCCATTTTGAATGATATTATGTTCTACTGATCTACTTCTCTTCACCTACACTAATTTTATACTATTTTAACCACCATATTCCTAAAATAATGTTTGATGTTAGTTAGGGTGGCTTGTTACCTCATTGTCTGGTAAAAGCTCATTCATTATCCCTAGAAATACATTCTTTTACTGCAAACTCTGGAATTGTAATGTTCCATCAAAGTTATACCTCTATCTTTTATCTAGTATTTCCAAGTGTGTTCCCTTGCCATGAGAAGTATTACCCCCCAAGCTCAGGAAATTCTGTTTATTTTTAGTTGTCTTCAGGTAGAATAAATTTAGGTGATTCCTGAACATCTAAAATTATTTGTTTCACCAGCGGCAAACAGAGTCAAGTCTACAACCTAAGTACCTCTTGCTCACACCCTCTTCGTTTTCTTTTCTAAGAGCTGCTGGCTTACAGCAGGTTCTCAGCTCTCCTAAAATAGTACAACAACTGTTTAAGTGGGTTCTTTCTCTCTGCCTCACTCCTCCAATCCACCTTCCGTGCTGCTACCATAACTGTGCTTAAAACACAAATCTTATGACATCAGCTTCTTGGTTAAGACTCCAGTGATATTCCATGACTCACAGCCACAGAGCCCTATTTTTCATACTATTTTAAACAGAGTGATGGCAGTCAATATTTATTAAATACTTTCTGTGTTGCCAGATGCTCTCTATATATTTCTCATTGAATACTCACATAAATCCAGTGAGATAGTAGGAAATAATTGTTATTGCTTTCCTTGAACAGATGAACAAACTGAGGCTTACAGGAGTTAAGTGGCTTGCCTAAAATCATACAAAATAACATCTGATTCAGTTGCTATTTAAAGCATTGTGCACATTGCTGCCCTTAATTTAAGACTTACCTGTTAAAAAAAGGCTCTCACACTGGATTTTCAAAGTAGCTACTACTTGTTTTTTTTTTAAACGTCAGATGTAAACTAAAAACACTCAGAAGAGTTGAAAAATAAAGGTATGGGAAAAGATGGCCCATCTATATGCTACCAAAAAAGTAAAAGCAAATATAGAAAAATATTAGCAAAAATAGAATTCAAGGCAAAAAAATACTAAATGAAGCAGGGACAGTTCCTATTT
The DNA here is from genome assembly GCF_046562875.1 of Panthera onca. Taxonomy (NCBI): domain Eukaryota; kingdom Metazoa; phylum Chordata; class Mammalia; order Carnivora; family Felidae; genus Panthera; species Panthera onca. The sequence continues at coordinate 21,066,259 of NC_138352.1, read as the reverse complement.
TATTTTAAAAGATTCAGTTTACCAGAAAGATGAACTGATCACAAATTTCTATGAAGTTAATAACTATCTTTGAATTACACAAACGAAATCTGAAACATCTGAGAACAATCGTAGTCAACGAATTTAACTTCCATCTACTAGAGAAACTATAGGCCAAGTAAACAAAAGTAAAAAACATAGATGACTGAATAACACAAAAACCAAGCTGAATTGTAAAGACAAATGTTAAAATTTGTACACTTCATTAAAAAAAACAAAAAACTTAGGGGCACCTGGGTGGCTTAGTCAGTTAAGCATCTGACTTCGGCTCAGGACATGATCTCACGGTCTGTGATTTTAAGCCCCGCATCGGGCTCTGTGCTGACAGCCTGGAGCCTGCTTCAGATTCTGTGTCTCCCTCTCTCTTTGCCCCTCTCCCACTCACACTCTGTCTCTGTCTCTGTCTCTCTCTCTTTCAAAAATAAATAAACATTAAAAACAACTAACTTGAAACAGAATATAGACCCACATGTAAGAACTATAAATATAAAATGTATAGAAGAAAGCATAAAAGTATTGCTGACTTTGCATTAGGAAATATTTGTAAAATATCATATAAAAAGCATGACCCATAAAAGAAAATATTGACTTCATCAAAAAATTGGACTTCATCAAAATTTAAAACCAACTCTTCAAAGGAAACCATTAAGAAAATGAAAAGACAAGTCACAGACTGCAAGAAAATATTTGTTAATCATACATCTGATAAATAGCTTCTAACAAGTAATTAGTAAGAAAATGATCCAATTTTTTAAATGGGCTAAAGATTTAGATTGACACTTCACTTAAAGAAAATACATAAATGGCAAGCACACGAACACATAACCAAAATCATTATTCGTTAAGGAAATGAAAATTAAAACCACAAGGAGATGCTACTTTACACTCACTCGGATGGCTATCAGTGAAAAGAAGGACAACACGAGTGTAGGTCAGAATGGAAAGAAGCTGGAACCCTCACGTGATTAGTGGAAGTGCAAGATAGTACCGCGACTATGGAAAAGAACTTGGCAGTTTCTTAAAAAGTTACACAACCTAGTGGACTGACTATTCAACCCCTAGTTATCGACCCAAGAGAAATGAAAACAAACTTCCACACAACGCCTTGTACGGAGTATTATTAACAGCGTTATTCATAATAGCCCCAAACTGGAAACAATTCAAATGGCCATAAGCTGGTAAATGTATAAACACAATGTGACGCATCCACACAATGGACTCATACTCAGCAAAAGAAATGATCACACTCCTGATACAAGTGACAACATGCATGAACTCCAAAACTAAGGGAAAGGAGCCCTACAAAACAGAATGCACACTGTAGGACTCCATTATAGGAAATTTCTAGAAAAGGCAAGATGATAGAGACAGAAAACGGTGTTTGTCTATGGTTTGGGGTTGGGATGGGAACTGAATGCACAAGGGCACAAAGGAGCATTTTAATTCAATGTAAGTGTTTATAAAATTGGATCGCGGTGATGGTTGCACAACTGCATAAATCCACTAAAAATCATTGAATTATATATACACTTAAAATTGATGAAGGTATATAAACTTCTACCTGAATAAAGCTGCTAAAAGAGGAGGAAGAAGAGATGGAATAACAACTACCCAGGTACAAAACCACAAAAGAACCACCAACTATTTCTAGAACAAGATACCACAGAAGTGACAGTCACTCTTCATCTTGAAATAAATAAATAAATAAATACAGCAAAAAACTGGGAATAACCCCAAATTCTGTATACAACAGAATATCATCATACGATGTAATACTGCACAATAATGAAAATAAAATCCAGCTACATGTAACTTCATGGGGGAAAAAAAATCCCACAATATTGTTGTGCCAAAAAAAGTGAACTACTAGAGAATAAGTAAAGTTCTATCTATTCACATGAAACTCAAGATTAGGCAAAAAAAAAAAAAAAAAAAAAAAAAGTATATGTATTGTTTACAGCTGCATACACAAAGAGTGAAACTATACAGAAAAGCAGAGAAATGACTGTCATAAAGGTAAAAATTGTAGTTGCCTTTAGGTGAGGGAAATCTGAGTTCTAATGAGAAGGATCATGAGAGGTTTTGGGGTGCTGATAATCTTATTGCTTACAAACACGCACACACACACGAACAACGTCCCTCACTCCTATCAAGTCTACCAGGAACCAAACTAAATTTGCACACTCACATGCACGTGATGAAAAGAATTAACAACTAAAAGAGAACCCTCCCCCCAATGCCCAAATGTATTCATTTGAAAATCTAAAAAACAAATATGCTTTAGATAATTTGGGAGTTGAGACGGAAATGGAAATTTTAAAATGTAAATTATAAGTGAAGGACAAGCAGAGTACTACATATAAACCTCTGGAATTTAGCCACAGTGGTTACCAAAGAAAAATTGATAACCACAAATAAATCCATGAGATCATAAGAAAGAATGAAAAAAAATGAAGCTTTCAATTTAAGATGTTGAATACAGACCAATAAAATAAACGTACAGAAATAAAAGAAAGAAATGAATGAGATTAAAAACAGAATACAAAATAGAAAATAGGAAAAAAAGTTATTTCGTAAAACTAAATTTAAAAGACTGATACAAAAGACAAAACTTTAGCAAATATGGTTTAAAATAAAAAGAATAAAATTAAACTATATAAAAGGCAAATGAAAAGGAATAAAGAATAAAAGAGAATCGATCAGGAGGTTTTTATTATAAACAGATATGCACAAAAAAAGTCAAAATATCTGAAACCTCACATGAAATGGGTAATTTGCTAGGAAAACAAAACATTTCTAAATGGGCAAAATAAAAAAAAAATAGAAACTCTGAACAAACTAATCAATAGTCATAAAAAAACTAATAAAAGTAAATAAAAGATTCCTCCACCAAGAGCCTACAGACTAAAAGAGTTCCTTGAAGGAACTCTACAAATCTTCCTGGAACAGATTATTCACATTCTAAACACAATATTGCAGAAAATAGAAACAGGAAGCTATTTATTTTACAAGACTAGCACGATGTTGATATCAAAACCAGAAGAGGACAGCATAAGAAAAGAAAACTATATGCTAGGCCCATAATGAACTCAGATGTAGAAATCCCACATTACCAAAAAAAAAAAAAAAAGTAAACTTAAATCAATCAGCAGGAAATTAAACAATATTATCTCAATGGCTTTTATTTCATGAATTTTAGTGGTAAAAGTGAAAAAAATCTGCCATATCATTCACTATATTAATAAATTTGAGGAGAAAGAATAATTTCAATAAATGCAAAATACACTGATAAAATCCAATGCATTTTTAAAAATTTAATTCACATACCATCAATTCACCATTTAAATGTACAATTCAGTCATTTTAGTAGATTCACAAAGTTATGCAGTCATAACCACTATTTAATTTCAGAACCTTTTCATCGCCTCGAAAAGAAATCCCATTAGTAGTCATTTCCCGATCTCCCCTCTCCAGACCATCCTTGGGAAACCACTCAACTGCTTTCTGTCTCTATGCACTTGCCTATTCAACATTTTATACAAATGGAATCATCAAACCTAAGTGCATTACGTCTGTCACTCACTCAAGCATAGTGTCTCTGAGGCTCATCCATGCTGTGGCCTGTGTGAGTACTTCATTCCTTTTTATGGCTGAATAATATTCCACCATATGAATAGACCACATTTAGTGTATCCATTTGTCTGTTGATGAACATTTGGGTTGTTTCCACTTTTTTTTGGCTACTGTGGATAATGCTGCTATGAATATTTGTGTATAAGTTTTTGTATATGTTTTCAATTCTCTTCATCGTATCATATACCTAAGGATGAAGCAGTTCGATTCATTTTTGTGATTAAAATTATTGGCAAACTAAAGTACACAGCAAATATACTTGAGGAAACATTAGCAGCAATCCCATTAAAGTCAGGATCTAAATAAGGATCACTCATCTCGTACATGAAGTATCCTAGTATTCAACATTGTCCTAAATGTCTCAGACAATGCAATAAGAGAAAGATAACACATAAATTACAAAAAAACAAAAAAAAGAAGACACAAAACTGTGATTATTTGTGCATGATACATCAAAAGCCCAATAGAATCAAATAAACTATCAGGAGGGATAAGGAAGTTCAGCAAGTGAGTTAGATGAAAGATACCAGTAAAACTAACTTTCTGAAACACTGCGTGTCTGTCAGAGATTGTGTTTGTATGGAACAGAAAATCTGAGTGAATAGTGCCTTATTAATATGACTGGTTAATTTTTTTATTTATGTAATAAAATTCAACTCACACATGTCAACACTGTCTCTGAACTTCTCTTGATCTCTCCTTCAAGGCTGGAGCTCCGCCATTACATCTGTGTTCTACACCAAAAAGCAGTAAGAAGGGAAAGGAAAAAGTAGTACCAGTGGAGTCTACTTTCTTTTCTGGAAGTCCCACCCAGCAACTCCTGCTTGCATTTCATTAGCCAAAACAGGGTCATGTGGTTGCCCTGGTGCTGTGAAGTGAAGGGTAGTGGGTACCTGCTGCCACAGACAAAACAGAGGTTCTGGGCACACAATCTTGGCTGCCACATGCCAGTGATAACCCAAGTGGAAAGAAAAATCCCATTCACTAGAGCAACAAAAAAACCTAAAATTGCTAGGAACAAACATAACAAGAAATATTTTAAGATATTTCTGGGAGAAAAAAACTCGAGAAAAAATGACTGAAAAACACTTTAAAAAAAAGAATAAACAGGAAAATATATCGTACTTGTAGATTGAGAGGCTCACTATTAAAAAGACACCAACTCTCATTAAATTACCTATTAATTCAATTTAACCTAAATCAAAATCACAACAGGATTTTCCATATAATCTGAAACACAGAGTCTAAAATTAATACAACAGAATGCAAGAACTGTCAAGACAACTTTAAAATAAATGAATAATTAGGGATAATCTACCCTACTACATATCAAAGCATATGTGCTATTGCCACAGAAACATGGTACAAAATATGGAATTCAGAAACATTACATTCACATACACATTCACATACACACACAAATCTCTAGATTACAAATCCCTCTCTATATTTTTTTTTAGTTTTTTGTAACGTTTACTCATCTTTGAGAGAGAGAGAGAGAAACAGAGTGTGAGAGAGGGAGGGGCAGAAAGAGAGGGAGACACAGAATCCAAAGCAGGCTTCAGGCTCTGAGCTGTCAGCACAGAGCCCGATGTGGGGCTCAAACTCACAAACCGTTGAGATAGTTACCTGAGCCAAAGTTGGAAGTTCAACCGACTGAGCCATCCAGGCACCCATTAGTATATTTTTTTAAGCATTAGATTGAAAATATAGAACATATTTATGACCCTGAGTCCTTGATTTAGAAAAGGCCTTCTTTTACGATACACACAAAAAAGCAAAAATACAAATGAAAAGTTTGTAACTTTGACTACATACAAATTTAAAACGTCCATAAGACTGAGATGCCACAGCAAAGTTAAGATCACTATTAGACCAGGAGAAACCTTCTGCAACTTACCTAACAAAGAAATCATATAATCACAGAGAATTCTACACAGACATTTTTAAATGAGTAATATCAAGTCAGTCCTCTGGGTATAGGGCAGTGGGTTGGGCTGAATTAGGGCACCTGGGTAGCTCAGTCGGTTAAGTGTCTGGCTTCGGCTCGGGTCATGATCTCCCAGCTCGTGGGTTCAAGCCCCAAGTCACTCTCTCTGCTGTCAGTGCAGAGCCTGCTTTGGATCCTCCGTCTGCCTCTCTCTCTCTCTCTTTCATTCTCTCAAAAATAAATGTTAAAAAAAAAAAAAAAAAGACTGACCATGAACTGATCATTACTAATGCTGGATGAATATAATGGGTTCCTATACCATTTTCTTTATTTTTGTATATGTTTTAAATTGTTGCATATTTTAATTTATGTACTAATATGGAAAATGATCCAAGAGTACAGAACAACAACTCAACAACAAAAAACAAGTTGGTAAATGTAAAGTATGATACTACCTCAAACATACTTTAAACATCTAATTATATATTTTCAATGAGCCAATTTTCTTAGACCAGTTTTACCAATGTATATTTTCCCAACTATAACTTAGTAAGTGCATAGAAAAGGTCTGGAATATTATACACCAAACTGGTAATAGGTGGTTACCTCTGGAGAGAAGGGAGCTACCTCCATTGTGAGTTCATCAAAGGAGAATTTTAGCCTCATCTTCAAGGCTTTAATTTTTCATGTAATTTGTATGTAAGAGGTCACACAATTACACACATGTCAGAACTCACATAAATGGAATTGTTCTGCGTCCTGTCTGTGGCAGTGTCTATAAGAATCTGTGCATGTGTAAAAGGCCTTAGAGCTATACAACAGAGAAAGGGAATTTACTGTCACAGTTAAAAATGTTTTAAATGGCAGAAAAAAAAAATCTCATACAACTGTCAGCCAAATAGTGAATTCTGCTGTACATAAATTATACCTCAATATACCTGACCTTTTAAAAATGAAAAATATTAATTTAAAAAGAATGATCATAGGGGTGCCTGGGTGGCTCAGTCAGTTAAGCATGTGACTTCAGCTTGAGTTATAATCCTGCGATTCATGGGTTCAAGCCTCGGGTTGGGCTCTGTGTCGTCAGCATGGAGCCCGCTTCGGATCCTCTGTCCCTATCTCTCTCTATCCCTCCCCAGCACACGCTCTCACTCTCTCTCTCAAAAATAAACTTTAAAAAATAAACAAAATAAAAAATAAAAAGAATGATCACAATATAATCTGTTTAAAGAATAAGGGTGTAAATTATATAAAATTACCTATAATTCTTAAAGTAGATTATAAGACCTCTATGTACGATATGCACGTATAGAGTATGAATCCACTTATACCTCTCTACCTTATTTTATCTCTGCATAGTAGGATTATAGATACTTTTTTTTTCTCTTTGCTTATCTGTATTTTTTCCCTACAATGAATACATATTATGTTCTACTGAAATAATCTTTTCAGTGTGGAGTGGGTGGGCACGGGGCCAACGGTGGAGACTCGGTGCAGATTCTCCTCTCACCTTGGCACAGCTGCCCAAGCCCAGACTCCAAGGGTAAGCCTTGGCAGGGACCCAAGGGAATGGAGTGAGGGTTCCTATGGTAACAAATAAGGACAAGTGGTTAAGGCAGCAATGTGTCACTGAGAACCACAGGTATGTGTGAAAGAGTTTGCCAAATCGAACACAGCTCACAGGAACAGACTCTGGGGCCCCACCAGGCACGGTCAGAGATCACCTTCCTAGCATACTAGAAAGCATTCTCTGCTGGCAGATTGGTCCCTGTCAAATTATTTATAGGCGATCGGTTCACATACTCAAAATGATATGAATACTTCTAATTATATCCAAACATGCCAAATGTCAGTACAAATTATGCTGAGGGTCATGTTGCCAAATGTCCTGCCCTAACAAAGAGGAGAGAGCCACAGCGTCAGCACACGGGTGCCTATATAAGCACGGGGACCCCGCCCGCCTTATCGCCACCAAGAACCCAGAGGTGAGTGACAGGGGGGCCTTGGGGCTTCAAGGATCCCCAGGGACCCCGGGACAGGGAGAGTTGACCCCATGGCCCACCTCTGAGCATGAAACCGTCCCTCCCAACTCTGACTTTTATTTTCTCAGAGTCAAGATTTAGACCAAGACAGTTTTAATTCTGTAACTATTTTACTGGGATTCCACAGCTTTGCTAATAAGAAATCTGTTGTTTCACAGTGTCAGTCACTTCTGAACCTGCGTTTTCATCTGGAACTCCGGAGGTAAGCCTCAGCTTTATTGATGTGTTGATGACAGAGGGCATTTAGGCTAACAAAGCTGGGAACAACTCTTAATTGTACACTATTTCCACATTTCTGCAGTTATCTAAGTAGCTGGTACTTCCAACGACTGCTTATAAACGCTGAGAAAACACTATTCCAGAGAGCCTTATTCTCTGACGCTATCCTCACTTGAGTTCAGGGTTAAAGGACTATACTTAGGACAGAAAGAATTTTGACAATGAGTTTTCAGCTACATGTAGACCGGTCGAGGGGCAAGAGACTCTTCTGTGCGTGTCGACCTCCCTCTATCGCAAAGCATTGATACTTAGCCATTTTACAGATATTTTTGAAACTTCTTGGAAAGATCCTTATCAAAAAACGAAAACACAAACATCTTGTGAAAACCACAATGTTTTAGCTACTTTTTGATGATTCATTGTTATTTGTTTTTAGAAAGATTTATTATTGTTCATCTAAAAAGTCCCCAGTGGTACACCCACAGAGTGCTAAATACGGAACCTAATTTAAGAGAGACCCTGGCCCTTCCCCAAGTAATTTACAAACAAAAGGAAAGGAACAACTCAATCCGTGTAACAGGCCAACACTGCAGAGGCCCATCTATCAATCAGCGGAATGGTTTCCCTGTGATGAACCCTTTCATTTTTGTCAGTTTTCTTTTTATTGGTGGAAAGAAAAGAAGCCTGTGGAATGCATGTGGGAAGAAGGACCTTCTTCATGCTCTCATTTCTCTGTGGTTAGATCTGTTAACTGACTGTTGAAATCCCTCATGCCAAAAACAAAGTGTCAGAAGAGATTCTGGAATTAAGGCAATGCTAAGTCTCTTTGGTAGCAAGCCAAATGACAAAAATACACAGTATTAAGAATTTATTAGGAGGTTCTTTTAACAACCCACCAAGAGATTTAACACCAAATATTAACGTAAAGTAGATGTTAAAAATAGTATGTGCCTTATGAGAAGAAAATGGCCACCTAGAAAGTAAAAACGTAAAGCAAGTTTTTGAACGCTTTGAAAATATCACCCTTCCTTCCCACAAGACAAACCTTCCACCCTAAGTGCGTGATGGTCCCAGTGTGTGGCAGACCCAATCACCCAGAAGGAAAAGTGGGGACTGAAGAAGCTGCCTTAAAACAATCCATCTGCAGTTCCAGCTGTAGATGCTGTTAGTGTAGAGATTCAAACATGCAAAGACTCCCAGGTAGGCACCCTAGCCCTGAGGACTAAGAAACGTGATCTGGGAAAGAAAATCTGCAAGGTACCAAAAATGAAGCCTCCAGTTACAACCTCGCTCCAGACCAGTCCTGGGGCCTGTGTGAGGACACTGGCAGATGACAACCTGCGGGAGCATCGACAGCCCCAGCGATGGGGGCTCAACACTTCCTTCCTTCACTCCAAATCCTAGCTCCCAGGTGTAACTTCTGGTTTCTATTTCTCCCTCTCCCCCACATCTTCCCCAAGGCAGAATCCTCTGCTAAGTAAACCGCAGCCATGAGCGCGAGTTCAGATGCTGAGATGGCGGTTTTTGGCGAAGCAGCTCCCTACCTCCGAAAATCGGAAAAGGAGCGGATTGAGGCCCAGAACAAGCCCTTCGATGCTAAAACATCAGTCTTTGTCGCGGAGCCCAAGGAGTCCTATGTGAAGAGCACCATCCAGAGCAAAGAAGGAGGGAAAGTAACGGTCAAGACTGAAGGTGGAGCAGTGAGTATAAACACGGGGAGAGAACAGTCCCTGTTGTATTTCTGGGTCTCCTCACCTCAAAGTGAAGCTCTAATGGCTTAGAATCTCTAAGCCTATGGCCAACACAAACATCCTTCCAGTACGTTCCCGACACCCGATTTGGACTGCAGAGGAAGGTCCCAGCAGCTATCTCCTTTCCTCCACTTCCCATCCACCCACAGGACTTCAACACACTAGAATCAGCCGCCACCGCATCCCCTCAAACCCTACTTCCCAATCTAAATCCCCAAACTTGATCTTGGGTGGGGGGAATAGAAGCTAGCTTCTCCTGTCGGAAAACTATTATTTACTTAGCTAAATAATGTATTAATAACCCCATTACTCCGCCCACCCCCAGATTGAAGTTTCTTGTAATGAATGGCCAGGAAAAATTAAAAATTTAACCTCTTAAAATAAGAGTAAAAAGATACAAATTGATGGAGCACCTGGGTGGCTCAGTTGGTCAGGCATCTGACTTTGGCCCAGGTCATGATCTCATGGTTCGTGAGTTTGAGCCCCACATCCGGCTATGTGCTGACAGCTCAGAGCCTGAAGCCTGCTTCAGATTCTGTGTCTCCCTCTCTCTCTCTCTCTCTGCCCCTCCCCCCACCCTCCCTCTCTCTCTCTCTCTCTCTCTCTCTCTCTCTCTCTCTCAAAAGTAAATAAACGTTAAAAAAAGTTTTTTAAAAAAGATACGAACTGGGGCGCCTGGGTGGCTCAGTCGGTTAAGCAGCCGACTTCGGCTCAGGTCATGATCTCGCGGTCCATGAGTTCAAGCCCCGCGTCGGGCTCTGTGCTAACAGCTCAGAGCCTGGAGCCTGTTTCAGATTCTGTGTCTCCCTCTCTCCGACCCTCCCCCATTCATGCTCTGTCTCTCTCTGTCTCAAAAATAAATAAACATTAAAAAAAAATTTAAAAAAAACAAAAAAAAAAAAGATACGAACTGATAAATAAACGTGGGACGGGGGATTGTGGGAAGAAAAAAAATCTTTAAAAAAAGGTGGTACCCTAGCTCATCAGAGGAGACAGATTTACTGTGTCAAACTCTGAAACAAATATAATTTCATGCCTTTATTTAAAGAATACTGAATAATATAATGAAAAGTATCTGTAATTATAGTTTTGCAAGCAAACCAAACAGACAAACCAATCCTACATCAAGCTGTCAATACCAAGTCATCTCTCACTTTCCTTGCCAGACTCTAACTGTCAGGGAGGACCAGGTCTTCCCTATGAACCCTCCGAAATATGACAAGATTGAGGACATGGCCATGATGACGCACCTGCACGAGCCTGGAGTGCTGTACAACCTCAAAGAGCGTTACGCAGCCTGGATGATCTACGTGAGTGCCCTTTGGTATCTCCTTATTCTGTCCCCCTTTCTGAGTAAAGACAAGATCCACATGCTGCATTTTCTGGTTTTCTCAGACCTACTCGGGCCTCTTCTGCGTCACCGTCAACCCCTACAAGTGGCTGCCGGTGTACAACCCCGAGGTGGTGGCCGCCTACCGAGGCAAGAAGCGCCAGGAGGCCCCGCCCCACATCTTCTCCATCTCCGACAACGCCTATCAGTTCATGCTGACGGGTGAGTGATGCAGCCATTTGCAGAAATGTGGAAACGGAATCTTTAATGAGCAAACAGACTCTGACTGGAACTTGATTATCACACATTGCAGCCACACGGGCCTCACTGTTTTCAAGGAACTTCCAGAGTATAATGTCATACGCTCTTCCCAGCAGCCACCCCCATTTCATAGAGTAGAGAAGCTAGCTGAGTTCATTCACTGACCTGCCCATACTAACTCAGCTATTAGTGGAAGCCTAGCCAAAACAATTAGCAGACCTCTGCAAAGATGTCGTCCACTATATTTTTTAATTCCTGAAAAAAAAGTTCAAGTTGATTATTTTAAAATAAGCACATCCAGGGGTGCCTGGGTGGCTCAGTTGGTTAAGTGTCCGACTCTTGATTTCGGCTCAGGTCATGATCTCACAGTTTGTGAGTTCAAGCCCCATGTCAGGCTCTGTGCTGACAGCTCAGAGTCTGGAGCCTGCTTCCAGTTCTGTGTCTCCCCCTCTCTCTCTGCCCCTCCCCTGCTCGTATTCTGTCTCTTTCTCTCTCAAAAATAAATGTTAAAATAAATAAATAAATAAATAAATAAATAAATAAATAAATAAATAAATAAAATAAACACATCCACAGCAATCAAGAAAAGTAGTTACCAGCTATAGCTGGAAAGCTTTGCAAATTCTTGTCTTTATCTTTAAATGACACAGCTAATATTGCCAGCCTTGGGGGTAGGACACGTGTAAAGAAAGAGCTACCACTTTCTTCCTGATGATTTTGAAGCATTTCCTATTAGAATGGAAGAAAATAAAAATACCTCTTCCTCTGACAATATTCTTGAAATCATATCAAAGTGTGTTATTTCTGTCTTATCAAAGCATAAACAAACAGCTTTGATACACAGTATAGGCCCAAGTACAGCATTAAAACCTTTTATCTTCACACACCAAATGTATTGCCTTTGGAAATATTCGAAATTCCTGAGTTTCCTGTTGTTCCAAAGGATTTTGGAAACTGAGAGGGTTTTATTCTCTTTTGGTTTTTATTTGTTTGTTTTTGCTGCACTTGTTGTTAAGCTGTCTATTAAAGGAGACAAGAGAGGAGAAAGGAATAAAATAGGAATCTTCCATGACAAATTGGCCAGCAATTCTACAAGGATTTCATGCCAGGAAACTGTTCTTTGGTTGTCAACAGAAGTCAACTACCTTCCAGAAATGATCCAAAGGCTGGCTCATTTTGGAGGTTTTAATACTCAGCAGCTGCACTGACCCTGCTATGTACACCCCCACCCCCACCAAGGTCTCCACTCCCCAAATTTTGGAGCTGCTCCAAATCCAAGATTACTCATGGCTCCCAAACGTGATTCGCATATAAAACCATGCAAAACCATGGCATTTGACCTGGTTAATGTTATTTTAGCATTGCCAAGACAGCCTCGAACTTTGTTTTCTTATCTGTGCTCCCATGAGATGTGATATGATCTTTTATAATTTTTCTGTTATTGGGAAAAAAATCAATTTGAGTATGTTCTAAAATCCGTATCTACATCTCTGAGTAGAACTCTGAAGATCCCTAAAGTCTACATCCACATCTAAATAACAGGCAGATTTGTATCTGTTTCCCTAATAGGTTTTTTGAGAATTCACTCAAATCTATAATCCATGAGTACAAAATTCGATATTTAACAAATCAGAAAATTGGTATAGATCCAACATATCAGCATATAACTAGTGACAATTTCTGTTTTTATTATTTTGAAATGTACATAAAATTAAAGGGAACATAAGACTAAATGAACACATTTATAATTCCAGATCCCTTCCCGATAGTGTTACCAGCAGTCAAATGAGTCCTATCAAGAGTTGGGAGGAGGCTAGGTAGTAGAAAAATATATACACTGCAAGACAGAAGACCTGAATATCTTTGAGCTTAACAAACTATGTAATTGTTATTAGAAAAGTCATTTATTCCTCTCTGGGTCTCAGCTGTTTTATCTGTTAAATAAAAGAGTTGGCCTAAGTAATTTCTAAGATCCATTATGACTTCAAAATTCTATAATCCGTACTAAAATATTTATCAATAAAATTACATGATGCCTGGGATTTTCTTTAAAACAATCCAGGGAGGATGGAATGGGAGTACAGAGGATATAAAATTGGCTAAGTGACAATAATTGTCGAAGCTGTATGATGGGAACCCAGGGGGCTCTTTATATTACTGTCTCTACTTGGTATCTGAAATTTCTAATCACAAAGGTTTTTAAATTAATAAAATACAAAAAAAAGGGAAACTGGGTGGCTCAGTGGATTAAGTGTCCGACTCTTGATTTCGGCTCAGGTCACCATCTCACGGTTTGTGAGTTCGAGCCCTGCACTGGGCTCTGCACTGACATCATGAATCCGGCTTAGGATTTTGTGTCTCCGTCTCTCTCTGCCCCTCCCCAGCTCATGCACACGTGTACATGTGCTCTCTCTCTCAAAAATAAACATTAAAAAATAAATAAATGGAACAGATGATAGCTTGCCTCTTATTTTCACAAATTTTCACAAATTTTACTCCAAGAGCCAAGAGCTATTTGAGGGCTAACTAGAAAACTACATTCATAGGTGACATCTTCAACATGTTAAAAAGAATAAGCTGTGTTTGATCTAAATGGATTCAATAATCTTTATATTGAATGTTCTTGTTCTTGTTTTCATTTTTTAACTGATGGTCTTGATTTCTCTTTCACAGATCGTGAGAACCAGTCCATCCTGATCACGTACGTGACTTTTTCCTCCTCTGGTTTGTGGTGATTGTCTTAGATATAGACAACGTGAGTTGTAGTAGTTCTGTTCTCATCTCTGGTCACTGTGTTGGCAGCGGCGAATCCGGGGCGGGGAAGACCGTGAACACCAAGCGTGTCATCCAGTACTTTGCAACAATTGCGGTCACAGGGGAGAAGAAGAAGGAGGAAGCTGGCAAAATGCAGGTGGGTCTGGGGTCAGACTCAAGATGTCAGGGCTCTCAGGAAGTCTGGAGCCCTGGAGGTGAGGACCGTGCTTGCCTTTGCAGGGGACTCTGGAAGATCAAATCATCAGCGCCAACCCCCTACTGGAGGCCTTTGGCAACGCCAAGACTGTGAGGAACGACAACTCCTCTCGCTTTGTGAGTCTCTTGGTCACAGAAGGCTCTTCTCAGCCCTTAGGTGCCTGAGAAAGCATGTGTGAATTATCATTTCGATTGCATCATTCTGTGCCCTTCAACTTTTTAATACTAAGTAATCCTTCTCTTTTCAAGGGTAAATTCATTAGAATTCATTTTGGTACTACAGGGAAGCTGGCTTCTGCAGATATTGAAACATGTGAGTAATAGGACCACTGAAAATCAAAACAGAGGGACAGGTGACTTCCTTCGCAGGCATATTCAGCAACACCTGGTGTGCACTGAGCCTGCTGCCAGTGTTGCCCATGAGCTAACGGCCAGACTTAGACATAATCCACCGCATGCCCCATCTACCTCGATGCAGACTGATGGTTCCGGAGCACATTCTGAAATTCCTGCCACAGAGCAACTCTGACATTTTTTCTAGGACAAACACTAGGACTACTTACAGGTTCCTATGAGTTACCTATAGGTTTACAACGCTTCTCTGTGATTTGCTCTTGATCTGAGCTTTGGTAGGTGTTTCTAAGGAGTCACTCACCACAAAGTCTCCCTGAGAAAGGAGGGGAATATTACAGATCAATTATAATACAGAAGTCATGGGTCTCCCATATTAAAAGTTTACTTTTACTAGAGCAGACATGCTTCAGTGTCTGCTCTTAAATGGTGAGAAACTTGGGCAGTTGCCATATGTATTTGGAATTCTTATATGTAACACCAAAAGGATTGACCATCAGGTAGAAATCTCAATGGAGCCAAATACAATGTTCCCAATTTTAATAAAGACACCAAGGTTCATTTAATATTTCAGCAGCATTGATTTTTTTTCTAAATATCTACTTCTATTTCCAGATCTTCTAGAAAAGTCTAGAGTTACTTTCCAGCTTAAGGCAGAAAGAAGCTACCATATTTTTTATCAGATCACTTCCAATAAGAAGCCAGATCTGATTGGTAAGAAATAACTTAAATTCACAGATGAACATTAGTATTTTTATTAACAACTTCTAGTGTAAAATGTATACCCTGACTTCTGTGTACCCAGAAATGCTCCTGATCACCACCAACCCTTATGACTATGCCTTCGTCAGTCAAGGGGAGATCACAGTCCCCAGCATTGATGACCAAGAGGAGCTGATGGCCACAGATGTAAGTCACTCACACACTCACACTCATACTCATTCATTCATACACACATACACATACACACACACACACACACACACACACACACACACTGTAAAAAAATGCATTATGTGTGTGAACAGCCCACTATAGGTGTGGTTACCTTAGGACACAGTATAAATTCTCCAAAATAAGTTAGTTTCTTCTGCCCTCACCTCTGTCCTTTCTCCTGCCAGAGTGCCATTGACATCCTGGGCTTTACTCCTGAAGAGAAAGTTTCCATCTACAAGCTCACAGGGGCCGTGATGCATTATGGGAACATGAAGTTCAAGCAAAAGCAGCGTGAGGAGCAGGCCGAGCCAGATGGCACGGAAGGTACCAGATGAATCTCCTTCTGGGCCTGAATTAAAGAATATGGTGGGGGGGGAGGGGGGCTATTCTAAACTCACAACTTCATCACAACTGGACTTCTGACGGGCACATATGTATTTACACACACGGCATGCTTTCCTCGCCCCCATTCCTTCCTCATGTCTCTGTATCGCCATCATTTCTAAGCAGCCCAAACAAGTGAAAATGAACCTTTATAGGCACTTATCAAGAGATATCTGAGAGCACAACCTGGGGCCAGATCATGAGAGAATGAGACGGCGCAGTGCTTCTGCTCTGCCTTGGCAATGGTGGCTTATCAGCCTATTTCAGCACTAGCTGGGTAAACTGGTGGCTGGCTATACGGGATCTGCCCAAACATGGGGCTGGGGCTGAAGGATGTCCCCAGACATCTGTATGCATGTGTGTGCTGTCTGCATATAAACCCATACACAGTCTAGGCAGTAAGATTAAAATAAAAAAACTGAGAAAGAAAAAAATCATATATTCCACGTGTGGAACATACAGGACCTACCAAGGAAGCTGACGTTATTTGTCCCCTGAAGCCTTTCCTGACCACTTCAGCTTGACATATTTTCTCCCTCCTCCTAAACTTTTCAGCAGTTACTCTGCACCTGACATATGGCATTTACATTATAGTCACTGACACAATTTTAGAAAGAGACCCTGTAGGGGTCACATGGTGAAATTTAATACTCTCATATTCAGAGAGTGAAACTGAACGAGCGGATTTAAGTTGGGAGGAGCAAAACTGAAATGAGGATCCAAACAGTCACACTTTTATCCCTCTCTAACGGTAAATATTAAGATGGATTTATCTTCTCCTTCCAACTACACCTGATGTGTCTGCCTTAAGGGCAGAGACAACGGCTTTTGCCTTACATAAAGTGTCACAATAAACACTGGACATATGTTCACTGTTGATGAATTTCTCAAAAGCTACTTGCAATAAATCACCAAAGTCCAGTATAGCCGACTATTTATTAGCGAGTACATGCTCTCAGGTACAGAAAGCCTCATCTGACCCTCTACATAATTACTTAAAGCTTTTTTTTTTTATAAAGAGTAAAGAAAATTAATTAGATGAAAATAGAAAATTAGCTTAAAGAGGATATCTGCTATTAAACAACATTTCTTGAATTGTGTCTCTGCAGTTGCTGACAAGGCAGCCTACCTCCAGAGTCTGAACTCTGCTGACCTGCTCAAAGCCCTCTGCTACCCAAGGGTCAAGGTCGGCAACGAGTACGTCACCAAAGGCCAGACTGTGCAGCAGGTAAGTGAACGGCCTCAATGAATCACACACATCCCCAGCCTTCTCAACACGTCTTTAGTAACGGCAACAATCGTTACTCTGTCCACGAAGGTATACAACGCAGTGGGCGCCCTGGCCAAGGCCGTCTACGAGAAGATGTTCCTGTGGATGGTCACCCGCATCAACCAGCAGCTGGACACCAAGCAGCCCAGACAGTACTTCATCGGGGTCCTGGACATCGCCGGCTTTGAGATCTTTGATGTGAGTTGTTGGAGTAAGCGGCCCTGTGAAGGCCCCTCCGCTTCGTGTCTGCTCTGCCGAATTCCCCCTGGGTTTCCCAAACTCACTTGAGCTCTTTGGTGTTTGCAACGCCCTAGTTCAACAGCCTGGAGCAGCTGTGCATCAACTTCACCAACGAGAAGCTGCAACAGTTCTTCAACCACCACATGTTCGTGCTGGAGCAGGAGGAGTACAAGAAGGAGGGCATCGAGTGGACGTTCATCGACTTTGGGATGGACCTGGCTGCCTGCATTGAGCTCATCGAGAAGGTTCGCTTGACTTGTTAAGAAAGGCTGACTGCAAGGACAACCCTCCCAAGTGTCTGAAGCAATTCTAGAAAGTATCACTGTGATCTAAATAGATGGATATCAGAATTCCTCTTTAGAACGAACTCCCTCTTTTCAACTTTTACATGAGAAGGATCAGTGTTTAGTTTTGTTGTGTCCTGAACGGTTTGGTTCTAACAGCAACACAACCCGGTTTTTAAGCAGCTCTGAGAACTCAACTGAGGTGATGTGCTCTGCTACCAGAAGTACCTCATTAGTCCTCAATCTATCCCTGCTACGATCCCAGGTGTCAGCAGCAAAAATAAGTCTTTTTTCTAGATAAAAATTAGTACACATGTAACCCAGCTAAGGCCTGTATGAAAGGTAATCTGTTCACAAGTCAAGAAGTCCAATTACTTATGCTTTTCCATAATCTATCTTTAAGGAGATTAAATACAGAAAATGTCTTAAATAAGGTTTGGGTTATTTTTACTATTCAATTACTGCACCTAAAGGAAACATCACTCTAAGTCAGTAAGTCCTTTTCGTAGCAAAATAAAACAATGACAGCAGGTTAATTCACTCAATAGGCAAAAAGTGTGATGATACAGAAGATTTTAACAAACTGCCCAGACATGCTCTGCTGACATTTGGAGTCTGAATTCAGCTATTCTTTTAACTGAAAATGTTGCTTTGGATTGAATATGGCAAGGAATGGTGGAAACATCATTCTAGTGATAACAAAAGGACTTCTTTGTGAGCTATGACCCTATTGTATTTTACATATTTTTTAATTGGCAGTTCTAATAATTTAATCAAATAAAGTCACCATGTCTGTATCTTTTGAGAGAAGGCAGGTTGACACTAATATCCACCTTTCTGAATCCAGCCACTGGGCATCTTCTCCATCCTGGAGGAGGAGTGCATGTTCCCCAAGGCCACGGACACCTCCTTCAAGAACAAGCTGTATGACCAGCACCTGGGCAAGTCCGCCAACTTCCAAAAGCCCAAGGTGGTCAAGGGCAGGGCCGAGGCACACTTCTCGCTGATCCACTACGCCGGCACCGTGGACTACAACATTGCCGGCTGGCTGGACAAGAACAAGGACCCCCTGAATGACACCGTGGTTGGGCTGTACCAAAAGTCCGCAATGAAGACTCTGGCCAGTCTCTT
Source organism: Panthera onca (assembly GCF_046562875.1). Lineage (NCBI taxonomy): Eukaryota > Metazoa > Chordata > Mammalia > Carnivora > Felidae > Panthera > Panthera onca. The sequence continues at coordinate 21,047,488 of NC_138352.1, read as the reverse complement.
TTCCACATATGCTAGTGCTGAAGCAGGTACTTTCTGTGCCTTCCATCTATATTAAACCTATTCCCCCAGAATGTCCATACAACATTCCAGCCTCTAGGATTCTACTTTAATTGATGGGTTTTTCTTTCTACCTCAGACAGTGGTACAAAGAAAGGTGCTAAGAAGAAGGGCTCCTCTTTCCAGACTGTGTCAGCCCTCTTCAGGGTAAAGTACAAAGTCCATCCCAAAATCCTATTTTCTTTTTTTTAATGGTTTTTTTTTTTTTTTTTTTTTTTTGAGAGAAAGAGAGAAAGAAAGAGGGAGAGAGAGAGAGGGAGAGCAAGTGGAGGAGGGGCAGAGAGAGAGGGAGACACAGAATCCAAATCCAAAGCAGGCGCCAGACTCTGAGCTGTCAGCACAGAGCTCAATGTGGGGCTTGAACTCACCAACTGTGAAATCATGACCTGAGCTGAAGTCGGACCTTAACTGACTGAGCCACCCAGGTGCTCCTCAAAATCCTATTAAGTTTCTATGAATTATCATAATTACAGGGTTTGAAATAAATTAGAACAGAATAGAATGTTCTAATATTCTCTTATCATGGTAGAACCAAAGCAAAACCACTCTTACAGGGTCAGATGCTTTACCCATTATCCCTCATTATGATCATCTGATGTATTGAGGAATGCCAAAACATCCTTAGAAGCTTACTTATTACATAATCAGGCTGATTTCTAAAGAAGCATAGCTGAACTTCAAGGCTGTCCCTAGGGAAGCCGTATCTTTATTCTACTAATGTTGCCCTTTGAGATGCTCCCGAGTTCCTGTTTGAGAAGGAACCAGAGATACACTCTTTAGGACATCCCTCCACCAAAACACATCTTCATCCTCCGAGGTGGATTGAATTTTTTGTAATGGCTGGAAATCATCTAAAGCCAAGCCTAGTGATATATGGATGATTAAGCTTAGAAAATATATCTTGAGATTAAAATAACAACAATTTTACTACAAATAATGTGATTTTGTTAGGTAGCTTAAAAACTGTCGCCTCCAAAGGGACGTGTGTGAAATGTCTGGATTAATGGCTGCTTTGTCAGAATCTGTATGGCTAAGTCTCATTCCTCTTAAAACTAAAATGAGGATATAATCCATGACTGAAACCGTAAAACCAGCCTGTCCTTTTTCTATCAAATTGCATTATCTCATGGAGGCTCTTGCTTCATCAACTCATCCTTGTATGTATCTTCAAGATTAGAAGCTCACAGTAATTATTTTATTTCTGAATAGTTAAATGAGACATGAAAGACAAAGAAAAAGCCACTCTGCCTTCTCAGAGTATACCTAAGAAATATTTACATATGCGTTTCCTATAGTTGAGTAAAACATCATCATCGGTCATAAACAGTTATTCAACTTCTGGAATAAGTCCTTCCAGATGCTTCAGACTGTGGATCATTCTTCCTATGCACCCGAAATCCACCTAAACAAGGTTATATAGTCTCAGGATTTTAGACTCTTCAAAAAAACGACAAAACAATACAAAACAAGAAGTCACAGGTCCCAGGGAATAATAAACTTGAGGAAGGAATGGCTAACCTAGGTTACCACTGTAAACTACTACTGTGAAAATTACCAGCACTGAGACAGACGGAAGAGGCCTTAGAGGTAATCTCAACTCTTCAGATTAATGCCCAGAGAGTCGAAAGGGATTTTACAGAAGTCAAGCAGCTCATTAGCTGGCAGAACGAGACCACAGTCTTTTGTCTTCTGATTCCCAGTTGAGAACAATTCCTATGCATCAAGGCTACTGGATTTGCAGCTTGTTTATAAGGCAGACCCTAGATGTTATAAATGAATACCTTTACAGAGCTGCATTCTTCCCAGCACTTTGACCTGGTGGTTATTTGGCAGGCTAGAGCTCTTGAGACGTTTAAAATACAGAGCAATCGAAGCCTCATAGGCTAATACCTAACAGTTAAGAGAGTGTCTAGGTTTAGTCCAAATAATTACCAAAAAAAGCACTCTGAAATAAAACTTCCTCATCAAGAACTTCCTTCTGTCTGGTTTTCTAGGAAAATTTAAATAAACTGATGACCAATCTGAGGAGCACACACCCTCATTTTGTACGGTGTATCATTCCCAATGAAACCAAAACTCCTGGTAAGATATAAGAGCATGAAATAATCAAACAGGCACAAGTTTGAAAATGGACTACCCAAAACTAAGTACTCTTCTATTTGTAGGGGCCATGGAGCATGAACTTGTCCTGCACCAGCTGAGGTGTAACGGAGTGCTGGAAGGCATCCGCATCTGCAGGAAGGGATTCCCCAGCAGAATCTTATATGGGGATTTTAAACAAAGGCCTGTCTCTCTTTGTTTGTATTTCACTGCATGCTGCAGACCATTCTGTCACCTTAACTGTTGTCCTCTGTGTCTCATGTATCCTGTGTCTCATGTACCCTACTCAGTGAATACTGTAAAATTAAGAAGTCAAATAATATAGTCCCGTGGTAGCAGGGCAGGAGAACAGTTCAAAGGGGTGGTATTTCTTACAAACAGGAAGGAGGCATGCATTAGGCAAAAGAAAAATCACATTGTTTTACTGTTGGAACTTAAAACGACATGTGGATTTTCTACTTTTACTTTTTATCTGATTTTTGTTAATGCTTCTTTTTGGTGTCTCAGTTTCCACATATAATCACACCTCCCTAATAATTCTTTTCTTTGTTTCACTGAACAGATACAAAGTTTTAAACGCAAGTGCTATTCCAGAAGGACAGTTCATCGACAGCAAGAAGGCTTCTGAGAAGCTTCTCGCCTCTATTGATATTGATCACACCCAATATAAATTTGGGCATACCAAGGTATAGCTGTTATCTATGCATACCTGACCCATTCCCTTCACCATTTCTGCATCTTCTGTACTATAGGGATGACATGGGATTCACTTTTCCTCCAGGTGTTCTTCAAAGCTGGCCTTCTGGGTCTTCTGGAAGAAATGAGAGACGAAAAGTTGGCCCAGATTATAACAAGAACTCAAGCTGTCTGCAGGGGATTCCTAATGAGGGTAGAATATCAGAAGATGTTGCAAAGGAGGTAAAAGTTGTGCAGATTATCAGAACTGTAAGATCCCTTGGGGACTATTACTCAGTGTTCTTTCTTCATTAACTTTCATTTTGTGGCTGATACGTGCTTCTCACACAGTTCAGAACTCACTCCTACAACACATCAGCCTTTGCTTAACCCCTCACATTTGGGACTCCTTCCAATTTCTCCTTTTCCATCCACCTCACATAGACCTGCCAGAATACTCGGCAATAAGCACCATTTTCATCAGGCCGTATCTCAGTCTGTGCCTCCCATTTCACGTCAAATCCAAGTTTCCCTGCGTGGCCATCAAGGCTGTCTCTATTCCCCACTACATCCGTCATCCCCAGCCACACAGCCTTTTCCAGCCAGGCTAGACAATTCACTTGTCTGTTTTCATGTTTGCCCCAGCCTTTTCCCCTCATCCTAATTTCCCTACTTACCAATTCAGAACATGCACTTCTTTCTCCAATAAACCTCGTCCAGCTTGCTCTACCCAGCACTACTGTGCTCCCTATGACCCCCCCCCCCCCACCACACACACATTTTGCTCATCTGTGCTTATTTGGATTTGCACTGTAAGTGTTCCCAAGCCTTTCCCATGTGTCTACATTATGGCTTCTGCATGGTATTTGCCTTCTCAGACTCATGGTTCTTGTAATTTGCACCTATACAGAAACAGAATTTACATTTTAATAATAAAGAGGCCTACACATTGCTACAAGGTAGTCAAACCTTGTTTTGTCTATTGCTACAGTCTGCAGAAGGGGTGTCTTTTATTACTATTTAAAATTTTATTTAAATAAAACAAATTTGAGTGCTCAATGCATACTAAATCCCCTGCAGAAATTAACAATTTAGACAACTAAGAATGAGAGGCATTTAAAAGAATTTGAGAAACATCAGTACATTGTCTGAAGAAGCTAACAAAAGTTGATGAGTGGATAATTCAGTGGTAATCAAAATAAGAGGAAAGGCTTCAAGAAAGACAGGCTACATCAGAAGTTCACACAGCAGGGAAACACAGAAAGCACCCTATGCCATCTTACAGCTCACATCTGTGTGCCAGCAGCCAAGCGGCACACTCAGCTTACAACTGCCACGCCCACTCCCAAATCACTAAGACTGTATATCCAAATTATCTTAAATTGGTATGTGTTGCTCATACCTGCAAAGTATTCCCACTTTAAGGTCAGCTCCTTTGCTAGCGTGGTCAGGTCTTAAAAACACAGAATTAGGGGTGCCTGGGTGGCTCAGTTGGTTAAGCGTCCAACTTCCCTCAAGTCATGATCTCACAGTTTGTGAGTTCGAGCCCCACGTCAGGCTCTGTGCTGACAGCTCAGAGCCTGCAGCCTGCTTTGGATTCTGTGTCTCGCTATCTCTCTGCTCCTCCCCTGCTCACACTCTGTCTCTCATGCTCTCAAAAATAAACATTAAAAAATTGCTTTTAAAAAGAACACAGGATTATTTGGTATGAGCAGTATACATTAGCAAAGTGGTTAGACGGGGAACCAGCAGGAGTGTGTGTGTGTATATAAAGCCTGCGTATAAATCATCTCTACATACGGGATCATTACAAGGGGTATTTGTGTGGAAAATACAAAATAACAACAGTGACGCTGCCTCTGACGGATCAATCTACACTGATATTTTCACGTCATTTCAGAGAAGCCCTCTTCTGCATCCAGTACAACGTCCGCGCCTTCATGAACGTCAAGCACTGGCCCTGGATGAAACTCTTCTTCAAGATCAAGCCCCTTCTCAAGAGCGCGGAGACCGAGAAGGAGATGGCCACCATGAAGGAGGAGTTTCAGAAAACCAAAGACGAACTCGCCAAGTCAGAGGCGAAGAGGAAGGAACTGGAGGAAAAGATGGTCACTCTCTTGAAAGAGAAAAATGACCTGCAGCTTCAGGTTCAATCCGTGAGTACTGTGTATTTGGGATACACCACGTTATGGAAGCGTTTCTGGAAGGCATAGATATTTTGGATTTACAAATAGCTTCATCTTTTTTTTTTTTAATGTTTTTATTTATTTTTGAGAGAGAGAGACAGAGACGGAGTGTGAGAAGGCGAGGGACAGAGAAAGGGAGACAGAGAATCTGAAGCAGGCCCCAGAATCTGAGCTGTCAGCACAGAGCCCACGAGCCATGAGATCATGACCTGAGCTGAAGTCAGACGCTTAACCTACTGAGCCACCCAGGCGCCCCACAAATAACCTCATCTTGAAACAGAAAATCTCAAGTTACTTTTTTTAGCATTTCGCTTACCTTTCAATAGTCCTGTGAGGAAGACACAGCACAATGACTTCCAAATTACAAATGGAAAAGGGAAGACTAAAGCACGTGTTCAATAACATCACAATTTTAACAGCCACAAAGGAAGCAGTTTAAAGCGAAAACTCAGTCAATATTTTACCCACTTGCCCTGCAGGCTTCATCCCAGCCTCACAAGGATCATCCTATTTTCCGAACGCAGTGTAGGATATTGTATTGAAATGAAAGAAAAATCATTACTCTTATTTCTCTCCATCCCTACTGAGATTTAGTTCAATAAACCTGTTTGCAGTTACCTGAACTGAGTAACCGTAAAGTAGAGCCAAGTACCCTCTGCGATTCTTCCTTCGATAGAGACCCCGAGTCTTTAGACTTCCGCTTATTATCTCAGGAAAGAGTTGTAATCAGGGTGGGGGACAGTTCTGGGCTCTGACCAAATGTAACTTCCCATTTCCTTGGACCTAAAGCCCACCAATGTCATGAAGAAACCTAAAATCGTTAAGCTATTTTCAGCTTTTCTTTCTGATAACTTCGCTTACATGAAGGTTACCTTTTCCCAAAAGCACAAGATCAAAAGCCTCTCCATCTTAACCTCTCTTCACAGTTATTATCATCAGTGAATAAATATTTATCGAGTGCATCACTATTAAAAATAACAGCAAAGGAACGCTGGGAAGTCCCCATTATCATCCACTTAGGTGTTTAAACTAAAAAACGTAAGATATGAACAAAACCAGCACTGAGTGAGAAGTTAAAGAAATTCCCTGGGCTAGAGTAATCTAATAAGGCTGAGCTGATTTTTGAGACCCTTAGTCACTCATAAAAAAATGTGTGGAGCTATATAGTGCCTCAAAATTGCATGTTCTTGTATATTCTAAAATTCACATTGAGACTAATAGGTGTTCCGTACAATGGAAATGAAAATTGTGGACAATAGGGGCGCCTGGGTGGCGCAGTCGGTTAAGCGTCCGACTTCAGCCAGGTCACGATCTCGCGGTCTGTGGGTTCGAGCCCCGCGTCGGGCTCTGGACTCACGGCTCAGAGCCTGGAGCCTGTTTCCGATTCTGTGTCTCCCTCTCCCTCTGCCCCTCCCCCGTTCATGCTCTGTCTCTCTCTGTCCCAAAAATAAATAAAAAACGTTGAAAAAAAAAATTTAACGAAAATTGTGGACAATTACAGCACTGTTAGGGACTATCAGGAAGGTTGGGAGTGTGTGACAAATGGTGCATGGAAAGGTATTCATAGGCATAAAACTGTTTAAGTTCTTTTTCTTTTCCTTTCTAAATCCAGTCCAGCAACTAGCTGTTTGAGGTGAGCAGAGAATAATCAAAACCAAATTTAACCAATCTAAGTCACAATCTTTGAATATTATAGCTAAAGTGTTCCTAGTGGTCATTTATTCCCACTCCCTCAACTCCCTATGAGAAAAGTGAGAACAATAGAACTAAAGCAATTTGCCTGAGTTCATCCATACGGAGGCAATACTGAGACAAGAGCTCAGGCTTCCATTGGCCTATCACTCTTCTAGACACTACTGTGTAGTCAATGCTTCAATACAATCATTTTTCAGGTTAATTTGCTTCTAAATCTATAGTCTCACTTTTAATTAGCTGCATCTCTCTAAGCCATGTAATAATGTTCAATTAAGTTTAATTTACATTCATACTGAAAGAGTCACCAGAATTCAACAAACACTACTACTTTGTGCAAAGAACAAGTTCAAAATCAGTAACAAGTTTTCTAAATATCTTAATGAATCCCTCCACAGGAAGCTGATGCCTTGGCTGATGCAGAGGAAAGGTGTGAGCAACTCATTAAGAACAAAATCCAGCTGGAGGCCAAGATCAAGGAGGCGACTGAGAGAGCTGAGGATGAGGAGGAGATCAACGCCGAGCTGACGGCCAAGAAGAGGAAACTGGAGGACGAGTGTTCAGAGCTCAAGAAAGACATCGATGACCTTGAGCTGACCCTGGCCAAGGTTGAAAAGGAGAAGCATGCCACAGAGAACAAGGTACGAATCACACTCTGTTCTGCCATATCGAGGTTCCACCAGCCTAGTAAACCTGCTTTAGAGCAGATACCATTTCTTCTTTAATTTTTCAAGGTGAAAAACCTCACGGAAGAGATGGCAGGCCTGGACGAAACCATCGTTAAGCTGACCAAGGAGAGGAAGGCCCTCCAGGAGGCCCACCAGCAGACCCTGGATGACCTACAGGCAGAAGAGGACAAGGTCAACACGCTGAGCAAAGCTAAAACCAAGCTCGAGCAGCAAGTAGATGACGTAAGTGTGGTTCTGATATCCATGTGAAGGATATTTTTAAATACACTTTCAATGTTTAACATACTTTCCTTTCTCATTAGCTTGAAGGGTCATTAGAGCAAGAAAAGAAACTCCGCATGGATCTAGAAAGAGCAAAGAGGAAACTGGAGGGAGACCTAAAATTAGCCCAAGAATCCACAATGGATGTAGAAAATGAGAAACAGCAACTTGATGAGAGACTCAAAAAGTAGGAACTCCAGAAAAACATCCTGTGTGGTATCATCTTTCAATTCCTAGGAGTACTAATATGTCTCATTCTTTTGTCTGAAGGAAAGAATTTGAAATCAGTAATTTGCTAAGTAAAATTGAAGATGAGCAGGCAGTAGAAATTCAACTACAAAAGAAAATCAAAGAGCTGCAGGTGAATCATCTAGCCTCCATTTGTTTCTGTACCCCCAAAACCCCTGAGATTGAGAAGAGTTTATGTTAACGTTGGTGTGTTACCCTCAGGCCCGCATCGAGGAGCTGGAGGAGGAAATCGAGGCAGAGAGGGCCTCCCGGGCCAAAGCAGAGAAGCAGCGCTCAGACCTCTCCCGGGAACTGGAGGAGATCAGCGAGCGGCTGGAAGAAGCCGGCGGGGCCACTTCCGCCCAGATCGAGATGAACAAGAAGCGGGAGGCCGAGTTCCAGAAGATGCGCAGGGACCTGGAGGAGGCCACCCTGCAGCACGAAGCCACGGCGGCCACCCTGAGGAAGAAGCACGCGGACAGCGTGGCCGAGCTGGGGGAGCAGATAGACAACCTACAGAGGGTCAAGCAGAAGCTGGAGAAGGAGAAGAGCGAGTTGAAGATGGAGATTGACGACCTGGCCAGTAACATGGAGACCATCTCCAAGGCCAAGGTACCAAATACCATCTACAAATGATGGTAATTAATAACCTGTAACAACACTCATTGTTCTGTCATTAAACATTGTTTGCTGGCAGCTTACAACACTAATATTTCCTAACATTCTAATATATTCCCTTCTACTTCATTTTTGTCAGTACTTAGTTATGACCTCTTAAGACTATTGCAAAATCCACGTTAAGCAAGCATCAGTATCAGTGGGATAAATGAACAGGCTCCAACGATGACCACTTCAAGGACATTTCCACACTCATCATATTTGAATCCTAGCCTGTCCCATAAAGTTGGTGCCATAACTTCCTACTCACACTTGACTTGAATTTATTCACTCTAAAAATATTTTAAGAATCAAGTTTTAGGGGCACCTGGGTGGCTCAGTCGGTTAAGCATCTGACTTTGGCTCAGGTCAAGATCTCACAGTTCATGAGTTCAAGACCTATGTCAGGCCCTGTGCTGACAGCTCAGAGCCTGGATCCTGCTTTGGAGTCTGTGTCTCCCTCTATCTATGGCCTTCCCCTGTCCACGCTCTGTCTCTCTCTCTCTCTCAAAATAATAAACATTAAAAAAACCTTTGTTTGAAGAATCTTTTTTTTTTTTTTTTTTACTGCATTCAATGTCTCACCTTTCACTGACACATGTCCTATAGGGGAACCTGGAAAAGATGTGCCGCACTCTAGAAGACCAGGTGAGTGAACTTAAGACCAAGGAAGAGGAGCAGCAGCGGCTGATCAATGACCTGACGGCTCAGAGAGCGCGTCTGCAGACAGAAGCAGGTGGGGGACTTTTCCTGAGCCCTGAAACTACGTACTAAATAAAAGTGATCCCAGAGGTGGGGCGCCTGGGTGGCTCAGTCAGTTAAGCGTCCGACACTTGATTTCGACTCAGGTCATGATCTCCTGGTTCATGAGTTCCAGCGCCGTGTCAGGCTCTATGCTGGCAGTGTAGAGCTTTCTTGGGATTCTTTCTCTCCCTCTCTCTCTCTCTGGCCCTCCCCTGCTAGCACTCTCTCTCTCTCAAAATAAATAAACATTAAAAAAAAATTTTTTAAGTGATTCCAGGGGTTCTGAATAAACAGCATTACTCTCTCCCATTTTAGAGGGGAATAAACGAACTGTTGGAATCTGCTGAGCAGGTCAGAAAGAATACAAAGGAAGAATGAGCAGAGTAGTTTGTTATACTCCTGTGGCATTTCTGCTGCTTAACTCCAGTTCTAACCAGTGCTATACTCATAGTTAGAATCAGATAAAGTATATATTTGATACACGTATATAAATATATACAGATACATAAGAAAGCTTGAGCTTATTTTTATGCCATTAACAAATTCATCTACTTCTCTTGTTCTTAGGTGAATATTCCCGACAATTAGATGAGAAAGAGGCTTTGGTTTCTCAGCTTTCAAGGAACAAACAAGCATCTACACAACAGATTGAGGAGCTGAAACATCAGCTGGAGGAAGAAACAAAAGTGAGTTTTACCAAAGGTCTTCTCAGCTAAGCAAATCTAAACACGTCAAGTTAGGTTCTCCTCTGGGTATGTGAACTATGTAGCACTGAATAAACGATTTTAAGTCACTGAAATGGTACTTCCACAGGCCAAGAACGCGCTGGCCCACGCCCTGCAGTCCTCCCGCCACGACTGTGACCTGCTGCGGGAACAGTACGAGGAGGAGCAGGAGGGCAAGGCCGAGCTGCAGAGGGCGCTGTCCAAGGCCAACAGCGAGGTGGCCCAGTGGAGGACCAAATACGAGACGGACGCCATCCAGCGCACAGAGGAGCTGGAGGAGGCCAAGTATGTGCTGTGAACGCTGGGGGAAGAAAACGACATGGTTTCCTAGCTGCACAACTCAACAACTCCCAGCAACACTATGATGATGTTGATGATGATAACATGAGGGTAACAGCAGATGTGAAATTTACTGACTGCACACTATGTGTCAAGTACTATACATATGTCAGCTCATTTAGTATCCATGGCAACATCATGTTTTATCCCTATTTTACAGACAAGGAAACTGAGGCTACGAGAGGTGAACCAACTAACCCAAGAGCACACAATTAATAAATGGTACAGCTAGGATTAGAACCAGATATTCTGATTCCAGAGCCCACCTTTTTAAGTATTGTAATAAGAAGACATAGCTGGAGGCCACCAAATTGTACATAATGTCCACAGTTAGTCTAAATAAAATAAAGCTTTAGTCTGTGTACAGACCAAAGGGGACCTTCAAATAGATCTTCTTGGACTTCAGGGCTAAAGGCTTTTCTGTACCTTAAGTATGTAGAGCTGGCAACACTACGGGGAATGAAGCAAGAATGTAGGCAATTCAGAAGGAAAAATTAAACCTGCCTTTGCTTAAACAGCATGAATTATTCTGATTTATCCACCAATTTCTTTCTCTGGTGAGAATTCCAAATATGTATTAGAAGAAACTAGCTATTTTTCTCTGGGGATAAAGTACATAAAATGAAACGGAAAGGCTGAGAAAGCAAATGAATATGCTCAGTACATTTCTGCCCGGTAAAACACCTAGTTAGCCTGAAATCCTTTTTGGAAAGAGATGAGATATATAAATCAATCAACAAAAAATTGTCCTGGATAATCATTTTCTGCAACCATACTCAATCAGAAGTCCTTAAAGTCCTGAATCACTTACACAGTAAGACCCATATAATAGAGTGCTAACAGCAGCCTCTAAGAACTGAATTCTGTTGTTCACCATTTTGGACCTTTTCATACAGCAACAATCTAGAAAGCAGTTCTGGCTGCCACAGTTCGGATGACCATACGTAATGCACCATTACAGAAGCAGGACTGAGAAGGGGACCAAGGAAGTGATCGCCTGCTCCTGTTCTTGACCGCTCTCCTTAATTGCTTGGCTAACTTTTCAGGAAGAAGCTGGCCCAACGTCTGCAGGACGCCGAGGAGCACGTAGAAGCGGTGAACGCCAAATGTGCCTCCCTGGAGAAGACGAAGCAGCGGCTCCAGAACGAAGTGGAAGACCTCATGCTTGACGTGGAGAGAACAAACGCGGCCTGCGCGGCCCTGGACAAGAAGCAGAGGAACTTCGACAAGGTGGCTCAGCCTGCTGAAACTTCATCAGAGTTTTACTTGGCCTCCCTGTCTCCTTGCAGAGGCTGACAATTTGCTGCTTTTCAGGTCCTGGCAGAGTGGAAACAGAAGTATGAGGAGACTCAGGCTGAACTTGAGGCCTCCCAGAAGGAGTCCCGCACTCTCGGCACTGAGCTGTTCAAGGTCAAGAATGCCTACGAGGAATCCCTGGATCACCTGGAAACCCTGAGGCGAGAGAACAAGAACTTGCAGCGTGAGTGCTCTTGAACTTCTGTACTTCCGACAGCCGTGGTAAGACCCTTCCATGCCACACCAGTCTGACCACCTCTCCCTGGTCTATTCACCCACAGAGGAGATTTCTGACCTCACGGAGCAGATTGCTGAGGGAGGGAAGCAAATCCATGAACTGGAGAAGATAAAGAAGCAAGTGGAACAAGAGAAATGCGATATTCAGGCTGCCTTAGAGGAAGCAGAGGTACATATTATGATGTTTGGGGCCGGGGGGGGGGGGGGGGGATCAAAGACATGGGTGAATACACCCAAAGCAGGCAGTGGATCCATTATTATGCACACAATCTTTATGAAGGACAATTTGGCAATAGTTAGAAAAAGCTTAAAAATGTAATACTATGGGGGCGCCTAGGTGGCTCAGCTGGTTGAGCATCCGACTTTGGCTTAGGTCATGACCTTGCGGTTTGTGAGTTCGAGCCCTGCATCAGGCTCTGTGCTGACAGTTCAGAGCCTGGAGCCTGCTTCAGATTCTGTGTCTCCCTCTCTCTCTGCCCCTTCCCCGTTCATGCTCTGTCTCTCTCTGTCTCTCAAAAATGAATAAACGTTAAAAAAAATTTTTTTTAATGTAATACTATGACCCATCAATTCTATATCTGAGACTCTATCTCAAGAAAATTATCTTAAAAACACAAAAATGTGCAATCCAAGAACAAAGATGAAGCAACCAAGGAACATCCATATGATGTAATTCTATGCAACCCTAAACATAATTAACATGGGGAAATATTTATGGTAGACAATTTTTAAAGCAACACACATCTGAACATACACTATAATGTCATCATGCAGAAACATATAGAAGTAGGAAAAAAGACTAGAAAAAATGTACCACAATAAGATGGTTATGTCTGGGTGGGGGGCACAATAGGAGGTTTTTCTTTGTTTTATATATTGCCCCATTTTCTGCAGTGAACATGTACTTTGCAATCAGAAAAACATATGTTTTTAAACTGAGAATTTCTACAACAAGAATTCATACAGCACACATAAACATTTTAATGTTTAATGTTTATGACTGAGAGGCGCCTGGGTGGCTCTGTCAGCTGAGCATCCGAGTCTGGATTTCGGCTCAGGTCATGATCCCAGAGCCATGTGATCGAATCCTATGTCAAGCTCCATGCTGAGCATGGAGCCTGCTTAAGATCCTCTCTCTCTCCCTCAGCCCCTCTCCCCCACATGCTCTCTCTCTCTCTCTCTCTCTGAATAAGATAACACATGGAGAGTTTATGTTTATTCCATGAGTTTAATCATATAGGTTTTGTTATTACTCCTATAAATACTATTTATATACCGCTTTACACTTTACAAAGCACCTTTATTACAGAGCTACCCTATATAATCTATGGCTGAATAAACAAAAAAAATGATGTACTTAGCAGGCTCCTGGAACTGCTGTATTATACTTTGTAAACTCAGACAACTGACATTAATAAGAGTTTGGCTCACAAGGAAATATACTCCAAATATTCAAGTTACTTTCCATTATTAATTGATCACTGTTTTGTTAAGGCATCTCTTGAACACGAAGAGGGAAAGATCCTACGCATTCAGTTGGAGTTGAACCAAGTCAAGTCTGAAGTCGACAGGAAAATCACTGAAAAGGATGAGGAGATCGATCAACTAAAGAGAAACCACATCAGAGTTGTGGAGTCGATGCAGAGCACCTTGGATGCTGAGATCAGGAGCAGGAACGATGCTCTGAGAGTCAAGAAGAAGATGGAGGGAGATCTCAATGAAATGGAAATCCAGCTGAACCACGCCAACCGCCAGGCTGCAGAGGCCCTGAGGAACTACAGGAACACCCAGGCCATCCTGAAGGTAAATGGGTCCACATTAACAGCTAAGTCAGGGAAGTTATCTGTCTGCCATTCGGCAAAACATCTTTGTGCTAAACAATCCAGTTTTTTCTTTTAACAATTTATGTAGCTCACAGTATGCTGGTAAAACCAAATATAAATTAAATATTATATGTACATATACAGAGATTATATTTTTACAGGAACATTATGTAAAAGAACAAACAGAAGCCCAGAGATAAGCTTTGATATGAGAGAAAATGCAAGACTTTGGTACCAATAAGCCTGAGGTTGAAGCTTTTTGTTACTTACTGGCTGCCTGACTTTAGACAAATTATTTAACCTCTCAGAACGTCTGCTGCTTCTTCTACAATATAAGAATGAAAATACTCATATCTCATAGAGTTCCTCTGAGAATCAAACGAGATAACAGATGTCAAGTACTGGGTAGAACATATGGAAAATGCTCTGTAAATGATAGACATTAGTTACTCGCACATGAAAAAATAACCAGTCAATGGCATAAATAGAATGAGAATCTGTCTCCTGATAATTCTCTCTCACCTAAGCCGGTGACATCACCATTTGCACGCTCAAATGACAGAACTGTCATCTCCTGCTCCTGGCACCAGTAAGTTCTTCCAATTCATCTCCTGGAATGTTCATGTCCTCTTCAGAGTGCCTAAGGTTTTGTTTTTGTTTTTGTTTTTGTTTTGTTGTATTTTTTTTGTTTTGTTCTACTTAACAGGACACCCAGCTGCACCTGGACGACGCGCTCCGGGGCCAGGAGGACCTGAAAGAGCAGCTGGCCATGGTGGAGCGCAGGGCCAACCTGCTGCAGGCTGAGATTGAGGAGCTGCGGGTGACCCTGGAGCAGACGGAGAGGAGCAGGAAAATCGCAGAACAGGAGCTCCTGGATGCCAGTGAGCGCGTCCAGCTCCTCCACACCCAGGTAAGGCCTGCAGAGCAAACAGATGCTGGTGTATTGTTAGGTGATGGATAAGAATTAAAGTATGGAAACACTCCATTACTGTAAATATGTGTGTATGTATATTAAAAAAAAAAAAGGGATGCAGGATGTGCTCTAAAATGTTAACTGCAAGTTATCTTGGAATGAAGGGACTGTAGGTGACTTTTTGGTGTGTGTTCCTGTCTTCTTTTTTTAGGTTTTCTACCAAAAAAGGGAGAGAGTTTTTATAAAAGCAAAATTGACTCTTTAGACTATTTTGAAAACCGTGATGCAGAATAAACTTGAATAAAGATATCTGCTAACTCCCAAATCCAAAAATGTTCTATGTAGTGTTTCTCATCAGGAGTACTTCTGCACTTAACATTATTGTGTTTACTGGCCTTGTGTCTTGCAAGACATTGCTGACTTGCCTGGACATCAAATGCAGTAGCACCTTGTAGTGATTTTGACAAGCAAAATTGTCAAAATTGACAAGCAGGCCAAGAAGGCCATCACTGATGTGAGCAGAGGGCAACACGGTGGTGCTCAAGCAAAATTATCTACCCCCAAATGTTCCCATATGCCTGTTGAGGCAGTACTGATTCCCTCCAAGAACCACTGGGTTAAAATTTTAATAAAATGTTTTCATAAAACTAATTGAGTATTCCCCCAGGGAGCAAACCATGAAAGTTAACAGAGATCCTAACTGAAAAGCTCCCAATGCCAGGCACTCACAAAAAGAATCTATTATTTTCTAATATTTCCAACCTTTTAAGGATAGAATACTAGTAATGTCTGTTCGAAATATAATTGAAAGATAATTATAGGAATTCTTAAATCTCAAAAGTCCTTATGCATAAATTAGAAAGCTACTGGGACAGTAGTGGGGGAGGGGAGTGTTCCAACCTTTCAAATGATTAATACTTTCCACTGAACAAATATTTAAAGTTTAGTAAACTGTTGCCATCAGGTCCCCTGCACAAGCCAACAAGGAAAACATATGTAAAATCCCATGATGGCAGACAGCAAGTCTTGTAAACTTCCATTGACTATTTTTAACAGAACACCAGCCTGATCAACACCAAGAAGAAGCTGGAGACAGACATCTCCCAGATCCAGGGAGAGATGGAAGACATTGTCCAGGAAGCCCGCAACGCAGAAGAGAAGGCCAAGAAGGCCATCACGGATGTGAGCAGAGGGCAACACGGTGGTGCTCGAACTTGAATCCCGATGCGCCAGCCCAGCTCTCAACCGGTTTTGTTTCACTGCTAACAGGCGGCCATGATGGCCGAGGAGCTGAAGAAGGAGCAGGACACCAGCGCCCACCTGGAGCGGATGAAGAAGAACCTGGAGCAGACGGTGAAGGACCTTCAGCACCGTCTGGACGAGGCTGAGCAGCTGGCCCTGAAGGGCGGGAAGAAGCAGATCCAGAGACTGGAGGCCAGGGTGGGTCTCTCACTCTCTCTGAATATGCGAAGGGGAAAGGGCACGCCGTCTACCCTTTCTCCCTACATAGTGATACCCATCTTTGTCGTCGCCCTGAGGACATCCACCCAGTATCTTCAGCAGGTCCTGAGCTAATTAATATCCTTCAAGATTGGCTGTATTCATATCTTTCTTGGTTGTAGGTACGTGAACTTGAAGGAGAGGTTGAAAATGAGCAGAAACGTAATGCAGAGGCTGTTAAAGGTTTGCGGAAACACGAGAGAAGAGTAAAGGAACTTACCTACCAGGTAAGGGGAATAACTTTCTAGAATATCCAGACTTCCTGCTCAAAGGAAAACTGACAACTGGCAACTATTAAAGTGGTATTCACAAATAGATACACATTAACCTGATATATAAATTAAGGGGTAAATGCTACAACTGCTTATCACAGACCCTTTCCTAAGCCGGGAAAATCATGGAGGCCTTTAGAAAATGGCATACAAGAGAAAAGAACACAGGTTTTAAAGCCGGATAAACTGGGTATTCACCCTAATTTGGCCTCACTTAATTTTTTAACTTGGGTAGGTAACTTAACACTCTAAACTTTAGTTTCATTACCTATAAAACAGAGTAACAGCATCTACTCTCCAGAGTAGGGAGGTAAAGATTAAAGAACATGTGTCTAATTCCCTAATACAGTGCCTGCACAGAGTGGACACTTAACAAGAATGGCTACTGTTAACAGTATGGAAGCCTCAACATGGACCAAGTTTACCCCAGGCCCACCTGCCATCATACCAAAGTGATTTACTTTACCACCTGTAGTAGGCTCATTTCATTGTGCTGAGTGCAGATTGTTTTTTCAAACTCCCAGACCGAAGAAGACCGCAAGAATGTTCTCAGGCTGCAGGACCTGGTAGATAAACTACAGGCAAAGGTGAAATCGTACAAGAGACAAGCTGAGGAGGCTGTGAGTATCCTTAAGCCCTTGAGGGAAGAAGAAAACTTATTCTGAGGTAGAAAATGAATAAGACTTCAAAAGAAGAGGTTTTTATCATTAAGCAATTTGTAAGGGTTAGGGGAGGGGGAAGAAAGTTCCAAATAACCCACCTTACTTGATAGCTGCAAAAAATATACCATCACAACTCTGTTCCATGATAAATACTCCTCTTCCTCTAGAAATGCACAAAACTAAGTGTTCTCAAGAGCCAAACATAAATCTTGTACCCCAACCGACTTGTTCATGCACTACCACTATCATCAGGGCCCACCTCTCCACTGCACCGTGACAAATAAAGGCAAGCGGGAAGACCCTCCAGCTTCACTTTTCCTGGTTGTTCCCCATTCTTCTAGACACAGTGCAGTAGGTAGGAAGCGGGCAGGAAGTTAGGAGGGGGAGGAAGGAAGGAAGAGGCTCAAATGGTAATAAGTAAAACCAATAGATGCATGCTTCTTCCCAGACCCACTTTTTCCCTTTCTCTGTATACCAGAGTCAAAATAAATGGCCAAATTTGTTAAGTGAGGTTGTCCCAAAGTTAAAATTTGACCTTGCATTTACTTACTACACCGTCAGGGTACGTGGCTCTCCTCCTCCCTTCTACCCAACTCATGCATCACAAACAGACTTCACATACACCTGGGTTTGCCATACCAAGGTTGTCCCTTCCACTCCAAATGTATTTCTTTCATTCTTTAGAGTGAAAAGAAAAATGTAATTGAAGTTACAAGTTCTGTCCAGATTTTAAGTCAGACGTGGCTTAAAACAGACCATAAGAAGGAAATATCTGGGTTGAGCAGATAATCTGGTTTGGTGACAAGTGCAATGAGAACCACAAAGTCTCATTCTCACAAGTTTCTCTTTCTTCTCAGGAGGAACAATCCAATGTCAACCTCTCCAAATTCCGCAAGCTCCAGCACGAGCTGGAGGAGGCCGAGGAACGCGCTGACATTGCCGAGTCCCAGGTCAACAAGCTGCGGGCAAAGAGCCGGGAGGTCCACACGAAAATCAGTGCGGAGTGAACACAGCTGCCTGATCCTGCCAAGGGGCTGAAGAAATGCACAAAATGTGCTATTCTGGGCCACTTGGCTATGATGTTTATTTTTCTTTTAATGTTGAGTAAATAAAAACTCTAGTAAACTTATAAATTAAACCATACTGTCATTATTTTTCATTTGCAAAATTATTTACTCTCAAATACAGTTCTCACCTAGCTATTTTTTTAATATGATATATGGCTTTGCAGAGCATTCAATTTTTTATACCTCCATCAGCACTCACCTGCACCCCACCCCCACAAGTATCTTTTGCGGGACTTGGTTTTATTAAGACTCTCTAGATTGTTACAAACTACTAAGGAAAATACTCCCCAGGGCTGCCTCTACAGACAGGATCCATTCACTGACCTACTGCACAAGTAGTTACTGAGCATCTACTCTGTGCCAGGCACTGTTCTTTCCTGTGTAGGTACAACAGTGAGCAAAGAGAGTTCCTGCCCTCTGGGAACTTACATTCTACGAGGATAAAAAGGCAACCAACAAATAAGAAGGCATGTAACATGTCAGACAATAAGTACTAGTGGGAAATAAAGAAATAGAGGGAGGCACTACTTTGTAGAGAATAGGCTTCTCTACAAAATTAGACACCGGAGGGGCTCCTGGGTGGCTTAGTTGGTTAAGCCTCCGACTTTGGCTCAGGTCATGATCTCAGAGTTCGTGAGTTCGAGCCCCGCATTGGGCTCTGTGCTGACAGTGAGGAGCCTGCTTGGGATTCTCTGTCTCCCTCTCTCTGTCCCTTGTGCATGCTGCTCTCTCTCTCTCCTCTCTCTTTCTGTCAAAATAAATAAACTTTAAAAAAAAAAAAAAAAAGGCATTTGGGAAGAGACCTGCAGGAACCAAGGTAGTAAGCCAAGCTGAGTATGTAAGGTCAGAGTATTTCCAGTCAGAGGGAAAAACAGAAAAGGCACAGGCCCTGTGGCAGGGGCAGGTTAGCATGTCACAGGGGCTGGAGGAAAATGAGCAAAATAAAGAGTTATGACATAAGAGAGGAACCAGGGGCCAGATCATGTAGGGCCTGAGGGCCTGAGAACTTGTGTCTTTATTCAGAGTGAGATGTCAAAGCTTTGGAGGATTTAAGTAGAGAAGACATATTAACAGACATTTTTAAGAAATAACTCTGGCTGCTGCATTGAGAAATAGACTGAAGAATGCAAAGGCAGAAGCTGGGAGACTAGTGAGGGGCCTACAGTAAAATAAAAGATAACAAATGACCATGGCTTAGACTGGAGAAACAGCATTGGGAAAATATTAGGGTGGGGGATTCTGGATGTGTTACGAAGGTGACGCACAAGGATTTTCTGACCAACTGGATGAGTGAGTCAGAGAGAAAGCGAGGAAGAAGAAAAAACTAAGAAGAGAAAACAGGGACAAACGATACAAGAAAAAAGTGGTGCAAACAGCAGGAGTCTGGTCGTCAGAAAGAGGGAAGGCAGCAGAGCAAAGCTGGTGGTCAGGACCATGATCTATTTTATGTCCTCCTGTCCCTCCTGCAGCATCTACTTGCCCCCAGCTCCCAGCCCTGTCATCTTCAAACCTTTACAGCATAAACTGTACAGCCTATGATCTCAAATATGTCTCAAATTACTAAAAAAGTTTAAAATTAAAAAAAAAATCCAAATAAATTTTCTTCAAGAAAATTTTGGATCAAGGAGAAACCCAACACTACAATCACAAAAACTTCCAGAAGTAAACATAACAGTAAAGCTTTGTGATCCTGGCTTAGGCAAACAATTCTTAGTTACAACACCAAAAGTACAAGCCATGAAAAAAAAAGTGTACTTCATCAAAATGTAGTTTTTGCTCTTTGAAAACATGTTTTAAAGAGAATGAAGGGGTGCCTGCGTGGCTCAGTCGGTTAAGTGTCCAACTTCGGCTCAGGTCATGATCTCACGGTCTGTGAGTTTGAGCCCCGCGTCAGGCTCTGTGCTGACAGCTTGGAGCCTGGTGCCTGCTTCGGGTTCTGTGTCTCCCCCTCTCTCTGCCCCTCCCCTGCTCGTACTCTGTCTCTGTCTCTCTCTCTCTCAAAAAATAAAATAAAATAACAAAATAAAAATAAAATCATAAATAAAGAGAAAAAAAGATAAGCCACAGACTGGAAAGTATTTGCAAATTATATCTCTGATAAATGACTTGTATCCAGAAGTTTAAAGAAGTCTAAAAATTCAATAAAAAGAAAACAGATCACCCAATTTCTAAAGAGGCAAAAGATTTAATAAACATTCTATTAATATTTACCTGTCAGAATGACAGGCAAGAAACAAGGGCTGGAGAGGATGTGGAAAAAAGGGAACCCTCGTGCACTGGTAGTGGGAATGTAAATTGGTGCAGCCACCATGGAAACAATATGGAGGTTCCTCAAAATTTTTTAAATAGAACTATACCATATGATCCAGCAATTCCACTTCTGGGTTTTTACCGAAAAAAAAAAAAAAAATGAAAGCACTAAAGTTATAAGACATATGCATCCCCTATGTTCAGTACACCATTATTTACAATAGCCAAAACATGGAAGCAACCTAAGTGTCCTCTCGTAGATGAATAAAAAAGATGTGATACACACACACACAAATATGTATATATGTATATATACGTGTGTGGATATATATATTATATACAATGGACCATTACTCAGGTACAAAAAAGAATGAAATCTTGCCATCTACAACATGGATAGACCTACAAGGTCATTATGCTAAGTTAAATTAGTGAGACAGAGGAAGACAAATACCAAATGATTTCATTTATTTGTGGAATCCAAAAAAACAAAATAAATGAACAAACAAAACAGAAACAGACTCCTAAATACAGAAAACAAACGGTGGCTGCAAAGGGGAAGGGAGGAGAGGGGAGATGGGTGAAACAGCTGAAGGGGATTAAGGGGTACAAACTTGCAGTTATTAAGTTAAACACACAAGGATGTAAAGTATGGCACAGGGAATAAAGTCAATAATATTGTAATAACTTTGTATGGTTACAGATGGTGACTATACTTACCATCATGAGCATTTAGTACCACATATAAATGTTGGAACAGTATGTTGTACACCTGAAGCTAATATAATACTATATACCAACTATACGTCAATTAACAAATAAATAAATTTATTTCATCAAAGATGATATACAGATGACAAAAAGGCACATGAAAAAAAATTTAAACACACTGAGTCATTGGGTAAATAACAATGAAAACATAATGAGATACCACTACACACCTATTACAATGGCTAAAAGTTCAAGTGTTAGCCAAGAACTGGACCTTTCACATCCATTAGTGATAATGTTAAATGACATAATCACTTCAGAAAATAGTTTGGCCCTAAGAAGAGAGCCCAAATGTCCATCAACTGATGAACGGATAAAGAAGATGTAGTATATGGTTCATGAGTTCGAGCCCTGTGTCAGGCTCTCTGCTGTCAATGAGGAACCCTCTTCGGATCCTGTGTCTCCCCACCCTTCTCTGTCCTCCCCTACCCATATGATTTCACCCATATGTGGAATTTAATAAACAAAACAGATGAACATATGGGGAGGGGGAGGCGGAGAGAAGAGAGGGAAACAAACCACAGAGACCTTTAATGTCACAGAAAAAAACTGAGGGTTGATGGAGGGAGGTGGATGAGGGGTGGGTGGCTAAATGGGGGATGGGCATTAAGGAGGGCACTTGTTAGGATGAGCACTGGGTACTATATGTAAGTGATAAATCACTAAATTCTACTCCTAAAACCAAGACTGCTACATGTTAACTAACCTAAATTTAATTTAAAAAAAATAGTTTGGCAACGGTGCCTGGGTGGCTCAGTCAGTTGAACATCGACTCTTGATTTTGGCTCACGTCATGATACCCACGTCACAGAATCAAGCCCTGAGTTGGGCTCCGCACTGAGAGTGGACCCTCCTTAGGATTCTCATTCTCTCTCTCTCTCTCTCTCTCTCTCTCCCACTCTGCCCCTCTCCCCTACTTGCACTCTCTCCCTCTTAAAAAACAAATAAATAAAAATTAAAAAAAAATAGTTTGGCAGCTTCTTCAAAAGTTTAGAAATAATCCATTTGTTCTACTCATTCCACACCTAGTTATTTACCCAAAAGAAATATCCATAATATATTTATTTGTAATAACCCCAAAATGGAAACCCAAAAGTCCATGAACAAGTGAATGGAGAAATGAACTGGGGTAAATCCATACAATGGAACGTTACTCAGCAATGAAAAGAAATAAATTGTTAACATATGAAAAAGTGGATGATTCTTCAACTAATTATGCTTAGTAAAGACAACCCCCCCAAAAATTATAAACTCTATTATTCCATTTATATAAAATTCTAGAAAATAAAAATTAATCTGTAGTTATTGAAAGCTGACCAGTGGTCACCAGGGGGAATTACAAAGGAGCAGAAGGAAACTTTTCAGGATGACAGACATGTTCATTGTCTTGACTCAGATGATGGCATCAGAGCATAGGCACATGTCAATACACTCTAAATATGTGCTGTATGTAATATGTCATTATACCTCCATAAAGCTGTTTATAATTTTTCATTGAGGGACATACTACAATTACAGTGCTTTGGTAAGATAATTAGAATACTGTATGTCAAACTTTAAAGCCACAGTTAGAATTTTTGATAGCAAATGTATTAAATCTGTTTATCACTTTGGGGAGAATTAACATACTCTGTTGATTCTTCCAATTCATGAAGTTAGTGTATCTCTCCATTTATCTAGATCCATGATTTCTTTCATCAGTGGTTTTGTAGTTTTGGGCATATAGAGTTCTATACATGTTTTGTTAGATTCACACCTAAATTTTTCTTTTCCTTAATTTTTCTCTTCTTTTTAAAAAAGTTTTTTAATCTTTATTTATTTTTGAGAGAGAGAGAGAGAACAGGGGAGGGGCAGAGAGAGAGGGGGAGACACAAAATCCAAAGCAGACTCCAGGCTCTGAGCGGTCGGCACAGAGCCCAACACAGGGTTCAAACCCATGAAACTGTGAGATCATGACCTGAGTGAAGTCAGATGCTTAACTAACTGAGCCACCCAGGAGGCCCTCCTTTCTTTTTGCTTTTAAGCAATTGTAAATGGTATTATATTTTTAATTTTGATATCCATATGTTTGTTACTAGCACATAGCATATAGAAATACAACTGATTTTTGTATGAAACCCTACTGAACTCACTTAGTAGTCTGGAAGTTTTTTATAAATTCCTTGCAATTTTCTATATAGACAAACATGTCATCTGGGAAAACAACCCTTTCAAAGTGAATCTAAATTAAAATGAAGTCCAAAACTGCATAGTAAATTCTGGGGAAAGAATCTGATTGGGATTTTGCCTTAAAAATAAAACCAAACTCGGGGCACCTGGGTGGCTCAGTTGGTTAAGTGTCTGACTTCAGCTCAGGTCATGAGCTCAGGGTTTGTGAGTTTGAGCCCCGCATACAGCTTTGTGCTGACACCTCAGAGCCTGGAGCCTGCTTCGGATTCTGTGTCTCCCTCTCTGACCTTCCCCCTACTTGTTTGCACTCCCTCCCTCTCTCTTTCTCTCTCAAAAATAAATAAAAATTTAAAAAATAAAATAAAACAAAAATTACTGAAATAAATTTATTTTCTATTATATTTCATAAGATTTAGCTTGTAATTGCAACTCTCTGCTAATTCTTAGAATAAAGAAGGAATCGACAAAGGAGTTGGGAGAAAAGGGAAAGTTCCCAGTCTTACACACTATGTATGGCATCCATTAGGTTGAAGTTTTGCAATGCAATCATAAAGAATGTCTCATTTTTTGCAAACAATGTGTAATGGCTTCATTATTTTTAAGGGCCTTCCTAATCCTTTGATTCTGAACTCAGTTCTCGTGAAACACTGGATCAGCTTCACTATTTTCAGTTCTTCACTTGTTAACTAGTTCACTGCTGCTGCATCCATACTTTCCAAAATTCAAGCAGATTTCTAATACTACTTCCATCAATTTCATTAAATTCTGCAATTTTGGCAAGATCTGTCATCTTATTTTGCAATCAGGTTGTTGCCTTAATTATTGCATATTTACAACATTTGATGATCAGCACAATCATTAATGAATACTTTTTGTTTTCCTACAAAATATCATTGCTATGGAGACTGCAATACCAGGGACTCCACTATTGCAAACCTTAAAACATCTATAGCCTTTGACCACAAAGTCTATTTTCTAAATTTCATAATTAAAGATATGCATAAAAACATTTATGTGTACATACGCTTACTAGGATATTTCAAGGCACAAAAAATTAGAGCACCTAAATTGTCAATAGAAAACTGGGTAAGTTATGGTACCTTCACAGGATGGAATGCTAAGTAATCATGATGGGGGGGTGGGGGCGCCTGGGTGGCTCAGTCAAATAAGTGTTCAACTCTTGATTTCTGCTCAGGTCATGATCTCATGTTCCTGAGTCCAAGCCCTGCATCTGGCTCTGCACTGATAGCAAGGAGCCTGCTTGGGATTCTCTCTCTGCCCGTCCCCTGCTCACGGGTGCTCTCCCTCTCTCAAAATAAATAAATGAGCTTTTTAAAAAAATCATGATGTGGAAGAAGAGTTAGCACCATGAGAAGTTTTTCATCATCTCTTAAATTTTAAAGGCAGGACACAGAATCATGCTTTCAGGATCATATCCCAGTTGTGCATGTGCTTAAAAATATTGTGTATGCGGCATGCCTGGGTGGATAAGCCTCAGACTCACGATCTCAGCTCAGGTCTTGACCTCAGGGTGGTGAGTTCAAGCTCCACATTGGGCCCCTGCACTGGGCAGAAACCTACTTAAAAAAAAAAAAAAAAAAAAAATTGTAGATGTTTACAAACACGGGGGGAAAGTGCAAAAGGATTTAGCCCAAATTTTAATTTTTTTTTTCAACGTTTTTCATTTATTTTTGGGACAGAGAGAGACAGAGCATGAACGGGGGAGGGGCAGAGAGAGACGGAGACACAGAATCGGAAGCAGGCTCCAGGCTCCGAGCCATCAGCCCAGAGCCTGACGCGGGGCTCGAACTCACGGACCGTGAGATCGTGACCTGGCTGAAGTCGGACGCTTAACCGACTGCGCCACCCAGGCGCCCCTAGCCCAAATTTTAGATAAACCAGCCCTATGCTAAAATTTTAAATTTTTTTGGATGCGAATTCATTTTTGAGAGAGAGAGAAAGACAGAGACAGAGCATGAGTGGGGGAGGGGCAGAGAGAGAGAGAGACAGAGAGGGAGACACGGAATCCGAAGCAGCCTCCAGGCTCTGAGCTGTCAGCACAGAGCCCGACGCGGGGGCTCGAACCCACCGACCGTGAGATCGTGACCTGAGCCGAAGTCAGACGCTTAACCGACTGAGCCACCCAGGCGCCCCCCGAATTTTAGGAGTGATTTAAAATTCCCCTTCCGGGGGCGCCTGGGTCACGTGAGTTCGAGCCCCGCGTCGGGCTCTGGGCTGACCGCTCAGAGCCTGGAGCCTGCTTCCATTCTGTGTCTCCCTCTCTCTCTGCCCCTCCCCCGTTCATGCTGTCTCTCTCTGTCTCAAAAATAAATAAATGTTAAAAAAAAAAAAATTAAAAAAAATAAAATAAAATTCCCCTTCCGTGTTTGATTATATTTGTCAGTCTTTCTAGAATGCAAACGCTACTTTTGGAATTTTTTTTTTTTTTAAGGCTCACATTTTTTAAATAAGTGAGTAAATAACACCTGCTCCTTAAGGAGATTTCTGACCCACTTCTCAGCCAAGACGAGGCTACAACGGACAACAGCAAGGTGAAGAGGACGGGGGTCATGTGACGGAGGAGACCGTTAGCACAGCTGCTCAGAGCTGCTCCCTGTCACACAAGCTGTCGGGCCGGATTAACATTCCGGGGCTGACACCGCAGCTGTCAGGGAGCAAACGGTAAACTCGGCCTCCCGGCCGTGGCAGAGGTCCGGGCACATGTCACACATACCAGTGTCCCCGGCCACCTTCACGGCGGACCTCATGGGTCACATTTTTTTCCTAAGTGGGAAGCCGAGGACTCGGCTGTGGGCAGATGGAAAGAACCTTTGCTTAAGGGATGGGATTTACCAGCCTGATTCCTCCCTCCTGCCCCCGAGGGCCACCAAGAGGCCGCTTCCGGAGCCCACGAGGGAAAACAGAGCCCGTGCGGTGTCCAAGGAGAAACAACAGTCCCCGTGGGGACAGCGCCCAACGCAGGGCTCTTCTCGGCCCACGGCGGCCTGACCTTCACGGGTTCACCCAGAAACCGGGGTTCACGGCTCGCTCCGGGGAAACGGAGCTACTAGAGTCAGAGGTTCAAAGGACAAGGGCTCACAGCTTGACACACCCGCGTGACGAGCGTGGGCGGGAAAGGTGGTGCCTTTTGGGCAACACAGTCCTCCTCCTCGGG
Organism: Panthera onca; assembly: GCF_046562875.1. NCBI lineage: Eukaryota > Metazoa > Chordata > Mammalia > Carnivora > Felidae > Panthera > Panthera onca. The sequence continues at coordinate 21,021,000 of NC_138352.1, read as the reverse complement.
ATTCGGGAAAACAATGCCGCGTCTATCCCACGGCGCGCAACGCAAACCGGAGGGGGCATGACGTGCATGACAGGTATATTCGACCGAACCCCGCGCCCTGTGCAATGTGCGGGACTCAAGAATTTTCCAGAAGGTTCTAACGGCCCCGCCTTCAAGTTCGCGCCCCAAGCCCAGTTTCATACCCGCGCCACCACCCGGCCTCGTGCGGTTATTCTCTGTCATCGCCAGCGCGAATAGGTCCTGAGGACGCGCGAGGCGCTCTTCCCTCACAAACCCCACACGCGCACTCACCGGCAACGCCGCGCCCTCGCCTCAGCCAGGTCCGCACAATGGCGGCGGGCCACTTCCGGCCTTTTCTTCCCTCCACCCGACTCCTCCCATGATGCCCTGGGGCACGCCGGAAGTGGCCCCTCCCCTCTCTGGGAAATTCAAACTGTTTAGTTCCAGGAGTTTCACGGCGCGTCCCCCGAAGCCCACGCAGGGCAGGTGAGTTTTCTCGCATTTTCAGAGCTGTGACCCACTTCTCCCTCTCCAAACCCCAACTGGAGTATAAACGGAGAACCAGCTTTTTTTTTTTTTTAATTTTTTTTTTTTAACATTTATTTTATTTTTGAGACCGAGAGAGACAGAGCATGAATGGGGGAGGGTCAGAGAGAGGGAGACACAGAATCTGAAACAGGCTCCAGACTCTGGGCTGTCAGCACAGAGCCCGACGCGGGGCTTGAACTCACGGACCGCGAGATCATGACCTGAGCCGAAGTCGGCCGCTTAACCGACTGAGCCACCCAGGCGCCCCCCAGCTTTTTATTCTCAATGGCCGGAACAGTATCTTCAGGAGCCAAATTCTTTCCGTTGGACTGAATGAAGCAGAGCTGCTGCTAGGGCCCATACTCAGCATGCAATAAAAAAGAACAAAGCTGCCATTATAATAACAGCTGACATTTGAAACCCGAAGTCCTTACCTTAGTTTGCAAGGCTCCAAACCATTTGGCCCCTGGCCACCTGTGCCACTTCATTCCCTGCTACTATTTCCCTGGCTCCCTTGGCCCCTGCCCTATTGGCCTTTTTTCCCTTCCTGTGCAGGCACACTCACCTCCCAGGGCCTTCTTATGGCTTGCTCCTTCACTTCGTGTCTATTCAAAGATCACCTCTTCAGAGAAACTTTCCCTGATTTATCAGTTTAGACACCACACAACGGCTATTTCCTGATCCTGCTTTGCCTTTCCTTCGGAGCATTTATCGCTAATTGACATCAGGTGTTTGTTTATTGTCTGTCCCTAGACAACAATGCATACACACTGGAAAAGAATTTACAGGAAGGCAGAGACTTTGCCTATTTAAAAAAAAATTTTTTAACGTTTATTTATTTTTGAGAGACACACAGAGAGAGAGAGAGAGCACGAGCTGGAGAGGGACAGAGAAAGAGGGAGACACAATCCCAGGCAGGCTCTAGGCTTTGAGCTGTCGGCACAGAGCCTGATGCAGGGCTGGAACTCACAAACTGTGAGATCGTGACCTGAGCTGAAGTTAGACACTTAACCGACTGAGCCATGCAAGCATCCCGAGACTTTGCCTATTTTGTTCTCCAGCACTTAAAATCCAGCACATAGTAGGTGCTCAATGAATGTTTGTTGAATAAACGATTGAACGAGTGTATGCTCACTATGTTGCTGGTTCTGTGCATGACAGCCTCAAAATTAGCAATTCCAGGTATGAATTCCGTCACCATCCTGGCATGGTGGGAGATCGCAAGCTGGTTCTAGGTAGCCCCATCTCAGCCAGGTTCGAGGGCGTTGCCATCATACCCCCCCCCCCCCCCAACAACCTTTCAGGTAAGGTGATGAACTTATCTGGATCTACCCAGGACTGTACTGACCTTAAAACTGAAAGTCTCAGGAACTTCTTCAATCCCACACAAACTAGGAGAGTTGGTCATGCTGCTTTCCAGTATCCAGGCTCCATCTTGCATGTTTTGTCTTATTGTTGTGTGTATGAGTGTGTGTTTGGGGGAAGAGGGGTGCTATTGACTTAAGAGTGTTCTTCGCCATCTGAACAGGAAATTGGCTAAACGCATCCGGTAGGATGGGAGGGCTGGATGGACAATGGTCAGGGTGTGGTCATCTGGTGAGCTTCACCAAACAGCAACATAAGAGACAGGAAATAACAAGAAAGATGGCATTGTCCTGGCTTCCAGAGCCCCCTGGCACTGACAGAGAAAGCTCCTGGTTTCTAAATCTCAGGCTGTCCTGCTGACATGGCCTTGCCTACTCTTCCCTTTCCCAAACTATGGAATCACTTCCAAATAATACCCTGCCATGCATTCATTAACGTAATCATCATAAGAACCCCATGAGTTAGGTTTTGTTATTATCCCCATTTTACAGATAAAGAAACAAGCTCAGAAAAGTTAAATAACTTGCCCCAAATTCAGTTTAAATTATGAAATCAGGATCTGAACCTCCGCATTGTGACTCTCAAGGTCCATTCTTAATTACTACATTGCATGCAGATCTTAGCAACATAAATATACATTTTGGCTATGCCTGGCAAAGAATACACGTATTTTAGAATACATCATTTAAGATCCCAACAGTAGTAATTAAAAAAAATTTTTTTAATGTGCATTTACTTTTGACAGAGAGAGAGACAGAGACAGAGACCGAGCACAAGCAGGGAATGGGGGGCAGAGAGAGACAGAGACACAGAATCCGAAGCAGGCTCCAAGCTCTGAGCTATCAGCACAGAGCCTGATGTGGGGCTCAAACTCACAAACCATGAGATAATGATCTGAGCCAAAGTCGGACACTCAACTGACTGAGCCACCCAGGCGCCCCCCAACAGTAGTAATTAAAAGTAATCGGTCATACTGTTCCTAGTTCTAATGGGGCTTTAAGCAACCAAAGTAACCAAAACACAACTAACAGACAAAAATGACACGCAAATGACAGGAGACCCTACTGCTGGCAGAGTATCAGTCCAGATTATGAGGCCAAGCAGGGAAGTCTCCAGTTTACAGAGCAGACCTTGCCAGTAGGATTTCTTCTTTGAACACAGTGTTCCCAGACCATCCACACAATCTCTCCCATGTTGTTTCAGAGAGGGTTGCCTGGTTTGCGTGTAATTCTGAGAAGCGTGTATAATTCTGAGAGCATTAGTGTCTTACAGGATCTTGCAAAGCCAAAAGCAGCTGCCTTGAGCAAAAACACAAACCAGACTTGGAGTCAAAGATGTTTGTTCTCGTGCCCCTCTGCCACTTACTAGCTGTATGACTAGCCGCTCAACCTTGCCAGCCCTCAGTTTTCCCACGTGTAAAGCTGATCGATCTATCTCCTCATTGAGATTTAAGGAGAATCTATTTAAATGATTCTTTTGATAATCCCCTATCAACTGTGCTTTGCAAAATTCCTATGTATGAATGCCAGCAGTGAAGAAGGGTATACGTTGCATTTGAACAAGTTCTGAATTAGGTCTCTTGGGTTTGAAAGTAGAACAGGAAGGGAGTCTGTTTCCACCTGTAGCATTAATTAGGTAATTTGTCTGGAACCTCAATTTCTGATTCTGTACGGTCAGAATTAGATTAGATAATATTCTAGCACCCCCCCCCCCAACTCTGGTTCTGGGATCTAATATTCTCACCCAAATCTTTAATTAGGCAATGCAAATATGAATTAGTGTCACTCAGTGATGTACCTGTCCTATGACTTTCACCCAGAAATTTCTGTCCCTGGCTAGGGAACTTCCTGCTGCTTGCTGAAATTTCAACTGTTACATAAGCTCTTACATGGCTGTGAGGGGTAAGGTATGATCCCGCTACCAGCACAATTAATTGCCCTTTCTTCTCAAGTAGCCCTCTGAGGAATGACCTTGGTCACACTTATTTCCTAGTCCTCTCTATTTGGCCCTGCTACTGCCTCTCTCTTTCTTGCACCATCCAAATCTATGCTTCCTCTGAATGCATCTTGCATACTGATTGGTCGAGAGATTTGCTCCTAGGAAAATCAGGAAAACGTTTCCCTCCTCCTTGACACCTGCTCACTCCTTAATCCTTTGCCATCAAAGCTTCCACCCCCACCATCCTGCTGACATTAATGTCAAGATCACCTCCCTGACCAATGCAATGCCCTTTTCAGTCTTCTTTTTCTCTGGCTTCTCTATAGTGGTCTCCATTAGACCCTCTCTCTTGAAAATATCACTGCCCTTGACTTGTTCTGACTCTAATAATAAAGTTCCCTTTGCTTTCGAGTTCACAAAACCATTTTGTCACAAGAATGGAGAAAGCCCTTGTTCACAGATCTCCTCTCAGGTCTGGGAGAGATGGGATGATGGTGTGGGTGTGTGAGCTATGGACTATGGCAGGCGATAGCAGTGGGATAAAGATGAGACCCCCAAAAGGGCATGTGAGTGTAAAAATAGGCGGTCACCCCACTTAGTAAAGCCAAAAGTAGTCTTCTTTACTTGAGGACTCTTATTTTGTTGAGTAATCAGCTGAATAGGAATGGCAGAGCTGAAGGGCTCCCATAACAGAGCTGAGTACCCGTAAGAGTTGGGGGAGACACTCCTGGGAGGAAAGGAAATAAACCACCAGCATCCTTGTGAAGGAAAATGGAGTTTGTAGACCTGACATTTCTTTTTTTCTTTTTTTTTTTTTAATTTTTTTTTTTTAACGTTTATTTCTTTTTGAGACAGAGAGAGACAGAGCATGAACAGGGGAGGGGCAGAGAGAGAGGGAGACACAGAATCCGAAACAGGCTCCAGGCTCTGAGCTGTTGGCACAGAGCCCGACGCGGGGCTCGAACTCACGGACCGTGAGATCATGACTTGAGCCGAAGTCGGACGCTTAACTGACCAAGCCACCCAGGCGCCCCTAGACCTGACATTTCTGATGCACACTTTGAATACTTAACTCTAGGGAGTGTAATATAACCCTCTTCCACGTCTCCCCCCACAAAATCTTTAATAAAGTCCATGTTGCTCTCTTGGGTTTTTGGTGCTGACGGATTATTTGCTGTGGTCTATATCAAGGATGACGCAGGTGGAAACATAGTGTTTGTCATGAGCTAGAAACAGGCTGCGTGCAGAGACACCCAGATCAAGATGGAAATGACAGTATTTTGTTTGATCCCCCACACCGTCCACATTGCTTGGGCAGAAACAGAATTATCTATATGCTTTTGCAGCTGAAGGGAAAACAGCACAGTTGGTAAAAGGGGTGATGTGACTTGCCACAGTCACTAACTGGCAGAAGTAAAATGCAAACCCATTGGTTCCCTTTGGCTCCAACGAAACCTTCACTCAGGTATTTGCCCACCCGCAGAATGACCTTTTCTCCCCACTCTGCGTTCCCTCCTCTCACCTCCTAAACATGCAGCCTTCTTCTGAGAGAGCTTAACCTCCTTAATGAGTTCAAGTGTTGCCCCATACAGGTGACAGCTCCCCTCCCCCCAAAAAGTCCCCTTCCCTATAGACCTATGGTCTTCAGCCTTGACTTCTTTAAACTTTGAACACTTGTCCCTCCGTCCTGTCATCTCAAGTTCAATATGTTGAAAATCTAAACTCATCTTTCTGTCCTGTACTTCCTTGGGGCTGGGGTCATGCCCCTAGGTTCCCAGGCTGAAATGAGGGCTAGATGAAAGGCGGTCAAACCTGGAAGCCATCTAAGTCCCATGGATGCTACCTTCAGGGTATCCCTTGGGTTTTCTCTTTCTTTCTTTCTTTCTTTTTATTTATTTATTTATTTATTTATTTATTTATTTATTTTTAATGTTTATTTACTTTTCAGAGAGAGAGACAGAGACAGAGCATGAGCAGGGAAGGGGCAGAAAGAGACAGAGACATAGAACCTAAAGCAGGCTCCAGGCTCTGAGCTGTCAGCATGGAGCCCAATGTGTGGCTCAAACTCACAAACCGTGAGATCATGACCGGAGCCGAGGTCAGACGCTCAATCAAGTGAGCCTCCCAGGCACCCCTCTCTCTCCCTTTAAATCTCATTCTATCTCACTTAATCAAGGCCCTCCTTATTTCATACCATGATTATTTTTGTATTCAACACAAGTAGATTTTAATGTACTGACACAATGCGGGGTTAAGACTCAAAACAATAAGCCTATGGCCCATAGAGGTCTTTTCATCTCCAAGGTTTAAACATTTTCTCTTCTCGCTATACCTAAATGGGACAGTGAGGCAGAAAAAGTTTGATCCACATTAATCTTCTTCTCCTTGAATCTGCAGGATGGACTCAGAGACAGCAGGGCACGACCATTGTGAAGGCCAGCCTTCCGGGGCTGTGGAGAGTTTTCACACAGATCTGAGTTTGTAGGGCCATCCAGGGTATAATGCTAACTCTCTGCCTGCCCGCAGACTCTGAGTCTGTGTAATCATCTCAGCGAGTTTTGCAGCAAGGTTTTTTAAATAGTTGCTAAATGGTTCTGGGCTCCCCTGGGTTCTCCCCTCTCCACTATATCCTACCATCAGTTCTAGAAGCATCATCAAATATCTTTACATATATATGTTCACTGTGCTGCTCAGAACATCAGAAGATCCCCCAGTGATCTCAGAACAATGTCCCAACTCCTTCACTGGGCCTTGGAAGCTCGTGGCGCAGTCGGTTAAGTGTCCGACTTCAACTCAGGTCATGATTTCATGGTTTGTGGGTTCAAGCCCCATGTCGGGCTCTGTGCTGACAGCTCAGAGCCTGGAGCCTGCTTCAGATTCTGTGTCTCCCTCTCTCTCTGCCCCTCCCCCACTCGTGCCCTGTCTCTCTGTCTCTCAGAAATAAATAAATGTTTAAAAAATTAAACAAATAATAATAATATGAATATGAACAACATAAACCCCTCAGGCTGGTAGAGAAAATCAAACATAATATACAAAACTGCAAGATGAACTAGAAACTACTACAAAAAGTTCATTATTATCTCTGCAGCACCCCCCCACCGGCCGCCGCCGACTTCCTTCCTTCCTTCCTTCCTTCCTTCCTTCCTTCCTTCTTTCCTTCCTTCCTTCCTTCCTTCCTTCCTTCTTTGGAGAGATCTCTCTCTCCTCCAAAGCAGTATCACTATCACCAGTAACAATTCTGATGAGATTTTGCATATACAACATGCTTTAGGGGGTTCAAATGCCTTGTGCATACATCTAATCCGTGGCCCATCCCACTCATTTGGATGCTTAGCTGAACCTTGGAAAAGTGGCTTCTCCTTTCCCGTCCAGGGGCCCTGTCCCCACGTCTTTTATCAGCTCTTTTGAGGCAATGACCCCCTTTCGCATCCCCATTCCCCCCTGCAAGCACAGAACCTCGTGCCGAACAGGCACCCAAAACTGACATGCTTGTGGAAGTAAAAGCTTACAGGCACAGGTTCTCGAGTCAGAGAAGGTTTGAATCTTGTTCCCACCACTTACTCTTCACATGGCCTGGGGAAGTTCACTTCCACTGCCAGCGGCCCAATTTCCTTGCCTGTAAAAAGGTCACTAGAAAGATATTAATGCTCCCCTCACAGAAGGGACTATCACAAAGCTTCAGTGAACCTATATGGACAAAGCCTGGCATGCGGTGAGTTCTTAATAAGTGTAAACTACGACTATTAAGTGAAACTGAGCCTGATTCCATTGTCTTTCCTACCACTCCACAGATTCCCCATGGATCCCCTGGATTCATTTATTCGCTGGAACATCTACTGAACATCTGCTACACGCAGAAGGCTGTCCCTTGAATAAAAGCAGCTGTGTTTATGGCTGATGGCTCTCTGTGGCTTTCTCCTGGCTTTCTCTGCTGCTAAGGAATAGAGACAACCTCCATGTGGATTACAGCCTTCTGGTTCCCTTCTTGTTTTCTGGAACAGGGACTAGGATGGGATTGCACCATCAGATCCACAGGTACGAAAGTTACTCCTGTTTACTGAAAAAGATGGCTCCGATCCCTTAATGTGCTAATATCTTCAGGGAATCTCTGATGGCTGGCAACAGTGTTTGCCATTCTTCCAGTTCGCCACTGGGCCATTTATTTTGCAGCTTCCCTCAGAAGCAGTATTCTGCCAAATCTACTTTGGAAAACACCACATGGAAGTCTTATTCCTGTCTGTTCCTCCTCTACACACAGTGTCATCTTGTTCCTGTTCCTGTTCCTCCTCTATGCACACGTCAACTTTCCTGTGGCAATGCCCCACCTGTACCAGACTACCCACTGGAGGACTGAATGAGACTCTTGAGTCACCATTGATCATATATGACTTAAGTCATTCTGTGTTGCCATCAATGGCTCTAATTTTCTACACATTCAAATATCACTTATGTTCTAGCAAGAAAGAAAGAAAGAAAGAAAGAAAGAAAGAAAGAAAGAAAGAAAGAAAGAAAGAAAACCCAAGCAACCATAAGAGCTGTCACAAAGACCATGTATTGTCATCAGAACTCCAGAATTTCATGTGGAACTTACTGACTCTGAACTTCAGCATGATTCGAACTTTGTAATCTGCTTCCTGGTCTATACCAGATTAGAAAAAACAAACTCAGGCAGGTAGAGGCAAGCATACTAACCACAAAAAGAAATCACACCTGGGATGCCTGGGTGGCTCAGTCCGTTGAGTGTCCGAGTTCGGCTCAGGTCACGAACTCGTGGTTCATGAGTCTGAGCCCCACATCAGGCTCTGTGCTGACAGCTCAGAGCCTGGAGCCTGCTTTGGATTCGGATTCTGTGTCTCCCTCTCTCTTTGCCCCTCTCCCGTTTGTACTCTCTCTGTCTCTGTCTCTCTCAGAAATAAACATTAAAAAAAATTTTTTTTTTAAGGAAATCACACCTGAGAGGCTGGCCATGAAGTTGAAGGTGTAAAAACTAAAAAGCAAGGGGTGCCTGGGTCCTCAGTCAGTTAAGCATCCGACCTGGGCTCAGGTCATGATCTCACAGTTCGTGAGTTCGAGCCCCACATCGGGCTCTGTGCAGACAGCTTAGAGCCTGGAGCCTGCTTCAGATTCTGTGTCTCCCTTTCTCTCTGCTCCTCCCCCGCTCATGCTCTGTCTCTCACTCCTTCAAAAATAAGTAAAAACATTTTTTAAAAATTAAAAAAAAAAGGGGCGCCTGGGTGGCGCAGTCGGTTAAACGTCCGACTTCAGCCAGGTCACGATCTCACGGTCCGTGAGTTCGAGCCCCGCGTCAGGCTCTGGGCTGATGGCTCGGAGCCTGGAGCCTGTTTCCGATTCTGTGTCTCCCTCTCTCTCTGTCCCTCCCCCGTTCATGCTCTGTCTCTCTCTGTCCCACAAATAAATAAAAAAACGTTGAAAAAAAAAAATTAAAAAAAAAAAAAAAAAAAAATTAAAAAAAAAAAACTAAAAAGCAAACACAAAAATTCTTCACAATCTAGGAACAATTAGCACAGGGAAAAACCCACTACGAAAAACTAATTACTCTGATGACTGCTTTCCATCATCCTCCCAGATGCCTGGATTTTTTTTTTAACAATAAATAAATAAATAACACTGGATGTGTTAAATGGTTGATCTTAAATTTTCCAGAAACTTCTGAGAAGAGGCACGCACCATTCCATATCAATGCTAGCTAGCTGAGATGGCACGGACTTACCGTCCGTGCTATTGATTGCCCATTGCTTGACAATTCATCCTGTGGTTCTGCCCTTCACTGACCTTCTTAGCACACCCTGCCCCAGTGCACTCAGCCCCTAGGACTCTCTAAGTCTCAAAGATCTGTGTCCAACGTCAAAATCCCTACGCAGCTGACTTGGCATTATGCAGCCTCCGCTGGTCATTTATCCAAGTAATTTAACAAGAGTGAGAGATCAGGGCTACGACGCATTTACATCTCACAAGTAAATGGTGATCCCCCAAATATAGCCAAGTTGGAGTGCTGGGCTGGCAGATTTGGGAGTATAAAGAGAGCTGGGGGGCCACACTCTCGAAACTGCTTCGCCGCAGCATCTCAAGGTAAGTGCTCACAAGTGCCCCCTTGTTTGCTCCGTGTAGCTGTGATTAAACCTCATCAGGTTACAGGTCAAGGAGGTACGGCCACACGGTAGTCGTTATTGAAGACCTACTAAGCGCAAGGTCTGGTGTTAAGGGTAAGACAGGTGACAATACGGGAAGATAGATAATTACCTTTCAAAAAGCTCTTACAAGGAGGAAAAAGACAAGACTGTAAGCAATTAGGAGACCAAAAGGTATGTAACCTGCAGAATAAAACTGAATATGACGCATCATTCCGCCTCTCTCCTAATTGTTTAGGTACGTGTTACACCACGCGGTTAGCAAATAAACATGTTAATTTGTGATATCTCTTCTGTGATTGCCTTGAACTATTATTTGAAATTTTTATGGTTATTTAAAAATTGTTTCCCATGTCAGGATTTCTGGGAGATGATTGCAGGAAGAAGCTCTCCCAAGCATTCTATCCATCCTAGGATGCCCCGTGGGCATGATTAGCTGGTGTCCAAGACTGGTCTTGCACAGCGTGCCTTGTGGACGGTGGGCTGGGTCACGTCTGACACTGCATCCATCAGAGGGGCCCCAGGCTTGGGAGACTCTGATTCCAGGCCATCATCTCCACCTGAGTACCTCCTGTAATGCATTCACAGGGCTAAGAGAAATCCTGGAGATTATTCTGGTCCATCTGTCTCGTTTAGCAGAAGGAAACCAAAGTTCAAAGAAATTACAAGAGCTTCTTGATGGAACCAGGGTTAGAAAACAGATTCTGCCTCCACGTCTTACTTGTTTTAAACTAAGGACTCAGAATATAATATGTAATCACTGAATTTTTTCCTGAAAATTTTGGTAAGAATTTCAGGGGATATAGCTGGAGATGATCAGAGACTCAAAAGAGAAAGAGATGGAAAGGGCAACAGAAATAATAAGCCAAGTGTTGAAATGTCTCTTCCTGCCCAAATGGTATTTCATGACAGGTCCCCTGGTTCCATAGAAGTACTGTGGAATAAATGGGAAGTTTGCTTAAATTAGATTTGATGTCAAAAATGTTCAGACTCTCACGGCTCCTAGAGATCGTCACGTAGGTTATAAACTGCTAGACTGGAGATGCTTTAGTCCTAGACGAATTTTCAGCTGCCCTCCCTAACCTTCATCCTCTCTAGGAGAATGTAGACTATTCAAGGGAGTGTTTTTCCTACACGCCTGAAAGAGGCTTTGCCTACAATTCACACCTTTCTCTTATTTCCAAATGAATTAACTACTGGCTTTAAGCATCCAGGTTAAATTTGGATCATTTCCTCTCCCTCCTTTCTTTTTTTTTTCCTGACCGCTCACAGCCCCCTACTCTCAGCCAGAAGCATCATCTCCTTAAGGCCCCATAGCATTTCATCAGCCTCTTTCAGAATTTATGTTACTTTTCCTTGGTTGACAATTTATTTGATCGTGTCTCTTTAACTCTTACTAAATTTTGCATTCACGTAGGGCAGAGACCATCTTTATTCTTCTTTGCACCTCATCTTAAAGAACTGACATGGTACTTTGCACACACAGAAGATACTTTTTAAAAAGATATAAACTGTATGTTGTCATTAACCAATTATTTAAAGAATAATCATTTAACCAAAGGGGGGGAGTGGCAAATTTAATTCCATCCCACATCTGCTGTGTACCTTTTTAAAAGCAGAACTTGCAGCAAACACAGTTTCTATATTTATTTAAACTGTTATATAAATATATATGTTATATATATATATATTTATTTATTTAGAGTTCACTTGTTCTTTGTTTGTGTTTGGTTTTGGTTTCTGAAATGACCCCCAAGAAGACACATTGCTCCTGAAGGACACCGACCATCGCTTTGGAAACCAAGAAGGTAAGAGTCAATTTCAACCAGATTTGAAATTAGCAAACTTTGTTTTACCTATTTTCATTCCGACTGCGCTCATAAGGAGCTGAAATTGAGGAAACTGAAACCAATTACTTAAGTATTCCTAAAGGCAGATTTCAAAATACGCAGGTTTTACCAAATGAAGAATAGTTCCCCAAATTTGCTCATTATCCTAATAGGCATAAAATACAGTGCAGAATTTTGACACACAAGCTCCAGGTCAATATAGTTAGTTGGCCCAGAAGGTAACGTTCAACGTTCATACTGTCATGATTCAGTCTTCACACACAGGCTAACCTTGCTGTTCCTTGAGCAGTCTACATCATTGAATCCACCCAACTATGCCTTTCCTCCGAGAAAACAGAGATCGATTCAAACCTATACTAATAAAAAGCCCTTTCCTTCCCACCTCCCTGCAAGATTTGCATTTACTAGAGACAATTCCAGATGACTTAGGACCAAGGACACCAAAGTATAATTGAGTCATGACCCCACCATTGCCGACAAGATATGGTGGCTGAGGAACTCCCAGCCTGAAGGGGGATGAAAGAAATTCAAGAGCGACATCAGGTGCCCTGACGGCGAACAGATAAAGGGGGGTGGGGCACTCAGAAGGTGGCAATGGAGATTAAGTGGACCAGGGTGGCTGTCTCAGAAGACCCCCAAGGACAGGAACAGAGTTGGGGGATGAAGAGACAGGGCTGCATGGGCATATAAGCCCAGATCCAGTTTTTGAAACAGAGAAGATGCTAATTAAGGGACTTGGGGAGGGCAGCGTCCAGGAGCACCATGAGTCACGCCTAGAGAGTTGGATCAGACCTAACAAGGCAAAGCTGATCAGCCAAGAATGAATGGTTTTATCCTTGGGTCGCAGAGCACAGTTGCATAACTATGACGAGAAGATCTGACTTAGCAACCGCACGCACGCAGAGGATTGAGGGGGTTTTGCTTGACGGTGAGCGGTGAGTCAGCAGGGGGACGGGGCTGCCAAAAGGCAGTCGCCACCTCGGGCGTTGCACCTGGGTCAAGAGAGGGGAGGGCACAAGGTGATGGAGGACGACATGTGGTTTGGATGTCATACTTTGAGAGATTAACAGCAGTGGGTTCGCCATGACAGTAGAGGAGAGTCAGAAGCACATCACGGAGGAAGCAGGTGAAGGTGGGATGGAGGCCGTTCAGCATGGAGAAGAGAAAGCTAAGAAGAACCAGAGAAGCCGCCAGATGGGTTCAGAGTTGTCTTGTGGGCAGAAGGCTCGCACTCCCCCTGTTGTTACCAAGAGCCGGGATGCGGGTGGGTCTTCCAGCAGTTACAACAAGCCAGATTTTAGTCTCCACCACAAAGAATCTTGAGCCCGTGAAAACTGTCCAAAACAAAGAGAGCTGTCCCTAACGGTGTTCAAGGAGGAGGGATAACCCCTTTTCCAGAATGTTGCTGACACGACTCGTGCCTCATCCTGGTAGTAAAATTAGGAGATCCTGGGTTCCGAGTCACGGTTAGAGTAGTGGCTAAAAGGAAAGAATCTGCACTTTAAAACTGATCGTGACTTGAAACCCACAGGAAAGTCTTGTTTCTCTGAGATGCCTAAAAATAGTTTGTCTGTGGGCTATTGTGGTTGTCCCCATCTTCAGGCTCTATTCTTACGCACGGTCACACATTCTGTGATATACCCATTTAACACCAGTACTGTTAAGTCCCTTAATGTTTTTTTTACATGGATTCCTTTTTTTCTTCGATTTTTTTTAATGTTTATTTATTTTTGAGAGAGAGAGCATGGGGGAGGGACAGAGAGACAGGATCCGAAGCAGGCTCTGCGCCAACACCAGAGACCCCACCGCGGGATTCGAATTCGTGAACCCTGAGATCATGACCTGAGCCGAAGTCAGATGCTTAACCCACTGAGCCACCCAGGCGCCCCTTCTTTGATTCGTTTTTTTGGTCACCCTACCCTGGATGCTTGCTATGAAAGTGTGGACCACCAGCTGAGACATTTGTTAGATCTTCAGAATTTCGATCCCACCCCAGACCTGCTGCATCAACACATGCATTTCAGCAACACGCCCAGGTGGATTCATCCGCACGCCAACGTGTGAGAAAAACACTGCCTTATATCACATCACCGGCATCAACGGGAACAGCACACTCTCTAAATGGGAGCTCATATCAATCACCCTGTTTGATCCATTTTAATTTTCTTCACATTTTTCATAAAATATTATCTCTGATCATGAGAAGCATCTTACAATCAGTGAAATGAGGACTGTAGTGAGGTGCGTTTTTTTTTTTTATTTCTGAAACATGAAATAATTTACCTCGCAATTGATGACAGTTAGGTTTTGATACACTAATAGATTTAACGAACGCATAATTATTACAATTAAGAAATATTTGCCTAAGGTCATTTTGTGCAGGACCGATGGACCATGCCATGGTTTTGGAAAGAGTGGTTTCAGGAGAACAAAATAATGACTCAAGCTAGTAGTTCCCAAACATCGCTGGGTTTGAGGCCCTTGGGAAGAATTCAGGTTCCCCAGCCTCAGCCACAGAGATTCTGTTGCCAATGATTGACGTAGATCATTTTCCAGCACTGGGTATCATGCTGAATGCTAACCCATGCTAAATCATGTAAGGTCATACACCTGTAACCTGACAAGATTCCCTCATTGTGCCAACAACTCTCAAGTGTAACCTGCAGATCTTCAGAGATTCCTAAGAACTTTTCAGGAGGAACAGGAGATCCAGACAATTTTCATAATAATGCCTAGATACTATTTGCCTTGTCTCACTGTGTTAACCTAATGATGCAAAACAAGGGTGGGCAAGACTTCCGGTGCTTTATTACAAATCAAGGGATGCCACCAAGCCAGACTAGTTGGAAAAAAAATTGTTTTTAATTTAAAAAGCCAGTTTTGGGGGCACCTGGGTGGCTCGGACGACTCAGTATCCAACTTTGGCTCAGGTCATGATCTCACAGTTCATGAGGTTCTGCGAGTTCCAGTCCTGCACTGGGCTCTCTGCTGTCAGCACAGAGCCTTCTTCAGATCCTCTGTCTCCCTTGCTCTCTGCCCCTCCCCCACTTTCTCTCTCTCTCCCTCTCTCTCTCTCAAAAATAAGTGAAACATTTAAAAATTCTTTTTTCAACGTTTTTTTTTAATTTTTTTTTTATTTTTGGGACAGAGAGAGACAGAGCATGAACGGGGGAGGGGCAGAGAGAGAGGGAGATACAGAATTGGAAACAGGCTCCAGGCTCCGAGCCATCAGCCCAGAGCCTGACGCGGGGCTCGAACTCGCGGACCGCGAGATCGTGACCTGGCTGAAGTCGGACGCTTAACCGACTGCGCCACCCAGGCGCCCCCATTTAAAAATTCTTAAAAAACTAAATTAAAAAATAAAAGCCAGTTGTACTTAAAAATTACTTACAATTTCCAGCAACAAAAATTATTAATTTTAGCATCCTTCAATTCTTGCATACATATATTTAGAATATTCTCTGCGATGAAATGGGAAGTCTGTGGAAGGCACTCCTGCTACGTACCAGAGTTAGGTGGTTGTCTCCAGGAAAAGCACATGCACAGTTGCTTGAGTTGCAATATGAGCTAGCCACTATATTCACACGGTGCCATCAATACTTGAAAGAAATGTGGTTTTCCAGAACTGGATATTTGGCAGACATGTTCTCAGAAAGGAATGAAGCCTGCTTATCATTTCGAGAAAAACACCTGACAGTATTTGTTACTAATGATACAGTTGAACTTTCTTTTTTTTTTAATGCTTATTTATTTTTTGAGAGAGAGAGACAGAGCATGAGTGGGGGAGGGGCAGAGAGAGAGGGAGACACAGAATCCGAAGCAGGCTCCAGGCTCCGAGACATCAGCACAGAGCCCGATGCAGGGCTCGAACCTACAAACTGTAAGATCATGACCTGAGCCGAAGTCAGACGCTTAACTGACTGAGCCACCCAGGTGGTCCTATATTTGAGCTTTCAAGCAAAAATTAGAATTTTTGAATACTTGCATCTGCTACCACTAACTTGACAACTTCCTAATACTTGAAGAATTTTCTAATGAAGTCAATGCAGACATTGATAATTGTGATTGTTTCATATACTGTATCGAAACATGTTAACATTTGGAAGTTTCGTATAACTCAGGGAACCAGTATTTTCCAAGGGACTCACGTATGATGTTCACAGGTGGGAAAAGATCCATTCAAAGTTCAAATACAGGGGGCGCCTGGGTGGCTCAGTCAGTTAAGCGTCCAACTTAGCTCAGGTCATGGTCTCGCAGTTCATGGGTTTGAGCCCCACATCGTACAAAATATTCCTAGATACAGTTTCAGGTTTTATTCCACATTGCAATTAGCCTTTAAGGAACTACCACTTGTCATGTTTTGGTACAATATCTAAGAAGAATATTCACAATTATTTGAAAAGACAATGAAAATACTCTCTCCTTTTCCAAACTACGTAACTGTAGAAGGCCAGATTTTCTGTATTTACTTTAACAAAAATAAAACAAATAAGCAAGGCACGCCTGGGTGGCTCAGTTGGTTAAGCATCCGACCTCGGCTCAGGTCATGATTTCACGGACATGGGTTTGAGCCCCGCATTGGGCTCTGTGCTGACAGCTCAGAGCCTGGAGCCTGCTTCGGATTCCATGTCTCCCTCTCTCTCTGCTCCTAACCCACTCATGCTCTGTCTTGCTCTTTCAAAAATAAATAAATGTGAAAAAAAATTAACAACAAAAATAAAACTTCCAGTAACAGACTGAGTACAGAAGCAGGCATGAAAATCCAGCTGTCTTTTATTCAGCAGACATTAAAGAAAGTTGCAAAAATAAGAAACAATGCTACTCTTCACACTAATTCATTTTTGTTCTGGAAAATATAGTCATTTGCATAAAAATGTATTATTTACACTAACAGGTAATGGATTTGATAGTAATTTTATTTTACTTATTTTTTAAGTTTATTTTGGGGGGGGAGGGGCAGAGAGAAAAGGAGAGAGAAGTCTAAGTAAGTGCCACACTGCCAGCACAGAGCCCAACATGGGACTCAAACCCACAAAGCGTGAGATCGTGACCTGAGCCGAGATCGAGAGTTGGATGCTTAGCCAACTGAGCCCCCTAGGTGTCCCTAATAGTAATTTTAAACGAATTAATGAATATTTTTAAATGCTCTCCACTTTAATTTCTAATGTCTAGTCTCTCCTCTGAAAATCTAACCACCATGGTTCAGCAGAGGCACTGACCAAAGTAGAATTACGATGCAGCCTAGCTGAATAAGGCCCAGAGGGAAGCAAATGCTTCTCTGCCTGTAGGAATAAAACCCCGCAGTGGCACCAGAAGGAATAATAAAACAACTGTTACCCATGAAGAGCAATTTCATAACGGGTAAGCTGGGGGAGACTGACTTCCAAGAGAGAACCATAAACAGTTCAATCCTCCTACTTTTAATAGGAAACGTAAAAGGCCTTATTAGAAAAAGAGATGAACTTCTCTTAAGAGAGCTATGGGGATACATATGTGTAACATCACTCTATAATCAGTTACAGGAGAACAAGTAGGAGGGAAACAGGAGGGAAAGGGAAGGTGGGTAACTGGGGGAAAAGAAGTGGAGGGGCCCCGGGGGGGGGGGCGGTCAGAATCCAAAGAGGGTGGGATAAGCAGGTGCAGAGGCAGAAAAGGAGTCTGAGAGTCACAGCATCTGCAGGGGCCTTAGAAATAAGCTAGACTTGCGACCTCATTTTAAGTGGAAATAGAGGGGCGCCTGGGTGGCTCAGTTGGTTGAGTGTCGACTTCGGCTCAGGTCATGATCTCACAGTTTGTGAGTTCGAGCCCCACGTCAAGCTCTGTGCTGACAGCTCGGATGGAGGCTGGAGCCTGCTTCAAATTCTGTGTGTCTCTCTCTGCTCCTCCCCTGCTTGTGGTGTCTCTCTCTCTCTCTCTCTCTCAAAAATAAATAAACATTTTTTAAAAATTATGTGGAAACAGAGGCCCGGTGAAGCTAAGTGGTTTGACCAAGTGCAGCACTGGGACGTTAAAGCCAGGTTTTCTGGCTTCTAAGCAGGGAAAATACATAGAAGGATCAATGAAGGGGGGGGTGGTTTGGGGAGGGAGGGATAGGATGGAGGGAGGGAAAGGGGAGAGAGGGATGGGGAGAGCCACGTGTACACATACTCACACACACACACACCAGCCAGTGAGTTGTAAGGCAGCTGTTAATCTAATTAAACACTGCCTGTCACACCCTGACACTGTTACACACAAGTGAAATTTGGAGGACACTGCACGATGGTCAATACCTCTCAAGTCTGCTATGCCTAGAAATCACCTGGAGATCTCATTAAAATGCAGCTTCTGGGGGCACCAGGGCGGCTCAGTCAATTCAAGCATCCGACTTCGGCTCAGGTCATGATCTCACCATTTGTGGGTTTGAGCCCCACATCGGGCTCTGTGCTGACAGCTCAGAGCCTGGAGCCTGCTTCTTCGGATCCTCTGTCTCCCTCTCTCTCTGCCCCTCTCCCACTCACACCCTGTCTCTCTCTCTCTCTCTCTCTCTCTCTCTCTCGTTTATTTATTTTTGAGACAAAGAGAGACAGAGCATGAACGGGGGAGGGTCAGAGAGAGAGGGAGACACAGAATCTGAAACAGGCTCCAGGCTCTGAGCAGTCAGCACAGAGCCCGACACAGGGCTCGAACCCACAAGCTGTGAGATCATGACCTGAGCCGAAGTCGGACGCTTAACCGACTGAGCCACCCAGGCGCCCCCCAAAAAAATTTTTTTAATGCAGCTTCTGATTCTGTATCCGGCGTGGGTTCTGCATTTCCAGCACATCCCTGGGTGGTGCAATTATAACAGGTTCAAGGACCACATTTATAAGGTTTGAGGCCAGCAGTTCTCAGATGTGGTCCCTAGACCAGCAGCAGCAGCATCACCTCGGAACTTGCTAGAAATGCAAATTCTCAGGCCCTCCCCCAGACCTACTGAATCAAAACTCCAGGGTTGGGGCCCAGCCCTCTGTGCCTTAACAAGCCCTCCAGGTAAACTCTGGTGCACATTAAAATGTAGAACCACTGTATTTGGCCATAATGCTTCCCATCAGCTTGCTACCTAGAATGTTCTAAGCGAGTGTGGCAAGACTATTTATGTTCAAGTCATTACTTTCCATTGGGCTGTATGAAATTTCTACTAGGAACTATCAACATCCCAATCATTGTTTTCAGACACCCTTAAGATTTGGGAATCTTGGGGCGCCTGGGTGGCGCAGTCGGTTAAGCGTCCGACTTCAGCCAGGTCATGATCTCGCGGTCCGTGAGTTCGAGCCCCGCGTCAGGCTCTGGGCTGATGGCTCGGAGCCTGGAGCCTGTTTCCGATTCTGTGTCTCCCTCTCTCTCTGCCCCTCCCCCGTTCATGCTCTGTCTCTCTCTGTCCCAAAAATAAAAAATAAAATAAAAAATTAAAAAAAAAAAAAAAAAAAAAAAAAAAAAGATTTGGGAATCTTAAGGGGATCTTAAGATTTGAGATCACAGGGCTCAAACAAGGTATGTCATTAAGGAAGTGCTTCCCAAGTCCTCTTTTGTTGGACTCACCTTTGTTGGGCTCACTCTGGTTGGTTCAGACTTCCTTCCGAGCGTGGAGCTGAACTAAGAGATACCCCCCCAAATCAGCACCCAGGGATGAAAACCACCCCTCAACCATTTTTCTTAGAATGCAGTCTCTCCCTTAGCTCATTGCCCCTTGCCCACTCTAAGCCCCTAGACATGGTCCTAGATTCCTCATGACCTAAATTAATCCCAGGAGCTTTTGATCCGACCCCCTGGGATGGGTAGAAATAATAGGGTGGGACCCTTCAGATTCAGGAGTCACCCCGGCTCCAGACTCAGCCATCTCCCTGGTCTTCCCAGCCCCCCTGCAGTCATGAGTTCTGATGCCGAGATGGCCATTTTTGGAGAGGCGGCTCCCTACCTGCGGAAGCCAGAGAAGGAGAGAATCGAGTCACAAAACCGCCCCTTTGATTCTAAGAAAGCCTGCTTTGCAGTAGATGATAAGGAAATGTACGTGAAAGGTATGATCCAGAGCAGGGAAAATGACAAAGTCACGGTCAAGACGCTGGATGACCGGGTAAGTGTTGATCTCAGATGTCCTTGAAAATGTGGGCATTCTCATGTACCTTTGGCGTGGAATATTGGAAATCACATGCTAGTCCGTAGCAATGTGAAGACAGAACACAACTAACGTTGATCTATTCCGTAGTGAAGTGACATTTGCAAACGCCTTCATTCCTGCTTCTTTCGTTTTTCTGGGACTTGGGCTTTGAGAGTTTTTGTGATGTTTGCTTTGGAGAAAGGAGAAGGTTAGGGTGGCAGAGGTTGGACCATTTAAGGGAAAGATCGATGCTGGTTGCTGCTGGGTGGGCCAGGCAAATGTCATTCCCTAGGCTGCAGAGTGACTTATAGAGAAAACACTAGAGGCGATTCCTAGCTTCATGTAGAATTACAGGGCACCATTCAATTCAATATTCGCTGGACGCCCACCACGCCTGGCGTCCATCGCTTTGCAGACAGAAGCAAATCTCACAACCTGCCTTCCCAAAGTTTACCATCTTGTGTAGGAATTAAGATGTGACTGACAGGTATGAGTCTCAGTTCACAAACTCAGGCATACAAGGCAGATCTTTATTTTATTTGTTGTTTGTTTATAGAACTTAACCTCTGATTTCAGCCTCTTTGCACTGAGCTGGAAATAAATTTTCTTCAGTCATTCTTGGGGGCCCCTCCCATGGTTGTGCCTCATTTTCGGAATCTTACACGGTCACACGCTGAGGATCTCACTGCTTCCCTGAATGATCTGAAAAGAAACAAGTCCCAATGTCTGAAGGTTCAGGATACACAGAATTTTCCATCTCCCCTTATGCTATCTTGGGTATCTACTCTAGTGCAGAGCAGCGGGGCAAATGAGTCTCCTTTCCTCAAGAGATTTGGCCCGTACCAACAAATCCCCGCCTTTTTGCCTTCTGAGGGGAAACCCACAGAAGGGAAATTAAGTAATAGTCTCAGAAATATACAGTTTGACCACGGACCATGGTGCAAGCCCAAATGCTGTAAATGCAAAGAATGATGGAACCCCGGAAAAGATAGGGAGACAGGAAACAGGTCACAGGGGAGGTGTCGCCTGAGCTGAACTTTGAGGGGTTCTGAACATAATTTCGGTGAAGGTACTCGAGACAAAGGAACCCATGTGAGCAGAGGTATTGAGGTGGAAATGCACAGAATACACTGGAATACTTCTTTCCAGCCTCTTGACCTTTGTCTCATATCAGCACTCACGGCAAATGGGTCGAACAGAGGCGGCCCGCCGTGCCCTGGCCTTGGCCGTCCCGAGTCCCACTTGGACCCCGAGGGCTAAAGGGCTCTATTGCTGTGCGTACCTGTGGCTCATTCCCCGAACACGGGATGGCATGCTGACAGGGGGCACCAGACCAGAACCGGTTATGCAGTTTGACCGGGATTAGGTTAATCAAGGATAGTTCTTTGTGGATCATCTCCGGGAACGGAGATGATCCATAAAGCTGTTCATGGTAATGGGGTGATCACACTGCAGTGTCTCACGACTTCCTCCACACCAGGTAGAGTGGGGTACAGAGCATTGGCTCTCCTACTCATCATGTGCTTTTCCTCTCAATCCCCAGACACTCACCCTGAACAGTGACCAGGTGTTCCCCATGAACCCTCCCAAGTTTGACAAGATCGAGGACATGGCCATGATGACGCATCTGCACGAGCCCGCCGTGCTGTACAACCTCAAAGAGCGTTACACAGCCTGGATGATCTACGTGAGTGCCCTTTGGCATCTCCTTATTAAGCCGTCCCCCTCTCCAAGTAAAGACAAGATCCACATGCTGCATTTTCTGGTTTTCTCAGACCTACTCGGGCCTCTTCTGCGTCACCGTCAACCCCTACAAGTGGCTGCCGGTGTACAACCCCGAGGTGGTGGCCGCCTACCGAGGCAAGAAGCGCCAGGAGGCCCCGCCCCACATCTTCTCCATCTCCGACAACGCCTATCAGTTCATGCTGACGGGTGAGTCATTTCTTCAATCCGTGTTTTTTACGAATAGTTTTTAGTTCCTTATTCAAGCCCTTTAATTGGACTGCTTCTCAGCTAATTATTCAAGCCCTTCGACCATCTGGATGGGGCGATGAGCAAAGGGACCTAGGGAGACTCCGATGATTGCATGATGATTTTGCAGTATCTTCCATTAGCAGCCATGGTTCATAGGCCAGTGCTGACGACTGATGCCGCGCTGCGCACATGCTTACTGGGGGGGGGGGGGGGGGGGGGACCAGGAACGCAGAGAGATGCCCTGCCCTTACCTCCACAGAATCCCCCAATATGAGCATGCTTAGAAGGGAGCCTATTAGTGGCAGCTAGAAAGCAAAGTTGGAGAAATGCGCATAGCAAAGTCCCTGCGCTGTCTTCCTCCCCAGACTCGGGTTCCTCTGTCTCTTCCCTAAATTTCCAGGAGGGCACAGGATGTAGAGATGTGACGATAGTGTCGTCTCTGAGACGACACCCTGTTTTCTGTCACTTTGACCTGTGCCACTTTCACCTGACTCGATTTGGTGCAGACTCAAGAAGCAGAAGCAAGCCTCTGAGATTTGACGACCCTGAAAGTCATCTCCTAAACCTCATGTTGTCCAGACCTCAGCCCTCCCTCTCTCACACTCAGTCCTAGACATTACTGTACATTTCATATTTGTCTGCAAATCAACTAAAGTTACATCAATTTGAAAAGGAAGATCGATAGCACTATTTTTTTTTTGTTTGAGGAGGGTTTAATATTTTTTTAATGTTTATTCATCTTTGAGAGAGAGAGAGGCAGAGCATGAGCAAGGGAGGGACAGAGAGAGAGGGAGACCCAGAATCTGAAGCAGGCTCCAGGCTCTGAGCTGTCAGCACAGAGCCCGATGTGGGGCTCGAACCCACAAACCATGAGATCATAACCTGAGTCGAAGTCAGATGCTTAACTGACTGAGCCCCCAGGTGCCCTGTGGAGGGGGGGGTGGTTTTAAAGCTTATTTACTTATTTTAAGAGAAAGAGAGAGAGAGGCATGCATGTGAGTTGGGGAGGGCCAGAGAGAGAGGGAGAGAGAGAGAGAATCTTACACAGATTCCACACTCAGAGTGGAGCCCAACATGGGGCTTGATCCCACAAACCGTGAGATCATTATCTGAGATGAAATCAATGTTTAACTGATAGAGCCACCCAAGTGCCCCCAATACCACTATTTGTATGAGTTTCTAGGGCTGCTGTGGCAAAATCCCATAAAGCAGGTGGCTCACACAACAGAAATTATTGTCTCAAAGTCTGGAGGTGGAACGTCCAAGGCTGGGGTATCAGCGTGGTTGGGTCCTTCCAAGGGCAGAGAGGCAGAATCTGTCCCCTGCCCCTCTTGCAGTTTCTGGAGGTTTCCTGGCTGTCTGTGGGGTTCCTTGGCTTGTAAAAACATCACTCTGCTTATACATTTGCCTTTACATGGTGTTCTCCCTGAGTGTATCTATCTCCAAACCTCTCCTTTTGATAAGAACCGAAATCATATTGGATTTGGGCTCCACCCACCCCAGGGCGACCTTATCTTCACCAATAGCACCTGCAAAGACCCTGTTTCCAAACAAGGTCACATTCTGAGGTCCTGGGGGTAAGGATCTCAACATATGAATTTGTGGGGGACACCACTCAACTCATAAGCGACTGTAAATGGAAAACCACGGTCACTTTCCACGAGTACAGAGTAAAGGTAAAAGAAAATCTCAATGACAACCAATCAGTGCCCATAGATTCTAATTAGAAGCCGTGCCTTCCCACAAGCCCTGAGTCTGAGACTTGTTCTTTGTTGAGAAAGGGCTGGCAAGGAGTTAAAGACCCATGAACAAGAAAAACTTGCACACTGTGGGATTCACTGTTCACTCGCCACGCTGTCCGTGGTGCACATCCCACATTTGGGAAACCTGCACCAATGGTCTCGAGGAAGATTAGACACTCCCCAGCCTCACACCCCTCGTTCAGGTCAGCGCCACATGGACCCCGACCACACCCGATGTTGCCCTGTGTTTTGTTTTTTGTTTTTTATTCCGTGTGTTTGCTGTTTCTTTATTCCGTCTTCTTCCCTCTGCATTTCCAGATCGAGACAATCAGTCCATCCTCATCACGTGAGTAACCTCTGTTTGCACCATGAGGACACGGAAGCCGGCACTGCCCCTTCCACCCTTTTATCTCCCTTACTTTTAAATCGGCAGCGGAGAATCCGGCGCGGGGAAGACCGTGAACACCAAGCGTGTCATCCAGTACTTTGCAACAATTGCGGTCACTGGGGACAAAAAGAAGGAGCAGCAGCCAGGCAAGATGCAGGTAAGCAGCTCCCTCCATCGGGAGGTTTGCGGGCATAAGTCCAACTTAAAGAGTGGGTGAGCACCAAGTGTAGGCAGTGCGCCGCGTCGTGTCCTAAGGGTGCTTGCGGGGCAGGGCGGGAGGTGGTGGCACCACAGCTCCGTCAGGAAAAGCCAGGGACAGGTGAGCAACTCACTATGCACTCCCCTCCAGGAGGGATGCTTCAGGCCAGGGGCTCTCAAAAAACAGGTGAGCGCACGTAAGAATCACCAGGAGGGCTTGTGAACGACCGATCGCTAAGCCCCTGGCCCAGAATTTCTGACCGAAATGCCAATCTCACATTCACAATGCTGACGCTTTGCATTTTCATCACGTTCCCTCTGTTCACGCAACTGGTCCAGGGATCACACTTTGAGAACCAGCTGGGCAGGACAGGAGTTTGAAAACTGCCCTGGAGACAGAAGGATAAGCAGTCGTGGTGGGGGCTGAGGGTAAAAGTTCTGCCTTCTTAAAAAAATTTTTTTTAATGTTTATTTCTGAGACAGAGAGAGACAGAGCATGAGCGGGGGAGGGGCAGAGAGAGAGGGAGACACAGAATTGGAGGCAGGCTTCAGGCTCCGAGCTGTCAGCACAGAGCCCGACATCTTCTTTAAGCGGACTTCTGAGCAATAGTTCTCATGACATATTTTTTGCTACTTAAAATTTTTTTGAGAACCACTATTTCTGTAAGTGATCTCTTGGGGCACTTTAATTGCTCAATTCTATTTATACTTCTGAATCCAAGTCTATTAGTTGGGTCCCGATGCATGCAGTAACGGGTGTATGTATTCTAAAAATCCATGCTTTATAATGAAGTGTTATCAGAGAAGAAAGGCAGCCTGAAAAATCAAGATGAAGCCTGAAATCTGGTGTGACCAGAGTCACATCAATGCTATACTAATCAGACCGTCTCCTGGATGGGACCTTGAAGCCTCCTCGGGAGGTGGGGGGTGAGGCCGTGGGTTCCTTCTCACATCTGCACTGGCCACCGGGCTGGACTGGTCAGCATCTCTCCTTGGACCCTGCCCGGAGCATACACACATTCGAGTCACCAGGGGGCTCCTTCAGGGGACAGTCCAAAGTCCTCCCTTTGTCCCTTCTTGTTTATTATTAGGGGACGCTGGAAGATCAAATCATCCAGGCCAATCCCCTGCTGGAGGCCTTTGGAAACGCCAAGACTGTGAGGAATGACAACTCCTCGAGATTTGTAAGACCCAGTCCAATTTTCCACACCCCCCCCACCCCCACCCCAGAACCAAACCCTCTCCTCAAATGCTGGATATTAAAAAATGCCACATAAACCAGAATATAGCCAGCCCTATTCTACCCTCACGTGATTCAGATCTATCTGCCCTGCTGGGATATTCTGATACACTGAAGAATGTGTTGGCTCATTCTCGGCAGAGGGAGAATTATCTGTCCCTTCCTAACTAGACAGCGACATCTCAGAGCATCCTGAAGTTACGGTGATTCAGGTTCCACAAGTAGAGAGCAATTCTTTTGTGCTAAAATTGGTCTCTTGAGGCAGAAACTTTTTGGGGGGGGGGGGGTTGCAGAGGGAGAGAGAAAATCTTAAGCAGGCTACAGGCTCAGCACAGAGCCTGATGAGGGGCTCGATCCCACGAACTGTGAGATCATGACCTGAGCCAATACCAAGAGTCAGATGCTTAACCTACTGAGCCCCCCAGACGCCCCTTGAGGTAGCACATTTTAAAATGTTGAAGTCCATTGAGCAATCTCATTGGCTTATTAGCCACATAAACCTTAGTGTGAATTAAGTGAGCAGCTTTAATTTCTCCAAGTCAGAGGCATTGGGAAAAGGAAAAGTCCTGTGAAGGCAGGAGAGCCCAAAACCTGGGAATAAGTTGATGTTGAAAATACTGAAGGATATGTTCCATCCCTCAATGTCTCACTTAAGTTTAGCTCAGCCAAAGAGGCATTGACTTCCTCCGTCGGCAAATAAACAACCAGTCCTCTACCTAACCTCACTGTACCAGGAGGTGAGCAAATACCACGAGGTGAAGCCCTCATTTATGCCTGTAGTTGCAAACGTACATCAGGACTTCACACATCTCAGGAGGTGGATAATCTCAAGCTTGTGTTTCATCGTTATTTCTCAAAGATAAAGTGGTCACCGATGAGAGAGTAGATGTAGCCATCAAGGACTGTGACAATGAGCCCTGACCTTTCTTCTTTCTTTCCCTCGGTCCTCTGTGCATTGCCCATTTGCACATCTGTCCTCCCTGTGCACAACTAAAATCTCTTGCTCGTAGGGGATCTGGGTGCATGTTACACACCAGAGATATGGTACATATATTGGCATCAAGTCAGTTATTGAGCTAACCTGGTGCCATGAGGAAGACAATGCCTTTAGACACCCCCTATAGTCCTTAGGCCTCTCCTCTTGGCCCAGACCCAGAAGTCACGATCACCCTGGTTATTCTGTCTACCTTCCGCCCACCCACCAAACATCTGCAGGCTAAAACTTCCATCATCTCCCACTGAGCAGCTAACAATACCGAAGACCAACACTCACAGTTCACTCATACCTCCACTGGCCCTACACCAACTCTTCTCAAGCTTCATTCAGAAAATATACCAGGGCATCTGGGTGGCTCAGTCATTCAAGCATCCGATTCTTGGTATTGGCTCAGGTCACGATCTCACGGTTCATGGGATCGAGCCTCCTTTGGGGCTCTGCACTGAGAGTGTGGAGCCTGCTTGGGATTCTCTCTCTCCCTATCTCTCTCAAAATAAATAAATAAGCTCAAAATAAAAGAAGAAAATATTGAGAATATTACTGAGTAACGACCACATTCTTGACTATGGGTGAATAAGCAAGGCAACATTTTTGCCCTCAAATTTGCTCACAGTTTGGTAGAGACCAATCACTCATAAAATTTCACCTCTCGCCTCCCCTCCAAAGGGGAGAACTCAGACTCTGAATGTGTATTTGGGGAGCCAGAGAGCCTGGCCTGAGCCTGGAAGCTAGGTTTGCCTGTAGTAAGCAGTAAGGGAAACCAAAGGAAGAAATCTCAGAAGGAAAAAAGGAGGTCAGCAAGACAATCCAATGAGACCCATAAAAGTTGTCATGAAGTGTTTGGGAATCCGGGTACCAGAGAGCAGGTTAAAAACCAAGGGGACAGTCTAGCGTGAGGTGGTCTCAAGCAGAAGTTGGTGAGGGAGGCTGTGGGCATCCCCAGAGCTGGAGGAACAGGGCCAGATGCTTTGGGTAGAACTATCTGAGTCTTGATGGACCCAGAATGGGGACACTGGATGCCAGGCAGACAGAGAAGAGGCAAGTCCTCTGCATCTGGCATCACTTTCTCCGTGACCCTACATTTCCCACTCATGGCTGGTAGTCCCTAGCAAAAGCCAGCCACGCTACCATATACATGAAATAATGGTGATGTTTGTCTAACTGCCATTGGACAGGGGAAATTCATTCGGATTCATTTCGGAGCCACGGGAAAGCTGGCATCTGCAGACATCGAAACCTGTGAGTCAGGGCACCCCACTGGGCACCATGGGATTTGACCACAGAGGCATCTCCCAGGGACCTCAAATCACATTATTTCCTGTTCCCTTAGATCTCTTAGAAAAATCCAGAGTGACATTTCAGCTGTCCAGTGAGAGAAGCTATCACATTTTTTACCAAATCATGTCAAACAAGAAGCCAGAACTAATCGGTAAGGTCTTAGGGGTTATTGCTCTCATCTTCCAAATCAGTCACGTAGGAAAAACACCCCGCGTACGAGGTGCGCGAGGCGCTGATGGGACCTCCTTCGTGTTTCACAGACTTGCTCCTCATTTCAACCAATCCCTTTGACTTCCCCTTCGTGAGCCAAGGAGAGGTCACCGTGGCCAGCATCGATGACAGTAAAGAGCTACTGGCAACTGATGTAAGCATCTTTTCTCCTTCCTCCTTCCTCCTTTCTTTCTGTGTGGAATCACTGAGCTTGTGAACGGAGAGGCATCCTAGCGATCTAATGAGAAACGGGGCCCCAGAGATGTTAGGTGATCAGACCCAAGATCTCAGAGATGGAGATGTCAAGACAATTCGTCCAGATTGCACCCCTCCCAAGCACCCAGCACCACCTCAGCAGATCCCTTGGGGGATCCAGAACATTCTCCCAAACAGGACTTCCCGTTCCCTTCTCCAGCACTTTAGATGTTCACACGTATAAGGTTTTGAAAGGTTTCGTTGGAACTTCTCAGGTTACAAAACCATCTGCACGGTTCTTTAAGAAAAAATTTAAAAAAAAATTTTTTTTAATGTTTATTTATTTCTGAGACAGAGAGAGACAGAGAGTGAGTGGGGGAGGGGCAGAGAGAGAGAGGGAGACACAGAATTGGAGGCAGGCTTCAGGCTCCGAGCTGTCAGCACAGAGCCGGACACGGGGCTCAAACTCGAGAGATCATGACCCAAGCCTAAGTCAGACGCTTAACTGACTGAGCCACCCAAGCGCCCCAAGAAAAATTTTAAGACACAGCCAAGTATGAAGCAGGAAAGATAACCCACTCTGTAGCAGACGCTCCACTCCTCAGGCTACCTGCCCACTCAGGCTCACCTTCAGCTCCCACATCCTTAGCGCACCCATCGGCCCCCACCCCCAGCCGTTAGCTTTGGGAAGCATTTCTAAGGTTAATAACTAGAATAATAATAACGAAGTGCATTGAGCACTTACATGAGCTAGGAACTAAGATAAGGGCTTTGTCCGTGTTACCTTGTTTAAGCCTCCCCCAAACCTGTGATAGAGGTAACGACTATGACTTCTGAGTCACAAAGATGGAAGCGGAGTCTTAGAAGAAAAAAACACACAATTTGCTCAAAGACAGAGTTTGTAAATGTTAGAGCGTTTGAAGCCAGATCTGCCCAACCCCAGGACTTCCTTTTTTTTTTTTTTTTTTTTTAATTAATTGCACTTTTAACGGACAGACATCATCTCTGGGCAATTCATCTCCACTGCTGTTGGCTCTGCCCTCACAGGACCCATAAGAGCTGGTGGAAAGGGGTCTTGTCCAACAGGCTGGGGGCACTGTCCAGTGCCAGCTCCTTGGCTTTCATTTTGTGACATTTCCGGGTGACGCTAATTGTTTTAAGACAAGAGAATGTGGGGCGCCTGGGTGGCTCAGTCGGTTAAGTGTCCAACTTCAGCTCAGGTCATGATCTCGCGGTTCATGAGTTCAAGCCCCGTGTCGGGCTGTGTGCTGATAGCTTGGAGCCTAGAGCCTGCTTCTGATTCTGTGTCTCCCTCTCTCTCTGCTCCTCCCCTGTTCTCTCTCTCTCTCTCTCTCAAAAATAAACATTAAAAAAAAAGACAAGAAGAGAATGTTCTTGGGCAAATAAACTTTAGTTAACTCAAACCTAGCTATATATATTTTTACCAATTTTCCCCAGCCCTTACCAACTGATGAAGATGGAAAGATTGGGTTAATGACCTGGGCAAAGTCTCCCCAGCCCCTAAGAAAGAGCCTCTTAGATAATTTTTAAATTTTTTTTTTTGTGATTGTTATTTATTTTTGAGGGGGAGGGAGGGGAAGAGAGAAAAGGAGACACAGACTCTGAGGCAGGCTCCAGGCTCTGAGCCATCAGCACAGAGCCCAGCGCAGGGCTCGAATTCATGAACCACGATATCATGACCCCAACTGAAGTCGGATGTTCAACCGACTGAGCTACCCAGGCGCCCCTTAGGTAATTCCTAAAGTCACCAAAGATGTCTCAGGTCCTCAGCATAGGTCCCCAGCTGTCAGGGGCCGACACTGTTCATCCCTCTCATGGAGCTTTTCCTGGGCGATGGTTTATGGCCGAGCAGAAGGGGATTTCTCCCTTCCAGAGACTGCGTTCTCCAAGAGGGTCCCCAGACAGTAATGCTTTCACCTGGTTCCTTTCAAAATTTAATGAAAGGTTTTCTCTCTTAACCTACAATGACCCCTTCCTAGGACACAGATATGCATCTGATGGGGTGGGATATGGAGTCAAGGAGGCCATCACGGCCTCTCATCCTGCAGGTTTGCTCCTGGCATGGACTCTCCCTCTCCAAAAGGGGGCACGACCCCAAGAGTGCCATCCTGCTGACACTGACCAACCTGCTCACCAGCACGTCCATACATGTCAAATCCACCAGTGGGGATTGCTTAGGCTCAGGCTGCAAGGCCTACTGCATAGTCAACACATACACCCCAGAGAAGGAGTCGCTAATTTAAGTCTTTGTGGTAGATGACGGGCCAAGGGCTGTCAGACCAAATCAGCAACCACTGTAGGCTCTGAAGTGACCCAAGCACTTGGTCCGGCCCCAGTTTTATCCCATCCTGCCTGTGTGACTTGGGGCAGGTCACTTATCCTTTTAGAACCTCAGGTCTCACCTGTAACTTTGGAAACATCTGCACACCTAGAAGGTTCTCATAGCGACCTAACGGGGCGATATATGGATGTGCCTAGCACAGGTAGGCTCTGCAAAAGTTTTCCCCTTCCTTATTTGAAAAATGGTGGCATTCTCTTCCATGACTGTCCCTTGAGGCTCTAGTTGCCTGGGGCGCCATATTGTCTCAATTCTGAGCAACACCAGAATTCCTGGCTTACAATGCCAGGCTTTCAAGCTGCTGGACACTTCCTCAGACACTCTCCATGACACTTCCTTCTCCTGCTATCACACAATGGTTCCCAACGGCCTCCTCCAGAAAACAGCCCCAAATCTATGTATAAAGGATTCAAATCAGTTCTTACAGACGATTCACATTTTCTTCCATAATCTCCCCCTCCCACATAAACATGTTAGAGAAATGGATTTTAAATCAAATATATATATATACGTATATATATATATATATATATATATATATATATATATTTTTTTTTTTTTTTTTTTTTTTTTTTTTTTGAGAGAGAGAGAGAGAAAACAAGCAGGGGAGGGGCAGAGAGAGAGGGAGACAGAATCCCAAGCAGGCTCCACACTGTCAGCACAGAGCACGACGGCTGGGCTCAAACTCACAAACCATGAGATCATGACCTGAGCTGAAATCAAGAGTCAGACGCTTAACCGACAGAGCCACCCAGGCGCCACAAAGAAATGGCTTTTAACCCCTATCTTAACACATCCCACCTGTCAACCACTCCTTTGGGCAAATGCCATCTCCCGGGCTGTACAGAAAGGGTGAGGTCTTCACCAGGGAAAACAGAGTCTCTGTGACAACTGTCCTTTTTCTAACTCCCAGAACGCCATTGACATTCTGGGCTTCAGCTCAGAGGAGAAAGTCGGGATCTACAAGCTGACGGGCGCCGTAATGCACTACGGGAACATGAAGTTCAAGCAGAAGCAGCGAGAAGAGCAGGCGGAGCCTGACGGCACCGAAGGTAACCACGTCTGGGCATTCTCGTGAATGAATAATCACTGTCCACACCACTACTGCTCGCTATCACAGCTCACCTGTTATTTTGGGGTAGACATTTCTAAGAGGATATGCTTCCATGAACTTCACTTTCTCTCTGTGCACGCCATGATTAGTGTCCAGAATACTGTCCTTAAGCACCTGAGCCTAAGACCAGGTGAGGAGGTCTCCTCCTCTCATTGCCTTTAATTCTGACATCTGTTGAAGTTGAACCCCGAACCATGGACTAGTGTATGCATCTCCCTGCGCCCCATGGCTCTCACCTGGATGATCTCCAGTCCCCCTCCTGGAAACAGAGCAGAGGGCAGTGGGAGGGGCTCACAGCAGCAGGACCCCCCCCCCCACACACCCCCTGTTCTTCCCCTCATCTCTCTCCCGCCGTGTCTTCCAAGCTCTGTTAAGTAAAAGACCGGTTCATCTCCAATAATCCTACCTGTTGTAACATCCCCACACTATGGGAAGCACTGTGTCTTGAGCCCCAGATGATACAGGGGTGCAGTAGCCTTGAAAGAAAGACCAGGAAAATATACGTGACTTTACCACTGCCCATAAAGCCTCGCCTGATTAGGCTAGGGTTGCCCAGGATAATCTCTTTTCCTTAGTGACCTCTTCACAGGAGTGACAGGTCATATCACATTCACCGGTTCTACCCCCACACAAGTGGAGGGGATTATGCAGGGAATATATACCAGGGGCACCAATCCTGGA
The DNA here is from genome assembly GCF_046562875.1 of Panthera onca. Taxonomy (NCBI): domain Eukaryota; kingdom Metazoa; phylum Chordata; class Mammalia; order Carnivora; family Felidae; genus Panthera; species Panthera onca. Next base: position 20,988,675 of record NC_138352.1, on the reverse strand, counting down.
GGCCATCTTGGAATCCTGCCTCTGGCAATGGTGCCAGATAAGCAGCGGGAGAGAGGCTGTGTTCAGAACAGGAAGCACTTCTGATTGGGGGTAATCGAGGAGGGCTTCCTGGGGGAGGAGGGCACTGATGCAGAGTTTGAAGGGTGGGTAGATCCTGAAAGGTATGGTTGAAAGGAAAGAGGTAGTCTGGGCAGAGGAAACATGATGATCAAGGGGGCAGGAGAAGGGATGTGATGGAAATAAACAGCAGAGTGGTCCACATTGGCTGCAGAAGAGGACGTGTGCAAGTGTAAGACATGGGAATTAAAGAGTAGTTATTTTGGCCTCAGTTTGAAAAGGCCTTGAATGACGAGCTAAACAGCTTAGAATGGATGTGATAGGCACCAGAAACCACGGACGCTCCACATAGGAGGGGAGATGCGTGTGAGTTAATCTGTGACCAGTCAAGGTTGCCAAGAGTGTGGGGGTTTGAAAAGAAAATGTACCAGGCTCCTCGGCAAAGGGTGGATCTCGTATTATGAATATCACGGTGGGGGCCCAGGCCCACTTCCAGCCCTGGCAGCCGTGTGCTCAGTGCTTAGGAGCAGAAAGAGCCCGAACAGGGGAAAGTGATCCAGGCCTGAGGTCCTCTGATGAGGATGCCAATCCAAGTAAACGTTTGCTGAGGGCTCACCATGCACCAGGCCTACTTCCCAACAACCGAACCGACGGGAAACCACCAAGAATCACCCTACCCCCAGTTTAAAAAATAAATAAATAAATAAACAAAAACAAAACCATGAGTACAAGGAAGCAAAACCAAAATGTGAACATCAGGCTGAGTCGAGAGCCCAAGCTCTCTACCACTCTACTATTCCCAACAATGGAGATCCAAGCTATTTTGAAGGTGAAGTGAGCAGGATTTGATGCCTGTCTGACCACAGGCACATCAGGGATGTAAAGGAGGGATATGATCAACCCCAAGCATTCAAGTTTAAGTGACTAGAACAATAATTATACCACCCACCTAAGCGGGCAAAGCAGGAAAAGAGGATAGTTGGAGCAAAGAAGAAAGCATCCATTTGGCCTCTTATTAAATACTTAACAAATACGGTCCTGGATTTTGATTAGCTCGTCTCCCGAGCCAGCAATAAGGTGATGGGCCCAGCCAAGAAGGAGCTGTCTCTAGGGGAACAACATTTCTCGACCTTCTCGATTAGTTCAGTGCAGGCAGCCAGGTCCGTCCCCAAGTCAACTGAACTCCCAGTGAACTGTGTGAAATTGCCAAGACTCGACTGCTTTTGACCTCTTCCAACACAGGAAGGTTGGGGCAAAGTTTTGTACTTCTTCCTCAGCTGTGAGCTTGCATAAATCAAGAAGGTGCTTAGCTATATGTCCAAATGGTGCCTCCTTTACTCAGACACCATTTTGCTGCATTATCAGACTCCAAAATTACTATGTAACTGTATCTTTTCTTCAATTTTTTTTTAACATTTATTATTTACTTTTGAGGTAAAGAGAGAGTGTGAGAGAGGGAGGGACAGAGAGAGAGGGAGACGCAGAATCCGAAGCAGGCTGCAGACTGAGCCATCAGCACAGAGCCCGACGCGGGGCTTGAACCCACGAGCCGGGAGCACAGAGTCTGCTTGGGATTCTCTCTCCCTGTCTCTCTGCCCCTTCCCCGCTGGCACTCTCTGTCTGTCTCTCTCAAAATAAAGAAACAAACATTTAAAAACAAACAAACAAAAACAAAAGGATTGTAGGAAACATTGCTGGGAGGCCCCTGGGGCCTGACTGGCCACATCAGCAGCTGCTGTTTTTGTGTGACGCTGTTTCCCCTCTTCCTCCAGTGGCTGACAAAGCTGGATACTTAATGGGTCTGAACTCTGCAGAAATGCTGAAGGGCCTGTGCTGTCCGAGGGTGAAGGTTGGGAACGAGTATGTCACTAAAGGCCAAAATGTCCAGCAGGTAATGGAGATGATCTGAGTTCAGCTGACTCAGTGATGTTGCTATTTTAACCATCATTTTAGGGGCACCTGCGTGGCTCACTCGGTTGAGCGTCCAACTTTAGCTCAGGTCATGATCTCACGGTTCGTGGGTTCCAGCCCCACATTGGGCTCTGTGCTGACGGCTCAGAGCCTGGAGCCTGCCTCCGATTCTGTGTCTCCCTCTCTCTCTCTCTGCCCCTCTCCCTCTCGTGTTCTGTTTGTCTCTCACTCTCAAAGGTAAATAAACAGTAACCATCATCTTAGAGCTCTCTCAGTTGAAGATATCAGAAATACATATGCAATTGTCATCAGCATTAGGGGGAGTTTCATTCTTACAACCCTAGGTGTAGCTAGCTCAAGGAATGTAAATCAAGAGTACCATCGGGCATCCTAAGGGCCTGGAGCCAGAAACTGAAGGGTCCTCTGGAGCCAGGCAGTCCCTGTGCAGCTCCTTCCCGGGGGCTCCATGGGCTGTCTGCTCTCCTCTCCCGTGTCCTCACCAGGAAGAAAATCTCTCTCCATCTCTCCTGCTCACCCCATAGCTCCCAGCTTCACATCTCTGTAGTTCAGCCTCCTACTGAGACTGAGACCAGTGTCTTTGGTCCCAATTCCAAATTCGCAGGAGAGACACTTTGTACAACCCAACTTGGATCAAATGTCCCCTTGTGGTTCAATTACGTGCAGCCAGGGTCTAGAGTCACATGTCATAACCATGGTTGTTAGAAGGTTATCTTTGTACATACAATGGTTCTCACGGAAAGGGGAATATTCTAAGGTAGCAAACATTTCAAGAAATTTTTAATGGGGGGGTGGGGGTGGGACGCCTGGGTGGCTCAGTCAGTTAAGCGGCTGACTCTTGATCTCGGCTCAGGTGATGATCTCACAGTTCGTGCAATTGAGCCTGTCATCAGCTAAGCGCTGATGGCACGGAGCCGGCTTAGGATTCTGTCTCTCATTCTCTCTACCCCACCCCCTCTTGTGCTCTCTCTCTCTCTCTCTCTCAAAAATAAATAAATAAACAAACCTAAAAAAAAAAGAAATATTTAATATTAGGTTGGACCCATCTCCAACAGCTTTGACCCTGAAGATGTCATCCGGTTCATGCTTCAACTTAATACCACCACATAAACATTAATTTGAGGGATGAGCGAGTGATCTTTCTTCAAGGTGACCAACGCGGTGGGCGCCCTGGCCAAGGCCGTCTACGAGAAGATGTTCCTGTGGATGGTCACCCGCATCAACCAGCAGCTGGACACCAAGCAGCCCAGACAGTACTTCATCGGGGTCCTGGACATCGCCGGCTTTGAGATCTTTGATGTGAGTTGTTGGAGCAAGCGGCCCTGTGAAGGCCCCTCCGCTTCGTGTCTGCTCTGCCGAATTCCCCCTGGGTTTCCCAAACTCACTTGAGCTCTTTGGTGTTTGCAACGCCCTAGTTCAACAGCCTGGAGCAGCTGTGCATCAACTTCACCAACGAGAAGCTGCAACAGTTCTTCAACCACCACATGTTCGTGCTGGAGCAGGAGGAGTACAAGAAGGAGGGCATCGAGTGGGAGTTCATCGACTTTGGGATGGACCTGGCTGCCTGCATCGAGCTCATCGAGAAGGTAGAGAAACAGAGGTGCTCCCCAGGGACTTGGGACCACCACATCTTTGCTCTCACCCTTCCCTGCTAATCGAGTGGCGACCCTAACCCTACTCTCCCAGCCTTAAGAGAGCTGAATCCCCTTGAAGCTGAAGAGTAAGTGTTTGGAAAGCACCCGTAATTCAGACACCTTAAGGGGTACCTGGGTGGTTAAGATCCAAGGGCTCTGTTCTCCCCAAGAATGTGAGGAGTTCTTGGAACCACGTTATTATAAAAATAGCAGAGGACATTAACTTAAAAAAAGGGCAGGGGGGTACTCTTGGGTGACTCAGTTGGTTGAGCTTCTGACTCTTGATTTTGGCTCAGGTTCATGAGTTTGAGCCCCGAATCAGGCTCTGCGCGGACAGTGCAGAGCCTGCTTGGGATTCTCTGTCTCCCTCTCTCTCTGCCCCTCCCCAACTCGCATTGTCTCTGTCTCTCTCAAAATAGGTAAATAAACTTTAAAAAAAAAAAGGGGGGGGGGCGGCGCCTGGGTGGCTCAGTTGGTTAAGCATCTGACTTCAGCTCAGGTCATGATCTCATGTTTCATGGGTTCAAGCCCTGCATGGGGTTGTGTGCTGACAGCTCAGAGCCTGGAGCCTGCTTCCAATTCTGTGTCTCCCTCTCTCTCTGCCCCTCTTCCGCTTGTGTTCTGTCTCTCTCTGTCTCTCAGAAATAAATAAATGCTAAAAACAAATTCCTAAATAAAAAATAAATTTAAAAAAAGGAATCCCCATAGCATTCTGAGCACTGTCACATTGGAATGAGTTTATCTTTCTGAAGTGGCTCCTGAGATGTCCAGACTGAACAGAAACCCATGGGGGAGGGGAAGGAAAAAAAAAGAGGTTAGAGTGGGAGAGAGCCAAAGCATAAGAGACTCTTAAAAACTGAGAACAAACTGAGGGCTGATGGGGGATGGGAGGGAGGGGAGGGTGGGTGATGGGTATTGAGGAGGGCACCTTTTGGGATGAGCACTGGGTGTTGTATGGAAACCAATTTGACAATAAATTTCAAAACATATATATATATATATCTCATAGTATTTTATGTCTAGGTATGTAACTTTACTTTTTGGGGGGTAAGCCGATCGCTAAAAGTGAGCTACGTTTATAATAAACACATACAATCTCTTTCCATGCTCTCTTGTTCAACAAGCGTTCATTAAGCACATACTACACGGCCAGTTCTGTTCTGTCATCACACCTTGCTGTCACAGCACTTACCTTGCAAGGCTCTTAGCCAGAAAGCAGTAGCACCGAAGAAGTTGTGTTTGGCTCCTGCAGTCAACGGAGTCATGGAAACGTACTATTAAACGCTGAGACATGGTCTGTTCTCCTTTCAGCCTATGGGCATCTTCTCCATCCTGGAGGAGGAGTGCATGTTCCCCAAGGCCACGGACACCTCCTTCAAGAACAAGCTGTACGACCAGCACCTGGGCAAGTCCAACAACTTCCAGAAGCCCAAGCCTGCCAAAGGCAAGGCCGAGGCCCACTTCTCGCTGGTCCACTACGCCGGCACCGTGGACTACAACATTGCCGGCTGGCTGGACAAGAACAAGGACCCGCTGAACGAGACCGTGGTTGGGCTGTACCAGAAGTCTTCGCTGAAGCTGCTGTCTTTCCTTTTCTCCAACTATGCTGGCGCAGAAGCAGGTGAAATTCTCCCCAGCCCCGTGTGAAAAGCTCCGTGTAATTACTCATAACCCAAAGGTGTCCTTGAAAATCAGGTAGACAACTGTGAGCTTCAGACTGAGCTGGATGTATTTTGTCTTTGGTCTCTCATTTTCTTCCTCTTCCTTAAGAGATTGAGTCCTATGGAGGTAACAGGGCCTCTCAGGGAACAAAATAGCCAATACCACATTTTTAAAAATTGTTTATAATGTTTATTTATTTTTGAGAGAGAGAGAGAGAGAGAGGGCAAGGGCAGAGAGACAGGGAGACACAGAATCTGAAACAGGCTTCAGGCTCTGAGCTGTCAGCACAGAGCCCAACGTGGGGCTCGAACCCACAAACCACGAGATCGTGACTTGAGCTGAAGTCAGGTGTTTAACCAACTGAGCCACCCAGGAGCCCGCCAATACCACATCTTTTAATAACCTCTCAAAATTGAGATGGGGTGGCTGGCTGGTTCAGTTGGAGGAGTGTGCGACTCTTGGTCTTGGGGTCGTGAGTTCAAGCCCCACGTCGGGTGTAGAGATTACTTAAATAAAAACGTTTTAAAATATTGAGATATAATTCATGCACTATACAATCTACTCTTTGGAAAATTCAGTGGTTTTAGTATATTTAAGGGGTGTGCAACCATCCATACATCTAATTCGAGAACATTTTCATCACCCCTGTTACCACTTCACCAGGTCCTGGCAACTACACATCTACTTTCTGTCTCTATGGATCAGCCTACTCTGGTCATTTCATGTAAATGGAATCATACCCTATATGGTCTTTGGTGACTGGCTTCTTTCATGTAGAATGGTTTCAGGGTTTGTCTGTGTTATGGCATGTATCAGTACATCACTTCTATTTATTTTTTTAAGTTTATTTCTTTTGAGAGAGAGCGAGAGAGAGAGAGAGAGAGAGAGCAAGGGAGGGGCGGAGAGAGAGGGAGAGAGAATCCCAAGCAGGCTCTGCACTGTCAGCACAGAGCCTGATGCAGGGCTTGAACCCACAAACTGTGAGATCATAACCTGAGCCAAAGTCAAGAGTTGGATACTTAATGGACCGAGCCACCCAGGCACCCCCAGCTCACTTCTTTTTAAGATGAGTATCATTCCAGTGTATAGAGAGTACACGTTTCCTCTATCCACTCATTAGTTGATGGACGTTAGGTTGTCTCCACGTTTAGCTACTGTGAACCCTTCTGTTATGAACATTTGTATACAAGTTTCTGTGTGGGTATACGTTGTCAGTTCTCTTGGGTATATACCTAGAAGTGGAATTGCTGAGTCCTATGATAACTCTAGATTTAACTTCTCGAGGAACCTCCAGACTGTTTTCCAATATGGCTGCACAAGCCAGTATCACTCCTTAAGTTACCCATCTTCTATTTTTAAAATAATTGCCAAAATAGGGTTTTAAAATTATGGACTATCTTAAATGCATAAATTGTTAAAAATTAATGTTCGTAACGTGAAAATATAGGCAATATGTTCGTTCATGCTATAATTAGATCACTTTTAAATATTAACATCCTGTGTACTCTGGGATAGTAGAATGTAAAAACTGAGCACAAGTTTAAACTCAAAGGATGAATATCGTTTTCTTCAAATCCAGTGAGGGCATCTCTATGACTGTGTTGCCCAACCGCACTCAGTGATATCACCAAGACTCTACGGAGAAGGCCCTATGTAGGTCTGGGTCTTGGGAAGTGGCTTTCTGGCCCACCCCGTCCTGCTACCCACATTTCATGCTAGCCCTTGAAGGCAAGGAAGATGGGTGGAGAATGAGGCATGACATTTATTTCCCCTAGACTAAATCTTGATCGCATGTGGGAGGCAAAATCTGAAATGGAGCCATTCACAAAAAGTAGACCCAATATCACCGACTCCTAGAGAAGCCAAAAAGCTAGGTTGTTCCTTTGAGACAAGAAGAGAAACTGACTTGTAGAAAATTCTTGAGATGCATCAGTTGTACTGGTTTCAGTTACTTCCTCATCGCAAGATAAACAGGGACGCAAGAAGGAGGTAGACTCGTGAAAGAAACTATAGTCCATCCAGAGGAATATCTCAATCTTACCAGCTGTTGAGTTGACTTGTCTGGTTCCTACAGGAGAAGACTCGGCTTTGATACTGAGAGTCTAAGCTATACTCCTGGTCAAATGCCACCCACATCCCACCCCACCCCATCTTTTAGTGATAAAGATGAGTTTTCCCTAATACGACTAGTTTGAGACACATTTTTTTTTTAACGTTTATTTATTTTTGAGACAGAGAGAGAGACAGAGCATGAACGGGGGAGAGGCAGAGAGAGAGGGAGATACAGAATCGGAAGCAGGCTCCGGGCTCTGAGCCATCAGCCCAGAGCCCGACGCGGGGCTCGAACTCACGGACCGAGAGATCGTGACCTGAGCCGAAGTCGGACGCTTAACTGACTGAGCCACCCAGGCGCCCTGAGACACATCTTAAAAACAAACAAGAAATAAACACCCTGCAGCTCTGTTACATCAAAAGAAAACCCGAAGTTCCATTCCAGGGTTTGAAGGGTGTGGCCACCACTAAGAAAAAGGAACCCTTGTGCACTGGTGGTGGGAATGTAAATTGGTGCAGCCACTATGGAAAACAGGACGGAGGGTCCTCAAAAAGTTAAAAATGAAATTACCATATGATCCAGAAATCCCACTTCTGGGTCTGTATCTGAAGGAAACAGAATCACTGTCCTAAAGACATATCTGCACCCCGTGTTCACTGCGACATTATTTACAAGAGCCAAGGCATGGAAATCACCTAAGTGGCCATCAGTGGACGAATGGATAAAGAAAATCTGGTGTACTATTCAGCCATAAAAAAAGACAAAACCTTGGATTTGTGATTACACGGGTAGATCTTTTTTTCAATGTTTATTTATTTATTTTGAGAGATGGACAGAGAGAGGGAGAGAGAGAGAGCAAGAGAAAGAGTACAGGCAAGGGAGGGGCAGAGAGAGGGGGAGAGAAAGAATCCCAAGCAGGCTCCTAGCTGTCAGCACAGAGCCCGACGTGGGGCTCGAACTCACAAACCGCAAGTTCACGACCTGAGCCGAAGTCGGATGCTCAACTAACTGAGCCACCCAGGCATCCCTGTATTACATATTTAAAAGTTGCTAAGAGGGGCACCTGGGTGGCTCAGTTAATTGAGCGTCTGACTTCGGCTCAGGTCGTGAACTCTCGGCTCGTGAGTTCGAGCCCCACGTCGGGCTCTGTGCTGACAGCTCAGAGCCTGGAGCCTGCTTCAGATTCTGTGTCTCCCTGTCTCTCTTCCTCTCCCCTGCTTGTTCTCTCTCTGTCTCTGTCTCTGTCTCTCTCTCTCTCTCAAAAATAAAGATTAAAAAAATTAAAAAAAAAATATATATATATACATGTATCAAGTCATTATGTCCTACATCTGAAAGTCACACAATGTTATGTCAATTGTATGTCAATATAACTGGGGGCATGAGGAGAGGCCACCACTGTGTCCTCAGGGACACATCTGACACACCTTCTGTGTCCATCCAGGTGATTCCGGGGGAAGCAAGAAGGGCGGGAAGAAGAAGGGGTCCTCCTTCCAGACTGTGTCTGCAGTGTTCAGGGTTTGTATTCTGGCAAGTTCCACATTCTGTTGTTTTTCTGCCCGGCGAAATGGCATTTACCAAGTTAAACGTGCTTGTTCTGATTTGTGTCCCAGGAAAATTTAAACAAACTAATGACAAATTTAAGGAGCACCCACCCTCACTTTGTGCGATGCCTGATTCCCAACGAGACCAAGACTCCTGGTGAGTAAGAATCCATCAGAACAGGACTCTGCATGTATGCGTGCATGCATGTGTGTGTGTGTTTCCCCAAAGAAAGCGTTATATAGCCTTAATTACTCCTCAACATCATCTATGAAGCAAGATTGCCAGATTTCGCAAATAAAAATACCAGCTGCCCTGTCAAGTCCGAATTTCACATAAACAATGAAGAACTTCTTTGTGTAAGGATGACCCACGCAATATTTGGGATATACGCGTACTAAAAACTGGTTCGCTGTATCTGAAATTCAAATTCAACTTGGCGTCCTGTATTGTATCTGGCAATCCCTCCTCCGAGGTCAGATCCAAAGTAGTGTCTGTACTTACGTATGAAGGCACATTGGATCTGTGACTTTCATTAAGGTTCTCCCAGGGCCCTGTGGCTCCCTTTCTCCCAAAGACAGTCACCACGTCTGGGGTATTTTACAATTAAAACAGCAGCAATAACACCTGTTTTCTGAGTCTGTATGGTATGCAGCTACTCTTTCTATTGCTAACAACCGTCTGCATTTTACAGATGGGAACACTGAGAACTGTAGATCTAGAAACCTGTGCAGTACAACAGACCTTTAACCATCACTCAATCCCAGATCCACAAATATTCTTAAGAGTATAGGTGTGGCTTAGGGTCATTTGTCACAGAGAGAACACACGGTCACACAGAGCTGTGGCTCTGAGGCAGCCGAGTTATCTGTCCCAAACATGAGTGAGTGTCCTGCCTTGGCAACGTGACAAGTGGCCGGAGGTATCCGAAGGCTGGAGGAGAAAACCCCCGTTTCACCTGTCACCGCCCATGGGAACCTTAGCTGAGGACTTCTGCTTTCTGGGCTATAAAACGAGCATTAAAGTGGCATTGTATGCATGCGTTCACTTAGTTAGCTATTCATTTATTTAATGAGTGCTTGTAAACTTTGTAAATAGTAATTCGTTTAACCTGCCTTAGGGGCGCCTGGGTGGCTCAGTTGGTTAAGTGTCCAACTCTTGGTTTCCGCTCAGGTGATGATCTCACGGTTTGTGGGATTGAGCCCCACATCGGGCTGTGCACTGAAAGTAGGATTCTCTCTCTCTCCCTCTCTCTCTCTCTACCCCTCCCTTACTCACGTGATCTCTCTCAAAATAAATAAATACAGTTAAAAAAAAATAACCTGGGGCACCTGGGTGGCTCAGTCAGTTAAGCATCTGACTTCGGCTCAGGTCATGATCTCACGATTTCGTGGGTTCCAGCCCTGCGTCGGGCTCTGTGCTGATGGCTCAGAGCTTGGATCCTGCTTCAGATTCTGGGTCTCCCTCGCTCCCTGCCCCTCCCCCACTCACACTCTGTCTCTCTTTCTCAAAAATAAATAAACGTAAAAAATTTTATTAAGAAAAATAATAAACTGCCTTAGAGGATTGCAGTGAGGATTCGATGTCAAGCATTTTAACTGAGGCCAAGCACATCGCGAACACTCAGATGTCAGCTCTCAATTATAATAGCAACAGTTGTTATTCGTATTATGAGAAGAATTATGATGATAACATTATGTATGATAATAATCATGAGAGCAATAATAACATTGTGGGGAAATAATTTTACTATGCTATTAATTATTATATTGATTATTATATTAATGATTACATTACAATTATATTATCATATTTATTATTATTGTTACTACTGAAAGCCAGACATTTTATTTTTTCACTTTTATATTTTCAGTGCTTACTTATTTATTTTGAGAGAGCATGGGTAGGGAGGGGCAGAGAGAGAGGGAGAGAGAGAATCCCAAGCAGGCTCCGCACTGTCAGCGTGGAACCCGACGTGGGGCTCCGTCCCACAAACCGTGAGACCATGACCTGAGCCAAAACCAAAAGTCAGACGCTTAGCCGCCTGAGCCACCCAGGCGCCCCAAGCCAGACATTTTAATTCTCCGAAGAAGCAAGTCTACTATGTGTGGTAGAATTCATCTTCCGTGAAAGTCTAAGTCAAAGGCAAAAATCAGCTGCCGCGATGTTTGGGATCCGTGTTGTCTGGGCACGCTACCCCTCCCAGTGTGCCCAGCACACAGCCCGTTTCTCCCCCAGTGTTGGAACGGAGCTGTCCCCCTGGTTAAGCATCGAACAAAATTATTGGCTTATGTGTGGATGTTGTATCATAAAGAAAATTGAGTTCCGTTATTGGTGTTTTATGGGCACGTTTGCACAAATCAAACACGTATGGCATGACTTACCCATAGGGCGCATGCCTGCAAATATCAAGTGACAGAGGGTTACATCCTGCTGGCTGCAGCCTGTGCCTCTAGGGGCCCCCAGGGTGTCTGGCGGTCCACTGGTTTACTTTTTCTCTTGGAAGGTAAATTGTGGGGAAATCTCCATCTCTTCCTCTCCATTTGGCTTCTCCTTCACTCTGGCACCTCTCTGTTTTCTTTCCCATTTCTGAGAAAAGACTAAGACAATACCATAGACATACATACTGATAGGTTAATAGACTATTAGACTAATAGACTAAGACATGTAATGGAATACATATTATATGTATGTACATACGTATAATATATGTATTGTATGTATGCATATATGTAATATATATACTACATAATGAATAGACCCTAGACATACAGGAGCCTTGGTGACGCTTTGGAAGGTGCCTAGTGGTGCCTCTTCATTTTTTCTGTGAGGGGGGTGCTCATGGGGAGGGGGGCAGTTAGTCATCCTTGGAACTGGCCAGCTCTGGGAAGGGCAGCCCCTCGGGGTCTGCAAGGCCCCAAGATGCCAAAGCCTTGTAAGACACAGGGTGTAAGAAACACGATTCACACAATTGCCCACAAAGCTGAGATGGCAGGGAAGGAGTGACGGAGGTGATGGATGAGGGGTAAAGAGCAAATTCTTTAGCAATGGTAACCCGAGAAAGATAAAGCAATAGCTCGGGGGACTTTTTAGAAGTCTTGCACGTGGGTCAGAGGGCAAAGAGGATTCTTTTTATGGGCTTTCCAGAGACCGTCTCCGCCTGGGTTGGGAGGGACACGGGAGAGCCCTGTGAGACGTCAACCCTCTTCTGAGCCTGCAGCAAAAGCAGGGGCCCCTGAGGAGGAGGGGTCCAGTCTCAGCTCTGCGACTACCCAGCAGGACCCTCACGTCTCCAGGAAGTGGGGGGGGGCACAGAAAGTCCAAGTTCACACAGCTAGCAAACGGCACAGCCAGCATCTGAGCCCCTCAGAATCCTCATCCGGCAAATACTGGGAGCTGGACGAAGTGAGCCCTAAGCTTCGTTCACCCGAGAAGTCCTCTGAGTGTCTGATACAGTTCTCCTTGGTCTTAACCACTCCTTCCTCGAGAGAATCACTGTCCAGTAGAACCTTCGGGAATGACGGAAATGTTTACGTCTTGCTGTCCAGTATGGCGGCCACTGGGTACGAGACGTGAGGCTAGCACAACCGAGAAAATGAACTTGCTGTTTTATTGAATTTAAACAACCACGTGCGGCCAGAAACTATTGTACCAGCCAGCACAGCTCTAGCAAAACCTTGAAAACTGCATAAATGAATAGTCCTCTCTCCACCCAGCAACCAGGAAAACGTGTGGGCCTTCTAGAAGTTTCCAGAAGTTTCATTAAAGACAGCTTTAGCCCTCCCCCAAACCTGCAACTTAGGGAACCCACAAGGAAAAGCCATTACACAGCCATGATACTGCTCCTAATCCCTCACCCAGCCCCAGTATAGAATTTTCCCAGTCCCCGTTTGGTGTCTGACCCAAGAGCACCCCCACTGGGGGGCTTGTTCCTATGGCTCCTCTCCTCCCACCCAGCTTTGGTGGTCCCCCTTCTTTCCCAGAGCTCATGCTGCCCTCTCTTTCTCTGTCCCTCTAAAGGCACAGCCTTCAGAGCCTACATCCCTGTCCTTGAGTAGAGAAGGGCATCTCGAGTTCTCCAATGGGAAGTCCAAGGGGAACCCACACCCATTCTGCTCTCCCTTGGAGCCTAGCTACAGACTCAAGGCTGAAGATCAGTATTTGGTCTTTTATCCCATAGTAATGGAGCGCTCGAGTGTCCCTAGGAGGTTGGGACTATTTCTTCTGTGACGCTGTAGGTAGGCTCCAGCCATTCCCAACCCCTCCATCTTAGAGCTGGCACTGACTCTTTCCACTCAAGTCTGGGTGTGCTGGCATGTCTCACGGCAGCCAGACCGTCAAAGACGATGGGAAAGCTGCTGACATCCCCCCCCCCCCCCACCACCCTGGGGCTTTCTCTCCCCAGGAGTCATGGACCACTACTTGGTCATGCATCAACTGCGCTGTAACGGGGTCCTCGAGGGCATCCGGATTTGCAGGAAAGGATTCCCCAGCCGGATCCTCTATGCTGACTTTAAACAGCGGTAGGTCACGTGACTTTGCCTCTGTCTCCTTTTGAGGGCACCGTGTGCATTTCCCGAAGGGGCCCCTCCGGCTGGGTGTTGGGTGAGCTCACAGCCTCCCAGGGTCTCCGTGAGCTGGAGGATGATCTAAGCTCACAGCAAGTGCAGGGCCAGCCCCAAGTGGTCGCAAGGTCCAAGCCCCGACCCTCCAGACCAGGGCTTCTCAACTTCTGCCCTGTTGGCATCCAGGGCTAGATAATCCTCCACTGTTGGGGCTGCTCTGTGTGTTGTAGGATTTTAGCGGCATCCCTGGTCTCTACCTACAATGTTGGTAGCAAAGCACACCCCACCCAAACTGGGACGATCAAAAACGTCTCCAGACATTCCCACATGTCCCCTGGGCACAGGTGGGGGCGTAGGGGGGGAATAAATCATCCCCATTTGAGCCCCACTGCTCCCGACCAGCACTCTCCTCCCAGCTGCCATCTGGGCCCACAAGTCAAGTCCAGGCCTTGTCTGGAACAGAGGAAGGGAGGGGACGCTCCAGAGGTAAGAGGCCCAGAGGTCTGCAAGTCGTAGTTGATGTCAAGGTCCTTTTATGTCAAATGAGAACCATTTCCTTTGAAAGCAAACAGCCCGGGGTCTTTCTCGGGGATTGAATCCATTCAGGAAATGTTGTCCCTCAACTGAAACTGCCATCTGGCCTATCATCGCCATGCTGATGAGAGGGCACAAGTAGGGAGTAGGCCTGACCCAGCTTCCAGTGCCAGACTTGAGTGCCGGTGAGAGGTCTCTGTGTGTGCTTCCTGTGTGCTTGGCCAACTGCTGGCAGATTCTTGTCGCCTAAACCGCGGCGGCTCTCTGGAGTCTGTCTTTCCTCGGGGGAGGGCATGGCCTTCCTGACCCAGGTCGTCACAGAATGACTGGCCTGGGCCCTGGCAGGGCTCTCAGGCCCCTGGGCCTGGACACAGAGCAAAGTGCATGAAGGGAACACCTTCCCAGCTGTGTGTGGCCAGAGGCCCTTCTCCCCGAAGACTACCCCCACACACACCCAGCTGCCGGGAGGTATCTCATCAGCCTGTCTCCCCCCTCAGCTACCGGATCCTCAGTGCCAACACCATCCCCGAAGGGCAGTTTATTGACAGCAAAAACGCTTCTGAGAAGCTGCTGAGCTCCATCGACGTGGACCGTGAGCAGTATAGGTTTGGCCACACCAAGGTGAGAGCGTGTGAAGCGGGGACACTCCCAACCCGTGTAACCCACAGCCCCAGGCTGCTCGTCGGCCGGTCAGGGGAAAGGGCTCTTCACCCGTCCGGTCAGCCTGGAAACCCCTTTGCACAGGAGCCCAAGCAGAGGCAGCCTGGGTCTAGGTGTCGAGAGTTCTGTCTCTGTGTTGGTTTCTAAGTGGCCAGCGGCTTAATTTGGAAGCCAGGGCCTCCTCAGCAATGGAGGAAAGCAATAGAAAGTTCTAGTGTCCCGAGAGAGCAGAGAAAAGCACTTTTTTAAAAAAATGTTTATATATTTTTGAGACACAGGGAGAGAGACTGAGTGCGAGCAGGGGAGGGGCAGAGAGAGAGAGAGGGAGACATGGAATCCAAAGCAGGCTCCAGGCTCCAAGCTGTCAGCACAGAGCCTGACACGGGACTCGAACACATGAACCATGAGATCAGGACCTGAGCCAAGGTCGGACACTTAACCACCTGAGCCACCCAGGTGTCCCAAGAAAAGGCACTCTTAAATGGGACAAAAGAGTCAAGGAGAGAGGAAAACACAGCAAGGATTCCAGGAACAGTGACAGTTTGGAGGGAATGATTACAACAGATAAAAATGGCTGCCATCTAGTGATCACATGTGGATCCAGCCCTGTGACACGCCCCCCCCCCCATGCACCTTGCACTCAGTCCTCCCAGTATCCCAAAGGTGATAAGGATAGTTCTGACCTCGTGGGGTTGCAGGTCGGGCCAGGGATATAAAGGCTCCCAGAGGGCAAAACATTTGCTCGAGGTCCCAGGGACACTGAGGCACAAAGGCCAGCTTCAAATACCGGCCTGACTCCAGAACTCTCCCTCCTGGAAAGGGCCAAGCCGGGCCTGCTGGCCTCCAAGGGTTCCCTGCTTCCTTGGAACATTGGTGTGGGCCGTGGGTGCATGGGTTCAGGGTGGGAATAGTCTCAGATGGGCAGACAGACAAGAGAATGGGGAGGCAGAACTGTCTGTGGATTTCTCCTAATCGGGGCACAGTTGAGTTCTGAGGTTACTTCTGGACTCATCCTCGCCTCCAATATGTAAGGCTGTCCCAGTCGGTCCTTGTGCATTGGTGGGACCTGGAATGTACTTTGGAACAGGGCACAGGAGGGTCCACTGTGGAGCCCAGATGGCTGCCAGTCCCGAGCCAGGGTGCTGAAGGCCGGGGGCTGGTTTGGACACAAACAGGCTCCTGGGAGGGCCCAGATTCCACACCTGCTGAGAACAAAGCCAGGCTCATGTCTCCCCTGATTCAGGTGTTTTTCAAAGCCGGACTTCTTGGACTCCTGGAGGAGATGAGGGACGAGAAGCTGGTGACCCTAATGACACACACGCAGGCCATCTGCCGGGGGTACCTGATGCGGGTGGAGTTCAAGAAGATGATGGAGAGGAGGTGATGTGGACCCTCGTCCCGGCTCACACCGCCCTCCCTACCTAGCAGCTGACTGCTGCTTCCTGGTTTTAGTCTTGGGGCACTAACGTCCTCGTTCATTCACTTAACCGACACCTGCTGAGCGGCCATTCTGTGCTGGGGACCCCGCGTGGTGCTGGGGATGCAGAAAGGAGTCCTTCCCTCCAGGAGCTCAGAGACGGGCCGGAAGCAGACACTTGCATGTTTGACTGTAACGCCCGTGACAAGTGCAATGTCAGAGTCACGTTCAGGGCAATGGGGGGGTGGTGAGGAAAGCCCTCCACATGGCTGGGAGTTGGGGCTGGCTGAAGGAGTCAGCAAGAGGAAAGAACTTTCCGAAGCAAGCTTTGCATGGCCTGAGAAAGGAGGGCTTGGAGGCCACCATGGTGGGAGCGAGGAGGGAGGGGCGCTCAACGAGGGCTCCCCTGCACTGAGTTAATGAGGCAAGGCTGGGTCATCGGGCTGGGGAGCCATGGAAGGCACAGATGGCCCATGTCCTCCCTCAGCTCCCAACCTCAACGAGTGCTGTTTCCTCTGAACCCTCAGAGAGCACTGCAGGGTTCACAGGAGCTGCACGGCTCAGCCGTCCCTGCTTCCCACGTAGCGGGGAAGGGTGAAGGGTCTGGGCCCACGGGGCAGGTGGGGGTGGACACAAGTCCTTGCTGTGGTTCAGTAACCCCAGTCCTACTGGGCGAATAGGGAGTCCATCTTCTGCATCCAGTACAACATCCGCGCCTTCATGAACGTCAAGCACTGGCCCTGGATGAAGCTGTTCTTCAAGATCAAGCCCCTCCTCAAGAGCGCGGAGGCCGAGAAGGAGATGGCCACCATGAAGGAGGACTTCGAGAGGGCCAAGGAAGAGCTGGCCAGATCCGAGGCTCGCCGGAAGGAGCTGGAGGAGAAGATGGTGACCCTGCTGCAGGAAAAAAATGACCTCCAGCTACAGGTCCAGTCTGTAAGTACCTTCCTGAGGAGGCTAGAAAAGGAGGAACAAAAGGGAGGCCGCAGCAGGTGCATCGATTCAAGGGGCAGTGGTGCCACTTAGTGGCACTACAGAGTATTGCAGCCAGTTGGAGGCAGAGATGAGGGCTTGGTTTAGCCCAAGCACAGGTGCTTGCTGGGGGCAAGTCTACAAAGTGAATTTCTGCTCGCCCTCATTTGTCTCTGTCTTCCAGAAGGGAATGTGTCTGTCATCATAATTAAAAACTGTCCGGAATGCACCGGAAAATCATGTAACTAAAATCAAAGTAAATCACTAAAATAATTCAAAGGAGAAAGTAATTTTATATATATGGTTTTGATAATAGGATTCTACTAAAAAAAAGCTTTGAAGATACGCATTTTTTAAGTTTATTTATTTTGAGAGAGAGAGTGTGTGTGTGTGTGTGTGTGCGCACACAAGCGGGAGAAGGGCAGAGAGAATCCCAAGCAGGCTCCGCACTGTCAGCACAGAGCCCAACGTGGGGTTAAATCTCACGAACGGTGAGATCATGACCTGAGCCGAAGTTGGACGCTCAACCGACTGAACCACCTAGCCACCCTGATAAGCATTTTTATTATTTAAAATAATTTTTTTCTAATGTTTATTTTTGAGAAAGAGAGAGGCAGAGCCTGATCGGGGGAGGGGCAGAGGGAGAGAGGGAGACACAGAATCCGAAGCGGGCTCCAGCTCCGAGCTGTCGGCACAGAGCAGGACGCAGGGCTCAAACTCACGAACAGTGAGATCATGACCTGAATCGAAGTCAACGCTTAATGGACTGAGCCACCCAGGTGCCTCGAAGCATTTTTAAAATCAAGGAAATAGGGGAAACGAAACCATACCTAGTATGTGACATCCTGGTACAATAATTGTATCAATACACAAGTTAAGATGCTTATCAATTGCCCTTTTGAATGAACTCCTAAATGCCTGGCACTTGCAAAGCATTTTCTCCTCCGTTGTTCACTTTCCAGTCAGTACAGGTGGTTATTAGGAGCACTTTCCCAAGCCGAGTAGGCAAGAGGACTAGTTTTGGAACCAGAGAGCTAGATTTATATCCCTGGCCCTCCACTTGATGGCTGTGTTGCCTCGGGCAAGTTTCTTAGCCTCTTTGTACCTTGGTTTCCTCATCTGTAAAATGGGCACAGTAATAGCACCCATGTCGTAGGGTTATGGGGAGGATCAGATGAGTCCCTGCATGCAAAATGCCTAGCACATAGTACATGTTCAGTTAACACACACACTTATTCTTATCCATAACCTTAGGATATATACTCTTATATAAAAAGAAGTAGCCCAATTAAGTTTAAGAATATAATTAGCTAATCTTGGTCTGTCCAAGAGACTCATTACAGAGCCTTCTGGGATACATTTGTATGTTATCACTTCATTCCTGTCTGTTTTGAATTTTCTGCCCTGTGGCTCCAGGAGGCAGGGCTAACTAGGCATCGACAGGACTTTTCCATTGGAAGTGAAAAGGTAGTAATGTTTCAAAAATGCCACTTAGCTGGTGGTAACATCGAGTAGATGAGTCGTTTTTCACCCCATAGTAGATGGAAGCATGAAATGGCCAGTGCCCAAATCTGACAAATTTGCAGAAGCTTTATGAACTTTATGCAGTCCTTTGTTTGCAATTATTTTAGGTGTTTTCTAGTAAGTGGATGTCCCTGGTGGTTTTTTTAAAAAGGTGTATACAAGGGTGCCTGAGTGGCTCAGTTGGTTTAAGCATCTGACTTTGGCTCAGGTCATGATCTCACGGCCCGTGAGTTTGAGCCCCGCGTCAGGCTCTCTGCCGACAGCTCAGAGCCTGGAGCCTGCTTTACATTCTGTGTCTCCCCCTCTCTCTCTGCCCCTCCCCTGCTCACGCTCTGTCTCTCTCTCTCTCTCTCAAAAATAAATAAAGATTTTTAAAAAGGTGTATACGAATGGTATATAAGTGGTGTGTGTGCATCTGTGCCAATGAGTGTGTGTGCACGTGTGCGTGTGTGCACATGAATGTGTCCATGTGTGTTTGCATTTAGACATGTGAGTGTGTGTGTGTGTGTGTGTGTGTGTGTGCACACGAGTGTGTGTGCAGGTGCATGTTTGTGTGTGTGACCTATTCCTTGGCTTAGGTCTAGATAGTGGGCTTTTGGAGGGCAGAGCCCTTCCCTTGTAAGGTTTGCCGAGAGTCTGACCAAAACACAATGATCTGGCTCTTTCAGGAAACAGAAAATCTGATGGATGCCGAGGAGCGGTGTGAGGGACTCATCAAAAGCAAGATTCAACTGGAAGCCAAAGTCAAGGAGCTGAGCGAGAGGCTGGAGGAGGAAGAAGAGATGAATTCGGAGCTGGTGGCCAAGAAGAGAAACCTGGAAGATAAATGCTCATCCCTCAAGAGAGACATCGACGATCTGGAACTGACCCTGACAAAAGTGGAAAAGGAGAAACATGCCACTGAGAACAAGGTGGGCAACCCCAGGGGTCCCCAGAGTGTCTGGAGCTCCCTCTCTGTGAGGAGGAGACATTGCCTGAGGTCAGGGGTA
Source organism: Panthera onca (assembly GCF_046562875.1). Taxonomy (NCBI): domain Eukaryota; kingdom Metazoa; phylum Chordata; class Mammalia; order Carnivora; family Felidae; genus Panthera; species Panthera onca. The sequence goes on along the minus strand of NC_138352.1, from coordinate 20,969,137 downwards.
GGAACGGACGGACAGTTAGTGAGGTCCCACCCAGTCCTCTCCTCTGCCTCGTTCTGGAGCCCGGAGACTCTGCTCAACCCTCCTCCTGCCTGGATGGCTGCACCCCAAACTTCCAGCCCCAACCCATCCTGCACAAAGGAAGTGATCCTGGAGAAGGATGGCGTCTTATTCATCATCACTTACATTTGTCCCAGGAAGAGCAAACCCAAGTGCCCCCAGGGGCCAGGCAGACGATGAGGCAGGCAGGTGGGGACAGGGGCAGAAAGCTGGATCACACCAAGCGCTCGCAGGGACATGGGGCACAGGGACTCTTGTGTGTTACTGGCAGAGTATAGACTGATGCAGCTTTCAGGAAAGCATCTGGAAATACTTGGTCACATTAAGAATCCACATATCCTTTGAGCCAATGATTCTGCTCTTGAGTGTCTAGACCAGGGAATTCTCCCACCAGCCCAAAAGGGGACACATTCAGTAGCATCGCTTGTGGTCGGGGAGAGCCAGAGGCAGTATCAGGGTCCACACTGGGGAGCGGACATTTGAGGAGTAGAAGATGCCCATCAGGGAGTTCTACAAAGCCAGCAGGAACACCAGGCTTGTACACACAGGGCACCAAGATGGATACGAAAGACCTAACGCTGAAAATAGGAAAATGAAAGGTACAATACAATACCATTCACGTGAACTAAAAATCACATGTACGCACAAGAATACACATTTTACAGAAACAAGTGAAAAATGCAACACCTGATTCAATCGTAATGGTTGCCAATGAGATAGAGCAAGGGATAGGGTTGACCTGGTGTGAGACGACCCAGAGTCAGTGTTGGTTAGACAACCAGGAGTAGGGGAAAGGGACAATCGGGAGGGGTGGAGATTGTGGCAAACAGAAGGGCATTTGCCCTGTCCAAAATGGCAGCCATGACTTGGCTCTAGCCAACTGCCTTCCGGTGGGAATGGGAATCCATTGTCGCCAAAGCCTCTGATTTTCCATGAGAAGCCAGGAGTCCAGATCTTATGTGAAACTGCTTTTCCTTTTTCCACCCTGGTAACTTAACTCAAAAGTTGTAAACTGTTACATGGACTAAAGAAAACATGTCTTCTGCCAGATTCAGCCCACAAGTCAGGTGCTTAACAACCTCTGATCTGGAAGGGTGTCGTACGTGGAACAAAGTTTAATTTAAATGCCTTGCAACTTCAGGGGTGCCTGGGTGGCTCAGTCGGTTAAGCATCTGACATCAGCTCAGGTCATGATCTCACAGTTCGTGGGTTTGAGCCCTGCATCGGGCTCTGTGCTGATGTCTCAGAGCCCGGAGCCCGCTTCGGATTCTGTGTCTCCTTCTCTCTCTGCCCCTCCCCCATTCATGCTCTGTCTCTGCCTCAAAAATAAACAAACATTAAAAAAATAAAATAATAGATAAATAAATAAATAAATAAATAAATAAATAAATAAATGCCTTGCAACTTCACATTTGGTGCCCCGCCTTCTGCTTCTTGACAGCACAAGACTCCCATTCTGGATGCTCTTGCATGGCACTTCATCTCTTTCCTTATTCTTCCTACCTTATTCTAACCCCCAAATTCTCATTGATATATTATGATAAATATAGATTGATCGGTTGTCCTTCAGAGGCACCCTATCTGCATCTATCAATATGCTGCCCTGTGAGATCCCTAACCCTCTCTGAAGGAATGATCCTAACGGGAGGATTTGAGGCTCTCTGTGCAGGCCAGTCAGGAAGATTAAGAATTCATAGACTGCCAGTTTCAGGATGATACATCCCACGAGACACTAAGCACCTGCCAGGGAGGTAAAGAGGCAGTGGCAAAAAAAAAAAAAAAAAAAAAAGAATGAAAAAGAGAAAGTAAAGAAAATGAACAATCTAGGTTCTGCTGGAAGCCCCTGACTTCATTGTTTGCACGATTCGATTGTGTTGATACTCTTCCAGGTAAAGAATCTTTCCGAAGAAATGACAGCACTAGAGGAAAACATTTCCAAATTGACCAAAGAGAAGAAGTCTCTGCAGGAGGCCCATCAGCAAACACTGGATGATCTCCAGGTTGAGGAGGATAAAGTCAACGGTCTAATCAAAATAAATGTCAAGCTGGAACAACAAACGGATGATGTAAGGAGATTTTACCACTGCGTTCTAAGAGCTATTGCTTGCAGAAGCACGGGCAAGAGCGGGGGGTGGGGGTGGGGTGGGGTCCAGCTTCTGATTCTGAGTCAGAATCCCTGAGTCTGGACCTCAGCCCCCTCCACAGGAGCCTGGAATGTCGACTGAGACCCTTAAACTCTTCAGCCTCCGTTTCCACCTCTTGAAATGGGGATACACCCAGATCCACCTCGGAGGGTTTCCGTGGAAAAAGCTCAGGAGGTGGAGAGTGTTCAGTAACCATGACAATGACCATTGTTCCCCATCGTGTTAACATTTTTTGTTCTCGGTGCAAGAGCCGGGTCTGAGGTTTTTCAGGTTTCACTCACGGTTGTGGCTTGAACTTGTCTGGATGGCATCAGTTTTTCTGTTCCTCACACGCCCTCGTGCACCCACACACGGGCACACTCACAGATTTGCACTCATCACCCCCCCACCGCCATGCATGTGAGCGAGGGAGGAGTGACGGTGTTCAATCTAGGTCCTCAGAAGCCGTGGGCGGCCACACTGGCTCAAGGGACGAGCTCACGTTCTCCCCAGGGTCTCAACCTTTGCACCCACGTCTCCCCAGCTTGAGGGCTCCTTGGAGCAGGAGAAGAAGCTCCGGGCGGACCTGGAGAGAATGAAGAGGAAGCTGGAAGGAGACCTGAAAATGTCCCAGGAATCCATCATGGATCTAGAAAATGATAAGCAGCAGGTAGAGGAGAAATTGAAAAAGTAGGTATTTCATTCATGTTTGACCTCTGTGTTTGAGCCTGAAAGCCAGTCGACCCCCTTTAAAAGGCTTGTATTCCGTGTTATTAAAATATATATATATTATATATATATTTATTTATTTATTTATTTATTTGCAGGAAGGAGTTTGACATCAGTCAGTTACAAACCAAAATTGAGGAGGAACAAGCACACAGTTTGCAATTACAAAAGAAGATCAAAGAACTACAGGTGGAAACATCAAAACCCTCCCGACCCTGAAAACCCTTTGCAAGGGGCCCACCTGCCCTTCTCCCTTTGTTTCTTTGTTTCTTTGTTTCTTTCCCCACCATGAAAACCCTTTGCAAGGGTCCCTCCTGCCCTTCTCCCTTTGTTTCTTTGTTTCTTTAGCTGCTGGTTTTCCTCCTGTTCTCAGAGCCAGAATGTCCTGTCCTTCCCTTTATGTCTCTGAAATTAACACCTTAATTTTCTCAGTAGCACATAGGCAATCTCCTTGAGAATATTACAGTGTTGCCTAAATGGGATTGGTAAGGGTGCTTTGATCACCACCAGCGAGCTGGGTGCTCTCCACATCTTCTCAGAAGTCACTCCTGGGGCACCTGGGTGGCTCAGGCGGTTGAGCGTCTGACTCTCGATTTCAGCTCGGGTCATGATGTCATGGCTTCGTGAGTTTGAGCCCCGCATTGGGCTATGCACTGACAACATGGAGTCTGTTTGGGATTCTCTCTTTCCCTCTCTCCCTGTCCCTCCCCCACATGTTGTCTCTGCCTCCCTCAAAATAAATAAATGAGCTTTAAAAAAAAAAAAAAGAAGTCACTCCCACCCTCAATGGGATGTGTATCCTCCGGGATCTTTTGCTATGGATTTATGTACATTGATCTAGGCGTTGTGAGTTCAAACCCCACGTTGGGCATAGAGATTACATAAAAATAAAATATTTTTTTAAGAAAAGACCCAAAGAAACTAATAGGATATATTAATGCATACATATGTATATGCACATATACATTAAAATATAAAGGAACAAGAACATTAAACTATATATATTTACATATATATTTATGCATGTAAATATATTCATTAAATATATGGATATCTTATATCTCTTAGTTTATGATACCACAGAGGCTTTGGTTCTGCAACTTGCTCCTTTCTTTCTTTTTTTTTTTTAATTTTTTAAATCTTTATTTATTTTTGAGAAAGAGAGAAAGAGAGAGTGAGAGCAGGGAAGGGACAGAGAGAGAGGCACACACACACACAGAATCCAAAGCAGGCTCCAGGCTCTGAGCCGTCAGCACAGAGCCCTATGCGGGACTCGAACCCACGAACCGTGAGATCATGACCTGAGCTGAAGTCGGATGCTTAACCAACTGAGCCACCCAGGCGCCCCACAACTTGCTCCTGCAGACCTGTCCGTGATAGACATGGGTCCAGTCTAACCCTTCACGAACTTCTGGAACACGGCCCCACCATGGTGGATTTGACAAGTCCCATATTTTTTTTAAATTTCTTTTAATGTTTTATTTATTTTTGAGACAGAGAGAGACAGAGCATGAGCAGGGGAGGGACAGAGAGAGAGGGAGACACAGAATCCGAAGCGGGCTCCAGGCTCTGAGCTGGCAGCACAGAGCCCAACAAGTCCCATATTGATGGACATTTAGACTGTTTCCAAGTTTGTTCCTCACTAATTTAATGTTCTAGCATATCCTTTTCTTTGTGATGCCTACCCTCAGTCCCTCACCACCCTGCCCCTTCCAAAGAGGGCTACTCCCCCCTCCCCAATATGCCTGATGCAGTGACTCTTTCAGGCCCGCACAGAAGAGCTGGAGGAGGAAATCGAGGCAGAGAGGGCCTCCCGGGCCAAAGCAGAGAAGCAGCGCTCGGACCTCTCCCGGGAACTGGAGGAGATCAGCGAGCGGCTGGAAGAAGCCGGCGGGGCCACTTCCGCCCAGATCGAGATGAACAAGAAGCGGGAGGCCGAGTTCCAGAAGATGCGCAGGGACCTGGAGGAGGCCACCCTGCAGCACGAAGCCACGGCGGCCACCCTGAGGAAGAAGCACGCGGACAGCGTGGCCGAGCTGGGGGAGCAGATAGACAACCTACAGAGGGTCAAGCAGAAGCTGGAGAAGGAGAAGAGCGAGTTGAAGATGGAGATCGACGACCTGGCCAGTAACATGGAGACCGTCTCCAAGGCCAAGGTACCTGACTCCCTGCTCGTAGCAAGTGTGAGGCAGTCACATCCACCTGCCCAGGGGGCAGATGTAATTTGATGCCCACGAATTCACTTCCCCTTCTAAACCGATTCTCCCCCAATTCTTCCTGCTCCCAACACCCGAAATCCATTCCGGTCATTCAAGCTTGACCCAATGATCTCCTTGCCGTGCAAGGTCTCATCATCCTTCCCAGAGTCTCAGAAAGCTTTCAGAACCTTCCAACCCATCTGGCATTTTCTACAGCTAAATCTATTGATGGGTTGTACCAAAGGGCCTTGCTGGGCATGGTTTTCTACATGCCACTTCCTCCCTAGCCACCGTGTTAATCCTGGGTGGCATTACCAATGTGAAATTATGCGTGAGAACAGGGGCAGATCCGAGTTTTGTGCCGCTCGAAGTAAAACTCAGGAGGGGAGGGGCTCTTTAAGAAAATGTACTCAAAATTAGGGGCACCCGGGCGGCTCAGTCACTTGAGCGTCCAACTTCAGCTCAGGTCATGATCTCGCAGTTTTTGAGTTCGAGCCCTGCGTTGGGCTCTGTGCTGACAGCTCAGAACCTGGAGCCTGCTTCGGATTCTGTGTCTCCCTCTCTTGCTGCCCCTCCCCCTCTCACACTCTGTCTCTTGCTCAAAAATAAATTTAAAAAAACTAAAAACAAAAAATAAAATGTACCCAACATTATAAATACAAAGTTAAGCACAAAAGTAAATATTCATTTAGAGTGAGAAAAACAAATCAGGTCCCCGTCTTCGGACACCTCTTCGGGCCATTTGCCAGAAATGCCTCCCTAGAAATATATTCTGCTTGCATGCAGCTTCCTTCCCCACCTGGAACCTTTTATAGCCACCTGCATGACCTAGGGCCCCTGGAAGTGAGGGTTGTGAAGCTCAAACCTCACCAGATTCATGGTAAAGCCGCTCCTGTGTGACTTCAAGGCAAACCTTCCTCACGGAGTGACTATGTGCTTCTAGATTCGCGGTGCCTCTTGCTGTCCTTGTTTAGGATCTGGATTCACAGCCGGGGCTTCGTCTTGATTGCTTCCTCACTGCCTGACTGCCGCTCCTTTTTCTCTCTTGCTTGCCTCCCCGGTTTTCTGCCCTTCTTGGCTTTGTCCTCCCTCTCAGGAGTTATGTATTCTCTGTCTCCATCTCTGTCCCTCTCCCCCGTAACACACGGGCCAGATCTCAGGGTTGCCTGGGTTAGAAGTGAGGATGGCAGCACCCACGCGCAGCACCGCCTTGTCACCTCCCTTTCTCTGTCATGCTTCCCGCTCTCCGTTCTCAATTTTAAAATCCAGTGGAGGAAGTCTTTTATATTGCTTTATTTTTTTTAAGTTGTTGTGTCCTTTGATTTTGTTTCTCCTTGTGAGTCTGCTGTTTCTTTTTCAACTACCCCAGATAAAATTATTTTATGTTCATATGTCATTTTCTCAAAGATATCCTAAGCACTTTGAGAACTTCCTTAGAATCTAATATCTCTGCCTCTTCTTTTTTTTAAATGTTTGTTTGTTTTTGAGAGAGAAAGAGAGAGCACAAGCAGGGGAGGAGCAGAGAGACAGAGGGAGACACAGAATCCAAAGCAGGCTCCTGGCTCTGAGCTATCAGCACAGAGCCAGAATCAGGGCTTGAACTCATGAACCATGAGATCATGACCTGAGTGGAAGTTGGACACTCAACTGACTGAGCCACCCAGGTGCCCCTACCCCTGACTCTTCTGCTGCCATCTTATACTTCACAGTCTAAGGAAAAATATACACTCAATACATTTATCTTGTGTTACATGAGGTGGGAGGAAGAAGTCGATAATATATGCAAAGTTTTGAAACAAATTTCACAAAAATACAGGCCAACTAGAGGCTACAGGAGTGACTCCCTTCCTGCTATCTCTACCATACAGAACCTTTTGTATAATCGAGTGAAATGTTCAACACTGTCACCTGAATATACTGCTTGCAAACAAATCAGAAGGTAGTATTATTCCAATGGCAATCGAATTACTTACATTGCAAGAAGATTCTGGGGTTCCTTTGAATAGCATCTCCTCAAAGGTGTCTTTTACAAACCAATCAATACTTAGCTACCAAAACCCTGTTGCTCCAACTTATTGGGGGCGAAGCAGTATTCACAGACAAAAAAAAATAAAGCAAATCTGAAGCGACTGTAATTTTTTAAACTGACATTCAGGGTGCCTCGGTAGCTCAGTCGGTTAGGCATCTGACTGTTGATCTTGGCTCAGGTCATGATCTCGGGGTTCATGAGTTCGAGCCCCATGTTGGGCTCTGTGCTGACAGCCCAGAGCCTGGAACCCGCTTCGGATTCTGTGTCTCCTTCTCTCGCTGCCCCTCCCCTGCTCACGCTCTGTCTTGCTTTCTCTCCCAAAAATAAACATGACCAAATTTGTTTTATTTTACCTGACAAGAAGCCTAAGCCACCATACTTCCCAGTTCAGTCCTGGACACCGGAAACCCATTTTTCCCATTCGTGTTGACTTCTTTCTTAAAAGAGTAACATGGAGAGAATGTGCCGGACCGTGGAAGACCAGTTTAATGAGATCAAGGCCAAGGATGACCAACAGACACAGCTGATCCATGATCTGAACATGCAGAAGGCAAGACTGCAGACCCAAAATGGTAAGGATGGGCAGGGCCCTGGGGTGCAGCCAGGCCACGGGAGAGGACGGTGTGCAACACTCATGCATCTGTTCGGTAGGGGAGCTGAGCCATCAAGTGGAAGAGAAGGAGTCTCTGATTTCACAGCTAACCAAAGGCAAGCAGGCCCTCACCCAGCAGCTGGAGGAGCTTAAGAGGCAACTGGAAGAAGAAACCAAGGTAAGAATGCCTCTTTCTGGCACAGTCACAACCTGAGAAGCCACAAAAAATGGTTGGAGGCAGTGTGACCCCAGGAGGTAGAAAGCTTCTCCTCTGCTGCATAGGAACCTACAGGAACCTGTTCTCTGAGATTACAGGACTTTGACCTTGGATCTCCTTCCTCAGAGCCAGGGTGCCCCATCCTCTGGGTTCCTCTGCTCCCCACGAGGTGGTCTGATAAACATGCCTCTCCAGCCAGGGCATCCCCGGCCCCATTCACTGCACCAGCTTGAATTTCTCTACCTCTCTCTGTGTATCCTTTCCCCCTGCTCAGCCATTTATCCTGACCACCCGAAACGCCCTCCTCTTTCTTCCACATCACTCACGTATCACCTGCTACAACACCTGCTCTTAAGCTCTCCTCCTCCAAAAACACCGCATGGCTTTAGGGACACATTTGGGACACGTACATAAATATGCACATCATCATCATGTTCTTGACTTTGATATCGAGATATTTATGTCCATCATGCCCATTCCCTCCCCCGCACTGATCTATAAATGCCTAGGCAAGAATAATTTTTTCCCTCGTGGTAAACAGTAGGTACAGTGCGTAGAACAGTGCACACAGCAGGTGCCTAATAAATGCTGCCGATGTGTGTTCAAGCGTTAGAATGGGAGTCCAGGAGTCCACAAAGCTGCATTCTGTGATTTTTGAGGTTGCCATGCACCGGCTAAGATCTACAAGGCAATCTTTCAGAATTCTCCAGGGCTCTGCATACCCTTAAAAAAAGAACGAGCACTTTTTGTCTGCCATCTTCCTATCATATGCTAAGGGTCTTCAGTGGGCTGGGGTGGGGGTTGTGGCAGGAAGCAGAGTACGAACAGGCAGCGAGAAGACCCACTATAGGAACGAGGCTGTCCTCAGGCCAGGATACAGTAGCAGCTAAGCTCAGGGAAAGCTTTCCCTAACATTGCATCAAACAAGGAGAAAATTATTCCTTTCTCGTTCTGTTTCAATTCTTCTGATTACATAAGGAAAAGATCTCAAGTTGGACACCATCTCCCTAGCAGGTGCTTATTTTCGTTATACAGAGAGGAGGCCTCAGCCACAGAGCCACGGCCGAAAGTACCTAGCTAGAAGGTGATAGATAACTCGGCTTTATGGCTTTATCTCCGTGGCGTTTATTCTAACGGTTCCCTCCTGTTTATGGCAAATGCTAACACTTTGCGATTTAATGCAGTGTAAAGGTTTACTTTTGAAATGCACGTATTTAAATATAATAAGGGAGTCAGCTTTAAAAAAATTTTAAATGAGGGGCGCCTGGGTGGCTCAGTCGGTTGAGCGTCTGACTTCGGCTCAGGTCATGATCTTGTGGTCCGTGAGTTCGAGCCCCGCGTGGGGCTGATGGCTCAGAGCCTGGAGCCTGCTTCTGATCTTGTGTCTCCCTCTCTCTCTGACCCTCCCCTGTTCCTGCTCTGTCTCTCTCTGTCTCAAAAATAAATAAACTTAAAAAATTAAAAAAAAAAAAATTTTAAATGAGACGGGATGTATGGAGGTGTGGCAAAGCTTTGTGAAGGCAGCTTGGGAATGGTTCACGTTGGGAAATGCTGGTTTAAAGTGGAAATACCTTAGCTTGGAAGATGGCCAGATAGACATCTTTGCAGTCTCACCATCATACTGCCGTAGGCCAAGAACGCGCTGGCCCACGCCCTGCAGTCCTCCCGCCACGACTGTGACCTGCTGCGGGAACAGTACGAGGAGGAGCAGGAGGGCAAGGCCGAGCTGCAGAGGGCGCTGTCCAAGGCCAACAGCGAGGTGGCCCAGTGGAGGACCAAATACGAGACGGACGCCATCCAGCGCACAGAGGAGCTGGAGGAGGCCAAGTACGGGGTCCCGGGCTACGGCGGGAGAGGTGACCCCAAGACACAAGTGAAGAGACAGAGAATTCTTCCTACTTTGAGAGACTCTCTCTTCCTTCCTCTCCAGGCCCTTGAGTTTTCTTAAGCTTTCAGATGGGGCATCCCTGTCCCTCCCCTGGGACTGTCCACTCCACCTTGTTGCTTTGGTGGCTTCTCGCTGGCCTGCTTTGCCACCCAGCACTTAGCAATTCTTCAGGCGATACCTAGACCCTGTCCACTCATGACCTTCCAGGTCTCGGTCTTACCAAGTTCCAGTCCCGAACAGACTGTTCCTCCTCATCCGGTCTAACAGGTAGTTCTGAAATAGTCCACCTTTGCCAAGTTGGGGGGAAACTCTGGTTCTTTTAGGAAAAAGCTGGCTCAGAGGCTCCAGGAAGCAGAGGAAAACACAGAGGCAGTGAGTGCCAAGTGCGCCTCCTTGGAGAAAACCAAGCAGAGGCTTCAGGGGGAAGTGGATGATTTGATGCTGGACTTGGAACGCACCAACACAGCCCGTGCCATCCTGGACAGGAAGCAGAGAGACCTGGATAAGGTCTGCCCCCCGAGAGCCCCGGCTTCTCACGCTGGGATGTGTGAGATGCCCACACATCAGGGAGACCCTCTGAGCAGCAAATCACGGTGTGGGCGGTTGGGATTTGCAACGCCTCTCTGCTTTTGTGACTGTCTCTCCAAAGTGAATTTTTAGAGAAAGCTGATTCAGGTTCCCTTGGAGAACCCAAACACCTATAGGAACCCAGCAGACGGCCTGTGGGAATAGCAGAGTCTGGGGCCCGTGATCTAGACCTGTTTCTAGACTCCCAGGACGGGAGGGTGAAACCCTGGCATTGCTGACACAAGCTTCCTTGTTTTCATGGGCTCTCCCGGGTCCCCTGGCCCTTTCTGCTGCTCACGTGTCCCTTGGTCATCTCCCAGGTCCTTGCAGAGTGGAAGCAAAAGCTGGACGAGAGTCAGGCTGAGTTGGAAGCCGCTCAGAAAGGATCCAGGTCACTTAGTACTGAAATCTTCAAGATGCAGAATGCCTACGAGGAGGTGGTGGACCAGCTGGAGACACTGAGGCGGGAGAATAAAAATCTGCAAGGTGATGGGGCGCTTGGGAGGCTCAGTCCGTTAAGTGTCCGACTCTTGGTTTCAGCTCAGGTCGTGATCTCACAGTTCGTGGGTTCGAGCCCCGTGTCGGGCTCTGTGCTGACAGCATGGAGCCTGCTTGGGATTCTCTCTCTCTCTCTCTCTCTCTCTCTCTCTCTCTCTCTCCCTCTCTTCTCTCTCTGTCTCTGCCCCTACCCATCTCATGCTGTCTCTGTCTCTCTCTAAATAAATAATAAATAAGCTTTAAAAAAATCTGCAAGGTGAGCTCTCTCTGCACCCCAGGTTTGCACCCGTACCCCTTCTTGCCTCCTCCTTCTTCTTCCCGCTGTCCCTCAAAACCCTCCCATCTGTTCAGCTGACCCTGGAGCTCAGCGCTGCTCATGTACAGCAATCACACCAAGGTCTCATTCTGCAGCACAAAGGGCAAAATGAATTGCTAAGCTCACCTCTTCTTGGAGAACAAGTTCCGCCCATGGATTCCGTCTCTACGTGGCGTTGTGTCCTCCAGCATATCACTAAATCCCTTAGGACCTCAGACCCCTGATCTGCAAAATCAGACCAGATCCTACACCCCCTAAAACTCCTTCTGGCTCCGAAAGACGATGATCCTATACTCTATGCATCGTCTCCACAAATTTTCTTTTCTGGCCCTCACCGTGACCCTGTTACACACTTTGTGAAGTGTTAAGGGCCACAGGGTGTTGTTCTTACCACTCCTCTCTGCAGAGTTCAGGTGAGGCAACAAACCTGTGTCCTGCTGACCCCTCACCTGAAGGGTCCCACTGTATCCTGTCCTATATAAACGTGAATGTGTCACCCATCCCCAAGATCCCTGGCAAAATGCCTCGGTTGTCAACTGGAACCAGATGAAATGATCTAAATCGAGCCCGTCCTTTGCAGAAGAGATTTCCGACTTAACCGAGCAGATTGCAGAGACTGGCAAGAATCTGCAGGAAGTGGAAAAGACCAAGAAGCAGGTAGAGCAAGAAAAGTCAGACCTCCAGGTGGCCCTGGAGGAGGTGGAGGTAAGTGTCTGGGGCAAGACACGAGGAAGCTCAGGAGGGCGGGACCCTGAAGGAGGGGGGACTGACTAGACCATGACTTTGGGGCTGTCTCCTGCCAGGAGATGCCAAGCCTTCATGGGAATTAACATCCAGCCATCCCCGGGGAAACAGCTGTGCTGTGTTTCTCCTCCCGGGGCCCCTCCAGCTCAGCTCATCACATCTCCCCTTTTGAAAATAAATAAATGTGTTCATTATGCCCTCAGTGTCTTCCTCTCAGGAAGCAAGAATCCATCATCAAACATCCTGAGAGCTGTCTCAGAATTGCTCGGTTTTTACAGTCACACACAACCATCTTTGGCCACTGGGACTTCTGTAAAGGCAACATATAGGCTCAGTGTCCCGATGCCCTGATCAGTGTGGCCAGTGCAGGGCGGGTGGACAGTCGCGCTGTGTCTAGGGAAATTTGCATAACGCAGGACGACCGGAAAGCAATTACCCTGTCGTTTTGGAGAATAAGTGGCCCCTGACTTATGGTCGCTTAGAATAGACACACCCAATAAAGGTTTTACTGACTCAAAAAGATGCTCCGTCCTCCGCAAGACATAAAATTGTTAATAACAGATACAAAGTTTTAGTTCCAGTTTCGTTACTGGGAGGGTCATTTGGGGGCAAATTGCTTGACCTCTGGCTCTCTGTAAAACGGGTAGAATAACACCCGTTTTCTCGTAACGGGGAGGAAAACAGCCGTTTGAGAAGACAGCTGCCCACCCAGTCACCCGTCTGCCTTCCTCAGGGTTCCCTGGAACACGAAGAGAGCAAGATCTTGCGCATCCAACTGGAGTTGAGCCAGGTGAAATCCGAGCTTGACCGCAGGGTCACTGAGAAGGACGAAGAAATCGAGCAGCTGAAAAGAAACAGCCAGCGGGCCGCAGAGGCCACGCAAAGCGTGCTGGATGCCGAAATCCGGAGCCGGAACGATGCCCTGAGGCTGAAAAAGAAGATGGAGGGAGACCTCAACGAGATGGAGATCCAGCTGGGCCATTCCAGCCGCCAGGTGGCGGAGACCCAGAAGCACCTGCACACCATGCAGGGCCAGCTCAAGGTCAGCGCGCAGGCCCTGGCGGACCCGGGGGGGGGGGGGCTCTCGGCCTGGGCTCCAGCCTCACGCCAGGTTTTCCCTGAAGGCTTCCCAGCTGCACCTGGATGACGCCCTGAGGAGCAACGAGGACCTCAAGGAGCAGCTGGCCATTGTGGAGCGCAGGAACGGCCTCTTGCTGGAGGAGCTGGAGGAGCTGAAGGCGGCCCTGGAGCAGACCGAGCGGACCCGCAGGCTGTCGGAGCAGGAGCTTCTGGACGCCAGCGACCGCGTGCAGCTCCTGAACTCGCAGGTGCGTCCGTCCGGAGGGGCACGGGGGACAGGCAGGCCACCCATACAGTGGAAGGCAGCACCCTCCCTTCCTCCCAGACCAGCGGTCAAGAGCCAGTCGCCTCAAGCTTTCGTTCTTGGAATAAGTGCGCTCCAGATGCCAGATTTCTGAGCTGTCTTTAAGCTGAAGATGCACGTTGTGGGGACATCAGAGAAGGCAAGGATGAATTATTACATAACGAGACCGGAGGAGGAGACATCCAAGCCACCACCTTGGAAAATGAGAATTGTCTTTCAAAATAATTACGTTGTTACATTTGTAAAAGTTTCTTTAATTTCTTTGAGTTTACTTATTTATTTTTGAGACACCGAGAGAGAGAGAGAGAGAGAGAGAGAGAGAGAGAGAGAATCCCAAGCAGTCTCTGCACTGTCAGCACAGAGCCCGATGCAGGGCTCAAACACGCGAACTGTGAGATCATGACCTGAGCCAAAATCACCAGTCGGCCGCTTACCCGACGGAGCCACCCAGGCAGGCACTCCAGGCACCCCTACCTTTATGAAAGTTTTTTTTAAATTATTTGTTGCAAAATATAGACAACACAAGCACATGAACAGAAGAAAAATACCAGGGCGTCTGGGTGGCTCAGCCAGTTAAGCGTCTGACTTTGGCTCAGGTCATGATCTCATGGTCACGAGTTCAAGCCCCACGTTTGGCTCTGTGCTGACGGCTCAGATCCTGGAGCCTGCTTCCGATTCTGTGTCTCCTTCTCTCTCTGCCCCTCACCCACTCATTCGTTCTCTCTCTCTCTCTCTCTCTCTCTCTCAAAAATAAAACATTAAAAAAATTTTTTAAAGAATTGTTTCACATTTTAGGGACACCTGGATGGCTTAGTTGGTTAAGCATCCAACTCTTGATCTTGGCTCAGGTCATGATCTCACGGTTCATGAGTTTGAGCCCTGCGTCAGGATTTTCTCTCTCTCTCTCTCTGTCTCTCTCTCTCTCTCTCTCTCGCTCTGCCCCTCCACCCCCCTCAAAAAAAAAAACAAATTTCACGTTTTATATACTTATGTCTACCCATCCTTTCTTTGCTCCAACACCTCTTACTGAATATTCTTCCTCATTTATGGGAAAATCTACTTGTATCATTTAACCAATGATTTTACGTGCAGTTCTTGCGTCTGTTTCAGGACCTTGTGTTCGGTCAAGAATAAAAGAGCATCCGGCAAATCCCCGTGTGGGAAATAAGAAACACGATCGTGATGTGTTTCCTTCCCCACCCAACTTTCTCCCTCTCGGTTGTTTCGAGCGTCCAAATACAACCTATACCTCTGGCATCTGATTCTTTTTATAGAACACGAGCCTGATAAATACCAAGAAAAAACTGGAAGCCGACATAGCTCAGTGCCAGGCGGAGGTGGAGAACTCGATGCAGGAGTCCAGAAACGCGGAGGAGAAGGCCAAGAAGGCCATCACGGATGTGAGCTCCGTTCCTTCTTTTCAGAGCAAGTGCTTGGCTTGGTGGGGAAGGGACTTCTAAGCCGAGACCAGGCAAGTGGGTTTCGTCTCCTGCTGACCTGCCGTCAGCAGAGGGAATGAGATAAAGCCTCGGCAGAGACAACGTGGGGAGGAGGTGCGTCGCGGTGCAGGCTGAATGAGGGAGGCGGGACCAACACGCTCAGTATTGACCTTGATGGCATCCTCCCCGTGCGCCGGGTAGGGATGCCAGGTGGCCCACTGCTACTTTCCATGCGCTTAATCAGGCGGCCATGATGGCCGAGGAGCTGAAGAAGGAGCAGGACACCAGCGCCCACCTGGAGCGGATGAAGAAGAACCTGGAGCAGACGGTGAAGGACCTTCAGCACCGTCTGGACGAGGCTGAGCAGCTGGCCCTGAAGGGCGGGAAGAAGCAGATCCAGAAACTGGAGAACCGGGTAGGGCGGGCAGGGCGTCGGCTGGAGAGGACTCTGGCTCTCCAAGTGATATCGCGTTTCACCACCTGGGGCACAGCCACGGTCCAGACATTCATCCAGACATTCAGACATTCGCTGCTTCCCACAGCCCAACACACACCCCCACCCACTTTACAAGGCTTAGGCCTCGGTAGCTTCGGGGGTAATGACACTTGCAAACGTTCACGTCCTGTTTTCATGGGAACTGGGACCCACGGAAGTAAGGGGGGATATACTTCACATTCTTAAAATCACATATTTGGTGGGAGCCCCATTTGGGGCCAGCCTCCACTTTGGTGAGCAGTGGCCCGTCCTACCTAAAGTCTATAGTGTCTCTTTACCTCTGGCTCCTGTTCCTTTCCAGCTCTCCCAGTCCCATCGCAGTCCACAACACTGTGCTCCTTCCTAGACTGGCTCTCCCCCCACTCCCCTCCTCCCCCTCCCCCCGCCAATGCCCGCAGGAAAATTCACCGCCTTGCCCAAGGGAATCCTGCTCTTTCATTATCTGGGAACTTCTTTGTGTTTGTTTTCCTTTCTTTGCTAATTTCTCCCTTGGTTTCCTGTACCCATTGCTTCTCCTTTTAGACCTGTGAAGGTTCTTATTTCTTTTGTTTTGAAAATGGGCTCCACTACCAGTCGAAGTTCTGGAAAAGGGCTGGGGTTTGGGGGGAGTTTGTAGAATGTCCCCGATGTCCCAGAGGGAGGAAATGGAAACGTAGGTGGGGAAGGGCGGGAGGGGCTGGCAAAGGGAAGGAGATGACCTCTCCCAGCAGGGAAGGGCCTCAAATGCGGTCAGTCTTCATGCCAGCCTCCCAAGGATGTGGTCACCAGCAAATACACGCCGTAAAAAGGATCTTTTGGCTAAAAACGAGGCAGCCGTGGACATGTGAGTAACAAAAGTCAACACCAGGGGGCGCCTAGGTGGCTCAGTCAGTTGAGCATTGGACTCTTGATTTCTGCTCAGGTTATGATCTCACGGTTTGTGAGTTCAAGCCCCGCATCAGGCTCTGCGCTAAGCGCTGTCCTCCAAAATTCTTTAAATGCTTCTTTTTAATTATTCCCAGTCATACAGTGTTAAATGAATTTAGGTCTGTCCTTCTCACGGATCCCTCCACTGAGGGAGGGATTAGATCCCATGCCATCCTCCAGGATTCTTTGATTCCTGGGTTGGCAGGGAGCCCTCCTCGGCCAGCCTCCCCTCGCACACGAGGCATCTCGACTGGCCTCCAATAACAGCCACCCAGTTATCTTTACTTCTGTAAACCTCGCAGAGGCCACAAGAGCACTGCCAGGAGCACACGCGTTTTGTAGAACCTAATGGAAAGCAGCTTCCCAGAGCTTGTGGGGTGGCCAGGAGTCCCAGGGATCTGTTTTGGGACAGTGCCCAGAGTTACCCCGTTCCACTGGTGGATTTCAAGGTTGACCTGGTGAGTCCACAAGGCCTGAGCTGCCCCCGTCTGTGGCCGCTGGGATTCCCGGGGGCTGGCCGCCACGGTCCCTGGACTGTGGAGTCGGGGCTAGTTAGTGACCTGTGTTCTCAGTGGCTGACCTATCCTCTCAAGACTTCAGGAAAGGCAGAGGCAGCTGTGAAATGAACAACACCTATGTATCGCTTTATCAAACATACTTGCACATAACTTTGATATTTTTTTAAGTTATATTGAGAGAGAGAGAGACTCAGAGAGCACAGTGGGGGAGGGGCAGAGAGAGATGAGAAAGACAGAATCCCAAGTAGGCTCCACACTGTTAGAACAGAGCCCGATGCGGGACTCGGTAAGATCATGACCCGAGCGGAAACCAAGAGTCGGACGCTTACCCAACTGAGCCACCCAGGCGCCCCTCGTTTGTCTAATTGATCCCCACATTTGAGGTAAGTGGGGAAGGAATTATAATGTCCGTCCTA
Organism: Panthera onca; assembly: GCF_046562875.1. NCBI lineage: Eukaryota > Metazoa > Chordata > Mammalia > Carnivora > Felidae > Panthera > Panthera onca. The sequence continues at coordinate 20,952,020 of NC_138352.1, read as the reverse complement.
GACGCGTAAGAACTCATTCTCAGGAGCAGCCCCTGACCTGCTCAGCATCAATCAGCTGGACCAGGCCCTTCAACACACCCAGACCGTTCCTGGCCCAGGCTCTCATCATGACCCGCACATTCTCATTAACCAGGAATCAGGGCCACCCCAGATGGCCGTGCCGGCTTCGCCCGCGGGGACAAGTCGGGGCCAGAGCACAGGCCTCACCGGGCTGCTGGCCCCACAGAAAGAGGCGTCTTATGCAGAGCCCGGCTTGATAGCCCAGCCGTGTGCCCCTAAGAGCTGTCACTGCCCAAGGAGGGCATCTTGCTATCGTTTGCACAAAGCCACTGCACAGACCGTGGTGGCCTTGTGACCAAAGTGTGGTTCCTGAGCGGGGTGCCTGGGTGCCTCAGTCAGTTGATACTCTGACTTCGGCTCAGGTCGTGACCTCACGGATTGTGGGTTCGAGCCCCGCTCGGGCTCTGTGCTGACAGCTCAGAGCCTGGAGCCTGTTTCAGATTCTGTGTCTCCCTCTCTCTCTGCTCCTCCCCTGCTCATGCTCTGTTTCTCTCTCTCTCTCAAAAATAAACATTTTTAAAAAATAACTAAAAATAAATTAAAAATGTGGTTCCTGAGCGTGAGGAGGAGACATTTTTACAAACTATCATCAGAGGATCCCGAGTTTTCCCGAAAATGCCCCCCACTCACGCGTGTGCGGGAGAAGCACAGGGGCTCCGACCCGGATGCTGTGCTCTCTCCCCCCCAAACCCAGGTGCGGGAGCTGGAAAGTGAGCTGGACGCCGAGCAGAAGAGGGGGGCCGAAGCTCTGAAGGGGGCTCACAAATATGAGCGCAAAGTCAAGGAAATGACGTACCAGGTAAGGGGCTCCAAAGCCTCCGCGAGTGCCGGCCCCCTCGGGAGCAGAAGAGGGTCTGGGGGACCCTGGCACGGTGCTATGTTCGCAGGCTGAGGAGGACCGCAAGAACATCCTTAGGCTCCAGGACCTGGTGGACAAGCTTCAGGCCAAAGTGAAGGCATACAAGAGGCAGGCCGAGGAGGCTGTGAGTAGGGGGGCCCCAGCACCCCCAGCCCTGGGCAATGTCCACGGAGCCAGAGGCCTGGGGTTTTATTTGTAGGTTGCTGATTCAGGGACACCTGCCCTTCCTCCCTCCCCTGGTTTGTGTCAAACAAGCCTGTCCCCCAAACCCCAGCTGCACCTCCTGGGTGCCTCCCGCCTCAGTCTCGTGGCCAGCCCCCTCATTTTATCCCCTATCCCCACCCTGCCGGCCTCACTTCGCCCTGACACCCCAGCCAGCTCAGCGTACCCCACAGCCTCACCTTAAACCCCCTACCCTGGTTCACAGCATCCCCCCTTGCCCCCATCCCTGGTCCCCAGGGTCTTATCCTTCCTGCCCTAATTGCCGCCCACCACCCTGATCAGATAGACCTAAGGGAAGTTACTAGCAGGAACCTTCGGGGGGGGGGGGGGCAGGAGGAGGGCAAGGGGGGGGTACTTTCTATTTTACAGAAAAGAAATAGTTTTGGAAACTCTAGGTTAAACAGAGTTGAACTGGCTGGTTTCAAGGATTTCTCAGATTTTTTAGGTGACGTGAAATGCACCCTTCAAAGTGGACAGAATATTCTAGAATGTAGTGTGGCTCACCCTTAGTGGAACTTGGAACCTTTTTTTTTTTAATGTTTATTTATTCTTGAGAGAAAGAGAGACAGAGCATGAGCTGGGGAGGCACAGAGGTGGTGGGGGGGCACACAATCTGAAGCAGGCTCCAGGCTCTGAGCTGTCAGCACAGAGCCCGACGCGGGGCTTGAACCCACGAACTGCAAGATCCTGACCTGAGCCACCCAGTACCCCAGAACCTTTTATTATATCCAGAGCAGCCCACCGGACTGGTGTCCTGAGGAACAAAATTGGGGAGACCCTGCTGTCGATAAATGACTGAGCATATATGGTTTCTCTCCTTGCCCTGTTTTCCTCCGTGCCCAAGGGGCTGGTGGTTCCATCCTGACCGCAAGGAAGCAGATCTGAACTGATTAAATGGGGGAGGGATTTGTACCCGTTGGATTAGCACCGTCACAGCAGGACTTCCCAGGAGGCCACCTTCTTCAAGAACCCTCAGATCGCCCTTGACAGACGTGCACGGTGGCCAGGCCACAGGCAGACGAGGGCTGGAGGAGGCCAGGGCAGGGGGCGGGGGGCAGGTTGGGCTACTGGCCTCTGACCTCCCAGGTGCCTCGGGAGGACTGAGGACTGGGGTCCCCGCCAAAGAGCTCCAGTGGGGGTGTTAGCACAGAGTAGGGACGTGAGGGGACAGGCGGGGGTCCTAGGACAGCAGTACCCTCGAGGTGATCAGACAGCATCGGCCGTCAGGGGCTGGGAGTGTCCCCCAAGGCCCCTCAGGGACTTGGAGCCTCAGAGCCAGAGTGAAGGGCTTCCTCAGCCTCTAGCCCCTCTCTCTTCCACAGGAGGAGCAGGCCAACACACAGATGTCCAAGTGCCGGAGGGTCCAGCACGAGCTGGAGGAGGCGGAGGAGAGGGCCGACATCGCAGAGTCTCAGGTCAACAAGCTCCGGGCCAAGAGCCGAGATGTGGGGAGCCAGGTGAGAGCAGACGTCCCGAGACCAGGACCAGGGGAGCACCCCAGGGAGAGTGTGGAGGACGTAGGCTGCAGCCTCTTCCCCGCTGCTGGCCCTGAACTCCCAGATGCCACATCTTGGCCAGGCCCCCGGTGGCTCCAGGCTCATGGGGCAGAGGGGGACAAGGGGGCCAGACACCTAATCATCCCGGTCCCTCTTTGTGGTAAGAGGCACCGCCCAGGAAGCCCCTACTTTCTCGGGGGGGCTCGTCCATCTTCAGGGGCTCCCGGCTTTGTTTTTATGACGTGCAAGGGGGAAACCGTGCCACTCCGTAATATTTTTCGTGCCTTTCCGGCTGTGCCACATGAAGGCAACAGTCCACCTTGCCTTTGGTTTGACTCGTTCCCTGATTGTTTTTTTCCCACAGAAGATGGAAGAATGAGGCCTTCCGGACGCCCATTGCCATGGGACGCCTCGGGAGATGGGCGGTGGAGGGAGGCACAATGTTGTGAGGAATAAAATCTCCTGACTCCTCGTCTCTCCCGCTCTGTGTGTTCATTATCTGTGTGTTCATCCATTCTGCTTGCTCGGGGTGGTTTAAGAGTCTGCTGTGCATATAAAGAAGTAAGGGCCCAACCTCCTCAATTCTGCAGACAAGGAAACTGAGGTCATTCTCAAGGCCCCCAGAAAGCAGCCCCAGTCCAGCCCTCCCAATAAGAGTAATGATAGCAATGCAAACACACAGAACGAGTTTGTTCATCTCCAGCGTTCACATGTGCATTTTTGTTTTCCTTTCCATTCAAGCCACGAAACAAGCTGGCCAGATCAGGCCAATATTGATGCCCTCATTTTCTAGAAGGGTTGCAGACAGGCTACGGCTTGTCCCGTGTTGAGAAGATGAGATCAGACTCACCGCACAGCACACAGTCTCACAGGGTGGGTTTTGCCTCCGCGTAGGCACGTGATGCGGTGGTAAGAGCCACCCCAGGGTGCCGACCCCCGTGGGTCCCAGACCTGCCCCGTCGCTAACTAGCTTGGTGATTTGGGGCAAGTCACTTTACGACTTTAAGCCTCAGCTACCTGGCATGTAAAATGGGGGTGTAACAATGCACTTTATAGGGTTATTTTCAGAAGTAAATAAGATAATGAAGAAGCACCCTTGATCTAGATCCTGGCACACAGTTAGCATTCCAGGGACCCGTCATCACAGTGGGGAGGGGTAAGCCTCAGGACATGGGTGGAGTCTAAGACTTGGGACCAGATGGACAACAGTCTGGGGTTGGGCTGTGTCTCTAAGGGGTTTCCGCTGGTTTGAGGACTTAATTACACCGTGCAGGCGTGGGGGAGGAGAGTCATCAAAAAAATTCCTCTAGAATTCCATTCCCTTCTGACATCCCAATAGGGGCCCCTGGGTAGCTCAGTCGGTTGAGCGTCCGACTTCGGCTCAGGTCATGATCTCGAGGTCTGTGAGTTCGAGCCCTGCGTCAGGCTCTGTGCTGACAGCTCAGAGCCTGGAGCCTGCTTCCAATTCTGTGCCTCCCTCTCTCTCTGCCCCTCCCCCGCTCATGCTCTGTCTCTCTCTCTCTCTCTGTCAAAAATAAATAAACATTAAAAAATTAAAAAAAAAAAACAGAATCCCCATGGGCTCCAACATTCCCCAGTTTACTCGAGGCTCCCCCCAACGATGAGCCACCCCCACACGTCTGCACTTACTCAGGTCCCCACATCCAAGCTCTGGGCCCCCAGATTTCTGAGTTAGAAAGAAAGAACGTTCCTATACCCTTCCCAGTGCATTCCAATGTCTTACACTACATCAGAATCCTGGTCCTTGAATGAAGGGATGCATGAATGAATGAGAATCTTCCATACCTAGACACCAAGTATGTCCTGATGAGAATAAAAAAAAATTTTTTAAGAAAGTTCTTTTCTAAGGACTGGAATAAGAAAAAAGAGGCACCTGTGTTGAGTTTTATTTCCCGGCATCTCCTTATCAAATTCCAGGGAGAGCCTCACTCAGGCTCTTTGGTTCAGCCCCTCTGACCCCTCTAACTCTCTGGAAAAACCAAGAGGGTGGCAGAAAGTTCCTCGCCTCAGGTCTCCCGAGCAGTGACGTAGAGAGTGCATAGGACCAAAGTGTGCGTTCCTGTCTTGGCGTGTCCTGCTTTCTAGAAGTCCTTGGGCAGGTCAGGTAATGTCCCTGAGCCTCAACATGGGGCTGGAAGTCTTGGCACTATACCCACGGACAGGATGGGGTTGTTGGAAAACTCCTATGTGATACTGTGCAAGGAGTTTCCTCACCTGCACAGTACAGAGTGAACCTCAGGAGGCACTGCTGCTATTTGCTCACAATAGTGGCAACGATAATGACATTGTTGCCATTATCATTGATTACTATTGTTCAGTCTAGAAGCCCAACCACCCAACCGTGCTTTGGAGAGCAGAACCTCCCCCTAGCCTACAGGGCTTTGCTGCCACCTCCTGGCTGTAGAAGGACACACTTGCCATCATGGGAATGACCTTGAGACTCCACTCCTAGACATTAGACATTCGGAGAGCTGGAGGTATCCTTCGGAACCAGGATCATCTGGTCCAGGCCCTCCAGTTTTGCAGATGAGAAAATTCAGATTAGCGAGAAGGTCTTACAATCCCTGAGGATGGCAGTACAAGGGGCGCCCGGAGCCCTTGTCCCCCCGGGAAAGGGCTCCCTCATCTGAGTGTCCATGGAAGAGGCCCCTGTAGAATCTCGAGATGCAGGGCGAGCACCAACCAGTGGTTCCTGGCGATGTCTCTGGCAACAGAGGCTGGGACCATTTCCAGGGGTCTGCCCCCCAGACCCCTTCTCCTCATGCCAGGAAGCTTTGCCAGGCTGGAAAAGCAGGATTGGCCCCAGGGTGGAGGGCAGTGCACCTCCAGAAACAGCCTGCTGCCCCTAGCAGGGGAGGTGACCAGATCCTGAATGCCTTTGGGATAAAGGTGGCCCAGGGTGGTTCCAAAAGCCATGTTCCTTGGCCCTTTTCCTAGCCCCAAGACAGAGGATCAGGGTGTCCACGACTCAGTGAGATACCCAAGGTCAAGACCGGTGCCATTTGACATTCAGACCCCTCCACCTTTCTGCAGTCTCCTGGAGAGGCTGAAAATGGCCAGCTTCCTTACCCTCTGGCTTATGAGCGGGTCCAGCCAATGCCAAGTTGAGATAGAGACTCAGAAGGAAGGAGGAGAGTGAGGTCAAGAGTGTTTGTTCCCTGGGTCCCTCCCTGCACATCCCCAGGGAAAGGTCCCATTTCTGAGCAGACGTGCCACTCTCCCCAGCCCCCTCTGTCCCCATCTCCGGTGACTGGTCCTCAAGCCCCAATGCCTGCACATTCACACCCAGGGTCCCAGAACCCGGAGGTTATCGGGCCTGGAGTCCAGATGCACCCCTACTGTATCTGGGTACCTAACCGCACCTCTGTGAAGCGCATCTCCAGAAAACCTCACATCATGCTAATGTGGACGTGCCCTCTACTTCCTGCTGGACTGCTGCCCAACACAAGACCTATTTCACCTATGGCCCCCGCACACCTATTTCAGGGCTCCCAGACGCTCTTCCGGAGCAGAACCAGCAGACCACGCCCAGGAAGAGTTGCGGACCAAGAAGAGGCTGCAAAGGAACCAGAGCATTTATTTGAGGTTTTAGGATTGAAATCCGGGAGACACGCCAGCCTAGCAGAATCAACAGGCTCATAAAGGCAAAAACCACAAGGTTACAAGGAGTTGTTTTCAAAGAATGATGATCGGCCCTGACACAGTTAAACTGTTTACTGCAGGACTGGCTATTCAGCTAGTAGATGCAACATTATCGCTATTTCAGTGCAAAGTAGAAGGGTGTGTTCCAGAAGGCGGTGGTGGTGTAATTCACAAGCTGCAAGGAACAAAGGTGAAAAGTCCAAGGTGTTCCAAAAATTGCAACAGGAGGGGTTGCTGAGGCCCCCTTCCTCAGTGTCCTCCCTGCCCTATCCCCAGGACTCTCTGGAGGGGCTTCCTGCACTTGGCAATCTCCTTTACAGAGTGCTTCCTGGCTTTGCCCACAAACATCTTTGGACCATAAATTCCATCCAGATAGTTAATTACACATTCAGTTTCACTTCAACCTGGTACAGACCCTCACCAAAATCAAGCTTTCAGGATTGCTTCCAGGTTCTCAGCCCCACCCCCACCCCCCTCCACCCACCGGCCTTTTTAAAAAATTTAAACCAGAACAAGGGGTGAGTGAGTGGCTCAGTAGATTGAGGATCTAACTGCCACTCAGGTTATGTATGATCTCTCTGTCCAGGAGTTCGAGCCCTGCGTGGGGCTCTGCTGACAGCTCAGAGCCTGGAGCCTGCTTGGGATTCTGTGTCTCCCTCTCTGCCCCTCTCCCGCTCACATTCTGTCTCTCTCAACAGTAAATAAACATTAAAAAATCTTTAACTTTAAAAATTAAATTATATAAACTTATAAGGGGATAAAATATATGAAAAGCAAAGGCAATTTAATGTTTATTTGGGGAGAGAGAGAGAGAATGAGAGAGACACTGGAAGCGGGGGATGGGCAGAGAGAGAGAGGGAGAGAGAGAATTCCCAAGCAGGCTCCACACGGTCAGCGTGGAGCCCGATGCGGGGCTTGAACTCACGAACCGGGAGATCATGACCTGAGCTGAAGTCGGATGCATAACTGGCTGAGCCACCCAAGTGTCCCTACTTCTTATCATCTTACGGTTATTCACAACTATTACAACTCCATGGTGGGAATACTATTTAATGGGGTGCTCCTTACACTTATTCCTGCGCCCACATTCACTGATGTCAGGTTGGCAGCCTGGCATTGGCCCCGGTGGAAATATTTACACCACAGAAACGGAACAGAGCTCTTTTGTTTGTTCGCTTGTTAAACGTTCCCAGCGTGAAGTGGAACCAATGAAATCCAGGTAAAAAGCAATCTGCAACTCTGTACGTGCAGGTATCAGGGTTTGTAGGGCCAGACCTCCCTCCCCACCAGCCTCCCACCTAGCGGGATGAGGTCGGCCTATACAAGGCAGCAAATTGAGAGGTCTTTTCAGAGACAAGGGTTTACATCCTGCAGAGTGAGGCACCAAGAACAAGAAGGAACGCGGACCCTCCCGGCCCAGTCCTAATTCCAGTGCTCTGCCCTGGTCGTAAGAATTCATTCCCCTCTGACGGGAAGTCAGCTTCGGGTGTCCAGCAAAAACGAAGATTTATCGGCTCACCTAAATGAAAATTCCGGGGGTAGTCAATCTTCAAGCTGCCTGGATGCACCGATATGTGGTGGGGGCTCGGTTTTCAGATGATTTCTTATTTTCCTCTTTCTTTCCATCTCTCATTTCTGCGTTCCTCTAAATTAACTTTATTCCCAAGAAGGCTGCCCCTTTGTGACTCCAAAACAGCCACACTTAGATCCTGTATCTTTGAATCTTACGCTGGCAGCCAAAAGCAAAGAAATTCTCTTTCTTTGAGAACGACCCAGGGCTGGCTGTGGCTGGCTCTGATGGTCCAGGGCCCTGTCAGGGGGTGACTGGAGGAGGGTGGGAGCTTAGGCTGGTCAGGTGGGAGTCATGGGGGTCAGCCCTGCCCGAACCCCACGAACCGAGAGAGCGAGGAGGGGTGTGCCTTAATCCTCCTATTAGGAGAGGTTCCTGCTCCCCGAGGAAGAAGCTTGGAGAAGAACACCACCGTCCAGGATGAGGGCTCACCAGCACGTGGCTGTGGGCTCTGTTGAGTCTGCTCCCCACTTTTGGAATTGGGCTGATGGCACCTTCCCACAGGGCCGCTGTATGGGCGCGTCTGCACCACGGCTGTGAACCCGGCACAAAGTGGGCCATGTAGGAACGCCAGTGAACATTTCCCTTCCCTTCCTCGCTTTGCTTGTCCCTGCTCATTTCCTTCCACGAAAGAGTCACTGCTGCTAACCTCAGTCTCCGAGTTAGAGGATATATCCAGATCTTCCCTCACTCGCTGTAGGACCAGCTGGCAGGCGGACCCAGCAGACATCTCTCCCCCCTCCACACACTCCTGGGAAGAGTCTAGCTTCTCATCACAGAACGTCCTTTCTTCCCCCACCCCCGCCAGTGACCTGAATTCCATGTAGGGCCTCTCACTGCCGACAGGGGAGAAAGCCTCAGAGGCTCTGCCCCGCAGCCCCCCGGGAGCTTCCTGTCCCATGAGTCAGGAAGGAGAGGTCTGGGTGGGGCCAGACAAAACATCTGGACCCAGATCAGGATCTGAACCCACCAGAGGCAGGCAGGCGGGGCCACCGTCGTGCATTCAGCGGGGAATTGACAGAGGCTGTGGGACAAGCCAGGAGGCTTTCTGAGCCCCAGGAATGCTGTCGTGAAACAGAACAAGTGTGCGAAGTGCCTTCCTCTGGGAGACGGTCCAAATGTATCTGAAATGTCAGCTGCTCCGCTGAGAGTCTCCTGATTCTCACCTGCCTCACGCGCTGTCTCCGGGCCCGCCACGAATGCACAGCACATCTTCTCGGGGCCCTGCCAGCGCGGGTTTCTCTCCACCACGCAAATCAGGGGCCCTCCAGCTCTTCACCGTCTCAGGGTGTTCTGGGGTGGATGAAGCAGTCCGCACACGTTGCCAGAAAGGATGACTGCCCATAACAGCGCTTTTATAAGAAAACCATTCCAAATAACCTAAAATGCTCAGTAACAGAGGACGGGCCGGCATTCATGGGAATAAATTAGAATAAAAGCCGCTAACATTAACTGAGCTCTTTTTATGTGCCAGACGGTTTTTAAAAGAGTTTTACGTGCCTCGCCTCATTTCTGACAAGACGCCTCTTCCACAGCCTCTTACTTTATTTTCATTTTACAGCTGTGGCTCAGAGAGGTTAAGAACTGGCCTGAGGTCACACAGCCAGTCAGTCGTGGGGTTCGAGCTTGCAACCCCGGTGCTGGTCTAGGGTTACTTGGGAGGGTTATATATATGATAAAAAAACAAAAGCACAAACAACATATGGCTACATCGAGATGCATATATTAATGTATTTGCTAAAAGAAATTAATCAAGGGGCGCCTGGGTGGCTCAGTCAGTTGGACGATGAACTTTGGCTCAAGTCATGATCTCACGGTTCATGGGTTTGAGCCTCACATCGGGTTCTGTGCTGGCAGCTCAGAGCCTGGAACCTGCTTCGGATTCTGTGTCTCCCTCTCTCTCTGCCCCTCCCCCTGCTCATGCTCTGCCTGTCTGTCTGTCTCTCTCTCAAAAATAAATAAAAATTAAAAAAGAAAGTTCTCTCTCTGCTTAAAAAAAAAAAAAAAAAAATTAAACAAAAGACAATATATCTGTACTGATCCTAGCCTTGTGAAAACATATGGATGTGTCTGACAGGCCCATGGTCAGGGTAAATGAAAAGGAATTTCTAATTTCTGAGTCTTCATTTCTCTGTGAAGCTTGTAATTTCTTACGGTTATCTACCTGTGAGTTTAATGCCCCTGGGACGGGGCAAACTCTTTGCTAATTTGACGGATGAATCCTTGCTGAGATGGTCAGGCGTGAGACGGGCCCCATTCCGTTCCTTCTTCTGAAACAAAGCCCTGGTGGAGGCTGGCTTTTCGGGAGTGCAGTTGGCTCTAGGCAGTCCCAAGAGATTGAGCAGGAGACCACGGGGTGGTAGGAGGAGTGTCACAAAACTGTCAACTCAGTCACAAAGGCTGCTTCGTCTTGGCCTGGTCAGAGGAAGACCCCTCTTCTGCTCTGTCGCTACCCTCCAGCCCCTCAAGGGCCCCAGGATGCGATAAGGGACCGCAGAGAGAACAAAGTGTTGAATTGGGGTGACTCCAGAGGGGGTAGGCGGGAGTCCTCGGAGGGGGGCGGTGGGGGCAGGAAACTCATCAGGGCGTTGGTCCAGGTCGGACAGATGCATACTGCTCTGTCCAGCCCGGGAGTGATTTCCTTCCTCTAGCCTAAAAAGTTTCCCAGAAGCATGAGCAATCTGAAAATCCCCCCCGGGGCTGGAGCCAGCCTAGGAGATCCTGAAGGCAACAGCTCCAAATGCAGAGAGGAGGGGAAAGGGGGCGAAGAGAGAAGAGACGGTGCAGGATGAGGGCCAGGGAGTGGATGCCGTCTCTGGGACCAGCCGAAATTGGGGGGTGCGGCGTGGGAGAGCTTGGCATGTGGAAACCTGACTGGCTGAAGGATAGTTGAGGCAACTGGTCGTAGTTAGCCTGGAGAAGATGCCTGGGGATGGGAGCGTGATTGCCAGCTTCAGACACTTAGGTAGATGTTCGTGACAACAAAGAACAGGCTGTAGTCTAAAGCCTTGCTATTCTAGGTGGTGCCACAGCATCGCTATCCCTTGGGGCTTAGAAATGCACAATTTCCCTCCCAGACGTAGCGAATCCAAATGTGCCCCTTGACAAGACCTCCAGGTGATTTTCGAGCACATTAAATTTGAGAAGCACAGATCTGGAGCGATTCTACTCACACTGCGGTCCGGAGACCAGCGCTCACCTGTGAAATGTTTTTGTCCATGGGTTGCCGTGGGATAAGTACGGAAATCGAGAGCTTTTGGAAGCTTTTAAAACCATCTGACAGGGCGCCTGGGGGACTCAGTCGGTTAATCCGACTTCGGCTCAGGTCATGATCTCATGGTTCGTGCGTTCAAGCCCCGCATCAGGCTCTGTGCTGACAGCTCAGAGCCTGGAGCCTGCTTCGGATTCTGTCTCTGTCTCTCTCTGCCACTCCCCTGCTCACACACTGCCTCTCTCTCTCTCTAAAATATAGATAAATATTTAAAAAAAAAATCTGATACTCTCTGTGACATCTAGGTTCATGGTCAGTGGACCCATATCAGTGAACAGGATGCATCTTGAGTATTGCAAAACTGACATGGTGAATTGCATATGGCATGAGCTGGAGACTCACCATGCCTGGTAAATTTCTCAGAATCACTAGAAGAGCTTTGTTTAAAAAAAAAAATGAAGACTGCTGGGTTTCATAAGAGCTCACACAGATCTATCATCCGGGCTATGTTCATTCCCCAGAGGCGAAGCTCTCCTTTCACTGGGAGTCAGGCTCTAGACTAAAGCAGTCAACTATCTTGAGCCTCAGACCCTAGAGTAGGATCCTCTCAGATCCCCCTTCACATACCCAGGCATTCATCACTACCACGACTGAGAGAGCTGGTAGCTGACAGCTCTCTGCTTAGGTTCCCCCACTACCACCAGGAATTGACCTTAACCCAAGAAAGCCACCTCACCCAGGACCATGCCCCCTTACCCAGGGCAGTCTGCATCCCATGGCTGGGCAGAGACGGGGTGAAGGATGATCCCCTTGCTCGCAGCAAGATTAACAGCCCAGCTCCAGAGTCCCACCCCATCACCCCACAAACACAGGATTCACTGGGGCCTCTATGGTGGTTGGATCACCATACTCAACTTGTTCTATGACCACTCCTGCTACCTTCAAACCCCCCAGGTTGTTCAGGAGAGCCAGAGAGCTAGAGCTCAGAGCTCCCTGACTCACTAGCCATACGGTCTTCCCATCTGTGAAATGAAAGTAATAATAAAGTCTGTCCCCTAACTGGAGCCAAGATGGCGGAGAGGGCGGCCTCCCAGGATGCAGGTGGCCTGGATCCCTGAATCACGGCACAGCTGCACAGGCCACGGATCTGCATTGGACGGACCCCAGATGGCCTCTCCAGAAAAATCCCTCACAACCCCATAACCGGCCTTGGCCAGCTCAGTGGCACCATCCAGTAAGTGTTCTTCCTTCCTCTCTGCCTCTCTTCCCTTTCCCCTCCCTCACCAATAAAGCATCAGTGCATTTTTTATTTTTTTATTTATTTTTTTTTTAAATTTTTTTTTTTCAACGTTTTTTATTTATTTTTGGGACAGAGAGAGACAGAGCATGAACGGGGGAGGGGCAGAGAGAGAGGGAGACACAGAATCGGAAACAGGCTCCAGGCTCCGAGCCATCAGCCCAGAGCCTGACGCGGGGCTCGAACTCACAGACCGCGAGATCGTGACCTGGCTGAAGTCGGACGCTTAACCGACTGCGCCACCCAGGCGCCCCTCAGTGCATTTTTTAAAAAGGAGAGGGCGGTGATTGAAAGAGAGAGTTCACGATACGTGATTCGGCAAGACACAGAACACATCGGGCACTCAATAAATGGTGGAAGTCACCGTCATCTTCGTCATCGTCATCTTGAAGGCTTAAGGTTTCTTGCGACTCGTCAAGTATTTCTAGGCCCAGTTAAGTCAAGGTCATAGTGCATCTGTTCTCAAAGTGTGGTCCACAGACCTACCTCTGCAAGTCTCGAAGTCTGCAAGGTCACAACTACTCTCACTGCAATTCTGACACGGCATGCCCCCTTTTTGCCGTGTCGCCATTAGTCCTGATGGCACAAAAGCAGTGGTAGACTCTTGGTGCCTTGGCCAAATCAAGGCCGTGGTACCCAGCTCTACCAGCACCACTGAATTCTCTCTGCCAGGTGCTCTCAGGAAACACAAAATCCAGGGGCAGAGCATCTGACACTTGATCTCAGCTCAGGTCTGGATCTCAGGGTGGTGAGTTCAAATCCCATGTTGGGCTCCATACTGGGCATGCAGCCTACTTAAAAAACACACACACACACAGGAAATTCGGTTTTCCTTCAACAGGTCCTTGGTGAAGCAGTACAAATTATTACTTTTATTAAACCACAACCCTTGAATACATTTTTAAAATATTCTGTGATGAAACGGAAAGAAAGCAAAAGGACTTCTACTGTGAGCTGAAACATGATGGTTGTCTTGAGGAAAAGCTCTTGTGCAACTGAGTTATGAGTTGAACCAGCCGCTTTTTCATCAAACACCATGTTTTAGAGACTTTTAAAAAATATTTATTTATTCTTAGAGAGAGTGAGAGAGCAAGCGGGAGAAGGACAGAGAGAGAGAGAAAGAGAGAGAGAGAGAATCCCAAACAGGCTTCATACTGTCAGCACAGAGCCGGACGCGGGGCTCGAACGCAAACCATGAGACCACGACCTGAGCCAAAATCAAGAGTCAGACACTCAACTGACTGAACCACCCAGGTGCCCCTCAAACACCATTTTTACTTTGTGAATGGGGCTGGATTTTACAAACTATGGGTGTTCAGCAGACAAAGTCTTGAAATTAGATCACTTGGGGTGCCTGGGTGGTTCAGTCGGTTAAGCATCTTGACTTTGGCTCAGGTCACAGTGTCACAGTTCATGAGTTCAAGTTCCACATTAGGCTCTCTGCTGTCGGAGCAGAGGCTGCTTCAGAACCTCTGTCCCACTTTCTCTGTGCCCCTACCCCGCTTGCACTTTCTCTCTCAAAAATAAGCAAACATTAAAAAACAAAAAAAAAAAAGAACGCAGATCACTTAAGAGGCCACAAATGACAATACGTGGCTCCATGCAGGGTGTAAAGCCTACTTAAAAAAAAAAAAAAAAAAAAAGAAAAGAAAAAAGAAAAGGACACTACCAATATGGTCAAGTTTTAGTGAATAGTCAAAAAAGAATATCCATAATTATCCCAAAAGCTATTAAAATGTTCTTCCTTTTCCAACTACATTTTCATCACATACTGTAGCAAAGAACCCAAAATCTTATTGTAACAGATCGAATGCTAGAAACAGACATGAGAATCAGGTATCTTCAATAAGCCAGAAATTAAAGAGATTTGCAAAATTATAAAACAATGCCACTCTTCTCATTAATTTTTTTTTTATTTTGGAAAGTACAGTTATTTTTCATAAAAGTGCATTATTTTTGTTAAATTTAATGGGTTATTTTTTTTTAACTTTTTAAAATGTTTATTTATTTTGAGAGAGAGACAGAGACAGAGACAGAGCATGAGCAGGGGAGGGGTAGAGAGAGAGGAAGACACAGAATCCAAAGCAGGTTTCAGGCTCCGAGCTGTCAGCACAGAGCCCGACACGAGGCTCGAACTCAGGAGACCATAACCTGAGCTGAAGTTAGATGCCTAACCCACTAAGCCACCCAGGTGCCCCTTCATTCACCATTTTTAAAAACACTTCTTAAACTAGGAATTAAAGGGAACTTCCATGATCTGATAAAGAGTCTTCAGAAAGGCTTACGAAAACCTCAGACCCTAAAGGTGAAATGTTGAAAGCTTTTTCTTTACGATCAGGACTGAAGAAGCATGGATGGATACCCACCACTGTTATTTCTAGAAATCAGAGTCCTACCTAATATGATACAACAGGAATAGGAAACAAAAAATATAAGGATTAGGAAAGAAGAAACAAAATTGTCACTATTTGCTGGTTATAAATGTAAAATTTTCTGAGAAATCCATATATAAATATTAGATTTAACAAGAGGGCTTCACAGGTAGCTGTTTTCAAAAACCAAAACACATTAAATGAGGGGCACCTGGTGGCTCAGTGGGTTAAGCGTCCATCTCTTGATCTCAGCTCAGGTCTTAATCTCAGGGTCATGAGTTCAAGCCCCACATTGGACTCTACACCCAGCATGGAGCCTACTTTAAAAAAACAAAAATACAAAAACCCCCACTAAATCCAATGAAGTAGCCACAATTGTATCTTGGAAACAAAAAATAGGACGCTCTTGGAAAAACTGGTGAAATCCAAATAAAATCTGGAATTTATTTATTAGTCATGTATGGGTGTTGATCTCTTAGCTTTGATAGCTGCGTCACAGTTATGTAAGATGTTAACAATGGGGGAAACTCAGCGAGGCGTATACAGAAACTGTATTATCTTTGCAACTTTTCTGTAAATCGAAATTCATCCAAAACAAAGGGTTTTGGGTTTTTTTTAGATGTTTATTTATTTTTTAAAGAGAAAGAGAGGGAGACAGAGGATCCGAAGCAAGGATTCCAATGGGGCTCAAACTCAAGAACCATGAGATCATGACCTGAGCTGAAGTGGAGGCTTAACCAACTGAGTCACCCAGGGCCCCCCCCCCCAAACAAAGTTTCTTTATGACAAAAATTGTTTTAATCAAAATACAAAAGTGAATTGTACTTGTATATACCAGGACCAAATGGGTAGAAACTGATTTTGTAATTGTATGTTCGTAATCGAATATTTAAAAAATCAAGTTCTGAGGCAAATAAAACAAATCATGTACAAGACTTCCACAGAGAAAAGAAAGAACTTTTTTTCATTGTGAGCCATTAAAAAGGCCTAAAATAAAGATATAGCATGTTCATTGATTACAAGACTCAATAGCAATAAAGGTATCAATTCCTCCCAAATTGATTTATAGATTCAGTACAATCCAAATGAAAAACTACTACAGCTTTTTAAATTTCTTCCTTAATCCCTCCCTCCTGCCCTACATTCTCCTCTCTCCCTCCCTCTTTCTTTCTTTACATCTCTCTCTCTCTATCTATCTCCCGGAAGAAATTAACCAGTTAACTCTAAATTTTATAAGGAAATGCAATGCATAAGATCCAGAATGACCAGGGCATTCTTAAGAAAAATGAGGGGAAGGAGGAGGAGAGATTTTTCCACCAAAAGGAACCTGTGGGAGACGAGGTAGGAAGAATGTGTCTTTTAAAAAATAGTTGACTTTTAACAAACGGCGTGCTACAGAAAATAGCTAATATTCATTGAGTGCTTGTATGTGCCAGGCACTGTCCTGAGCCTTCTTTGGTGAACATACTCATTCCGTCTTTGCAACAAATCAGGGAGGTGGCTCCCATTATGGCCCCAGTGAACGTCTTTAGGGAGCCCCATGAAGCTAAGGAACAATTGTGAGAACAAGGTCCCCAAAGAGCTCACACTGCGGAGAGATTCAGACATACCCCGAGCACCCCCTCTGAGCTCACCTGCTGTACAAACATCGTCTCCCGGGGTGGACCCGAGGGAGCCAGGGGACCCTCTGGGACCTTCTTTCAGGTTCATATTAGCCCCAAGCACCCACGAAGCTAGGGAGAGTTAGGAGGAAGGCATAAAGTGGGGTGAAGATGATGGGAATGCAGAAGAGAAACTTCCACCCAGGGGTCAAGAGCAAACTGGGAATTCCCAAAATATTTCCTTTTGTTTTTTCCTCTCTAGCATGTGTGTCCTTCATAAAACCCCTAACAAAAGCTGCCAAAATTCTGTTTCCAAATGTTATGCAAATCAGCCCTCCTGCCCCTGCCTCCTCTTGGGGCTAAGGGAGAAACTGATCCGACAAAGAGGACCGATGCCCTTGCTGAGCAGAGTCCAGAAGATACCGTGTCATGGCGGCAGTTGGGGGGCAGGGACGGTTACAGTGTCCCCCCCATGATAACCTACAACCTGGGCTACTGGGATTCCTGGAGAAGGGGTGACAGATCGGGCTCATTTGTTTGTAGGCACTCCTCCTGACAGTCATTAGCCCATGGTGACACCACCTTTGGAGACCCACTTCCCCACCTCCCCACTTCCCAGGACAGACTCAGGGGTCTGGGACTTCACATCAAGGTTTCTCCTTAGACTTCATCTTGTCCTGAAAGAATCTGGTTGCAGGGCGCCTGGATGGCTCAGTCGGTTAAGCATCCGACTTCCGCTCAGGTCATGATCTGGTAGTTCGTGGGTTCGAGCTCCACGTTGGGCTCTGTGATGACAGCTCAGAGCCTGGAGCCTGCTTCATATTCTGTGTCTCCCTCTCTCGCTGCCCCTCCCCAGCTCATGCTCTGTCTCTCTCTCTCTCTCAAAATGAAATAAACATTAAAAAAAGAAAAAGAAAAGAAAAAATGTGGTTGCCCTTGAAACTAAGGAACAAGGGGAAATGGTATCTCCCAAAGAGTGTGAGACCTTCTGGAGCCACACAACCCCAAGGGCAAGGATATTGACTGCTTACCATATTCTATATACCTTTTCAGCTAGGGGTGTCCCCCTAGAACACCCCAAGGGAGATACTACTGTGCCCATTTTGTATTTGCAGAAACAGAGGTTAGGGTTTGCCCAAAGCCACCCTGTAGATAGAGAAGGAGCCTGGATTTGACCGTGGGGAGGACCCTAGAGCCCACACTCTGTGGCCCCTCATTACGTTGCCCTCCAACAGCAGAAGAGGGCAAGAAAGACAGAAGATCCCAGCCTGCTGTTGTCTGCAGCCTTCGGTTGCTCTCCAGTCTTTGCTTGAACCAGATAACAGAACCCCCACAGCCTTTGGGGTCACAAAGGGCTTCCTTGGGGCAACTGTGCCTCCACTGTCTTACCTGGACCCCTGCCCACTGGGCTCTGGGACCCCAAAGCAGGGGCTCAACGTCTTGCTGCTGATCTGGCAGTGTTGTATGTGTTCACAGAAAGTCATGTGCTGTGAGTCAGGCACACAACATCCTGACATCCCTAGCCTGGCTTTATCACAGACGTCCCTGTGGGGGTAGTTCTAGAACCTTCCGCTTGGGTGAGTACAAGGTACAGAATTGATAGTGACAATCATTCTGTATTTGGGGTAGAGAGTGTCCCCTCCAATCTCTCTCTCTCTTTCACACACACACACACACACACACACACACACACGCACACAAGCTTTTTATTTCCCATGCACCACAATGGCTTTCCTTCTTCGACAGAAGAACAAAGCCTTTTAAAGCCCTAGCCTGTACAATCACCACCAGCCTATTTCCAGGGCACTTGTGAGGGTCCCTTCATTACCACTGGCTCCTCTTTCTGCCCTGCCAGTGTTTTAAGGCTTTTCTTTAACCATCCTAT
This sequence comes from Panthera onca, assembly GCF_046562875.1. Taxonomy (NCBI): domain Eukaryota; kingdom Metazoa; phylum Chordata; class Mammalia; order Carnivora; family Felidae; genus Panthera; species Panthera onca. Next base: position 20,933,784 of record NC_138352.1, on the reverse strand, counting down.
TCTCTCCGTGCAGCATGGAAGCGTGCCTCTCGGACCCCTGTCGCTCTTTTCTGCTTTGCGCTCCCCTCTTTCGTCCTTCCTTTCATGGTTCAGACTGATCTGTGCCCAGTAGGTTGTGTGAAGTTTCCCGCTATGACCCTTTCATCTTCAGCCTGCCGTATCTGCGGTGTTTTCATGGTTGCACCCTGCGGTGGGACCCATTCCCTCCTCATCCCCAGACCTGGAAAGTTGTAGCAGGCCTGCTCAATTTCTATAAATGCTGGCCCATAGGGTTCCCTCCCCCCCGTGACTATTTTTGTTGACTTTAACCTCGCTGGAACCAGAATGTCAACCCCATGAAGACAGTACCCTTCCCGCCATGTTCCATACTAAATCCCCGGTACTTAGGACAGCACCAAGCACCCAGTAGGATCTCCGTCAATATCTGTAGTTTGTTAAATGAACGACTCAACTCACCCACAACTATTCAAGTCATATCCCAACATACATGCATTCATGAGGGAAAGCATAAAGGAGTGGTTCAGAGAGCAAGACATGAATGCTGTTGTGCCAACCACCATCCAGATGACCACAGGCAAGACGCTTAGCCCCCTGTGCCTTGATTTCCCCATCTATAAAGTGGGGTTATCGGTAATACCTATCTCAGGGCATTGGGAGGAGTAAATGAATCAATACACCTTAAGCACCTAGAACCATCTGGTGTGAAGTGACTAAACGCTCAGTAAACGTTCGATAAACATTAGCTATGACTGTCTTTATCCGCTCTACAAACCCAGTGTGTACAAGAGATAAAAAGATGGGAAGGACATAATCCCGGCATGTGGGACAGCTGGACAGTGTCACAGAGGCCAGAATGAGGGGCTGTAGGATCCTGGGGATGATAGCAACTATCCCCGTGTGGGGCAGATTGGGAAAGGCTAAGCTGGGTCTTGAGGGTTGACTTGGAGAAGGTCAGACACAAGGTGGGGCATGTGAGTGAGGTGTGAGGAGGGAGGTGGGCATAAGGCTGGAAGGGTAATTTCGGACCAGCCTGTTAAAGACTAAGTACATTATAGTTAGTGTACAATTAAATAAAATGAAAGAAGTGGGCTATGTAGAACTCTAAAATATACCTAAACTAGGCTTTCCTTTTTCATTTTATTTTATTTTTTTATTTTTAGTATTTATTTTGAGAGAGAGAGCACGTGAGCAGGGGAGGGACAGAGAGAGAGGGAGAGAGAATCCCAAGCAGGCTCCATACTGTCAGTGCAGAGCCCAACGCAAGGCTTGAACTCACGAACCGGGAGATCATGGCCTGAGCTGAAGTCAGACACTTAACCAACTGAGCCACCCAGGCGCCCCGGGGCTTTCCTTTTTTGGACCAATCCCAAAGTCCAGTAGAACTTGGCTGGTAAGTCACAAGGGAGGAGTCACTTTTTCCAAGCCCATTCTCCATGCCTGGTGCCTTTTCAACTCATTTTAAGGTATCTGTTGATATGACAGACCTTAAGACTTATTTAAAAAGACCTTAGAGGAAGCAAAATGAAATCTACAATCCAACCACATGATCATATCACAGACCTCATTGCTTTTAATTTGCCAAACCTTCTGCTTTCAAACCAACAACAGCCTTTTAAGGCAAAGTCTCAATCATTTGCTCGTTCAACACATATTTAATAAGTACCTACTATGTGCATGGCACTGTTCAGGAACTTGAGAATAAAATACTGTGAAAAACAACCAGAAATCCACACCCTCTGTGGAGCTTGATTCTGAGAAAGGATTTCTTAAAAAATTTTTTTAGCAAGAGAGAATGCAAGAGCGTGAGCAAAAGAGAGGGTCAGAGAGAGAGAGAATTTTAATCAGGCTCGATGCTCAGTGCAGAGCCCAACGAGGGGCTCGATCCCACAATCCAGGGATCATGACCTGAGCCAAAACCAAGCATCAGACGCTCAACTGACTGAGCCACCCAGGCGCCCCCCAAGAAAGGATACTTTTAACTTACTACTGATGTAGGCAACATGTGGCATTTGCCACAACAGTATATTGGATTCTCTTTAAAGGGATTTTATGCATTAAAGCTCAGGTCAAGAGGTATGTACAGTCACAGGTATTAGGGAAAGTCCAGTTGGAAGACAGTCATCAACCAGGCTTCTGACTTCCCACACCCTTGGTTCTTTCCAAGGTCAGTCTCTGGGATCCAACTTCCCACCTCCTTGTTCCTCACTGCCTCAGCCAAGCATGGGCAGACCATACGTTAGGAACATTATTTGGCTGCGTGTATCAGACAACTCAACAGCAAAGGTTTAAATGATGCAGACATTTGTTGAAAGTGGTGTCACTGTTTGTCTGGTAGCTGTGACATTCTAGCTCTCTGTATCTTTTTCTTCTTTTCCTCTTAGTGGGTTGCCTCTTCTTCCACATTCTTGCAACATCACGATCCCGGGATGGCCGTCCTAACTCTACGCCTCACTTCTCTACCCAAGATGTATTAAGGAGGGAAAGACAAGACCATTGAGCTCTCGACTTGCCCCTTATATAAGGGAGACATATTTTCCCAGTAGCCTAAGAGGACAGCCTCTTCTTATGAGTGGCCCAAACCAGACTACATCGAACCCCAGGAAGACGGGGAAATTCTGCATTGGGATTTCCAGCTTCCATAGTGAGAGGCAGTGAGAGAAAGAGGAAGGCCAGGAATTTCTGGCCAACAACAGTGTTTGCTGGAAAAACCTTCACAGAGAAACCACAAGACATCAGAAACGGAAAGTTACTCAAGCCATTTTAGCCTGGGAAGTTTTTGAAAATGGAGAAAAACGGCACATTTTAGGCTGAGTTCAAACATGGAGTTGGACAGAGCTAGACCCACCTTAGGAAAAACCTTAGGCTGGAAAGCCCTGTGCTGGAGGCAAAGCTTCTGTGTTCAGAGGCATGGCTCCCAGTTCTGTGGCCCAAGGAAAGTCAGTCCCACAAACCTAGATGATGGGTTACATTGTGGACTAGAAAGAAATCAAAGACTTTGCCGCTGATAATATGGTTTCATCAGCTGTTAGGGATTAAAAGCCAGAAGCAGGGGCAACTCCCACCTCATGCTGATCACACAAGCCCGTCAACCTAGGACATGATTTTGTCAGAAATAAGGAGCCAAAACCACTTTCCCATCAAGAATATTCTTTTCCGGAGGGAGGAGCCACGATGGCGGAACAGCATGGAAGTTTTTTTTGCGTGTCTCGCATCCATGAAATACAGCCAGACCAACACTAAACCATCCTGCACACCTAGAAAACTGACTGGAGGATTAACGCAACAATCTGCACAACCTGAACCACAGAACCCAGCAGGTACCCGGCGCGGAGAGGTGAACTGGGGAGAGAGAAGTCGCGAGGGCAGGGAGCCGTTTTGCCTGCGGGAGAGAGGACGGAGACAGGCGGGGGCAGGGGAATAAGACGGGAAAAGCACCCCCCTCCAAAAGCAGCTGGAGAGAAAGCGGAAAAGTGGAAACAGCCGCAGGGACTGAACTAAAAAGGAGAGAGGAGAAAGGAGAGGGTTTAAATTCCATTCAGACTGTAAACAGGGGGAGTTCAGAGTCTGAAACTCCGCAGCTCGGTACCTGGCGGTGCTCTGGTGGGAAGGGCGAATCCCCAGGAGCAGAGTGGAGTCCGGGGGTCTTCAGGCCACACGGGGAGAGGTGGTTCCCCGGCTGGGAGGACAGCTGGTAGAGGCTGTGTGGGTCCCACAAAGGCAAGGCCCCAGTGGACCCGGGAGGACAACCACATTCGCCGGTGCTGGAACGAGGTCGCTGGGCGTGAAGCCTGGTGCCAAACGCATATTGTGATTTTCCATAATCCCAGAAATGCTGCTGCTACATGATCTCGCCGACTTTTTCTGGGGCGGGCTGGCACCCGGCCGCAGTCTCTGGGCATCAGCAGCAGCACAGTCCCGCAAACGTTCCCGGGTGCAGCCGGCACCCGGCCATCGCTCGGTGAGACCCTCCCACAGAGGGGCAGAATGGGTCAAAGCCACAGTCCTTCAGAAGTAAGGGGCCGGGAAACACAGCCGCACCTGAGGCAAAACTCAGGAGGGAGGTGTTGCCTGGGGCTTGGTCACAGGTATCTTGCATACTAGAGACCGGGTGGCTGGGTGACGCCATTTTCACGGCTCCCGCACATGCGCCTACGCACCCACGAGGAGCACAACGATCAACCCCAGTAAGCCAAGCAGCGCCACCTAGTGGAGGACGGAGCCGTTACACTAAGCCCCGCCTGACTGGGCCAACCTCGCTCTTCAGGAACACATGTCTCCACCTGCTTAGTTTATGGACTATAAAGTGCTTCATAGTTTGACTTCTAGGGGAAAACAAAACAAAACGGTATTCTTTTCCCCAGGGGCGCCTGGCCGGCTCATTCGGTAAAGCATGTGACATTTGATCTCAGGGTTGTGAGTTCAAATCCCAGGTTGAGCATGGAGCCTACTTAAAATAATAATAATAATAATATCCTTAAAAATATTCTTTTCCCTATGGCCTTTTGTAGCAACGTGGATGGAACTGGAGAGTGTTACGCTAAGTGAAATAAGTCATACAGAGAAAGACAGATACCATATGTTTTCACTCTTATGTGGATCCTGAGAAACTTAACAGAAGACCATGGGGGAGGGGAAGGAAAAAACAAAGTTAGAGAGGGAGGGAGCCAAACCATAAAAGACTCTTAAAAACTGAGAACAATCTGAGGGTTGATGGAGGGGGGGGTGAGGGATATTGAGGAGGGCACCTTTTGGGATGAGCACTGGGTTTTGTATGGAAATCAATTTGACGATAAATTTCATATTAAAAAAAATATCCTTTTCCCCAACCAGCTGAACTGGATCCTTTATCCAAGTTATGTAAATAGTTGCTGCCATGATTATTATGGGTCTAAGTATCTCATTTACACGGGACGGGGTCTTGAGCTCCCACGCATGAGACATTGGAAAGTGACAATTCAGTCAAAACAAAAGCTTGGCATAACACAGGAAAAAGGAAAAGAAAAACCCCAAACAAAGTTTTATGTGTGTCTCTGCACATGTGTTTGTGAGAAAACACACCCACACATAACGTTAAAAGGCCACACCGCCCTGATTACCTCCTAAGCCCAGGTATGTCCCTGTAGTTCTGACCACATTCGAATGTCTTAATTCAACATGATTTTGGACACCCACGATTCCTTTCGTTCAGCTGGAGAAGAAAAGCCAGGTTGCTCTGCAAAAAGAATACAGCTTATCATCATGCTTCTGTGTTGGGAGACATTCTCAGTAAAATTTGAGCCCAGCCTCTGAACCTGCAGATTTATCTGCCTATTCTTTATTCATTTATCTACCTATCCACACACCTATATTATCTATCTATCTATCTATCTATCTATCATCTAACCATCCATCCATCCATCCATCCATCCATCCATCCATCCAACAAACACTAACTCATTTCTTTGGAGCTCATGAGTTTCTTTGGAACTCATTTCAGTTCACTAGCCTCACTTCCTTGCCCAGCAAGCCTTCAGTTTTCCACAGGGAATGCCTTGCCTCTTTTCCATTTTGTGAAAGCCCACTGATCCTTAAAATTCGGGTCCAACTCTTTTTATTTAAATAATCTCTACACACAATGTGGGCTCTAACTCATGACCCCACGATCAAGAGTTACACGCCCTACCGACTGAGCCAGCCAGGCGCCCCCCATTCAATTCTTTTTGGGAAGATGGTTCACAGACTCCTACTGTAAGCCCACACTTTAATCTTCCCTCTTAACTTTATGGTACTAAGGTTGTGTATCCCTCTTGTGTTATGTTATAAATTTTTGCCTTCAAGATCTCTCCAATGTTGTACTGCATTGCTTTTATATCTTGCAACTGAAACATTCTGACTTATTTCTTACCTCCCCGCGTAAGTTGCAAACTCTCTTAATGGAGAGACTATGGTTTTTGGACCCCTTTGCAACCTCCTTCCACAGCTTGCCTCTTACATAACGTTATGCAAATGGTAGGCACTCAACAAACAGGTTTGGATTGGGTGTGCAGTTTCCCCATCTGTTAAGTGGGGATAATACTGGTGTTTTAGCGCCAGGTGAGGATTAATTGAGACGGTGTCTGTTAAAGAGCTTCTTAAACTGCAAAATCCCGAAGACAGTGTGATGGAGAATACTGCTTCATTTTTTTAATAAAAAATGAACAATAATCAATAGCCACATGCTGGATGGTCTACAATCTGAATGAATGAGAACTTTTCAGTAAAAAATGTCATTAGTACATACGGAATCACTGGGTCTTGTGCAGGGTACCAAAGCTACAGTGTGGATGAAAAAGCCCCTGTATTTAAGGAGCTCACTTTTTAGCAAAGGAGAAATATAAGTGCCTATGACTGTGTATGAGGATGGAAAGAGCCCCATAACACAGACGCAAAGTGCTCGCAGACACTCAAGCGATTCCTTAATTCCGCCTGGGGATTAGGAAACACTTCAAAGAGGAGCCACCATTTGAGCTGATCCTGGAAGATGAAAATAAATTCGGTAGATGGAGAAAGAGAAAAAGAACATTCTAGAGAAGAAAGAGCAGAGACGTTCTGGACGATTTGGGGTGGGGGGAGGGGGGTAAGAGGAGTCAGGATTATCCAATCACGACCTAAAGGCCAAGGGAAAAGGGCTGGGAGAGTCAGACCCGGGGGCTGATGCGTGGATCATGTCCCAGGAAGGGGCTTCAAAAGCCACGTTGAGGAGTGTGGACCTGATTCCAAAGGTAATACAAAGCCACAGAGGAGGGGGATTGATCAGTAGATTTGCATAGAGTAACGAATCCCTCAAAGACCCACAATCCCTTTCCATCTCCACTGTGTCAACGCTATCACTTTATTCTTGGGGTGCTTGCAAGATGGCCAAATGGCCAGTAACACAGCCAGGCACAAGCCAATCCTGAAGCATCCTCCCAGGAGATGCGCCTCTCCAGGTCTCTATGGGTCACAGGGCCTGGTCAGATGACACAGTCATTCGCCATGGCTGGCTTGGACCAGCCTTCTGGGGTTGCATGATCATGGAGAGTCAACCGTGATGTCCACTGAAAAGACCCTAGCTGCCAGCATGCAGATGGGCTCCTGGGCGAGTGTGAAGGCAGGGAGACCAATTGATAAGACAGCCCAAGATGACTGGCATAAAGTAATCAGACCTGGACCAGGGATGCGGCTGTGGGTATGAGGGAGGAGAAGAACCAGAAGACAGGTCTTGCGTGTGAAAAAGAACTTGCCAATTCATCATATGGGGAGTGAGACGCCAGCAGTCAAGGAGGCTGCAAGCTTCCAATCTTAGGTGACAGAGGGGTTTAGTGCACTATCGACTGACACGGAAGAGTGGGGGGGGGGGGGCTCAGCTGGCATGCTCCCCACACCTGCTTGACAAAGACTGAAAAAGCACGAGAAACAGAGGATTCATCCAACCTCTCACTTTCCCCAAGAAAGAGAGGCGGTTGACTGAAGGGCTGACTCTGATGTCATGCAACCAGTCTCCCATCACTTACAAACGAAGAACCTTGAGTAAGCTTCTATCTCCTTACCTGTGAAATGCCTCGCTCGTGGAATCGTTGTGTCCAGGGCTCAACCTGGCTCCTGCCTGGCATGTAAGAGACATTGTGGTAGAATAGATGAGGAAGGACACCAGGGCACTAGCTCACTCACTGCCTGACCTCAGTCTAATGATCTGAACCTCCATTCATTCATCTGGAAGGTGGAGATACCCGCTCATGGGGCTGCTGAGATAATCATATTAGAAGAAACGTCAAGGGGCGTCTGGGTGGTTCAGTGGGTTGAGCGTCTGACTTCGGCTCAGGTCATGATCTCACAGTTCATGGATTCAAGCCCCGCATCGGGCTCTGTGCTGACAACTCAGAGCCTGGAGCCTGCTTCCGGTTCTGTGTCTCCCTCTGTCTCTGCCCCTCTCCTGCTCTCTCTCTCTCTCTCAAAAATAAATATTAAAAATTTTTATAAAAAAATAAATGAAGGTGAAGAGAAGAATTGAGGCTAGGAAAGAGAAATAGGGTGGGGAGGAAGGGGGACAGTAATGTGCAAGGGGGCCAACAGTGCAAACTCTGGCCTCTGGAATTTAATGGTGCTGACAGCAACCTCTTTTCTTTTCTTTTCTTTCTTTTCTTTTCTTTTCTTTTCTTTTCTTTTCTTTTTCTTTTCTTTTCTTTTCTTTTTTTTCTTTCCTTCCCTTCCCTTTTCTTTTCTTTTCTTTTCTTCTCTCTCTTCCCTTCCCTTCCCTTTTCTTTTCTTTTCTTTTCTTCTCTCTCTTCCCTTCCCTTTTCTTTTCTTTTCTTTTCTTTTCTTTTCTTTTCTTTTCTTCTTCCTCTGAACCAATTCTGTGGCATACTATTTGCTATTTTCTGACTGCAAAGCCCCATTTTGTTACTGCCTATTTGGTCTGCCTGGTTATCTAATCTTTCTGAGAATTCTGCGTGCTACCCCATGACCTCAAAATTATGATTTTTCTGCTTCAATCTGTTTCCGTTGTTCTATGTGCTTCTCCCGGGGACCTGCCCACACAAGCACCCAGTAGGATGCCTGGTGTGGAGTGGGAATTTCAAATTGGTTCCTTTCTCCCTCCGGCCACTTATTCTCCGCGTCTTTCCTTCCACTCGTGTTTCGTTCTAGTTACGTGATGCTCTGATGAGAGGGAGGAAAACCACTCTCATGTGAAGAAAACATGGAGTCCCTCCATCCCGTAACCACTCACCTCACCGTTGCCCAGAAAAGATCATCCCACGGGCTAACAAAATTGGGGTGGAGAATAGCCCTCTGCTTTTAAAATAAAAGCAGTTTTGAGGGCTAACATGAACTTGTTCACCAAACCCCAAGACATGACACTAGGGGACATCTGTCAATGCTTAGAAGCAGAATCTGGGGAAGTCAGAAGCAGAACTCATTGACATGATCATGGCCTTTCGGGTTTCAAATGCTGACAGATGTAATGAAGTAAGCAGAAGAGGTAGACTGTAACAAAAATATCCGGGCACACAAAAGGTTTGTTTAATTCATGGGTTGTGAAACCATATCAGATGCCAAAGAGGACACTGGGGAGTTTTAAGAAGTACATCCTTAATATTCTTGGATGAAGATTGCCCCTGGTTTCTGCAAAACACCCTGCGTATGACTCAGAATATTCTTTCATTTTTCCAAGCCTGCTTCCCCAGGCTCTTCCCTATGAGACACTCCAAATCTTCCAATAATTTTTTCTTGCATATGTTAACTGGAGTCTGTTTCTATTATTTGCAACCAAGGAGCCCTGACTGATTCAACTCATTATGGCAATAGTAACAATCCGTGGTTGTTAGAAAGTTTCTCCCTGTTAGCAAGCTACTGCTCTCTGCTCTCTGCTCCTACCCCTTTTCTGTTTTCTGCAGCAACTTTGAGCCAATGTTCTCCATGCGATGGGCCTTCAATCATTTAAGGACGAGATACTTTCCCTTAGTCATTTATTTCCTGGGATAAATAGCCCTGATTTCTCAACAGTTATGTAGAACATAACTTCCAGCTTGGTCAACATTTCTGGTCCCACTCCTGTGAACCCTAAAAAATGCAACCCCCAACACAGGAGCGTGAAAGTTGTAATGTTTATCCCGGTCTCCTCCCTAATTACATAAATGACCACTCTTTTTATTTTGTTTTTAAGTTTATTTATTTATGTTGAGAGAGAAAGAGAGAGGCAGAGAGAGAGCGAGCATAAGCGGGGGAGGGGCAGAAAGAGAGAGAGAGAATCCCCAGCAGGTTCTACAGAGCCAGATTCGGGGCTCAGTCTCACGAACCCTGAGATCACGACCTGAGCCGAAATCAAGAGTCTGATGCTCAGCCTACTGAGCCACCCGTGCGCCTCCAAATGACCACTCTTTTTAGCAGCAACATCACATTGTTGGATTACATTAAGTGTATTGTCAGCTAAAACTAATTTTTTTTTTATCACTTACATATGACACCCAGTGCTCATCCCAACAAGTGCCCACCCTACTGCCCATTCCTCCACCAACCTCCCCTCCAGCAACCCTCAGTTTGTTCTCTATATTTAAGAGGTTTGTCTCTCTCTCTGTTTTTATCTTATTTTTCCTTCCCTTTCCCTATGTTCATCTGTTTGGTTCTTAAATTCCAGATATGAGTGAAATCATATATTTGTCTTCTCTGACTGACTTACAACCAAGTCACAACCCTGAGATCAAGAGTTGCATGCTCTACTGGCTGAGCCAGCCAGGACCCCAAGTGGTATGTTCCTTTTTATTGCTGACTTGTATTTCACTGTGTGTATAACCACAATTTGTTTATTCATTCATCTGTTGATGGACATTTGGGCTATTTCCAGTTTTGTTTTTATGAATAAAGCAGTTATGAACATTTGTATACAAGTCTTTGTGTAGATATCATTTTTTATTAGTTTTTTTAAAAAAATGTTTAGTTTTTTATTATTTATTTTGAGAGCGAGAGAGAATAGGGGAAGGACAGAGACAGAATTTCAAGCAGACTCCACACTGTCAGTGCAGAGCCTACCTGAGGCTCAATCTCATGAACCATGAGATCATGACATGAGTTGAAATCAAGAGTCTGATGTTTAACCAACTGAGCCACCCGGGTACCCCTGTTTTTATTACTCTTGAGTAAGTCTACCTAGGAGTAGAATTGCTATTTTTTATGTTAAGTGTATGCTTCATTTGTAGAAAGAAAGAAGGAAAGAAAGAAAGAAAGAAAGAAAGAAAGAAAGAAAGAAAGAAAAAGAAAGAAAAGGGAGAAGGGGAGGGAAGAAGGAAGAAAGGGAAGAAGGAAGACAAGACGGAAGGAAGGAAGGAAGGAAGGAAGGAAGGAAGGAAGGAAGGAAGGAAGGAAGGAAGGAAGAAGGAAGGAAGGAAGGAAGGAGTGGAAGGACCTGCTAAACTTTTTTTTCAAATTGTCCACTTTTCCACTGATTTCACTTTCTTAAATCACAAATTTACCATTTTACTTTCTTACCAACAATAAATGAGAGTTCCATTTGTTCGATGTCCTTGTCAGCCTTTGGTATTGTCAGTTTTTAAAAATTTTAGCCATTCTAAAAGGTGTGTAGTGTTCTCTTATTGTGGTTGTAATTTCAATCTTCCCAGATAACTAATGATGTTTGAGCATGTTTTCATATGATTACTGAATACTTGTATATCTTCTTTGGAGAAATGTTTGGTCAAATGGTTTGCCCATTTTAAATGGGTTAATATTGAATTGTAAGCATTCTTTATATATCCTGGATATAAATTTCTTGTCTGATATATGTATTGAGATTTTTTTCCCTCCATCTGCAGTTTATCTTTCCATTTTCTTGGTGGTGCCTTTTGGTGAGCACTTTGGTGATCATTTAACCTTAATGATGTCCATATTTATCAACTTTTCCTTTCAATAACGATCGATTTTTGTATTCAAGGAAATCCTAAAGTTGCAAAAATATTCTCCTATATTTTCCTCTGAAAGTTTTGTAGTTTTAGTTTTCACATTTAGTTTTATCATTAACTTTAAGATGTGTGTGTGTGTGTGTGTGTGTGTGTGTGTGTGTGGTATGAGGTGAGGCTCAGGGTTCTTTTTGTGTGTTCATGTGGCTGTTCAGTTGTTCTAGCACTGTTAGACATAAAGATAGTTCTTCTCCCATTGAATTACTTTGGCATCTTTGTCAACAATTTATTGACCATATTTATGGTAGTCCATTTTTGCACACTCTAGTGTTCCATTACTCTATATGTCTATCCTTATGTCAATACCACATCATCTTGATTACTATAGCTCTATAGTAAGACTTCAGGTCCAACTATCTTCTACTTTAAATTTGTTTTGGTTAAACTAGGTCCTTTATATTTCCATGTAAATTTTATTTATTTATTTATTTTTACCTTGAAGCAAAACAGAAAAATAACTTTATATTTATTTAAACATTTTTTTAAAAATATTTCTGTTTCCTTTTATTTATTTTCTTCATTATCCATATCCTCAGTAATTTCTTAAGAACTCACTATCATTGATAGCAATATTTGCTACATACTAACCTGTGGTTTTCCACTTTTTATTTTTATTTTTTTACTTTTCTTTTAAGAATATTTTATTTATTTATTTATTTTTTTAATATATGAAATTTACTGTCAAACTAATTTTTAAAGCTCATTGCTTCATCACATAGGCAACACATAATCTTTGAAAATTAGAAAATACAAATAAAGAAAAGATAAACTTTAAAAACTCTCACAACCCACCACCTAGTGATAATCACTATAAATACATTCAAGTAAAATCTTCCAGATTATTCCCTATGTTTATTATCTTGGATTTTCTATTGGTCATACACTACCCCCAATGTATACTATGTATTTAACTAGTACCCTCTTGATAGGTTCCTTATACTTGTGTTTTGTATCACAATTGCAAACAATGCTTGGATTGACATCCTTAAATAACCATCTCTGTGTGTTTCTCTGACAATTTTTCCCAGCTTTATTGGGATACAATTGACATTTAACATTGTATAGGTTCAAGGTGTACCACATGTTCATTTGACACATTTATATATTGCGAAATGATTGCTACTATGGCATTAGCTAACACCTCCAGCTCATGACATAATTACTATTTATAAACGTACTCTCTACTCGCAACGTGGGATTTGAACTCACAACCCTAAGATCACAAGTTGCATGCTCTACTGACTAAACCAGACCAGACGCTCCATTACCATTTCTTTTTTGCGGTGAGAACATTTAAGATCTACTCTCTCAGCAACTTTGAAATAATAGAGTATTATTAACTATAGCCACCTTGTGGTAGGGTCCCCTCCCTAAGTAAGGAATCAAAAAACCCTCAAGGCAACCTGGCTATATGGGTACGTGACAACGTCCCTCACCACCTTGTAACATGAGACCACTTAATTAGACTATAAGTTTGTATGTTACCATACATGGGAGACAAAGAAGTAAAAAATATATAGAAAGCTATGTCATGTGGCATTCAGGACTCAGTTCTTCCGGTATGAACCCAACTGAGATGTTCCGGAAGAAATAAAGTTGCTTCCTGGAAAGAAAAACCTCAGCGTCACAACTCTCTGTGCGAGAATCCTGCTACAACCTTGCTGTACATTACATCTCCAGAATTTGTCAATCCTATAACTGGAAGTTTGCACCCTTTTGCCAACATCTCCCCATTCCCCCAACCCACAGTGCCTTACCATGAGGAAGAGAGAGAGAGAGGGAGAGAGGGAGAGAGAGAGAATCCCACACAGGCTCCTCTCTGCTAGCACGGAGTCTGGTGCGGGGCTCAAACCCACGAACCCCACCACGAACCCCGAGATCATGACCTGAGCCAGAATCAAACATCGGTTGCTCAACTGACCGAGCCACCAGGGGCACCCTGATTTCTTAAAAATCCCTAGAGGTTGAATTGCTAGTTCAAAAGATATGTGTTTTCTTGGGAGGCTTTTAATTATCACCAAATTACCCTCCAGAAACCAATTTATACTCCCACCAGCAGATTATAAAAGGCTTTAAGACTCCTGGAATTTTCACATGACAGCCTGCCATGTCGGGTGTCTGTAAGCAGTAAGTGATTGTAAGCTAGATGAAATACTGTATTTACACTTCTTTAATTTTGTTTAATTGGCTCTTGTGTCTCTCTGCCACCTCTTGGGATTATTATTACGTTAGAGATTCAGTCTTACCTCTTGAGAGTCAAGTAGGAGTTTGAAGAGTCTTAAGATTCAGTCAAGCATGGGAATACTCAGCCATTCTGGTTTTGCATCACCTGCAAATCTTACTTAATTATCTCCGTGGTTTTCATCCAAGTCACAGAGGACACTGTTGAAGAGAAGGTGGCCGTGGCGCCTGGGCGGCTCAGTTGGCTAAGCATCCGACTTCGGCTCAGGTCATGATCTCATGGTTCGTGGGTTCGAGACCCGCGTCGGGCTCTGTGCTGACAGCTCAGAGCCTGGAGCTTGCTTGGGATTCTATGTCTCCCTCTCTTTCTGTCCCTCCCTTGCTCATGCTCTGTTTCTCTCTCTCAAAAAAAATATATATATTAAAAGAGAGAGAGAGAGAAGGCAGCTAAGAAGTGGGTCCCCTGGCAATCTATGAAGCACGCCTTCAGCCTGAGAGATAATTACCTATGAACCTACCTAACAACCCTGGTGGCAGTTTACATGGCATCAGCTCTTTCTCAAGGACCCACCCACGATCCAGCAATAATGTGGTGGCTGGCACCTCAGGATGGGGCTCCAACATTATGATCAGTGTCTGTTCTGGCTGGTCGATACCCAGGGGATGTCAGTGGTTAAGTATTATTAATATCATGCTTGTATCCATGGACCGACTACCCAGATGAGACATGTTAGTAGTTTGCCACATTGTCTTAGAGATCTTGGTTGTTTGTGGGTTTTATTTTTTTATTTTGAGGAAACACAGTTAAAAGCTCTCAACCCCTTCCCACCTCCTAAAGGAGGAGTAGTTATTGCTGTGGCTTTTGTGTTTTTAGGACGCTTATATGTATCAATGAACATTGCATCTATGTATCCATGTGCATTATGGATGTTTTTAATTTGAAAATGTTGCATGAGTAACATTGCATGCATGTATCTTCCCAGGACTAGATATTGTGCTTTGAACTGTATCTATATTAATACATATAGATCTAATTCATTCGTTTTAACTTCTTTATAGTCTCACATTTATTTTTAAATTTTTAATGTTTATTTATTTTGGGGAGAGAGACAGAGTGTGAGCAGGGGAGGGGCAGAGAGAGAGAGAGAGGGAGGCACAGAATCTGAAGCAGGTCCAAGATCTAAGCTGTCAGCACAGACGCCCACGTGGAGCTCGCACCCACGGACCGCGAGATCATGACCAGAGCGGAAGTCGGACACTTAACCGACTGAGCCACCCAAGCGCCCCTGGATCCATGCTTTCCAAACCTTATTTTCAGTTTTTCTCTATGCATACACACTTCTTATGTATTTGAGATCATATTGTACATACTGTTGTGTAACTCCCTTTTTTTTCATTCCAACAATATAAGTAAACATTTCCCCCATCCAAAGTATTGCACGATATGCTCTGCAAGAAAGGACATAGGATTCCAGCACATCAAGCACCATCATTGATTCAACTGACCCCTGCTATTTGACACGTAGGTTGATTCAAAATTCTTCACTATTGTAAGCAACACTACCAACGTCTGATTCAACATGGCGCATGGTGACCCATTTCTATGATCGCTTCTCCAAATTCTCAAAACTTCATTCATGCAATAAATATTTCTGGAGTGTCTCGAATGGCTCCTGCACTGTTCTGGTTGGCAAGGATAAAAAAAAAAAAATGAACAAAACGGACACACAAAGATACATTACAGTAATAAAATACCAACAATAGAATAATAATGTCGGCAGCAACCACTTATTAAACGCTTGCCGTCTGCAGGACATCATGACCTTTGTGAGCTGTTCATCCACAGACACTATTATCAGCCCCATTTCTGGGAGAAGGTCACTGGCATTTTTACTCTCTCCTGCCCCGCCATTAATGCAGGCAGACTTGGTGCTGAATCAGTTGAATCTGACTTCTCTCCAAAGTCTATGAGAGGAACAAGAGGAAGATGTCACCTGGTAAAGGTGGGGAGTCCCAAGTGAGAGCCTCTTTTCATCAATGAAGGAGACAAAGATCTACTTGGAAGATCCTTGACGAGGAAGGACATGGAACCATGCTCCCCATGAGAATACAGGCAATTTGTCTTCTGCTCGTTGACAAACATTAGATCATATTTTGTTGAAGAGCAAATTAAGAGGTCAAACAGGGGCACCTGGGTGGCTCAGTCAGTGGAGTCCCCGACTCTTGATCTTGGCTCAGGTCATGATCTCGAGGTCTGTGGGATTGAGCCCCGTGTCTTGAGATTCTCTCGCTCTCAAAAATAAATAAATATGGGAATGGAAACTGTGCAGCCACTCTGGAAAACAGTGTGGAGCTTCTTCAGAAAATTAAAAATGGAACTATCCTACAACCCAGCAATTGCACTATTAGGAATTTATCCACGGGATACAGGTGTGCTGTTTCCAACGGGCACATGCACCCCAATGTTTATAGCAGTGCTATCAACAATAGCCAAAGTATGGAAAGACCCCAAATGTCCATCCATGGATGAATGTGGTATATATATATATATATATAGAATGGAGTATTACTCGGCAACCAAAAAGAATGAAATCTTGCCATTTGCAAGAACGTGGATGGAACTGGAGGGTATTATGCTAAGCGAAATTAGTCAGTCAGAGAAAGACAAAAATCATATGACTTCACTCATATGAGTGTTTTAAGAGACAAAACAGATGAACATAAGGGAAGGGAAGCAAAAATAACATAAAAACAGGGAGGGGGACAAAACATAGGAGATTATTAAATACGAGAACAAACTGAGGGTTGCTGGTGGGGCATGGGGTGGGGGGGGATGGGCTAAACGGGGGAGGGGCATTAAGGAGGGCACTTGTTGTGATGAGCACTGGGTGTTATACGTAGGGGATGAGTCACTGGAATCTACTCCTGATATCATTATTGCACTCTATGCTAACTAACTCAGATGTAAATTTGAAGAAATTATTAACTAATTAATTAAACTTAAAAAAATATCAAACAAACAAACAAGCAGAAATACACCCCTAAATACAGGGAACAAATTGGTGGTTGCCAGAGGGTAAGCATGGGCAAAGTGGGTGGGGGGAGAGAGGGGTCCAGGCTTCCAGTTGTGCAACAAATAAGTCTCAGGGATGAAAAGTACGACATCAGGAATATAGCCAATGGTACTGTAACCGTGTCATGCGGTGACAGGTGGTAGGTATACTTGTGAGCACTGGGTAACGTGTAGCCTTGTCGAGGTCACATGAAACGGGTAATAAAGGAGGAGTATAAGGAAACTGGAAGCAGATTACTCCTCTCAGCTCAGAACTGGTGCCACAAAGAAACTTTGTTGGGGCACCTGGGTGGCTGGGTCGGTTAAGGGTCAGACTTCAGCTCAGGTCACGATCTCACGATGGGTGCATGGGATCGAGCCCCGCGTGGGGCTCTGTGCTGACAGCGCAGAGCCTGCTTGGGATTCTCTCTCTGCCCCTCCCCCACTCACATGTGCACACGTTTTCACCTGAGCACACGCTCTCTCTCCCTCTCTCAAAACAAATAAAGGTTAAGAACAAAAATATTTTTTTAAAAGGTGAATATTCACACGTGCGGACCGACTTGAAAAATTCTTTCAAACTTTAGAGGAAAAGAACAAAGAAACCAAAAACATGATGAAAGAAAAGCATAGTCATGGAGGGCACCGAATGGCCATAACTGTACCTTTTTTTTTTATTATTATTATGGTGCAAAGACAGTAGAAACTTAAAAAAAAAATTGTGCCACTTAAAATTAATTTAGGTAAACTCAGACGAGCATGAGAAACTTCTGGAATCAGAAACCATGAAGAAATATTTCTAAATATGAAATGCAAACAAATATAAAACATCAAGGTTATCAGATGAATATATTGGGTTAAATTGGTTGAAGTTTTGCTTTGCTCATGGACTTGAATATTTCCTGAAGCAAATCCTTAGGAATAGGATCACCAACAAATACAGATATTCACAAGATGCTGTTAGAAGCATGAGCCAACAAGGAAGAATCTGCAAAAGTAAACATTCATACAGAAGAAAATTCTATAAAACCGTTACGTCAAGGTTTGATTTTGAATAGTGAACTAAGACATGACTTTTGTCTGCTTTTTTACTTGTCTGTGTCTTTTTTTCCTTTTTTAACACTTAATACATGTTACTTTTATCATAATAACAAAACGTAATTTAAATTTTTTTTTAACGTTTATTTATTTTTGAGACAGAGAGAGACAGAGCATGTCCAGCTGACATCCTGACTGAAACCACATGAGAAACCTTGAGCCAGAACGACCCAGTTAGACCACACTTGGGTTCCAGACCCTCAGAAACGATGTGAGATAATAATAGTTTGTTGCTTTAAGCTGCTAAGTTTGGGAGTAATTTGATCCACAGCAAGAGATAACCAATATACCCTTTCAACCTGGATCATGAGCTTTAAAATGCCAGGAGGAGGTAAGATAACGGGAAGGGGGCAAAGGAGGATGAGGGGGATGTCTTTGAGAGGGAGCAGAGTTCTTGAGGAAGTAATTATATCTTCGACCATCGTTCCCATGCCATGAAGTATGGGGACTCTTGACCTGTCTTCTCAAACTGGTGAGCTCCAAGGGAAATATGTCTGTGAGGTAGGAGAGTCTGGAATGGGGACACGTAACCCCTTTTTTTCTGGAGTCGCTTATTGGCAGTTGGCACCCCACTGGTGTATATGAGTTGTGGGGTATTGCACTTGGCAGAAAGAGAATGGAGCCTCATGCCTGGCATTTCATGCAAGAAGACCCTTAGAAGAAGTTCTGCCATCTTGGGTAAAGGTGGACTGAGTCAGGAAAGCCAGCCTAGGTGACCAAGGAGGGAGTCTCCCCCCTGACAGTCAGAGTGGCTGAGGGTCTGCAAGCTTGACCACCAGTCTTTGAAGGTCCACCCAGCCTGGGACTTTGGACAGACGTACTGTCAGGGTCATTGCCTACACGAAGTATGGCATCACAGCTGAATCCTACCTGGATTCCCCGCACAGGTGGATCCAGACAAGTGAGCCGGACACTGAGGGAGGGACTGGTCAAACAGAGAAGGCTGGCCTAGCAGAGAGAGGAGAGATCCTTGTCACTTCCCACAAAGGGACCCTTGGAGCAGACAGGAGGGGCTGTTAGGAGGAAGGGAAAGGGCACCAATGGACAAGGCTGTCTTCTGCTTCCCGAGCCCCGGGCAGGGGGTCTGAACCAGACTGCAATAGAAAATACCAATATCTGAATGTGACAGAATGTTTTCTTGAAATGAAACTATTTAAAACTGGAAGTGGCTGGACATAGCTGATATTTATAAGACCGGGCTAACTTCATGTTTTCCACTGCTGAGCAGGAATCGGTTTTTGTTTTTTGTTTTTTGGTTTTTTTTTTTTTAGAGAAAAGGAAGTACGTTTAAAAATAAAGCAAACCTTTTGTTGGCACAGGGCTAGATGGAGACCATTCAATTAAAGCTATTAAATGAGCAGTGAGACCTGAGGCATATATCTGACTTCCTCTTGAATGTTAAGTTCGTCAAGTTCCCCATGTGGGCACGCTGCATTCTTCCAAGAACTTCCGCAATTATAAATGCAGATTTAAAAAAAAAAATTGTTTAGAGTCTCTTGCCCCTTGTGACTACCATTCCTTCTCCGACTCTAGACCAACTGTCCAACGGAAACTTTTGTGATGGTGTGGGAATGCCTTGTGTCTGCCCTGTCCAATATGGCAACCGCTCACCACACATCCCTACTCAGTGCTGATGCCAAACAAGGGACTGACTTTAAAATTGTATTTTTTAAAAGATTCTTTTAAAGTTTTTATTTATTTATTTGAGAGAGAGAGAGAGAGAGAGAGAGAGAGAGAAGGATAGGGACGGAGACAGAGTGAGAGAGAGAGAATCCCAAGCAAGCTCCACACTGGCACAGAATCCAACATGGGGCTCGATTTCACGAACGTGAGATCATGACCTAAGCCAAAATCAAGAGTCGTATGCTTAACCGACTAAGCCACCCAGCTGCCCCTAAAACTGTATTTTAATTAATATAAATGTAC
The DNA here is from genome assembly GCF_046562875.1 of Panthera onca. Lineage (NCBI taxonomy): Eukaryota > Metazoa > Chordata > Mammalia > Carnivora > Felidae > Panthera > Panthera onca. Next base: position 20,914,080 of record NC_138352.1, on the reverse strand, counting down.
ACAGCCAGATGTGGTTAGTGCTACCATATTGGACAGAGCAGTGAGAAACGGAGTCAGACATATTTCTTTCTACTGAACTTTTGGAAATCTGGTTTCTGACATCTGGGGAGCATCTTTGTTGGTTTGCAATCTCGGATTCCGCAGAGACAGGGACACATTGGCTCAAGAGTTCTGACACTTCCATACCGCCCACCAAATTCTTCCCGATGTGTCCTCAGAATCAAATTAAGGAGAGCATTCACAGTAATGTCTACATGGGGAAAATCTGAGCACAGACTGGATTCCGACAACATTAAGAAATTAATGGGGCGCCTGGGTGGCTCATTCGGTTAAGCGGCCGACTTCGGCTCAGGTCATGATCTCGCGGTCCGTGAGTTCGAGCCCTGCGTCGGGCTCTGTGCTGGCAGCTCAGAGCCTGGAGACTGTTTCAGATTCTGTGTCTCCCTCTCTCTGACCCTCCCCCGTTCATGCTCTGTCTCTCTCTGTCTCAAAAATCAAAATAAACGTTAAAAATTAAAAAAAAAAAAAAAAGAAATTACTTAGGTCATTTCAAAGAGGGATTCAGGGACTAAAACCAAGAGCTCTTAACTCTATGACCAAATATTGAAGTTTTCCATTGGATGTAATCGTTACTCGACCAACAGGGCTGTGGTTTCCTGAGGAGATGGAAGATAAAAAAGAAACAAATTACTAAAATTGCACGCTGCCATATTTACAGATAAAATAATGTGCTGTCTGCAATTTGCTTTAGATAATGGAGTGAGGCGTGGACAGAGGAAATAAGATTGGTTGATAATTGTTGAAGCCTTGCGATGGGTTCATAGCTTCCCTTAGATTAGTCTCTCTCATTTTACATGTGTGTACTTTTTTTAATTAAAAAAGTTAAGAGCTTTAAACAAAATGGGAAAGTGCCTCTATTATGATATCAGGTAGAAGGGGAAAAAGAGGGGCGCCTGGCTGGCTCAGATGGTGTAGGGTGCAACTCTTGATCTCAGGGTTGTGAGTTCAAGCCTCATGTTGGGTGTGGGGCCTACTAAAACAAACAAACAAACAAACTACTAAGAAAAAGAAAAGAAAAAGAAAAGAAGGGTAATATGCAAGCCACAGAAGTCTAAGCACACAATAAAATGAGGAATTTACACAAATGAAAGGAAATACACAACATAATGTAGTGGTTAAGATCCAGATGGCTGAGTTCAAATCCTGGCTAGAACACTGACCTCATTTTGAGAATTTTTTTAGCTTTGCTCAATCTCCATCTCCTTATCTATGGAATGAGGATCATTTTGTAATGTCCCTCTTAAAATTGCAGTGAAGAGTAAGTGAACCTGTTTATGAAACACTTGGCCAGCATCTGGCATGAAAGTCCTATCCCTTATATCTGGGAAATGGATTTATAAGTGACCCTGTATCATGGCCTTTGGGACATGTGTTAGGAAAGCATTGTCTAGAAGCTTCCTCGGGCCCGGTGGGGAGGGGGGTGGGGCAGGTGGAGCGGGGTCTTGTGTCTGTGTTAGTCCTGACCCAAAAGCCTTCCACACTGATGGATGGACCTTCTTCTTTTTATTTATTTATTTTTAAGTTTTTTAATTAATTTATTTTTTGAGAGAGAGCACAAGTCGGGGAGGGGCAGAGAGAGAGGGAGAGAGAGAATCCCAAGCTCGAACTCACGAACCGTGAGATCACGACCTGAGCCGAAATCAAGAGTCGGACGCTTAACCGGCTGAGCCACCCAGGCACCCCTATCTGTTTAAGTAAACTCTACACCCAACATGGTGGGGTTGAACTCATGACCCCGAGATCAAGAGCCACATGGCCAGCCATGTGCCCCTGACAGACTTTCTTCGCAGGAGTTGTTACACACTTTGCCCTTTCCATTAGATTTGCATCTTTTAAACAACATGTATCCTTCCGTTGGCCCTGCGAGTCATGAATCCCCTCCAAGTGGCAGTGATGTTTATGAAATTACGTTTTGCTTCTTTCAGTAACATGAAAATCTTGCCTTATCCATTCCCTATACCCTTTGCATTGGGAGCTACACCTGTAAAACCATGAAGTTCTAGTCTCTATTTTTGCTCAGGAATAATGACACTGTCTCTGTTATCTGTTCTGGACTCTTGCGCCAAGACTGTTTTCCATTTTCTCCTCAACTATCCGTGGCAGTAAGTCGACTGAAACTACACTAAACCAGAGGGCTGGGAGGGAGAATATTGGCTTGTATAGTTGAAAAGTCCAAGGAATAGGGTTAGCTTCAGGCATGGTTAAATCCAGGGGCTGTAATGTTTTAAGGTGTTTCTCTCTCTCTCCATCATCAGGCTCAGCTTTCTGCTATGTTGACCTAATTCTCAGTCTCCTTAAAGCAAGGTGTCATCCAGCAGCTGCAAACATATAATTGATCACCTTACCTCTCTAACAGAGAAAGAAAGAAGACGTCACTGCCAGCCATTTGAGCAAAGTGCCAGTGACAACTCTCATTGGTCCAGATAGGGTCGTGGGGCCACCTCTGAATCAATCATTGAAATTCTGGTGACTTTTTTGGTGCTAAAAGATGGGATCAAACCTCTTTGGCCACATAGACCATGAGAAAAAGACGGATGGTTTCCCTTCCAAGATAAAGAGGCTGTTGAAAGAAGACGGTAAGTGGATGCCGAACAGACCGAAGCAACAGGTGTCCCCTCCACATCCCATAACAACCTTTTTTCGATGCCCTTTGATGCCATTGGGATATCTCCTGCCAAACGCATTCTTCTCTAACTTTATGGCCAGTGGTCCTATATTCGCCTCTTGCCCAGGAAATGAAATCTTCTTCAACACCACTGACATCACCAGCTGCTCGCTTCCCATGTCCTCTTCTTTGTCTTCCAAAGTCCCAGCCATCCACTGAGTGAAAAGATAGAATACCACCTGTATCCCCGCCCCTCCACCCATCCTTCGGAGTCCGCTCAGAACTGCAAACCTTCCCGAGACGTGGTTCAGAGTTCCTGTGACCACACCGTTCCTCTACACGTGCATCAGAAGGAGTCCTGCCTGCACATTCTGGGCAAATATTCCATCCTGGCCTGTACTTGTGCTCCAGAAACATATGCCCCCACCAGCACGCTGCACCTGGTCTCAGAAGGGAATCTGCTTATTCTGGGGATGCACAAGTTTGTTTGTTTTTCACCCGGCCACGTCTGCTTGTCTGATATGTGTAATCCTACAGTACCTGGCATGGTGCTGAGGACACGCCATATATTCAAGGATTCATGCCCTGTTTTCCTTCTTGCCCTATCCAAGGGCCCTCAAAAAAACCCCAAACAGACCAAACAAAATAAACTAAGCTGAATTTGGAATCAGGAAAGAGATCCTGGGACTTCATCTGTAATGTATTTTTCAAGCGAGGCGGTGGGGTATGTGACTGCTTATTGTATTATCGACGAGTCTTCTGAAATGTTTCATACATTTAAAAATTTGCAGGTTGCAACTCAGGCTCACCAACCAAAAAGCTAATCCGATCATGTCACAACCCGCGTGGCTCTCCACAGCCCATAGGAGGACAACAGACGTTGTTGGCATGTGAGGTCCAAGATGTGGTCCCATCTTCCTTTTCCTTATCTATTAAGGATGAATGTTTGTGTCCCGACCCCACTCTGCCACCAAAATGTTACTATGTTGAAGCTCTAAGTCCTAATGAGATTTTTTTTTAATGTTTCTTTATTCTTGAGAGAGAGAGAGAGAGAGAGAGAGAGAACGAGCAGGGGAAGGACAGAGACAGAGGGAGACACAGAATCAGAAGCAGGCTCCAGGCTCTGAGCTGTCAGCACAGAGCCCAACGTGGGGCTCGAACTCAAGAGCCCTGAGATCACGACCTGAGCCAAAGTTGGATGCTTACCCAACTGAACCACCCAGGCACCCCAAGAAGATTGTTTTTGAAGGTGATAGTGATGAGGATTTTTGAGGTGATGGTGGGGTTCGTGGGGTCTGGAGCCGACGGCCAAAAAAGAATTCTTGAAGATGTCTTTGGTGCAAAAAAGTGATTTTATTAAAGCACGGAGACAGGACCCGTGGGCAGGAAGAGCTGTCCCAGACCCTGTGGAGAGAAGGGTTATACATTTGGGAGTTGGGGGAGATCAAGTCCAAGGGAAGTTTGGGTTGAGATTTTCATATGCTAACGACTCACAGGCTCCTGGAGGCCTGGCTATGGTCTAGCTAAGGTAGAGCATTAGCATTAAGACCGCAGGGAGTTCCTGGAGAAACGTTTTACTCTGCCGGCCTCAAGTATTTGTCAATGGGCTGCAGGTTATAAGGACATTTAATTTTACCTGCCATTTCCTTCTGCCTTTGTTCCCACATCACTATGGAGGGTGATGTGGAGGCTCCAGGAAACTGAGTCTACAGTTTTCTGGAGATGAGGCTATTGATAAGACTGGCTTTTTCTTGCGATTTATTAAGATGTTTGTAAACTGATGGAGACCCATGTCCCGCAGGACTGTGATCCCTATCAGTTAACCATGTGTTTTTCCCTTTTCCTTTGTCCTTATAGCACACACATCCCACTTGGGGGTCGGGGGGTGTTTCTGGCCTGTCAGCTCGCCTTATGCTCCCTCATCAATACGGTTAAATGGGGTCAGTCAAATGGAGTCCCCGTGATGGGATTCGTGTCCCTGTGAGAAGATGAAGGGACACCAAAGCGGGGACAGTGAGAAGGTGGCTGTCTGCAAGATGGGGGGGGAAGCTCTCACCAGACCCTGAAACTGCAGGCACCTTGATCTTAGACTTCCCAGCCTCCCGTGGGAAGTAAGTGTCTATTGTTTAAACACGCAGTCCAAGGTATTTGAGTAGAACATCCCTAGCCGACAAAGACCCCCTCCCCACCCTCAGCTGTGGCTTCAGGCATCTTGAATCGTTCCCAGTTCCCTGCCTGAATGGACTATGTTCTCTCTCAACTGGGTGTTTTGGAGGCTGCCTTCTCTCCCTTTTCCCACACAGATACCTCCTATTTACTCATTGCATTTGTTTGAGGAGGCTAACAAAGAGGTCCCAGAATGCAGTAGCTTAAAAAGCATTAAGTTTCTCAGATGGCTGGCTGGCTCAGTTGGTAGAGCACACAACTCTTGATTGCAGGGCTGTGAGTTCAAGCCGCACATTGGGCATGGAGCCTACTTAAAATTTAAAAAATATACACATCTTAGGGGCGCCTGGGTGGGTCAGTTGGTCAAGCAGCCAACTTCAGCTCAGGTCATGATCTCATGGTTCCTGAGTTCAAGCCCTGTCAGGCTCTGTGCTGACAGCTCAGAGCTTGGAGCCTACTTTGGCTTCGGTCTCTCTCTCTCTCTCTCTCTCTCCCTGCCCCTCCCCCACTTGTGCTCTGTCTCTCAAAGGTGAATAAATGTCAAAAAATGTTTTTAATATTTTAATTTTGAGAAAAAGAATATAACTTTCTTTTTGCTGCAGTAGTGGTTCGGAGATAAGCTTGTCCAGGTGAGCGGGAAGCTCTGTTCCTAGTGGTCATTCAGAGACCCAGATTCCTTCCAGTCATTGCTCTGCCTGCCTCCAGGCCCTCTCGGTCCCCTGCATGATTGAAGCTGGGTCCCCTCCCCAGGCCGATTCCACCTGCAGGAAGAAGGCACACAGGGATGCTCTGAAGTCCAGACTCAGAAGTGGCCCCTGCCATTTCCACTCATTCGATTGGTGATAACTAGTCACATGATCACAGCTAACTGCCAGGGATGCTGGGAAATGTAGTCCTTAGGTAAGCAGCCATGTGCCTGCCTAGAGTTCTCCTGTAATGGAAAAATGAATTTCCACAAGCAATTGACGTTCAGACCTGGACTCCTGAATGGCCTGCTCCGTCCTGACCTCCCTGTCTAAGTCAGAGGTCCCTCTTGCAAACACCTAGGGCTTTACATAGCAAATATTTCCATAGTGCCTACCTCTCCCCTTCGTCCGTTTCCCTGACTAGATTATGAGCATGTTGTGTGAGGCTGTCTGCAAACTCAATGCCTTGCACTTTCCGGACGTTTTGAGTAAAAGTATGGAGGACCGGCTACTTAACTTGCAGGGCCCAGTACAAAATGGAAGCGTGGGGCCCCTTGTCCAAAAGCGACTAAGAATTGTGTTTTTTTGAGATTTACTTATTTATTTTTGAAAGAGAGAGAGAAAGCCCCAGTAGAGGAGGGGCAGAGAGAGAGGATCCCAAGCAGGGTCCGCACTGATTTTCCGGAGCCCGACGCGGGGCTCAAACCCACAAACCTCCAGATCGTGACCTGAGCCGAAGTCGGGCGCTTAGCCGCCTGAGCCCCCCAGGCGCCCCAAAAGTGACTAGGAATTCTAAGATGACAGAAGAGTGATTACACCAGATGCAGCGACCTTCCGGAGGCAGGTCCCTGTGCACCTGCACAAATCGTGTCCCCATGTCACCGGCCCTGAAGGCCTGAACAAATAACTCAATTGCATCAAATAGCCTGCACCCTCCCCCATAAGAAAAGCCACATGTGTGTTGTGCAACCTCAAGCGGTGAGTCTGGAGATGAGTCGGATCATGCTTGTGAGCATCTAGAAAGTCCACCTTTGCCATCCAGACAGGCTAAGCTTAATAGAGGCCACGGGGATGGTGAGGGAATTTCCCAGGTTCCACTACCTTGTCCCCTGGAAGGCGGGGACACAGCGTCCTGCCTTCCCCTCCCCTGTGGGATCTCCTCGCAGGAAGTCAATGCTGCAGAAGTAGTCATCGTGGCAGTTTTCAAACAGCCTCAGAGACTTCCGGGGGCGGGGGGGAGACTCTGAAGTCATCGGCGAGCAGTCCTCCAGGATCTGTGCAAACACCTCCAGCAACGGAGAACTTCCTACCTCCCCGGCCAGCTCCTTCTGTTTTTGACAGCTCTGCGGATGGAGTTCTTCCTAGAGTTGAGCCAAAACCTCCTTCCTCGTGACTCCCTGCACCCCCCCCTGCTGGCTCAGAGCCACGCCAGAATCTGCAGCTTTGGTTACATGACACCCATGCCTGTGCAGGTGACTTACCGTCAGAGACCTTATATTGACAAGGATGTTAATGTGCCCCTCCCCGCCATGGAAGTAGCCCATGGGTTGTAAACCCAGGTTTTTAAATTGGTTCCAGGAAAGGTTATTTAAAGACCTATGGCTCCTTTCCCACCCCCCACCCCCATTTTTTTTCTTCTTCCTGCTCATAATGGAGAAGTGATGGCTGGTGTTCCAGCAACTACTTCCTGACCATGAGGCAACCTTGAGGATGGGGGCAACGTGTAGGAATGTTGAAACAAACAGACGGCAAGATGTTGGTTCAAGCCACATCAGCTGTACCTGCCTCCAAACTAAATAAGTAGAAACGCAAACATATCTTGTGGAAGCCACTCTTTGGTAGTGGTTATTAGCAACTACAGGCAGTTCCCATCTGCTGTATATATTTTTTTTGTCATTGCCTTTTCTTAAGTTTTTATTGTGGAAAACTTTCAACATATACAAACATAGACTAATATCCACATGCAAAAAAATTAATGGAGATCCCTTACCTCACATCGCATCCCAAAATTAACTCAAAATAGATCATACACCTGAATATACAAACTAAAACTATAAAACCCTTAGAAGAAAACATGCGAGAAAGTCTTCACGAAGTTGGCTCAGGCCATGATTTCTTAGATATCACACAAAAAAACCATAAGCAATAGGAGGAAAAATAAATTACATGTCATTGGAATTTAAAACTTTTGTCCTTCAAACAACACCCTCCAGAAAGTGAAAAGACAATCCGCAAAATGGGGGTGAATATTGGCAAATCATTTGCCTGGTAAGGGACTTGCAACCCGGAATATATACAGAAGTATCACAACTCAATTAAAAGTATGTTTTAAAGGCCCATTTAAAAAATGTGCAAAGTGGGGTGCCTTAATGGCTCAGCTGGTTAAGCGTCTGACTTCGGCTCAGGTCATGATCTTACGGTTTGTGAGTTCGAGCCCCGCGTCGGGCTTTCTGCTGTCAGTGCACAGCCTGCTTGGGGTCTTCTCTCTCTCTCTCTCTCTCTCTCTCAAATAGATATTTTTTTAAATGGGAGAAAGACTTGAGTGGACATTTCCCCAAGGAAAATAGACAAATGGCCAATATGCACACGAAAAGATGCTCAACATCATCAGCCCTCAGGGAAATGCAAGTCTCAACCACAAGAAGATATCACTTCACACCCACCAGGATGGCTAGAATCAGAAATAACAAGAGTTGGCAAGGGTGTGGAGAAATTGGAACCCTTGTACCCTGCCGGTGGGAATGAAAAATGGTGCAGCTGCTGTGGGAACCAGTTTGGCAGGTCCTCAAAAAGCTATACATAGAATTACCATATGATTCATCAATTCCACTGCTAGGTATATACCCAAAAGAGCTGGAAGCAGGGGCTCAAACAGATACTCTTATACCAAGTTCACAGCAGCATTATTTACCAAATAGCCAAAAGGCGAAAACAACCCAAGGGTCCATCCACGGAGGACTGGATAAACAATGTCCATCCACACAATGGAATGACATCCACAATAAGAACAAAGCACCGATAGGAGCCACAATGTGGATGAACCTGGAGAACATTATGCTATAAGTGAAAGAAGCCAGTCCTGAAAGATCACACACGATATAATTGCGTCTGTATGTGACGTGTCCAGAATAGGCAAATCGGTGGGGACAGAACAGAGGTTACTTATTGCTGGGGTTCAGACAGAGTACGAATGGGGAGTAAGTGACTGCTGATGCGGACAGGGTTTCTTTGGGGGTTGATAAAAACATTCTAAATTTGGGGTGCCTGGGTGGCTCAGTCGGTTGGGCGGCCGACTTCGGCTCAGGTCATGATCTCGTGGTCCGTGAGTTTGAGCCCCGTGTCGGGCTCTGTGCTGACAGCTCAGAGCCTGGAGCCTGTTTCAGATTCTGTGTCTCCCTCTCTCTGACCCTCCCCCATTCATGCTCTGTCTCTCTCTCTCTATCTCAAAAATAAATAAACGTTAAAAAAAAAAATTTAAAAAAAAACATTCTAAATTTAACTGGTGGTGATGGTGACTCAAATCTGTAAATAGACTAAAATTCATCGAATTGTATGAATATGACAGTATGTAAATCATATCTCAATAAATCTGTCTTTCGGGGCGCCTGGCTGGCTCACTGGGTAGAGCAGGCGACTCTTAAGCTCGGGGTTGTGAGTTCGAGCCCCAGGTTGGGTGTGTTAGAAAATCTCTCATCCTTAATGAAAACCTCCCGGGAGGCTCAGAAGCCTTCTGGAGACCATGTGTGAATTTAAATCTGTTCTAGGTGAAGAAGGATCGCAGGAGGAGGTATTCCTTCCCAAGGGAGACCCCAACGCTATTGAACAGACGCCTAGGGGCACCTGGGTGGCTCAGTCGGTTAAGCTTCTGACTCTTAGTTTTGGCTCAGGTCATGATCTCATAGTTCGTGGGTTCGAGCCCTGCATAGGGCTCTGTGCACTGACAGCAATGAGCCTGCTTGAGACTCTCTCTCTGCCTCTCTCTATGCTCCTCCCCACTCAAAATAAATAAATAAACTTAACAACAACAACAACAACAACACATTAGGCATCTAATTCAATGCCTGACCTGAAACAGCCAATCACCCTTTATTAGTAAATGTGAACCTGGGTCAGATCTTATCTTCTCAACCAGAGAACATCAGCTTCCTTAAATCGGTGTCGTTTTGGGATGCCTGGCTGGCTCATTCGGAAGAACATAAAACTCTTGATCTCGGGGATGTGAGTTCAAACCCCACGTTGGGTGTAGAGATTACTTAAATGAACAAAACTTAAAAAAATAAATAAATACATGGGTGTTGTTTCGATTTTAAGGAATGGACTCATTCTTTTTTCTAAATGTGCTACTTTTATATAACCATCTTGATAACATAATAAACCTTTACTGAATGCTATTCAGCAGAACATTGCATGGGGGGCTTTTAGCATTTTGCCTCATTTTTCTCAGCCTCACTGTGGGTTAGGTATCATCTTAGAGAAGAGAAAACTCAGGTTTGAGGTCAATTCATTCGCCCAGGTTCCCACAACTAGCAAATGGTTGGGCCAGGATGCTAAGCCCACTTGCCTGGTTCCGGAACCTTCTCTGTGCTGCTTCCCTCCTTCCTAAAGAGGGTCTCTGGTCCCACCTACAAGGTCCGGACTCATCAGGGTTTAGGATCAATCTTTGTCAGGGAGACAGTGCCTAAGAAGCCTCCTGGCTCCGAGAGTCATCACCAAGTTTTAAAATTCTCCCACTCTCCTGACTCACCTCTGCCGCCTGGGCTCTCAGAGTCTGGACCATCCTCCTTTACTCGATGCAACACCTTGTTGGAATTCTGACTCCCACAGCTGCCTGATTCTGCAGTGTCCTCCTAGGCCTGGCCCATGGTGTTGCCTTAATGACAGGTCCCCAGCTGCTGGCCTGATGGTCAAGGGGCCACCCTACCTAGACCTCCCCATGGCCTGACCGTTGTGACCTGTTCGCTGATTCAAGCTTGACCACTGCAGTAGGCAGCTTCCAAAATGACTCCCAAAGATCCTGCCTCCCGGTACCCACCCAGGGACTCTAAGGAATAGAGTACTACAAAGGTAACAGGAAGTTGGGGCACCACAGTAGCTCAGTCCATTGTGCCCGACTTCAGCTCAGGTCGTGATCTCACGGTTGGTGAGTTCGAGCCCCGCATCGGGCTCTGTGCTGACAGCTCAGAGCCCACTTTGGATCCTTTGTCCTCCTCTCTCTTTGCCCCTGTTTTGCTCCTGTTTTCTCTCTCTCTCTTTAAAAAATAAATAATCGTTTCCAAAGAAGACATTCATATGGCTAACAGACACATGAAAAAATGCTCAGCATCACTCATCACCAGGGAAATACATATCAAAACCACAATGAGGCACCACCTCACACCTGTCAGAATGGCTCACGTTAACAACTCAGGCAACAACAGATGTTGGCAAGGATGCGGAGAAAAAGGAACCCTCTTGCTCTGCTGGTGGGAATGCAAACCGGTGCGGCCACTCTGGAAAACAGTATGGAGGTTCCTCAAAAAACTAAAAATAGAACTACCCTACGACCCAGCAATTGCACTACTAGGCATTTATCCATGGGATACAGGGGTGCTGTTTCGAAGGGACACATGCACCCCATGTTTCTAGCAGCACTATTGACAATAGGCAAAGTATGGAAAGAGCCCACATGTCCATTGATGGATGAATGGATAAAGAAGATGTGGTATATATGTGTGTGTGTGTGTGTGTGTGTGTATATATAGGTATGTGTGTGTGTATATATATATATATGTGTGTGTGTGTGTGTGTGTGTGTGTATATATATATGTATGTGTATATATATGTGTATATATGTGTATGTGTATATATACGTGTATATATGTGTGTGCATATATATATGTATGTATATGTATATATGTATGTATATATATATATACATACATATATATACACACACACACATACACACACACACACAATGGAGTATTAGTTGGCAATCAAAAAGAATGAAATCTTGCCATTTGCAACTACGTGGATGGAACCGGAGGGTATTATGCTAAGCAAAATTAGTCAGTCAGAGAAAGACAAAAATCATATGACTTCACTCCTATGAGGATTTAAGATACAAAACAGGTGAGCATAAAGGAAGGGAAGCAAAAATAATATAAAAACAGGGAGGTGGACGAAACATCAAAGACTCAAAAATATGGAGAACAAACTGAGGGTTGTTGGAGGGGTTGTGGGAGGGGGGTTGGGTTAAATGGGGGAGGGGCATTAAGGAATCTACTCCTGGAATCACTGTTGCATTATATGCTAACTAATTTGGATGTCAATTAAAAAAAAAAAAAACAAATTAAAAAAATAAAAAATAAAAATAAATAAATAAACAAACATTAAAAAAGAAAAAAGGTAATTGGAAATCACTCCTGAGATTAGGCCACAGAAGACTATGACTTCTGTCCTGCTCGCTCTGTACCTCTCCCTCACTCCCTCCCGCCCTTTCTCTGTCTCCCTCCCTCTCTGATGAGGCAAGTTCCCCTGTTACAAGCAAGTGGAAAGGCCTGTGAAGCAAAGAACCCCAGGGGGCCTCCCTATAGCAGCCACCAAGGAACTGAGGTCCTTGGTCCAAAGCCCATAAGGAACTGACTCCTGCCAATGATCAGAGAACGAGTTTGGAGCCTCAGATGGCCTCATCCCTGGCCAACATCTTGGTTGAAGCCTGTTGGACGCCCTGAGCCAGAGGATGACACAGCTTAGCTTCGCTGGGATTCCTCACCCGCAGAAACTGAAAGATAATGTGAGGCTTAAGTCGCTAAGTTTCAGAGTAATCGTTACGGAGCAATAGGTAACTTCTAGACCCATGGCTGTCCGTGCGCACCTTCACAGTGCCTTAACCTGCCAGCACCAGGTTAAAGGGTACCGCTGAACACTCCCGGGCTCTGCTCTGCCCTGGGGTTGCCTGGGTTGCTTTTCTTCTCCAGATCGGTTTGGGAAAGAGGTTTCCCCCCTTGTGGTTCTGTTCCCTGGCGGGGGGGCGGGCGGTCATGCAGAGTCAGATCCCGTGCTAGGCCCTGAAACTTCAGGCTCTGTGGCCGCACCCAGAATCTCACACCAGGCTAGATTCTCTCCCCGTGGTCTGTGTTAAGGGTCTTCCTTCCTGTGGCAGCCAAAGCCCAGCTTGCTGCTTCCTTCTCTGGATGCGTGGGCATGTAAAGGGATGGGTGACCAGCAAGACCTCAGAGGTGAGCCGAGCATCCTCTTGTGTGCTAACGTGGGGCCTCAGTCTCCTCCGGCTCAGATCAAATGTCCCGTGGCCCCAGCAGGCACTGGGTACGCAGCCGTGGGCGAGTTTATTAACATCTCTGAGCCCCGAGTTCCACATCAAGGAAACAAGGCTAATAGTCACACCTCCTCCTAAGGTTCCTGAGGGGACGGGATGAGGTGGCACATACAACCCCCTCAGAATGGTGGCTGGCATACAGTAAGTGCTCAATAAATGTTACTTCCATTGACTGATGGGTCCCGTCGTGGTGGGCATTCTACGTACATTACAGCGGCAGGTCAGTGTCATTCTTCTCTCCCTTCTCCCTTCCTGTTAGAAGTAGCTTCTCGTGTTAGCTTTTTGGATATTCCTTTCCCCAGGCTGCCTCCCGGCAAGAGATAGCCATGGCCCAGATCCGGCCAATGAGATATAAAAGGAAGTCTGTGGGAGGTGTCTGAGAAATGTTTCCTCCTTGGTAAGAGAGAGGTTTGAAAAGATTCCTCTGCTTTCATGCTTTGGGTGCTCTGGTGTGAAGACGAGACGCTTGGAGCTGAAGCAGCCATCTTGGCACCATGAGGGAAGAGCCACATGGGCTGCGGAGACTGGCACTCAACGCCTGGGATGTTAGTGATCCCCGACACGTTGATCCTACCCTGTAGCCAATCACTGCTTTCTCATTGACTGGAACCATTCAATTCATTTCCTTTAAAGCTACTATAAGTCCTGCTTTCAGTTACTTACAACCACAAGTATCTTAACTGCCTTAAAAGTAGCTTAGGGGAGCCTACGTGGCTCAGTGGTTAAGCGTTCGACTTGGGCTCACGTCATGATCTCACGGTTAGTGGGTTCGAGTCCCGTGTCGGCCTCTGTGCTGACAGCTCAGAGCCTGGAGCTTGCTTCAGATTCTGTGTCTCCCTCTCTCTCTGCCCCTCCCCACCACTGGCACTCTGTGTCTCTCAAAAATAAATAAAAACACTTAAAAAATTGTTTAAAGTAGCTTAAATAATATCATAAACTAAAAAATCCTTACAGGGGTGCTTGGCTGCCTCAGTTGAGGGGAGCATGTGACTCTTCAATCTCAGGGTTGTGAGTTCAAGCCCCACATTGGACACAGAGATTAATTTACTGGAAAGAAGGAAGGAAGGAAGGAAGGGAGAGAGAGAGGGAGGGAGGGAGGGGAGAATCCTTACAAAGTAACAAACCCTATTTCACAGGGGAAGAAGCCCAAAGCAACACCGTGGCAGGAACAACTCTGAAGATACATTACCTATTTTAATCCCAGTAAACACTCACTGAGGCAGGCTTTCTATTTTCAGATTTCTTCACAAGTTTAGAAGATTAAATAGCCAGTTTCACACAATTAAATGGGGGAGGCGGGACTTGAACCCGGGTCTCTCAAATCTAGACACAGCATTCTTCCAGCACCAGAATCCTCTTGGAAATGTCCCTACCCCGCCGCCATTGAGTCAGTAAAAGTGCGGTAACCCTAATTCAGGTCGTGTCAACCTGAACGTAATTATGTTCATCGCTTAGAAAGTGCATTTGAGAAAGAAATATTAGCCACAATAAAAAAGAATAGTGGTGACAGCTGGGTGAAATTCACAGTCCTAAAACCCATGTGCTGATGTGTATTTCTGTCTTTAGGCTCTCAGAGAATTTATATTCCCGATCCGCACTTCAATTGATAATTGCCCTGCGTCTGTTCTTTTTAAATCTTTATTATTTTTTCATTCTCTCCCAGATGTTGAGTTGAGCGGCAACGATTTCGGGATTTCAGCGAGAGGTCCAGCTGCTGGGTTTGGGAAGTGTCCATATTTTGTTTCTTTTCAGCCCTTCAACTTGAATTTATGATGAGGTTTTGATGAATGGTACCCTTCTCCCAGCCCTGCTCTCTTTGCCTGTGTCTGTGTCTGCAATATCTTTGGTCTAATTATGCGGATGTGTCTCTTGGTAGAAAATTTATGTGATGCCTGTTGCCAGGAACCCGGAGCCGGGACTAGGGATTTGTGGTCTAAACAGCCTTGACTCCACTACCTGCAGTATATCCAAAATGAAGATGGGGAGACTGGGCCACTTGCTAATTTAGGGTGCCAGCAGGTTGAGAGTTTGGGCAAATGTCATCCTTGCACTAAATTGAAGACACACAACAGGAATCAAGGATTTGGAGAACCAATCAAAATTAGGGGCAGGAGGGAAGGGGTTGTGGAATCAAGGATTTGGGGGGACCGATCAAAATTAGGGGCAGAGGAAGGGGGCATAGACTCAAGGATTGGGGGGGGGCAATCAAAATTAGGAGCAGGAGGGAAGGGGGTGTGGAATCAAGGATTGGGGGGACAAATCAAAATTAGGAGCAGGGGTTTACAGACAGGGAAGGAGGCAAACCATAAGAGACTCTTAAATACTGAGAACAAACTGAGGGTTGATTGGGGGGGTGGGAGGGAGGGAAAAGTGGGTGATGGGCTTTGAGGAGGGCACCTGTTGAGATGAGCACTGGGTGTTGTATGGAAACCAATTTGACAATAAATTGTACTGAATATAAAAAAAATTAGGAGCAGGGGAAAGGGGCATAGAATCAAGGATTTGGGGGTCCAATTAAAATTAGGGGCTAGGGAAGGGGGCGTAGAATCAAGGATTGGGGGTGCAATCAAAATTAGGGGCCAGGGAAGGGGGCATAGAATCAAGGATTGGGGGGGCCAATCAAAATTAGGGGCCGGAGAAGGGGGCATAGAATCAAGGATTTGGGGGTCCAAATGAAAATTAGGGGCCGGGGGAGGGGGCGTAGAATCAAGGATTTGGGGGGGGGGCAATCAAAATTAGGGGCCAGGGAAGGGGGTGTAGAATGAAGGATGGGGGGACCAATCAAATTTAGGAGCAGGGGGAAGGGGGTGTAGAATCAAGGATTGGGGGGGGGCAATCAAAATTAGGGGCCGGAGAAGGGGGCATAGAATTAAGGATTTGGAGGTCCAAATGAAAATTAGGGACCAGAGGAGGGGGCCCACAATCAAGGATTTGGGGGTCCAAATGATAATTAGGGGCTGGGGAAGGGGGCGTAGAATCAAGGATTGGGGGGGCCAATCAAAATTAGGGGCCGGAGAAGGGGGCATAGAATCAAGGAGTTGGGGGTCCAAATGAAAATTAGGGGCCGGGGAAGGGGGCCAGTGGAGAGGAACAGGTAGGACAAGGAGAATGGAGTACTTGGGTGGGGGGATTTACTTTATTCACCTAGGTGGGAACTTACCCGCGTCTACTAATAAACTTGGCTAAATTCACTCATTTCTTGGCTTTCCAACTAGATTTTCAGTTCCTTGAGGTGGAGAGCTATTCTAGGGCTCTCTTGCTATGTAACAAATCACCCCGATTTTCGTCGGCTTAAAGTAACGGTACTCATTTTACTTATCACTCATATTTTCTGGGAGCCAGGAGTTCAGGAAGGTCTTGGCTGGGCAGGTCTGGCCTGGGGCCTCCGGCATTTGCATCAAAACAGAGGCTAGTGGGAGGAGCACAGGACACTTCATCTCGGGGAATGTGAGTTCGAGCCCCACCGTTGGGTGTAGAGATGGCTTAAAAATAAAATCTTTATTTTTTTTTTAAATTTTATTTATTTATTTATTTTAAATAAAATCTTAAAAAAAAACAACTGTGACAGAACCGCTGGGGGCTGGTTGGGTAACTTTGTCTTTAAATGGTTTTTTGTTTTTTTTTTTTTTTTTTTTTTTAACGTTTATTTATTTTTGAGACAGAGAGAGACAGAGCATGAATGGGGGAGGGGCAGAGAGAGAGGGAGACACAGAATCGGAAACAGGCTCCAGGCTCTGAGCCATCTGCCCAGAGCCTGACGCGGGGCTCGAACTCACGGACCGCGAGATCGTGACCTGAGCCGAAGTCGGACGAAGTCGGACTGAGCCACCCAGGCACCCCTTTAAATGTTTTTTTAATGTTTGTTTATTTTTGAGAGAGAGAGAGAGAGAGCGTAAATGGGGGAGGGGCAGAGAGCGAGGGAGACAGAGTTCGAAGCAGGCTTCAGGCTCCAAGCTGTTGTGGGGCTTGAACCCACAAACTGTGCGGTCATGACCGGAGCCAAAGTCAGATGCTCAAGCCGCTGAGCCACCCAGGCGCCCCTCTTGTTTAACTTCTCCCCCCACAGAGCTGCTGCTGGGCTGGTGTTGCCATAAGTGTTCTGTGGTGCTGACCCTTTGACTCAATCCCAAGCAGCAGAGGATTTTTCCAGTACCTACTAGGCACTCGTTTTCCAAATCGCTCCTTGCGAGCCACCAGCACCAGGCTGTGTTTTGGGCGCCGGCTGCCAGAGCACCTGCCTCGTGGCTCCTACCGTCTCCTCAGAGAGGCCAGTGGCTACTGGATGACCAGACAGATGCCCTGGCAGGAACCGCATGGCCAGAAACAAACCGTGGAGTCAGGAGTGGACTGTTCAGCGGGGTGGAGGGTAGTGTGCGATGAAGGGCGAGCAGGGCCAGCGGAGGCTTCCCTGGGGACTCTGCTTGAGGAGGGCGACGAGGAGTCTGTGCAGGTGGGGGCACTTAGGGCAGGCGGGAGGCCTGGGGGCAGGTGGACCAAGCACAGGCTGATGCTCCTTTTTTTTTTTTTTTTTTTTTTTTAAGTTTATCTATTTCTGAGAGAGAGAGGGAGGAGGGAGAATCCCAAGCAGACTCCCCACTGTCAGCACAGAGCCCAACGCAGGGCTTGAACCCACCGCCCGTGAGATCAAGAGTCGGAGGCTTAACCGACTGAGCCACCCAGGTGTCCCCCTGAGCTGGTGCTCCTTCACGTGGCTCCTGCGGATCTCACTGTCTTCCTGGCGGGAGAGTGTGTCAGTGAGGGGTTCCACCTGGAAAACAGAAGCCACTGGAGGCAGTTAGGGGGCCGTTTCTCAGAAAGAAATGGAAATGTGGGGGGCAGGGGAGGCCAGGGAGGTCGCTTTAGGAAACAGCCCAGCGTGGGGGGGGGTCTCCCTGTGGTCCCCAGCGGCTGCAGCCCCGCAGCGGATGAGCTCTGGAAGGTACCTCGGGAGTGAGGGGTGTTGCTGTGGATAAGCCTGGCCTGTGGGCTCAGTCCGATCCAGAGCCACACCCGCAGGGATTCGCAGACATGATGTGCCAGGCCGTGGACGCCCCCTTGCCCTGCGGTCCCATGTATGGGTCCACGGCCAGGGCCGGTGCCGGGGGCGGCCAGGGGGGCTCTCAGGGTGCAGAATTTAAGGAGGCACACCCCCCAAGCCTCAACTACACTGCAAGGCCGTGGGAGTAATGCCTCCTGAAAACTTACACCCCAGTCCCAGTCCCGTGTCGGGTGGCTTTTCCATTGGGAGAGGCACCCCATAAAGGCCTCTCCGTCAAGGAAGCTCTGGAGAGAGCCATCTCTGCGCCGCGAAAGGGCTGGCCAGAAGGAGGGAAGACGTTGTCTAAGAGAATAAAGAGAATAGGACGAAGAACACCCTGGAGAGGGAGAGAGCCTGGCTGGTTCGTCAGCAGGACTGAGTGAAGGGTAGCAGCTCCCCAGTCACACCGGGGTCTGGCATTTGCTTGTGCCTTCTAGCCGCTGCCCTGCAGAGCCTGTGTGCTTCTGTGACCTCCCCTGCAGAAACACGAGCTACCTACAAAGATTGGGGGGTGGCTAACCCCTCCGTGGAAAAGGGGAGAGAGACCCATCAACTCCTGGGGATGGCAGCTTAGACTTACTGCAACCAGGAACCTTTTCTTTCACGTGTTGATGGTTAGAGCCACGGGTCTCTACTTTATGGTCTCTGGCCTCGTGTGGGGAGCAGTGGCCAGGTTTGGAAAGCAGGCTCAAGAGAGGACAAGGGCCTGATGAAAGGGGGGTGGAGGGTCTCAACAGCCCCGCTTGGCCCTCGTCTGGTGCTTGGCAGTGGCCGCTAGGGGGAGCTCACGGCCTCTTCCCCTCCTATCACACCTGGTCCTTCTCCACCCCTGGGCAGGAAACACACTGATGAAGCCAAAGCCACGGGCACCTGCGGCTGGAGGTGCCAAAGGGAGGTAGCCCTGCTGTGACAAGCAGAGAGGTCCATGGCTCTTGGGTCCGTGTGACCAGGCTCTTTGGATTTCTCCTGGCAATTCTCTCGAGCCCTTCCTGTACGGAAATCTTTCTGGCTCCTCTGGTCGGATTCCTGCCTGTCACCGTCACAAACCCAAGACTGCACAGCTGTT
Organism: Panthera onca; assembly: GCF_046562875.1. Lineage (NCBI taxonomy): Eukaryota > Metazoa > Chordata > Mammalia > Carnivora > Felidae > Panthera > Panthera onca. The sequence goes on along the minus strand of NC_138352.1, from coordinate 20,895,141 downwards.
GAGTAGTGGGATTTGATTCAAAGTCATGGCTAATGCCAGAGCCCATGTTCGGTCTCCCCCCCCCCCAGCCCCCCTCCCCACAGCTCTGCCCTCAAGGAGGGCGTAAGTGAATCAGAAACGCATCAGCCTTGTAGGACCAGAAGGGACCTTCACAATCTCTGAGTGCTGGGTATGTCACCCCATTCATTGGATTTGAAAGACTTCCTTGTTTTTTGGTTTGTTTTCAAATATGCTAAGACAGAAAATAAATCTATTTAATTGTTGCTTATTGTACACACGATGGCCAGTTTGGGGAACATCTATGAAAATTTTGAGGCAAATTCTATATGCCTCATGAATCATTTATAGGAAGATCAATCACCATTTATCATAAGACAATGTATACCATATTCATTTTAAGCTTCTTTTTTTTCCCTTGATTTAGTTTTTTGAGAACTTCTATATTGATTTTAACTGTTAGTCACTAGGGAAAGGTCCTGTGAATAAAACCAGCAAGGTGTCCCTCCCCTTGTGTCTCTGACTGGCTCTGATTAGCACTTTGTAACGTATGACCCCAGCCTCTGTATGACTTCATCCTCTTTCCTTGAGAAGGTCCTCTCTGTGTTTGGCTGAAGCCCTCCTCTCTTCTCTAACAATGTGCCTTTTTATATAAAAGGACCCCATTTAGGGAGAAGACCCCACACTGGGATCTGAACCCGGCTCACTAGGAAGCAGGAGCCAAAGCATGAAAGTGATGAGGTTTTGTTGTTGTGGATCCCAGCCAGCATTTCTGCTTCACCCTGGTGAGCCCCCAGGAGAGGGGTGTCCAAGAAAGGTGGTCAGGTCACACGTTTAGGGGCCCTGACAAGGCTCCGGGGGACTTTGCTCTGAGAAGGAGCTGACCTCTCCTCTGGCTTCCTCTTCCTGTGGGGGCTGCAGATCGCCGTGCCTCTCCCGGAGAGCTTGCTGGCTCCTCTGGTCTGCTCTTGTCTGCTTGGGGCAAAGGAGACATCACATACCACTGGAGTCAGAACAGCCACGGGCCAGTGCAGATGTGCGGGTGGGCGGTGGGCAGGGGGGTGGAGAGCAGGCGGGCCTGATCAAAGCTGCTGGGGAGATGTCCCGCTTCTCCACCAGCCCCCACTTGCTGAATTACATGAGTTCAGCTGATAAACCCTCCTTGCAGAAAGGCTCCCCGGAGAAAGCGCTCGCTGTGAATGCACTAATCAGATTGAGCGAGAAGTTGTTCCAGGCACCTTTCCCTGAAACGCGCGAGAATCCCGTTTCCAATTTACTGATTATGCGATAAGAAAATGTCTTCGTTAATTTCATAGGCAAAGCGCCTTAGCCTACTTCCAGATCTCATGCCTCCTTGTGAAATCACAGAAAATCTCGGTTCCCTTTAGTAAACGGAACCCATAAGAAAATCAAGAACAATTACTTTGTTTATTAACATCCAGTGATTAACGTTTCAAAAGCAGTTTAAATAAAGACAGTGCGAATCTGAGCTGGGGCCCCAAGGTAGTAATCTGTACGGACGACGGAGTAAAACAACGCTCATTTGAACCTGTGCAATTTAAATTTCGCTTTTTCTAAGGTGGCTGTCCGTCACCAATGTAGACACCAGAGAATCAAACCGTGTCCAAGAGTCTCAGGGTATGGTGAATGAATGGGGTCCAGGGTCACTCCACAAGTCTGTCTTCCCCAAAGGCCCGGAGACCCCTGTCCTTCCCCCTGGATCCCACTCCTCCGGTACTTTGGTGAGAAGATGGTGCGGGCAGAGGGCAAAATCCACTCCACAAGAGGACGGGCGATGCCCTCAGGTGTTTGAACTCTGCCAGTATGAGTCGTACTTCCTGACCTGCTCTGTGCTTCCCAAACTTCTCGTGCCCCCTGGTGATAGGCTGAATAATACCCCCCCTTCCCCCAAAGATGGCCACATCCTCATCATCCCCAATACTTGTGAATATGTTACCTTGTTTGGCCAAAACAAACGGACAATTGCCGATGTGATTCAACTAAGGATTTTGAGGCAAAGAGATCATCCTGGATTGTCTGGGTGGGCCCGGAATGCTATCTGTCACAAGTATGCTCTTAAAAGGGAGGCAGAGGGAGATTTTACTGGACACAGAAGAGGAAGGAGAAGCCATGTGACTAGCGATGCTCGGATTGGGGTGATGTGAGCACCAGCCAAGGACTATCAACGGCCACAAGAGAGGGGAAGAAGCAAGAAACAGATTGTCCTGCACAGCCCTAGGAGGAAGCAGGGCCTTGCCAACACTTTGAGTGCAGCCCCGTAAAGCTGATCGTGGACTTCTGGCCTCCACAGCTCTAAGAGGATAAATGTGCGTTGCTGAAAGTCAGGCTTGCTCATAATTGCCCCCAGCAGCCACAGAAAACTAACAGAGTCCCCTTCGTGACTCTTGCCAGTTTGCGTATCGATACCGTAATTGTTTGTTAACATTTTCCTATTTTTTAAAATGTTTTAACACATATTTATCTTTGAAAGACAGAGAGAGACAGAGTACGAGCAAGGGAGGAGCAGAGAGAGAGGGAAACACAGAATCCGAAGCAGGCCCCAGGCTCTGAGCTATAAGCACAGAGCCCGATATGGGGCTCAAACCCACGAACTGCGAGATCACGACCTGAGCCAAAGTGGGACGCTTCACAGACTGAGCCACCCAGGCGCCCCGCTAACACTTTTCTTTAAATTGATTCTGAGCTGGGGTGTCTGGGTGCTTCAGTCGGTTGAGCTTGTGACTGTTGATTTCTGCTCAGGTCGCGATCTCATGGTTCATGGGACTGAGCCCTGAACTGGGCTGTGCACTGACAGCTGGGGGCCTGCTTGGGATTCTCTCTCTCTCTCTCTCTCTCCCTTTCTCTCTGTCTTTTCCCCTCCCCTGTTCACACACACACACACACACACACACACACACTCTCTCTCTCTCAAAATAAATAAACTTAAAAAAATCAGTCAGTTCTGAGCTAACATGGCTATTTACTTCCACTTTGTATCAGCCACGATATTCAAGAAATCACAAGTCTGGTACCTACCCAAATGTTTAACTTCACGTCACTTGAAATGCTGATTCCTGCGTGCTCTACAATTATCAAATGAGCCACCGGGACCACCGGTGGGAGTGCCCCTCACTTTGTGAAACACTGACCCAGTTCCACACACGGCTCGGGAAGCATCCATCGTGCAGCTGGGCTTTCAAACCCGCTTTGTTAAGTTCAGATTCCACTCGAAAACGATCAGGAAAAAAAAAAAAAAAGGAAAGAATCAGCCCCTTTAAAAATAGAAGCTGTTCCTCCTGCAAATTTTCACAGAGCCAGATTTTAAAATGCAGAATTTAGCAGAATCTTAAATCGTTCTTGGTAGAGTTACTGACATCTAGATAAGGACCCTCACAGGGGAAGGAGGGAACCATGGAGTGTGCTGGCAGGGAGCTAGATCCAGTAGTAGAAGCTTAGGTAACAGCCCCAACCAGAACGGCAGCTCTCCGTGTTTTTCTGTTTGTTCTCTCGCCTCTGCCTCTGGACAGAGGACCGCGGAGGTCAAGCAGGCATTGCTGTGCCAGAGGGGGATTTTTGGAGGCTGAGCGATGGGAGGTGATAGAGTTGGTAAGTCCCCCACCCGGAGGAGACGATGCCCATTATTCACTGGTTTCCCAAGACTCAGGCAGGGGGATGGACAAAGCCTCAGACCTCCATCTCAAAAGTTAGATCTCATAAAATGGACACGGCTGGGCGGGGGTAGAGGAAGGTGCCCAGCTCCGAAAAGGGGAGTCAGGCTAGTCCCACGTAAGCCTGGGAGTAGATTCTGCCAAACAGTGGGTATTGACGAGAAAGTTCTAGAAGAAGCCAGTCCTGGATTTGGGCTTCTTTCCCCCTCCCCCCGCCCCGCCCCCGCCTGTTTAAACATCGTTTTGTCACAAGCCATCACGCCTATGGGCAGCGCGTCAAACCTATCTGATGGAAAATCCCCGCTAGATGAATAGATTCTCTCTTTTAGTACATACGTTGTTTCTGCTACTGAGAAAAGTAATCTGAAAGCGAAATCCTACTTTTTATTTTCATTCCAAAAGCTCTAAGCTTAGATCGCCAGCCTATGATCCGAGGGTCCACCAGCCACGCCTGGGGGCAAAGAAGCCTCTGACCGCACCTAAGTGAGCGGTCACATGAACCCCCTTTACCTCTGTCCCTCGGCATTGATCTAATTGGTGGTGGCACCCCAAGGCCCCAAGAGGACCGCTGTCCCTGCGGTCAGTGGAATGCTGGCCTGGGGCTGGTGGACTGCTGTGGTTTTTCACCTGCCCAGCGTCATCTTTCTTTTTCTGGCTCTGGTATCTCTTTGGTAAAACTTGTTCAGAATTGTTGCACGGAGTTGAGCCAGCCACCCCCCATCTTTCCTAGGGGTGGCCATACACCATGGGTGAAGCAAATCAGCATACCTCCTTGGCCACAGTAAATGTTGAAGGGAGGGGTCAGAGAGAGTCAGGCTCCGAACTTTTAGATCAAATGCTGGAAAAATGATTATCTGCACCCAGGCTGTACCCAGAGTCAGTAAGACTGGTGCTTCTGCATGCCAGGGTAACCAGAGAGCTTTATGAGAGTAAAGATCCCCCAGAGTTACGCCAAATCAGAAGAAAGAGTTCAGAGAGAGAGGTCACAATATTGTTTGAGACCCTGGATCCAGCCTTACCTGAAGCTTCACACCCTGCACCCTTCATTTATCTGAATCAATACATTATTGTTTCCTTTCTTCCTTCTCCTTCTCCTTCTCCTTCTCCTTCTCCTTCTCCTTCTCCTTCTCCTTCTCCTTCTCCTTCTCCTTCTCCTTCCTCTTCCTCTTCTTCCTCTTCTCCTTCTCCTTCTCCTTCTCCTTCTCCTTCGTCTTCTCTCTTTTTTTCTTTAAGTGTTCTGTAGGGGCGCCTGGGTGGCTCAGTCAGTTAAGCGTCCGACTTTGGCTCAGGTCCTGATCTCACGGTTTGTGAGCTGGAGCCCTGAGTCGGGCTCTGCACTGACAGCTCAGAGCCTGGAACCTGCTTCTGATTCTGTGTGCGTGTCTGTCTGTCTCTCTCTCTGCCCCTCCCCTGCTCATGTTCTGTCTGTCTCTCTCGAAAATAAATAAACATTTTTTAAAAATCATAAAGCAGGGGTGCCTGGGTGGCTTAGTCGGTTAAGCGTCCAACTTTGGCTCAGGTCATGATCTCCTGGTTCGTGGGTTTGAGCCCCAATCCGGCTCTGGGCTGACAGCTCAGAGCCTGGAGCCTGTTTGGGATTCTGTGTCTCCCTCTGTCTGCCCCTCTGCTGCTTGCACTCTGTGTCTCTCATTGTCTCAAAAACAAATAAACATAAAAAAATTAAAAAAAAATCATAAAGCAAATACAAAAAGTCCCTCCTAGCCCTATGCAGGGCTGACTGCACAACCAAGAAGATATTGTAGACCTGAGATGGGTAACTTCTGAAGCCAGGTCATTAAAGAGAGGGCAGCTCTCTCTTACGGGCTCATGGATCACTCCCTCTGGGGGAGACCAGCTGCCATGCCCTGGGGACGCCCAAGCTGCCCGATGGAAGGCACCACATGTTGAGGAACACAGTCCTCCTGCCAACAGGCTCCATGGGCTCACCAGCCACATGACGGAGCCACCTGGGAAGCGGGTCCTCCAGCCCCGGTCAAGCCTTCAGATGATACGGGTCCTGTTGACACCTTGCCTGCAATCTCGCGAGTGACCCTACGCCAAGAGCACCTGCTCCTGAATCCCTGACCTGCAGAAACTGTGAGATTATATTTAGTGTTGTATGAAGTCACTACATTTTGCAGTCACTTCTTTCCATGACAGTGGGTAACTCGTACTCTCTCCCTCGTCAGCCTTTTCTTCCCTGGATCCATTTCCTCCTCTTGGCTGCCTTCCCTGACTTCTTTATCAGGCTACCTACCCCTGCTCCACGCAGGGTGATCTCACCCTCTTTCTTCACCTGCTGTTTTCTCTCCAAGAATCCCCCTTTGGTGCTGCCCCCACACTTCCCCTCCTCTCTCCTTGTCCCTGCCCTCCTCCTCCACCTAAAGAAATGGCTTCACGGGGCATCAGCGTGGCTCAATAGGTTGAGCATCCGACTTCAGCTCAGGTCACGATCTCACAGCTCATGAGTTCGAGCCCTGTGTCGGGCTCTGTGCCGACAGCTCGGAGCCCGGAACCTGCTTCGGATTCTGTGTCTCCCCCTCTCTCTCTGCCCCTCCCCCGCTTGCACTCTGTCTCTCTCTCTCTCTCAAAAATAAATAAACATTAAACGATTTTTAAAGAAATGGCTCCCTCTCCTTCCCTCTTGACAAGCATCATGACAACAATTACAGTTGATAATCCTTGCTGTAAGGGAGTAGATTTCTTTAGTGTAGATTAGGAAAATTTTGGTTTTGTTTGAGCCTGCGAAGCTTCTCTCTCCGCCCCACCCCCCCATCTTCCCAAAGCACAGAGGGGGAAAATCGCTCACATCCCCCTCCTGTGGAGAAGTCCAGGCAGCCTAGAAAGCCCCGTGAATGCTGATTTTTCACGGGGCTTTTGCAGTGGCAGAAGGGGGCTGGGGAGCAGTATGCCACGATCGTCATGGCAACACGCTCCCTGGTGGGTCCTGGGCTGCACTCCCAGGCAGGGGAAGTGGATCCCAAGTGTGTGTCCCTCATGGAGTGGGCATCAGAAAGCAAGACTGTGGGGCGCCTGGGTGGCGCAGTCGGTTAAGCGTCCGACTTCAGCCAGGTCACGATCTCGCGGTCCGTGAGTTCGAGCCCCGCGTCGGGCTCCGGGCCGATGGCTCGGAGCCTGGAGCCTGCTTCCGATTCTGTGTCTCCCTCTCTCTCTGCCCCTCCCCCGTTCATGCTCTGTCTCTCTCTGTCCCAAAAATAAATAAAAAACGTTGGAAAAAAAAAAAAAAAAAAAAGAAAGCAAGACTGCCGGGAAACAGACGGGGCTGTTAGCAGGTGTCCTATCTCCAGAGGCAGACAGCCAGGTGGGCAAAGCCAGTGAGTCCGGCACTCAGGAATGGGGTGAGCTGGACCCAGGCCCTAACCGGAGCCACCCGAGTGGGCAGCTCTTTGCCCTTATTGGGCTCGTTCTACTCCCTGGCGATGTGGTCGGTTTGGGGCCACAGGTGACTCCTGCCCTTGGAAAAGAAGGTCAGCAAACTCCATGATCCTTCACTGCATCTGTGTTTCTGTGTTCCCCAAACTCGGTGATACCCAGAGATCTTTATTTCTATTTATTACTGTTGTTATTATTACTTATTTTGAGAGAGAGAGAGAGAGCGCGCGCAAATGGAAGAGGAGCAGAGAGAGAGGGAGAGAAAATCCCAAGCAGGCTCTGAGCTGTCAGCTCGAACCCACAGACTGTGAGATCTACTTTCTACTTTCTACTGTGAGATTTACTTTCTGGAGTCTTTTTTTAATGATTCTTCCGGATCTCTGTGCTCCCATTTTCAAACCGTCCGCAGGCACCTCCTCCTGCTTTGCTGTCAAGATACCTTGTTCTATATACTGTAAACTTAAAAACTAGATGAAAAAAACTCGTTTGTTAGAATTATTTGAAAACCTCGAGTGAGTAGGTTCTTCTGAGGCTCTGAAGGACTGGAGCCTGGAGCCTGCTTTGGATTCTGTGTCTCCCTCTCTCCCTGCCCCTCTGAAGGACTTTCGTAAAGAGTCGGGCATACCGAGGGGCGCCTGGGTGGCTCAGTCGGTTAAGCGTCCGGCTTCCGCTCAGGTCATGATCTCACGGCCCGTAAGTTCGAGCCCCGTGTCGGGCTCTGTGCTGACGGCTCAGAGCCTGGAGCCTGTTTCGGATTCTGTGTTTCCCTCTCTCTCTGTCCTTCCCCCTCTCATGCTCTGTCTCCCTCTCTCTCTCTCTCTCTCTCTCAAAAATAAATAAACATTAAAAAAAAGAGTCAGGCATACCAAGTAGGCACAGGTGTATATGCCAAGCCTACGGAAAGTGGGGAAAATAGAAGAATGAACCCCCCATCGTTGAGGTAGCCCAACTTTGACAGTTAGCATTGAACACGCCTTGCGTCTTCCAAATTCCTTTTGCCTAGTTCTCGCTGAATTCTGGGTTCCTGAAGGAGCTGGATCTTGGGCTCCAGGAAATCACAGCTTTCCTATATCCTTGGCATCAACCTTGAATAACCAGAGAGGACCCCCATCACGTGCCCTTTCATTTCCTGGGGGGGGGGTCATCAAGGTGTTCGCTGACAGAGACAGCTTTGAAGGGCAGTTTGCTGGAAGGTTCTGGTGAAACACGTGCTACCCTGTCTCCAGAATGCCCCATGGGTCTGTGTGGAAGGCATGACCTTCAGGTGACCTTCAGAAGGGCTCTGGAAAGCCTCCTTTGCCTGACTGGGAGATCCTGCCGGGAAGTCGAGAGGAACGTAAAACCAGCATTCTATTTCCTCACTGTGGTTGTTCTGGAAGGTTCTGGCAGGAGTTTTTTTATTAGCCTAGAGAGCAAATAAGCATTACTTTCACCTCCTTAGGATACCAGGCCTGGAGGTTTTCACAAACCACTCTTCTGCGTTCTCAAACCTTCTAGAAGCGAAATCTCTTCTGGTCTGAACCCAGCCCTGCGCAGATGGGTAGAGCTGGGGCCTCGACCACAAACATTCCCCAGGCAGCCCCCTGCGACCGCTCCTTCCCATGGCCTCATGAATCAAGTATCACGGCCTCTTGCTTTGCAGACGACAGAGCTCTGCAGAGAAGTTTCCAGAGGTGAAGGCACTTGCTCTAGGCATGTAATTAGTAAGCAAAAATTTGGGACTCGGACGAGCCTAATAATTGGAGTCTTCATTAATAAACGGAGAACTAATTATAGTCATCGAAGAGACTGTTCCTTTTCTGTTGTGATTAATTCCGAATTTATTTTTAGTCTTCAAAAGAACGGAGAGTCGTGGCGGGGTTTTGTTCTGAGAAAGAAACGCTCCCGTCCGAACAGTCTTCCTTGGCCAGCATATCGTGCTCAACCCGGGTGGCTTCTGGCAAAGCTCAAGCATCTCCGGGGATCTGGGTCAACCTGAGCTACTCAGAAGGAACATTCCAGAACTATTTTCACACTTTGATAAGAGGGACAAAACTTAGGGATGAAAAAACTCTAGCTTCAGCCATGCTGTTGGGGAAAAAACTTAAGGTCTGTTTGGCTGGCCTTTGAGGTGAGAAAAGCAGGAATCCAAAGGCAATCCAGCTTTGGGTATGTTAATCGCAGCCCTCAAGCTGGAGGAGAGAACTTCTCTTTCATGTGACTTTGTCTATTTCCCCTGGGCTCCTTGGTGGATATTTTGTTGTTATTTACTCCCCAAAGGGCAGTCTTATTGGACTTCCCTGATGTCTCCAGGGGCAGGAGGGAATGAGGCAGAAAGTTCTTTCTCCGCCCACGGGCCAAGACCAGTAAAAAGATGCGCGTCAATTTCTGCCTCATACAATGTACTTAGTTTCTCTGAAGCCCCTCTTTTCTTCTCTCCTCCTCTTTCTCTTTCCTGCCCTCCCTGCTTCTTTTGCAAATGAAGCACCCCCAGTTTTCTCCGGGACTTGGGGTTGGGCCTCTCAGTACATGGGAGGGGGAGGGGGCTTGGCTGGGGGAAAGATCTGCCTGCTTCCCTCTTCCCTCTCTCTTCTAGCCCCAGAACATTTCTCTTACTTCTTTTTTTTTTTTTTTTAATTTTCTAAATGTTTATTTGTTTTTGAGAGAGAGAGAGAGCAAGAGTGCATGAGTGGGGGAAGGGCAGAGAGAGAGAGAGAGAGACACAGAATCCCAAGCAGGCTCCAGGCTCTGAGCTGTCAGCACAAAGCCCAACGCGGGGCTTGAACCCACTAACCGTGAGATCATGACCTGAGCCGAAGTCGGACCCTTAACTGCCCCTGCCCCTGCCCTGGGGTGTCCAAAACCAAACTCTCCAAACTGAATAAAAACAAAGGAAAAAGAGGAGTTTATTGCAGTGTTTTTGGTTGCTCACTGGGGAGCTTAGGGCTCCAGGAACAGTGAGTTCGGAGTCGCTCACAGACCAAGGGTGACTGGGGAGTAAATGTGCAAGTTGTTTGGTTTTTTGTTTTTTTTTTTTTTTTGCTCATTGGTTGCCCAGTGGTCTTCTTTCTTACGTGGGGGTGAGAGTAGCAGAGTCAGGGGAACAAGAAGTCAGGAGAGCACGTGAACAGACTTGGCATTCGGCGATCGGCTGGTGTTCTAAAAAACCAATAAATTCCTGCAAGGTTGGGTTGAGTTTTCCTTTACGCGCCTGCATTTGATGGGTTCCATTTTGCTCCGACAGAAGCGACTCCATTTTTAACTCGGTGCTACGATACTCAAGTTTCAGGATCTTTGGCTGGACCTGTCTCACATTCCAGATGGGAGAACTGGGAAGGAGGTGAACAGATCTTTCCGGCTCAGTGCCCGGTTTCTCCCAGACTCCAAGAGGAGATCCGGACCCAGTTATTTTCTCCAAAGTCATGATTCCAAAAAAGCTTATTTTCAGAATACTAAATTTCTTTTCCGTCCCACTGCCTTTTTTTTTTTTTTTTTTTTTTTTTTTTAGTTTATTTATTTATTTATTTATTTACTCTATTTAGAGTCAGAGACAGAGGCAGAGAGAGAAACCCCAGCAGGCTTTGAGCTGTCAGCACAGAGCCCGATGTGGGTCTCCGTCCCATGAACTGTAAAATCATGACCTGAGCCTAAATCAAGAATCAACACTTAACCGACTGAGCCACCCAGGCACCCCGCTTTTCTTTTTTCTTTTCTTTTCTTTTTTCTTTTCTTTTCTTTTCTTTTCTTTTCTTTAATGTTGTTTTTAAGTAAGCTCTACGGCCCAATGTAGGGCTCGAACTCATGACCCAAAGATCAAGCATTACACACTCTACTGACTGATGCCAGCCAGGCGCCCTGTACTGTTTTCTTCGACAAACTGTACTGAAATACAACATCCCTACAGAAAAGTACAGGGATAGGTATACGGCCTGGAGAACAGCCCTGTGTAACTCGCACCCAGATCAAGAAGCAGATTACCACAAGCATCCCAGATGCCCTGCTGTGGTTCCTCCTGACTTCTAAGAATTTCTTACCCTTCAGTGTCTGGGTTCCTTTCTTCTACATTACATCTGTGGGATTTACTCACCTGTAGCAGTGTTCTGTTCATTCTCCAAGAGTAGAGTTTTCCTCCACATAGGTCATCATTTATCCACTCTGTTTTTTTTTGTTTTTTTAAGATTTAATTTTTACGTAATCTCTACATCCAACGTGGGGCTCGAACTCACAACCCTGAGATCAAGAGTTGCGAGCTCTCGCAACGGAACAAGTCAGGCACCCCTTATCCGCTCTACTGTTGATGGACATTGGGCTGTTTTCAGCTTTGCGCTGTTATGAATATTGCGTCTACAAACATCGCATAGGTCTTTTGGTGAACATGTGAACCATCTCAGTTGGGCACATACCTACAAGGAGAATTGATGAGTCACGTGTGCTAAATAAATATCACATGTTCCAAAGGGCTCCAGCCAGCAATGGAGGAGAGCTCCAGGTGTACCCGTCCTTATCAGTATGTGGCATTTTCTTTTTCTTTATTTTTTTTTAATGTTTGTTTATTTTTGACAGACAGACAGAGTGTGAGCTGGGGAGGAGCAGAGACAGAGAGGGAGACACAGACTCCGAAGCAGGCTCTGAGCTATCAGCACAGACCCCAACGCAGGGCTTGAAATCACAAACTGTGAGATCATGACCTGAGCCAAAGCCGGACGCTTTGGACCTCGTTAGGATTTCAATTTGCTTTTCTTGACGATTAACGAGGTTAAGCACCTTTTGATGTGTTATTGGCCATTTGGGCTATCTTTTTTCAGTGAAATGTCTTTTGCCTTTTTCTTCTATGGAGTCACCCATATTTTTCTTACTGACCTACAGGAATTCTCTATTTATATTGCCACATGTATCTCTCTAGCCCCAAGCCCAGCACACTGTCCATTTCCTCGTCTTAACCATTCGGTTGTTCAAGTTGCTGTTGAATAAACTAGCAAGGAAAGGGAGGCGGGGACCCTCGTGGAATGAATGAGGCTTTTATATATTCTTGTTTACGTTTTGGTTTATGTAACAGCTTTATTGAAGTATAATTTACATACCAAAACTTCTACTTGTTTTAAGTGTACAGCTCAATGATTTCCTGAGTTGTGCAACCATGACCACAATTAAATTTTAGAACATTGTCATCACCCCAAAAAGAAACCTTGTGCCCGTTTATTTATTCCCTATTCCCACCCCCAGCCCCCGGCAACCACTAATCTATTAACCGCCTCTTACAGATTTGTCCTTTCTGGAGTTTTCTCATACATGCAATCATACAACATGCAGCCTTTTGTATCTGATTTCTTATTTATTTATTTATTTATTTAGCGAGAATGAGTGGGGGAGGGGCAGTGAGAGAGATGGAAAGAGAGAAGGAATCCCAAGCAGGCTCCTCGTGGGGCATCATCTCACAAACTGTGAGATCATGACCTGAGCCGAGATCAAGAGTCAGACACTTAACTGACTGAGCCACCCAGGTGCCCCTCTCTACAAGTCTTTTGCTTTTAAATATTGTTTTAAATTTATTTTTGAGAGAGAGAGAGAAAGAGTGTGAGCTGGGGGGAGGGGCAGAGAGACAGGGAGACACAGAATCGGAAGCAGGCTCCAGGCTCTGAGCTGTCAGCACAGAGCCCGACGTGGGGCTCGAACTCACAAATGGTGAGGTCTTTACAGGAGCTGAATGAAGGAGGACGATCAACCGACCGAGCCACCCAGGCGCCCTTCCTTCTCTGCAAGTTTTTGTGTAGCTGTTTTGATTTCTCTTACGTAGATACCTAGGATGGAATTGCTGGGTTATATGACAAATTTATGTTTAACTTTTTAAGAAACTGAAACCCTGTATTTCTCTGCCATCCATAGGCTGATGACGGAAAGGCATGTAAGACTGTCTTGGGTAGAAAAGAAATACCTGCCAGCCCACAGTTATCGATTAAGTGCACAGTGTCAATAGAAGGCTAAGAAAAAGACAGACTAAAGCCTGCTTTTTGGAATTTATTTTTTTTTAATTTTTAATGTTTATTTATTTTTGAGAGAGAGAGAGAGGGGAAGGGCCAGAGAGAGAGAGGGAGACCCAGAATCCAAAGCAGGCTCCAGACTCCGAGCTGACAGCACAGAGCCCGATGCAGGGCTCGAACTCACAAACCGCAAGATCATGACCTGAGCCGAAGTCGGACGTTCAACCGACTGAGCCACCCAGGCACCCCTGGCCTGGTTTTAGGAGTTTATAGCCTAATCCAGATGTTCTAACCCACGTGTTTATGGAGTAACTTGGCAGTATGGAAAATCTGAACACGAGCAGGGGCTCAAACCTGCTCATATTGCAAAATGAATTCAGAAAGTGCCAAATGCCTGCTTTTTGCAAGACTCAGTGTTAGCATTTAAGAGGTAGAGCTAGAAATTAAAACACATGCTATCCCTCCCCTGGGTTACGAAGAGTCTACTCAGTGAAATAAGACTTATTGTGAAAAGAAGGTAAATAATCAAAGATTCAAATAAAAGTTCAAGACAGTAATACATCAGGGAGGAGGAAGGCAAAGGGATGGAAATAGATGAAGGAGAAACTCATCTTCCCTTCAAGATCTTGTGAGAAAACAGAAACCCAGACGGTGTTTTTAAAAAAATTTTGGCATCCCAAAGATACACTTATTGCCTTGGAAATCTTAGTTCAAAAGGAAGTGTTAGATAATAAACAACCAGGACCATTGGACTAGATGGATAATAATTGCCAATATCTGAATACTTAATACACTAGGTATTGCTTAACATTGTTTACATTTTTGCCTATTTACTTCTCTTAATAACTAGGATAGAAATGCTACTAACATCTTCTTTTTTTTTTTCAACGTTTTTTTATTTTTTTTTATTTTTGGGACAGAGAGAGATAGAGCATGAACGGGGGAGGGGCAGAGAGAGAGGGAGACACAGAATCGGAAACAGGCTCCAGGCTCTGAGCCATCAGCCCAGAGCCTGACGCGGGGCTCGAACCCACGGACCGCGAGATCGTGACCTGGCTGAAGTCGGACGCTTAACCGACTGCGCCACCCAGGCGCCCCGCTACTAACATCTTCTAACGATGAGGAAAATGAAGCCCAGAGAGGTTAAGTAAATTGCCCAAGGGCACACAGCGAGAAAGTGGCTTGAGGTGGTTTGAATAGGAGGAATGGAGAGCCCACAAAGCGCGCCACTAAGTACATTTAACCCTCTCAAGTCCCAGATGCCAGCTACTGGATTCAGACTCCAATCACAGATGGGGAAAGAAGCCTGAAGGTGTTAGTGTTAGGTATTGTCGAAGTTCCGTCTTTAGTAAGGGTTCGGAGATAGGGGTTCCAGCAGTCAACTCTATACAGACTGGCGGTGGGTTTCAACCAGAGAACCTTTTCTTGAGATGCTATTTGTAGCTGGGCCCGTCTCCTGACTCAGGCAGGGCGGACAAGAGGAAGTAGCCCCTGGTGTACAAGAAGCCAGATCTGGGGGCGCCTGGGTGACTCAGTTGGTTAAATGTCTGACTTCAGCTCAGGTCATGATCTCGCATTTGCGGGTTCGAGCCCCACGTCGGGCTCTGTGCTGAGCAAGTCACTTGGAGTAGGGTGTACGGGACACTGAGTAGGCTGAAATTTCTCCAAGCCCAAACTGGATTATAGGTTGCTCACAAGGCACCCTGGAAGACTCCGAGTTGCAAGAAGGCTCCGGACCTGTTGTCCTCACTTGAGCTGGGCCTTATCATCAGATATGAAACTCGAGGTCAGTCTGCAAATAGTCACACGTTCCCCCATACAAGGAATGCGAGGCCCTTTTAGCTGATTCGGTCAGTTACTTTTAGTGACTGTTGCCCACATCAAATTTGGTAGTTCTGCTTTAAGGGACTCTTAGTGGGGACTGTGGTCAAGAGCTGTTTTTGTTTTTGTTTTTTTTTTTTTTCCCCTCATGTTTTTAGCCAAGCAAGGGTTTGTGAATTTGCAATCGATGGAGCATTATAAGCAATCTGGATTTGTCAGCTTGCCCGTGGCCAGAGGCCAGACTGAGGGGTTTCAAGGTTAGACAGCTTAAAGGCAGACTATGGCTCAACAGTGATTTTCCAAAGCTAGGGTGGCCTGGGCCCAAGCATTTAAAAAAATTACTCAGGGCACCTGGGTGGCTCAGTTGCTTAAGCGTCTGACAACGGTTCGTGGGATCGAGCCCTGCGTCAGGCTCCGCGCCGACAGCTTGGATGGAGGAGCCTGCTTGCCTGGAGAGCAGGCTGGAGTCCAGATGATCTTTGCAGGTACCCGGCTCATTGCATGGAACGTGGCGGCCTCCTGCTGTTTGTTGATTGAGTATGTGAGTGTAGACCTCTCCTCCTGGCCCACGTGGATTTCAGGAAGACTGGTACCCTGGGTGGGTGGGAGGGGGGGGCAGGCAGCCCCTCTCACCTTCCCCGCTTCCCCCACGTATCCTCATTGGCCTGCCTCCCATTCGACCAACTCCTAACCCCAGTCCGTCCACTGTGAACACGTGGCCTCCCGGCTCGGGCGCCAGGCTGCAAACCTGTCTTGGTGAGTCAAGTTCAGCCCGAGGTTCAACCCCGACAGCGGCGGCCACAGTCACAGTCCCTCCCAGCGACCGCGGAGCCCGCCGGCGGCCGCCACCAGACCTACAAAGCCCGCACCGAAGGGCGTTGCTAGCGCCGCGGCTCGGGGCGGCGGGGGCGCGCGCGGGGAGACCCCTCCCCAGCGACCTGCCCCCTCGGCGGGCGTGGCCGCCCTGGCCCCGCCCCAGCCCCGCCCCCTCGCCTCCGCGCGAGCCCCAGCTCGGCCACCCCGGCCGCCAGCCCCTCTCCGCGGACCGCCCGGCCGCCCCCTCGCCGCGGAGCCGGGCCCTCGGCGATGCCCCGGAGCCCACCACCTCCCCCGGGAGCTGCGCATTTCCGCGCGCCCGGGCGGCCCCCGCTCCGGCCGGCCCCGGCGGCCGCAGCCCGCGCCCCGCGTCCCCGGGAAGTTGTCTCCGGAGCCCGCGGCGCCTGGGTCTCCTCCCCCTGAGCCCCGCCCCCCCCGCCCCGCGCCCGAGCTGCGAGCCGCCCGGCCCGGGGGCGTCGCCGCTTTTGCTCCGCGAAGCCAGCGAGTCTCCGCTGCCCTGCGCCGCGCGCGCGTCCCCCGCCTGCCCGGGGACCCCCCGCGCACCCCCCGAGACGGCGCGCGCCCAGAGCGCGGGAGCCCGGAGCGCCGGGCGCCTGGGACCCCGCGGAGCCGCTGCCCAGCCCGCGGGGCTCGGCCGGGATGCAGGCTGCGCTGTGAACCCCGGCGCCAAGGCCATGTCCGGCGCCCGCTGCCGGACCCTGTACCCCTTCTCCGGGGAGCGGCACGGCCAGGGGCTGCGCTTCGCCGCGGGCGAGTTCATCAGGCTGCTGCAGGTTCCGGACGGCGGCTGGTGGGAAGGCGAGAAGGAGGACGGGCTCCGCGGCTGGTTCCCCGCGAGCTACGTGCAGTTGCTGGAGGTAAAAGGGGCGAGGGCCGGGGGGCCGGGAGACCCGGGGCTGCGGGGCTCGGCGCGCTCGCGTACCTGTTGCCCGCACCGGGGACGCCCCAGCCGCTCCCCGTCCGAGGGGGCGCCGCGGGGCGGGCTGGGGGTGCAGCCGCCGCGCGCCCCGACTCTGGGGGCGGCGGAGCCAGCGGGGCGCCCCTCCGGGCCGGGCGGCGCGGGGATCGCCCTCGGAGCGCCCCCCGTGCCGGGCCTCCCGAGCACATCGTGGCCGCCCTGAGGAAGGAGAACTTGTTGCCTGTATGAGTTCTGGAGCGGGCGGGCGGGCGCGCTCCCGGCGGTGGCAGGGGGCCGGCCGAGGGCTGCGGAGTCCGGAGGTCTAGGCATAGAGGCTTGGAGGTTGAGGATCCGGAACAGCGGCGTCATCGGTTGGGCCCCGGAGCCCGGAGCCCGCCGACCCGAGGACGGTCGTGCTGCCCCGGGTCAGGCCGCCTGGGGGCCGCCCACTTGCCGGTCAGCTGAGCCGCCCGCCCGATCCTGCGGTTCCTCCCCTGGTCCAGAACCTACAAGTGGTCTGTTCCGGGGGTTCTGGCCTGACCCCAGGGCTGCAGAGGACCTGCTGAGCCAAGTCGGCTGGCTGTTTATTGTCTGGGTGACAGTTGGGAGGTCTCCTTGTCCTCTAATCGCTGAGCTCTCGGTCACAGCCAGAGTGGCCTCCGAAGTTTCTGAAGTCCTTTGGTGGGGGCGGGGGGGGGGGGTGGGCTGGGGAGGAGTGACTTCATAGGCTATCCCCTTTCCCAAAGGGCTGCCAGATTGTTGCCTGGCCTTAAACAGGCGGTTACCCACAACCGTGTAAGTAGATAGTATAAACGTTTTGCTGAAACACCTCCCCAAATCACTGGAGACTGCATTTATTTATAATTTGACCCCTGACCTACTCTGCAAAGAACAGAGTAGGAAGTTTTGAGAGAAATTGGTCCGTGGGACCCAAAGAAAGAAAGAGAAAGAAAAAGAAAGAGAAGGAAAGATGGATGGATGGATGGATGTGGTGAAACGGTTATGGGTGAGTTTGCTGAAAAATAACTTGTGGAAATATGATCAGAACCCCGTCTGGATTCACAGAGTCTTCTTCCAGGGTCCAGAGGGCAATGCAAAAATCCCCCCTCCTCCCGATGGATGAGGAGCATTTGAGCAAAATTTAGGCTGGAAGAGATTTCAGGGTCTGAGCAGAAGAGGACGTTCCAGGATGCTTTTGGTTCTGTATTTTGAGACACCTGTGTACGCAGGGAAGGCTTAGGTGTGTTCCTCAGATCTGTGCCGAGGTTCAGAAGTAAAAGAAAGCAGGTGTCGCGGCCTCCCTGTCAGTGGCTCAAAAGCAGCCCTGGGAGAGCCTCCTCTTTTCGAGTTCCCCTGGTGACCACACTTCTCCAGGAAGCACTAATGTGGAAATTTGGCAGTTGTGGGTCTGTCCGGTCAGGAGCGTCCCTGGCTGGGTGCCCAAAAGGAGTGTTTTGGGGTGCGGATGAGGCTGGTGGGGTCTTAGGCTGCTGTTAGCAAGAGTGGGGGCTCTGCGTTTCCCTCTGGGGAAAGGGAGGCTTGAGCCAGACCCAGGGGGCAAACAGAACGATCAGCTGGGTCGGGCGCGTCCTGCGGGTAGATGTGCTGAGCAAATCTCTGGCGGGTGAGTGAGGGGCTTTTGGACAGCTGCCAACTGGTGACGCGCCAGGGGGGGTGCCCATGTGTGGGAGCAGTACCGCTGAGAGGGGGGCCCGTTTGTGGAGCACCCACTAGGTGCCCGCTCCCCGACTGCTCTGTGAAGGGGGAGGCGCTCTCCCCACATCCCAGGTGAGCAGAAGTGAAAGCAATTGCCCCAGGGAGTAATGCTTGTGTATTTGCTTAGCGGCTCAGAGGGCTGAATATTACCTCTGTGCCGGTTTTCAACGTGACAGTGTGGGCTCAACTGCTAACAGGCGAGGGAGGGAATGGTCTGGATGCTGCGGGAAAGGACAAGAGCAGTCCTGTAGGAAGGATCAGAGATCGGGCCCTTTGTGTCTGGGCACCTCGTCGCAGGCTGGACCTCAGGGCGGAGGGCTGGGTCGGGCTGCAGGGTATGTGGGGAGAGTCCCTTGGGGCTGGGGTGAGCCCTCAAAGGCAGACCCAGTTTGCGGAGAAAGCACAGCTCCCAGGGGACTGGCCGGTACACGAAACCACACGTCTGGGGAAGCAGCGGGTTTGTCAAGCCTGGACGTTAGTGCAGGAGCCAGGAGGCTGGCGACGGGGCCTGGAGGTGGGAATCCTCATGGGACGTGTGCTGGAGGCATGGAGATCAGGAGGCCAGGGGAGCCGCTGGGGAGACAGGTACAGACAGAACAGACGGACGGCACCAGCCTCCTGGCGGAGGAGTGGGGAGGCGGGGGCACCACCGGGAGTGGTGGACAGAGTGATACCAAGAAGCCCCGTCTTGGCAGAAGGGTGCAGCAGGTTGAGAACAGCATATGCAAGATGGACGCTCCTCAAGGATTCCTTGCTTGCTCAGATAAAGAAAGTGGGACTGAGAGGCCCTTGGCTTTGCAAGCAGCACACCCCACGGAGGGGAGCTGGGAGCTAGCTGTGACACAGCTGAAAGATCTGTCCTGGAGGCCGGCCAGCCCCGGGGGAGAGGCCAGCTTGGGGAGATTCTTGTCCTGGTTCCTGGGGGGAGAATCTCTTTGGTCAGGCCATCAAGGAAATGGGAGAAGGGTACAGCACATCCTTGGTTTCCAGAAAGCGGCCCCCAGGAAGGTGTCAGCCCCAAGTGGAGAAGTGTGGGGGGCCAAGGGCTGGGCACAAGGGGATGGTGGAGCCTTCCAGAGGAGGAGAGCACTGGAAGAGGGAACCCGTCTTTCCCAAGAAAGATGTAAGGTGAGATGTAAAGGCCCTGAGATAAAAGCTGCCAGAATAATCTTTCTTGAGGGTCTCTTCAGCCTTGCATGAAGAAGGGGAGGAGCTGAGAAGTTTCCTGATATGTGGGCGATGTGTTCGAGGAGCTGAGACGGGCTGGAGACTTCAGGGGAATGTTCTGTCCGCTCCAAGCCAGGCCAGGATCCCCTGCATAGACTGGAGGCCCTGTGGGGGCAGAGGTTTCTGCCAGACTTGTGGGGTGCCTGGTGCCTGACAAACAGCTCCCGGGGGAGGCAGGCAGAGCCCAGATCCCCGTCCCTGGGGAAGCGCCCGAGAGTTGGACGTGGGCAGGTCCGGTGGCTGGAGGGCCAGGAATTCCCCGTCGTCTGCTCTTAACCTTGAATGGAGAGAACAAATTGGGGACCCGGAAGATGCTGTAAGGCATCTGTGGAAACCCCCAGAGCTTTTGGGAAATAATTCTGGAGGGGGGAATAAGACTGGAACACAAACACCCCAGAGTTTTCCGTGACTGAAGTGCTGTTCTGACAATCTGCTGTCTGGCCGCGAGGTGCGGGCCTCAGGGGCTAGGGTGACATGATGTCCCCTCCTTGAACCCGGTCACCTCTCCGCCTTCTGTTCTCTCGCTTTGGGTTCACGTGCTCCTGCCTGAGCTTCCAAGGTGTGGATGTGAGACGTGGAGCTGGGGAGGGGGGTAATCGATGGCCGTGTAACAGGCCACCCCGGAACTCAGTACCGCGACACAAGCATTTACCATCATGTCGCACACTGCTGGGGACTGACTGGGCTCCGCCCGGTGGTTCTTCTGCTGGTCTCTCTTGGCATCTGTCACGCCTCACGGTGGCCAGGGCTGGGGTCCCGGGGCAGGCAGAGCTGGGCAGGGACTCCAAAGTGGCATCTTCACTCTCTCGCTTGGCGTGTTGGTGTTTTTGCAAGTGACTTTCTTCTCTCCGCTTGTGTCTCATCCTCCAGGGCTTTTCCGCACGGCCTTTCCCTCTAGCAGGGAGCTGGAGTCTTTCCAGGGTGGCCGGCTTCCAAGAACGCACGTCACAAATTGCCCGGCCCTCCTAAGGCTTGGGCTCAGGACTGGCAGCTCACTTCTGGCACATTCGATTGGGAAACCGAGTCATCGGAGCAGGAGATCCTGTGTGGGAAGGAGGTGCATGAGGGTGTGGGTATGGGTATGGACACAGGTTCATTGAAGGCCGTTTTGCACACTGGCAACCTCAGGAGGGGAGGGAGAACACGTCTGGCACAGTGTGCCAGCCTAAACTGATGAGAGAGAGCGCCTCCGCAGAGCGAGGCAAGGTGCAGGAGTCTTAGCTGACTTGCTAGAAAATTCTCCACGGCCATCCTCAGACGAGATTTTCTCTTCTTTAAAAAAAAAAATTTTGGGGGCGCCTGGGTGGCTCAGTCGGTTAAGTGTCCGACTTCAGCTCAGGTCATGATCTCGCTGTCCGTGAGTTCGAGCCCTGCATCGGGCTCTGGGCTGATGGCTCAGAGCCTGGAGCCTGCTTCCGATTCTGTGTCTCCCTCTCTCTCTGCCCCTCCCCTGTTCATGTTCTGTCTCTCTCTGTCTCAAAAATAAATAAAACGTTAAAAAAAATAAAATAAAAAATAAAAAAAAATTTTTTTAAGGTGCCAGGGATTTCTTGGCCACCTGATAAATGTTGCAGCTGAATTTGGAACCAGATTTTCCTGTCCCTAAAGCCTGAGTCTGTCCACTGGGGCATTGGCCTTCCAGCCTTCTTGGGTTGGGTCGGCTTTGTGCTGGTTATTAATAGACACTGTGTATCCTAGCTGCCCAGTATCTAGTGGATGCTTGCTTTGTTACACAAATTGATTTTATGTTGTTTATTTTTTAAAAAATTTTAAGTTTATTTCTTTTGAGAGAGACAGAGAGTGAGTGGGGGAGGGCGGAGAGAGAGAGGGAGAGAGAGAGAATCCCAACCAGGCTCCGTGCTGCCAGTACGAAGCCCGATGCGGGCTCGAACTCACGAACCGTGAGATCATGACCTGAGCCGAAACCAAGAGTCAGACACGCCCAACCGACTGAGCCACCCAGGGCGCCCCTACACAAATTGATTTCAATACACGGCCTTTTTTTCTCTAACGGGAGCGTTACCTAAAGTGGGTGTGACCTTGTCAATTTTTTTTTTCCTTTTCTTTTTCTTTTTTTCTTAAGGCAGTTCATTATCCGGTCTGTTCCCAAAGCTGTAATTAGGGCTGGTGGCTCGCAGAGTATGGCACGGTGACCAAAAAAGACCAGCGTGCTTTGTGCGGTCGTCGCGGAGTCATTCTGCCCTTTGATTTGGGGGCTCGCGGTCCACGGTTGTAGCTCCCGCTGTTTGAAAAATCTACCTTGAGCTCATCCCTCTGTCCGCCTCTGTTCGGGAACCTACCCCCTCGTCCCCGCTGCGCACGGGGCTGGTCAAGTGGCCCCCCACCCCCCCCCCCCCCGCCCCAGGACTTCAAAGCAGTGGGCAGGGCTTACGGATGCCAGGGATTCAGGGCATCTCTACAAAAGTTCCCTTAGCAACACGTCGGCAGGAATCCCTGACATCTGTTCACCATCACGTGGATCCCTGCTGCCCGTGACCACCTAGAAACGTGAATGAGATACTGACCTTCCTGGACTCTTCCAGCCTAGAAACAAACCCGTGTTTTATCTGGCCGTCTGAGTGACCTCCTCTATGAGCGTGGATGCCGGGCGGCACTTTGCTGGGGAGAGAGAATGTTCGGTACATGTCAGGCGTGGGGATTTTTGTGAGGCCGCTCCAGGGGACGTCGGTCTGTTGGGTTTTGCTCCCTTATTACTCACAGCGGCAAGGGAGCACATTTTCTCACAGAATGCCAGCACGGAGCTGCCTTGCAAAATTAGTAGATTCCTCTCTCCCTGCCCCGGCGAGGCTTCTGGGGTGGCGTTTCCACCTATGGAGAGAAGTAGCAATGGCGGCCGGCAGGTGGTCCCGCTTTGCCCTTTGGTTCATCGGATCCAACAGGTGTATGAATTTGTGAGAAGTTTTCGTGGATTCATGAGGACTCCCCTGCCTCCTCCCTGCACGGTTAGTATCTCCCCAGTCTGCTGTCTGATAAAGACGTGCTCTATTATTTGGGGCGCCCGGGTGGCTCAGTTTGTTAAGCGTCCGACTTTGGCTCAGGTCATGATCTCGCGGTTTGTGGGTTCGAGCCCCGCGTCGGGCTCTGTGCTGACAGCTCGGAGCCTGGAGCCCGCTTCGGATTCTGTGTCTCCCTCTCTCTCTGCCCCTCCCCCGCTTACTTCCTGTCTGTTTCAAAAATAAATAAACATTTAAAAGAAAAAAAAAAAAAGATGTGCTTTATTAGTTAATCTTGGTAGACCGTATTTATCTCATTTGTTGAGCTGGGATTTAGACTCGACCCCCAGGTACTCAGTTTCCTACGTCCAGGGTCGACTCCTCATCTGTCAGTCCTCCTCACTGCCTTCTGTCCCCTACCCACCAAACCACGGTGAATGTCCCTACCATCTATCTCTCCTCCGCCTCGCCTGGCACTGTCTCCCCCCCCCCCCCCCCCTCTTCTCATCACCCCCCCTTACCTTCTCTATTCCTGTTCATTATGTTAGCAAGCCCAGTCTGCTCTCCGTTAGAAACATTGCTCAAAGACGTCTCCTTCTTCCCTGGTGTCGGCACACTTTTTCTGTATGGGGCTAGGAAGCATTTTAGGTTTTGTGGCCAAGGGGCTGCGTCACCGGGATTTGTGAGCGCCAGAGGTGGTGAGCCACGAGCGTGCCCCATATGGTCTCTGTCCCAGCTACTCGTTAGACTGTGAAGCTGATATAGATGATCCGAAAACCGATGGGTGTGGTTGAGTGCCAATAAAACTTTATTTACAGACACTGAGGTTTGACTTTGTTACAATTTTCATGGGCCGTTTGTAGATTTTCAGCCATTTCATGGGGCACCGGGGGGCTCAGTCGGTTGAACGTTGACTTCAGCTCAGGTCGCGATGGTGTGGTTCGCGAGCTCCAGCCCCACATCGGCTCTCTGCTGTGAGGCTGTCTGTGTAGAGCCCGCTTCAGACCTTCTGTCCCCCTGCTCTCTGCCCCTCCCCCACTTGCACTGTCTCTTAAAATAAATGATAAAAAAAAAAAAAATAAAAGCCATCCTTAGTTTATAGGCTGAATGTAGTTTAGAAGTTCAGATACGTACAACTTGATTGTTCCGTAAAAGTCCGTATTCTGCACAGTAGAAGAAACGTGCTGTGAAATAATTTGGGGTTCCTTGCCCTTACCCCAGATTTACATTTCGGTTCTGGGGGGCACTTCACTAAAGACAGCTCCATTCCAGGGGTCCAGCTGCTTCTTGATGTCATTCGGGCATCTCCTGGGCTGCCCTCCCCATGTGGGCCTTTGCCGTCTGTCTGTCCAGGCAGTTGCCAGAGACAATGCAACTCTCTGCTGGGTCCCTCGCCTGGAGCCCTCTCCTTCTCAGCAGTTTTTGGGAGGACGGTATCGTTCTCAGACTCAGAGGCTTCTTCCCTGCTCCGCTGGTGCGGGTGTAAACGTTTAAGACCAGCTCAGGCGGGGAGGTGCAAAGTCCTGATGAGGAAGCGTTTGCCAGTTTCTGGGGTATCCGAACTGCCACCGTGGCTGATCGCAGCGGACGATATTGGACACAGAACGTGGCGTGCAGTCAAGGCATACGACGTGCTGATTTGATTCGTTTATATGTTGTGTGCAGACGGTGTAGTTTCATTGTACTGGTACGCTGCCACCCGTCACGTGATTGTCCCTTCTTTCCGGCGGTGGTTGGTGGCTGGTTTTCTAAGTGCTGCAGAAAGCCTGTGGTTGGATCAGAGGGGAGGGTGCACTCTGATGTGTTTTGGAGAGCTCATCTGGGCTGGCGAGTGCAGACTGGCTGTGAGGAGGGTAGGAAGGGAGGCTCGGTGGTGGCCGTGTGGCCGTGGTAAGGGGGCGGACCTGGGGTGTGTTCTATAGGTGGCCTGAAAACACTTGTTGGTGGATTGACTCTGGGGGGTGCACGTCTCCCCTCTTGCATATTGCATGTGAGTTGTGATAACCCTTTCCTGACTATATTCTCCTTTTTTTTTGAGAGAGAGAGAGAGAGATAGAGGGTGGGAGAGAGGGGCAGAGAGAGAGAATCTTAAGCAGGCTCCAGTCCATGAGTTCGAGCCCCACGTCAGGCTCTGTGCCGACAGCTCAGAGCCTGGAGCCTGCTTTGGATTCTGTGTCTCCCTCTCTCTCTCCCCCTCCCCTGCTCACGCTCTGTCTCTCTCTGTCTCTCAAAAATGAATAAACATTTAAAAAAAAAAAAAAAAAAAAGAGTTGGACGCTTAACCGACTGAGCCACCAGGTGCCCCTCCTGTGAATCGTCCGTCCATTCTGCCACCAGAGACTCCTTCCTTAAAGCACTAGGGGAAGGCAAATAAAAATTGGGAAGAAGTTAACGTCTTGAATGCAGAAAGCGCTTTTTATAAATTATGGAAACATACACAAAGGAGCGCATCCATACGAGAATGGGCAGAGAGCTTGGGTAGATGCTTGATGATAAAAGGTGTCCGAAGTCGTCATCAGCATATTCAGTCTCACTGGTAAGCAAAGAATGGCACGTTTTAAAAAACACACTTCCTTTAATGAAAACTGTCAACGTTAAAAAAGAATGAGCGTTGGGAGGGGTGTGGGAAGATCGTCCTGTGCTCCCTGGAGGGTAATTGGGCAATATACTCTAAAGGCCTTCATAATGTACATGTCCCCTGTTCCAACGGTTCCATTTCTAGAAATTTGGACCCCGGAAGCATCTGATCGGCAAGCCGTGGGCATCAGGAAGCCCACCGTGGCACCGTGTCTAATGCTGGAGTGTGAATTGGCCACAGCTTCACTGTCCACCAGGAGGAGCTGGCTAAGATAAGGCTCACTTGTGCTGAGCACAAGGTCAGACGGGCAGAAGGGGCTCGACAGCTATATTGAAGCTGAATTTAAAAAAAAAAAAAAAATAAGGGATTTGGTCAGTGATGTTAAATATTTCATGGAGTCAGTGTAGTTTAGATTCACCGTATGACGAGGCAAAGAGAGCTGGCACGTCCAGGAATGAATTGCTTTTTAAAAGCAGGGACCGTGTGTAGCGTGCGTTCTGTAAGTGTCCTTTCGTGGAGAGAACAGGTTGAAGGGATACTTGGTGGCCAGGACCCCGTTCTTTTAAACATCCTTAGTTAACAGCAAATCTCTGTCTTTTGGGGGAGGGGGAGGTGGTTTTTTTTTTTTTTTTTGGAAACAGCCAAAATTCACTTGGGGCCACATCTGGTGTGTCTGTATATGTGACTATCTGTTTATCACCTTGTTGCAAAAAAGACTTAAAGCAGCTTACCAAAAAGCATACGGCACGAAAACATAAAAGCGTAAATGCGCAAGGAAATCTGGAAAGGAGAAAAGAAGGTAACAGGCACAGTGAAGTCTGAAGAGCAGGGAGGGAAGTTGGATTAAGTGATGCTGTTCAGGGGTTAAAAGAAGTCCTTTCCTGCAGGTAATGATGTGATGGAGCTGTTCTCAGCAGGGAGTAGCAGAAGGGTTGGGCACGGTGAGCTACGTGCTGTATCAGTCAGGATGGGTTAGGATATGCCGCCGTAACAAACAGCCCCCAGATCTCAGTGGGTAAAACAACCTAGGTTTGCCTCTTCCTCGGGCTGCAGGTCCGTCGCAAGTTGGTTTGGGGCCGTAAGACCCTCTGGGACCCAGGATGCAGCAGCAACCACTGGAATCCTGCTGGTGGGCATGTCAGTGGTCCCTAAAGCTTCTGCCCGGAAGCGACTTACAATACTTGCTTGTGATCCTATTTCGTTGACCAAAGCACACCCAACGTGCTAGGTAGCCGTCCCGCCATGTGCACAGAAGGAGGAAAGGAGCGAGCTGAATATGTGTGGACAGCTCTGTTGACCACCACCTGTGTGTTCACTCGGGGGGGATGCCCCAGTTCTGGGCTCTTTAAGGCTCAGCGTTGAATGGTCATCCTTACAGCCGTGCTTCTTAAACTGAATTCAGTGCTTCTAAAGAGTTTTTTTATGTTTGTTTATTTTTGAGAGAGAGAGAGAGAGAGAGAGAGAGAGAGAGAGAGAGAGAGACAATGAGTGGAGGAGGAGCAGAGAGAGAGAGGGAAACAGAATGGGAAGCAGGCTCCGGGCTCTGAGCCACCAGCACAGAGCCTGATGCGAGGCTTGAACCCATGAACTGTGAGATCATAACCTGAGATGAGGTTGGATGCTCAACCAACTGAGCCACCCAGGTGCCCCTGAATTCAGTGCTTCTAGACAAGGTTCTCAAAATGAACTTCCTGGGTCTTGTTGGTTAGATTCTGGCTCAGCAGACCTGGGATGGGGCCCCAGGTGCTGCGTGTCTGATGAGCTCCCATTGATGCTAAGTCCTCAGCCACAGTGCAGACCTCCGCGGGTCCCCCTAGCTCCTGATAGCCAGGGTGAACTCTTACTGTTCTCAGGAAGCCGCTTTCCCCATCCCCAAGCTGTCCCGGCATCTAGCACCCTCCTGGACCCAGGAGTAGATACTTCACCTAGAAGTTTTGAACAGACGTAATCGTTTTCTGACCCTAGACTTTCTGTGATTTTTTTTTTCCCCTTTGTGGTCAATACATCTGTCACAACTTCTAGTTCAACCAAAAGCAGGCATTTGTATTTGAGCATCTACTATGTATCATCTCTCCACAAGGCTCAGTGAGCTACAGCCAAGACAGGGAGCTGAGGTTAGTGGCTGTTCTTCGGGGAGCCCTTAGGAATGTGCCGTCCCCTCCAGGGTGACTCTGGCAGGTGACATAGGAGACTTGAGTTTCACACTTGTTCCTTTGGAATGAAAGCCGTTTTAGTCTCCAGGGCCTTAATCCCTCCTGTCTCCTTTGCTTCTCTGATGTACGGAGAACTCCAGGATCAGTCAATAACAAAAAAACTAATTAGATTGTAAAAACTCCTTAGAAGTGGTATTTTAAAAATTCTACAGAAATGAGCCCTTGTCCTAATTTCATCATGACAGAGGATCTTTACTTTAGCAGTGGCTTGGGGAAGAATGTCACGGAGCCATTAGTTTCTGATTCCTAGTATAATTTAGAAATAGGAAATCTGAGTCTAGTGTTCTCATTAACAAGTTCCTTCTTCCTTCCTTTCTCTTCCTTCCTTCCTTCCTTCCTTCCTTCCTTCCTCCCTCCCTCCCTCCCTTCCCTTCCCTTCCCTTCCCTACCTCCCTACCTCTTCCCTCCTTCCTTCCTTCCTCCCTTCCTTCCTCTTCCTTCCTTCCTTCCTTCCTTCCTTCCTTCCTTCCCTCCCTCCCTCCCTCCCTACCCCTTCCTTCCTTCCTTCCTTCCTTCCTTCCTTCCTCCCTCCCTCCCTCCCTCCCTTCCTTCCTTCCTTCCTCCCTCCCTTCCTTCCTCTTCCTTCCTTCCTTTCCCTCCCTCCCTTCCTTCCTTCCTTCCTTCCTTCCTTCCTCTTCCTTCCTTCCTTCCTTCCTTCCTTCCTTCCTTCCTTCCTTCCTCTTCCTTCCTTCCTTCCTTCCTTCCTTCCATTTTCTTTCTTTCTTTTCTTTTCTTTTCTTTCTCTTCTCTTCTCTTCTCTTTTCTTTTCTTTTCTTTTCTTTTCTTTTCTTTTCTTTTCTTTTCTTTTTTCTTTCAATACCTGCAAGCCTTTGTTGTGTTCAGAATGAAAAATGAAACTGGGTTGAGTTTTCGATAACCAAGGAAATGCCCAGCACAGACTCTCGTGATCTGATACTCAAGCCTAATATTGTCATTTATTTATTTTTATTTTGTTTATGTATTTAAATATTTAAATGTTTATTAAAAATTTTTTTTAATGTTTATTCATGTTTTGAGAGACAGAGTGTGAGCGGGGGAGGGACAGAGAGAGGGGGAGACACAGAATCCGAAGCAGGCTCCAGGCTCTGAGCTGTCGGCACAGAGCCCCACGTGGGGCTCAAACCCGTGAAACAGGAGATCATGATCCGAGCCGAAGTCAGACACTTAACTAAGTCCCCGAATACTTTCATGTTTTTAAGAACGTTATGAGGGTCTGGGACTGTGTTCTGGCTGACGGCACATGCTTACAACCTGCCTGCACGACATCACATTACTGCAGGGCACTGAGACCATGCTTCTCACACACTAACACACATGCGGAGCACGTGGGGACTTGATAAAATTCTGATTCTGATTCAGTAGGTCAGGGATAGGGCCCCAAGCTCTGCATTTTCTACCTCTAGCTCCCAAGCTAGGATCGCGTTGTTGGCTTTTGGGCTGCGATTAGAGGAGCAAAGCATCTAAATCACCTGAGGGGTTTTAAATTTGCCTGTAAGTCATGATTAAGTCCTGAGATTAGATTGGATTTTGTTTATCTTTTTTTTTATTTTAGTGGATTATATGAGGCCACCCAGGGTAATAGAAAGAACACAGCTTTGGAATTAGACTCCTCTTTGAATCTATTTAATCAGAGGACAGAGAGAGGGAGGTGGCCAAGAGGTAGGTTGGGGAGGGGGGTGGCTGGTGTCCTGTTTGCCCAGAGGGGTCCCTCCGTCACAGGGCGGGCATGACGCTCAGGAACGCTTTGCTGGGGACGGGAGCTGGCCGTGGACGAAGCAAGGCTGGGGAGCACAGTGGTGAGTGACGGGAGCGTGGCCGGCCGGGGTCTTGACTGCAGACTGAACCTCGATGGCAGAGAGCGAGCCAGGATGGTCTCTCGCCAGATCCCAGCAGGACAGTCTTGCAGCGGGGTGTGGCCTCCGTATCTTGAAGCCCTTTATCAGTTCGGAGGGGACGCTGGATGCCTGGCGTGGTTTGCTTTGTGAGCTGGAATGTGAGCCCTGTGTCTGCCCCACCTGTGGACTGCTCAGAACACACTCAAGGGCGGGGCGGGACTGTGTCCCCCCCCCCCCCCCCCCACTGCGTCCCCCCACCCGGGTGGCAAGAGTGTGGCAGCTCTGGGTTCCAGTCCTGGCTCAGCCCTTGCTGCCTGTGGGACCCTGGGCAAGCTGCAGAACCTTTTAAAGTTTTATGGGGCTCCTGTGAGGGTCGGGAGAGCCTGGAGGGGCTCTGGCACCTTGTATACACCCTGTAAATGGATTTGACACCCCGTGTGCTCTGGGCATCGTGCCAGGTTGCTTGCTGATAGCTGCCTGTTTCCTGGGGCTTCCACTGGGGGCGCTACTGAGGTGGGAGAAACCTTTTCCCAAGGGCCCCTCTGAGGTCACAGTGCAAGACTGTCCCATTGCAGTACTGTGGTCATGGCGTGTGGCCTGTGGGCACGATCGGCCTGGCATCTTACTTAAAAAAAATTTTTAGGTTTATTTATTTTTGAGAGAGAGAGAGAGCACGCGAGCAGGGGAGGGGCAGAGAGAGAGAGACAGGCAGACAGACAGACGGAATCTGAAGCAGGTTCCAGGCTCTGAGCTGTCCGCACAGAGCCCGATGCGGGGCTCGAACCCACGAACCGTGAGATCATGACCTGAAGTCGGACGCTCAACCGACTGAGCCACCCAGGCGCCCTGCCATTGGTATGTCTTTAGAGAAACGTCTGTTGAGATTCTTTGACCATTTTTATTTTTATTATTTTTTAAATGTTTATTTACTTATTTTGAGAGAATGAGAGTGAGCAGAGGAGGGGCAGAGAGTGAGAGAGACAGAGAGAATCCCAAGCAGGCCCCACACTGTCAGCGCAGAGCCCGACGTGGGGCTCAGTGTCATGAACCTTGAGATCATGACCTGAGCCGAAACCAAGAGTGGGGTGCTCAACCGACTGAGCCACCCAGGCACCCCTTGGACCATTTTTTTAACTGGTGATTTGCTTTTTGTGTTTTTGTTTTTGTTGCTATGGTCTCTTCTGTTTTTCTTTTCTTTTGTAGCCAGATTAACTTCCCATTTGTTGACGTTGGGTGTTAGCATCCTGGGAAGACCCAGGCAGCACAGTTCCCCTGTGTTCCTCCAGACCTCTCAGCACTCACCCCCCCTGTATTGGAATTCTCTGTGCCCTTATCATATTGTCGAGGTTTTGAGGTCAAGGATTGGTTCTCTGATCTTTATAGACTCATCTCTTATTGTACTACCAGGCATAGGCATTTGATTTAAAAACAACAACAAAAAAAACCCCAAAAAGAACCACGGTTCAGTCATTTCCATCAATGTATACAAGATTCCGGTTTGCTCTGCATGGGATCTGTGGGCTTCACCCAGGGGGAAAAAACAGTAAAAAGTTTACAGAGTGACGTTCTTACAGAATCTCTGTTCTCCATCCACACACCTTATGCCTAAGGACTGTGGGTGATAAGACCTTGGAGAGAGAGAGTGCACCATTCAGAGCACAGCATCCCCG
Source organism: Panthera onca (assembly GCF_046562875.1). Lineage (NCBI taxonomy): Eukaryota > Metazoa > Chordata > Mammalia > Carnivora > Felidae > Panthera > Panthera onca. The sequence continues at coordinate 20,864,377 of NC_138352.1, read as the reverse complement.
CTGAGGGATCAAATACCTCGAGTACATGAAGTAGGCTTGTCACCTTGTATATAAAGGGCAACAAACCTTTATTATTTCCTGCTGGCGAGAGAAAACAGGTGTGGAGGAAATTGACCTCCTGCCAGACTGACTTGATTACTGGGTCGCTCCTAGAATCCCAGAATGGGAGTTTTTTCTTGGTTTTTGTAGTATGTGGGGGAGGCAGTCGGGTGTCACCGTGTTCGCAGCTGAACAGGTCTGGGTGTGGACGCTGGCTCTAGGAGACTTTGGGCACATGGATTACCTGACCTTGGACCTCAGTTTCCCTGTCTTTAAAATGGGGATAATGAGGCCGTCATCAGAGCATCCTTGAACGTTGGAACTGTCTCTTTTGGCATAAATGCCCCACAGACATCGGGGCACAGTGTGACCCTGGGTGTGACCAAGTGAAGCCTTACCTACAGGTCAGTAACTAAGGGGAATCTTATCCTGGAGCATGTGACAGATAAAGCATCGTGTAAACACAGAATTTTCTGCAGAAGATTGCACCATCAGGTCCGGAGACATCTCCCTGACTGGTCAGGTTCCTTCTCAGAGTGAGGGTAGATGCCCTCCTCTCTGTTTTAAAGTTGATGGGTTGTGTGACATGGCAAACGGGACATTGATTCCTCCTTTCAGCTAGCCAGCTGCAACTATTAAACACCATTGTGGGTTTTTTGAGGGGGGCAGAGGGGTATCACAATAGTGGGGAAATGCTGTGCCCCAGTTCCCATCTGCACTGGCTCTATAATCCAGTCCTTCAAGGTGGCAATTTTAGGACTTTTTTCTTTTCTTTTTAAATTTATTCATTTTTGAGACACAGAGAGAGAGTGCAAGCAGGGGAGGGGCAGAGAGAGAGGGGGACACAGAATCCAAAGCAGCTCCAGGCTCCGAGCTGTCAGCACAGAGCCCGATGCAAGGCTCGAACCCACGAACCGCGAGATCATGACCTGAGCTGAAGTCGGATGCTTAACCGACTGAGCCACCAAGGCACCCCTCTTTTCTTTTTTTTAAAGTTTATTTATATATTTTGAGATAGAGCACAAGCAGGTGAGGGGCAAAGAGAAAGACAGAATCCCAAGCAGGCTCCGTGCCATCAGCGCAGAACCCAATGGGAGGCTCGAACCCACGAACCGCGAGATCGAGATCGAGAGTCGGACGCTTAACCGACTCAGCCACCCAGACGTCTCCACTTTTGGGGTTTTCTGCTCATCCTTTCTTTCCGCTTTCCTCTGTTAATCAGGGAACAGAGGAAAAGTCTTTCCTCCGGGCTCACAGCAGCCTACCCCGGGGAGAGGGCAGAGTCTTTGTGCGTCTGGCTCCCTGCTTTGAAAAGAGGAGGCGATCTTTGGTCTTTAGAGAAAAAAATAGTAGTGTCTGTTTACCACTGTGGCCAGATCATGCATGCCGATCGGGAGCTTGGGATCAGAGAGATGGTAGTTTGGGGTTTGTGGGTGCCCAGACGGAGACGAGACTGAGAGACCTGATCTGTGTGTGCCCTTGAGGAGCCCCGTGGTGGGGATGGCAGCAGAGATCCTGATAAGGCTTGAAATTTCACAGGGACTTGCTCAGCCTTGCCCGGGAGGAAGTAGCCAGGATGAAAACCATGAACCAGGCGTCTTCCTCATTCCAAAGTGTGTATTTGGTGGGGGGAGAGCCCAGCCAGTGGGGACATGTGGAAATGGGGCTTGGCCACAGCATTGCCAGGCACTCCGGTGGGGCCGTAGAGACTGCTCTGGCCTGAGTCCTTTGCCCTCTGGCCCTGACTAGGACTGTGGCCCCAGAAGAAAGCTATGCTCCAGCACCAATGGGAGGAAGGGGGAGTGGGAGCCTGTGTGAGAAAGTCTGTTTCCCAGCCTCGGTGTTCATGGGCGCTGACTCCTGGAGGTCTGTGTGCTGGGGCTGTGTTTCTGCCCACACCCCCCCTCGGTGGACTCCATCACTCCCTTTCCTCTTCGGGCACCTCCTCCAGGAAGCCCCTGGAGCTCTGCTGGACTCCGTTGGAAAAGCCCAGGATTTTGTGCCTGTGAGGCAAATGCTAGCTCCCATTCTGCAGTTCCTGGAGGGGCGGGGGTGGGGGGTGGGCATTGTTCTAGGCTGCCAAACTCAAGTACAGCTCTGGTTCCATTCCCCCCCCCCACCCCCACCCCTCCTCCGGGCTTTCAGGGGCTGGCGGATGAGGGTGCTTTACTCTGGGTGGCCGGTCTGCTTTATTATTAGTCTTGGGGAAATGATTTCTCTGAGAGGCAGGAGAAAGTGTAAATTATGCTTCACTGCAAATTATCACGACTGTGTATGTATTCAGCTTCTGCTGTAAGTCTTGTAAATGAGGACCGATGTGAGACGCGGGGGAAGCTGGAGAGGGGCGCCCTGTGGATGCATGGCGGGCGTGATGGATAATCACGGAGTCCCCGGTCTTTGAAGTTCTCGTAGTTTCGGGAAGAGGGAGGGGAGGAGGTTGTTCTCCCATGGGTGGCTGCGCCCCAGGTGAGAAGGCTGGAGGGAAGCAGTTTGAAGGTGACAGACACCCCCCATCCCCCACCCCCGGGAGTGGGCAAGTTTTCTGTGAACTGCATCCTTAGCAAACATTTCTCCTTCTCCTTCTCCCTCGACAGAGAGAGACAGAGCACGAGCTGGGGAGGAGCAGAGAGAGGGGGAGACACAGAATTCGAGGCAGGCTCCAGGCTCTGAGCCGTCAGCACAGAGCCCCACGCGGGGCTCGAACCCACAAACCGTGAGATCATGACCTGAGCTGAAACCAAGAGTGACATGCTTAACTGAATGAGCCACTCAGGTGCCCCGCAAAATTCATTTAAAATCTCTGACCAGGTTTTTGATAGGTCCGTGAGAGTGTGGTGACCCCCATCCTGTGCCTCTTAAGTTGCCTAGAAGGATTTTGAAGGTGACTGTGGACGTGAACGTGGTTTGAGGTTCTGGGTGAAGCTGATGTCCATACGAGGTCTGTTCAGAGATTTTGTGCAGGAAGCTGTCAGCCTTGTCCTACCTGCTAAGCCCTGTGCTGGGTGGTCCGTCCCCCTCGGGCCCCCTTGAACTTGCTCCTGAGGCTGCTTCCTGAGACCCCCCCCTTGTCTGCTGCTCAGGCCAGGGCAGTGGGGGCACTCGGGGCTGGTGAGGGGCTGAACTGTGAACGCCCCCCAATTCCTATGTTGAGTGATAACCCCAAGTACCCCAGAAAGTATTCGGAGGTAGAGTCCTTAAAGTAGTAATTAGGTTAAAAAGAGGTCCTGCATGGGGCGCCTAGGTGGCTCAGTCAGTTGAGCATCCGACTTCAGCTCAGGTCACGATCTCGCGGTCTGTGAGTTCGAGCCCCATGTCGGGCTCTATGCTGACAGCTTGGAGCCTGGAGCTGCTTCGGATTCTGTGTCTTCCTCTGTCTCTGCCCCTGTCCCGCTCAGGCTGTGTCTCGCTCTCAAAAATAAGTAAACACTAAAAAAAAAAAAACAAAACAAAACAATGAAAAAATGAGGTCCTGTAGGCGTCCTTCTAAGAGGCGATGAGGACAGGGACACACAGCGGGAGACCACGCGAAGACGCAGGGAGAAGGCAGCGTCTGGAAGCCAAGGAGAGAGACCTCGGGAGAAACCAGCCTGGCCCACAGCGCGATCTCAGACTTCTGGCCTCAAAATCGCGAGACCGTAGATGTCTCTCGTTGAAGGCTGTGAGCCTGTGGCCCTTTCTTCTGGCAGCCTCACCTGCATCCTGCGGGGCCGGTCCCCTGGATGTAGATGTGAGAATTCGCTACGTAGTTCTCTGTGGGATCAAGACCTCGGCGTAAGCAGGGGCACTGTGTTTGTTCTGCTTTTCTCCTTACGTGGGTCCCTAGTGAACATACCGTTTGCTCCACGGTCGGTCCCCTGTCTCCTTGATCAACACGTGAGCCCCACAAGGGTGGAGCTGTGTGTCCCTTTTGTTCCCTGCAGGGTCCCTACGACTGAGCACGAGAAAAGGCCCATCTGAGCATTGCTATGTGTCTTCTGCAAGAATTCAGTCAGAAACAGTGGCCTGAAGTCAAATTCCTTAACTCTGGGCCTAAATCCAGAATTTGTAATTAGAAGAGCTGGTTTTCTGCGTGCGGGTCGCCACATAGAGCTCATGCCATGTCGTGACGGGCTGGCGTTTCTACAGGCCACGTCCCATGTTCCGTCTGACCTCTGCTCGGCCACCAAATGTGATTAAAACACGTGAACACCAGAGAAGAAAGCTTCATTTGTTCATTTCTGGTTTACACTTGGTGGACCAAGCCACGGATTATGTTAATCCGCCGATGAGGTCGTTAGCCAATGGGTCTGAATGTGGTTCCTCTCCGGGGGGTTAACTCTGTGAGGCCAGGGGTCTGACCTCCTCAGTGTCCCCAACACCGGTGACAGGGGCTGGCCCAGAGCTGAGGGCTCAGTCCTCTTTGGGGAACAAAGGATTCCGTCCTTATCAAGAACAGATGAGTCAACGGGGCGCTTGGGTGGCTCAGTCGGTTGAGCGTCCGACTTCAGCTCAGGTCACGATCTCACGGTCCGTGAGTTCGAGCCCTGCATCGGGCTCTGGGCTGATGGCTCAGAGCCTGGAGCCTGCTTCCGATTCTGTGTCTCCCTCTCTCTCTGCCCCTCCCCTATTCATGCTCTGTCTCTCTCTGTCTCTCAAAAATGAATAAACATAAAAAAAAATTAAAAAAAAAAAAAGAACAGATGAGTCAAGGCTGAGCCTTTCCAGCTGGTCTTTCTGGAGAGATGGCAGCCCCCTACCTCAACGTTCTTTCCTTCTGCTTGGTGTTCCGTGTTCCTTTCCAGGCTGCCCTGGTTCTCTCTTTGTCTCCAGGATGGAGGCATCCTGTTAGCGGTTCAGTGTGAGAGGAGAGGCCTTCTGTACCCAGCAGACCTCCCCCTGGCCAGACGTGTGGGGGGGGGGGGGTCCCGATTTGGGGACGCTCTTTTCTTGCTTAAGGATCTTTGGCTACTTCCTACTTCTCTTAACTCCGTATCCAGTTTTCTCTTCGTGTTTCTCTCTGTCCCCTCCGTTCTTAAAATCTGTGGCGAAGCTCATAGAACAAAACTTAGAGTTGTGACATTTTCAAGTACACAACCCAGTGACACGTTGGTACCCTTACGGCGTTGTGCGATCCAGTTCCAGGACAGTTTTGTGCACCCCCTCCCCCAAAAGGAAACCCCGTTCTACCCCGTTTCTCCTCCCCGGCCCCTGCCAACCACGGATCTGTGTTCTGTGTCGATGAATTTGACCGTTCGAGGCATCATTTCATGTAAATGGAATCGCACAACCTGTGGTCCTTTGTGCCTGGTTTCTTCCACCTGGTGCGACCCTGCACCTGCTTGTTGGACGTCAGTCGACGGACGACTGTAGATTGGTTGCTTCCACATTTTGGCTCTTGTGAATCGTACCAGGTTCTTTTTCTGCGTCTCTGGTTCTGCCTCCAAACGCAGCACCTGGTCTCCTGTCCGGGCCACGGCGGTTGCTGGCAGTGTTTGGAAAGCAACTCGAGAAACGAGAAGGCAGGTTCACAGGGTCCAGTTCTCTCTCTGTGTGTGAGATTTCCGTCCAGCCTCAGTTTGCTCGTTGGAGAAATGGACATAAAACTCTCTGCTCTCCTTACTCAGCCCTGCGGGGCATCGCACGAGCCACCCTCACCCTAGGACGTGACTGTGAGCCCTTTGCGAGCCGAGGCAGATGTCAAATGATGGTTATTCACGTTCTTCCTTTTTCCTTTGGTTTCTTCACTTTCGCTGCTTCCTCGCTTCTCCTTTTCTGACTGCGTTTGAATTCCCTCTGACCTGCTTCTCCCTTCCTCCCTCTTTAGCTGGCCTGGGGGATGCGGTGGGTGCTATTCTGTACGGCACCATGCTGCGTGACCTGGGCGATGGCACAGTGTGTGAGCATCTTTGCAGAGATCCGCGTCCGGCTTGGCTTGGGAGACTCAGTTGACACACAACTTTGAGGCCTTTTGCGGTCCAGGAAGTAGCCAGATTGATGGATACTTAGGCAGATGTTAGAGTCCAAACAAGCAGACCCCGGGGACGCTTGGAGGGAAGTGGCAGATGGAGGTGTGTGCTTTTTCTTGGTGCATTGCCCTGTAACTGCTGAATCTTCTACGGGCTTGTGTGTGTGGTCCCAGCTGAAGTTTCTTTTTTACTTCTTTTTTTCTTTTTTCTTTTTTTTTTTAACGTTTATTCATTTTTTTTTTTAATTTTTTTTTCAACATTTTTTATTTATTTTTGGGACAGAGAGAGACAGAGCATGAATGGAGGAGGGGCAGAGAGAGAGGGAGACACAGAATCGGAAGCAGGCTCCAGGCTCCGAGCCATCAGCCCAGAGCCTGACGCGGGGCTCGAACTCACGGACCGCGAGATCGTGACCTGGCTGAAGTCGGACGCTTAACCGACTGAGCCACCCAGGCGCCTCCGTTTATTCATTTTTGAGAGAGAGAGAGAGAGAGACAAAGCGTGAGTGGGGAGGGGCAGAGAGAGAGGGAGGCACAGAATCCAAAGCAGGTTCCAGGCTCCGAGCTGTCAGCACAGAGCCCGACGCGGGGCTCGAACCCACGAACTGGGAGATCATGACCTGAGGCGAAGTCGGACACTCCAAGACTAAAGGCTCAGAGAGGTTAAGGAACCTGCTCAGGACGCACAGCAGGCTCTCTGTCTTGGAACCAATGCTTTTTACAGCCTCCCCCGCCTTCTGAGGGGTTTTACAGCAGATAAAAACCATGTGGGCTCCACTTACTTGGGAAGATGAGAAATGAATCTGCGGGCAGTTGGACCTCATTTGTTTTGTAGAGTTTTGTTTTTCAACGTCTTAGAATTTTCAAGCCCTAAATTCTGTAGGAGTTGCAGGTGGCCTTTGCTGTTTCTCAATCGGGACCGATTTCCTCTTTTTGCAACCAACTTCAGAGAAGCTTTAAGGAAAACCGATTTTTCTGCTAAATTGGTGTGTTCCTCATTTGCTACCAGAGGGTCTGATTTAAGGAACTGTTGTCATTCGTGGTGACAGGCACGGAGCCAGCTGGGGACGATGCCGGAGCTTGGGATCCGGATCTGGGTTCACTGCGAGAGCTTGGCGGCGTTGGATGGAGTCACTGAGAAGTCTGGCTCCCGCTGGGTCTGGTGGGAGGGGCGGGGGTGTCGGAGTGAGCGAGCCCGGGGAAAGCTTGCCCGGAGGAAATTCGGTCAAGATGTTCTGTTTTAACACCTCTGGTTTTCTTCCAGATCCGAAGAGGAAGAGATCCTGACTTCAGTTTTTAGGGTTTTCCGTGAATGGAGCGCAGAGATAGAAGGATCCTAGGTTCTTTGTGGCTCCCGTGAAGCGAGGGGGAGGGAAAAAAGGGTGCCTGGCAGTTAGGAGGGGCTTTTGCCCCTGGCTGGGCCCTCAGCGAATTGCTGAGCCTTGAAAACATATACAGCACGGCTGGTATGTGCTGGCTCAGCCCCAGAAAGCGGCTGCTAGCCTTTGTGTTGTTTAGGGATCCGTGGTGGCATTGTGTGTGTGTGTGTGTGTGTGTGTGTGTGTGTGTTGGGGGGGCGGGGCAGGGAAGTGGCATTTCTGAGCTTAGAGACTTCTCGGAGGTGAGAGAAATTGTTGGATAGAAGATAGAAGGTTAACAGGGTTAAGGTTAACTTTGTCCTCAGTGGAGCCCTTCAGCACATTATCAGGATGAGGAGTTCCTTCACTGAATGAAAGCTGAGCCCCTGCCCTGTGCAAGGCACCGCCCTCAGGCCCGGAGACACAGCAGTGGACGAGATCCTTGTCTCGTAGAGTTCACGTCCTAGCCGAGGGCCAGAGACAGTAAGCAAGACTAAAGAAGCCTGTGTAATGGTTGAAGAGATTTGTAGTTGTAAATGGGATGGGCAGGAGAGGACATCTGAGCAAAGCCCTAGGAGATACGAGGGAACAAGTGTGTGGATTCTGGGACAGGAGTATTCCAGCCAGAAGGGAGAAGGCAGGTCAAGTGCAAAGGCCCTGTGGCCTGGGCATACCTGGAGACCAGGAGCAGCAGCGAGGTCGGTGTGGCTGGGGAAAAGTGTGTGTGTGTGTGTGTGGGGGGGGGGGTCTTGGATTGTTGTTCTTTGGGTCTTGGGGATGGTCCCAGGGCAGGAGGACATTGGAGACCCTCGCGGGGACCTGACTTTTACTCCATATGCCCACGGAGTCATTGGAGAGGCCACTGAACAGAGGATTGATGTGACCTGACTTAGCATTGACAAGGACTTGCACTTTGTTAGGAAGGGATCTGGGGGCTGCGGGTAGAGCAGGGAGCAGGGATCGAAGGAGGAGGAATAAGGAGATTATCGCGACAATGCAAATGAGGGGTGACAGCGACTTGACCAGGGCACTAGACGTTGATGTGGTTGACACAGTTGGGTTTTAGATACATCTCGAAGGTTAGACCAATGGGATTTGGTGATGGGTTGGACGTGTAGAGCTTGAGCGATAACTTGAAGAGGGCCCCAAGGGTTTTGGCTTAGGGAACTGGAAAGGAGGAGCTGGTATTAATGAAATAATGATACAGAGTAGGCATTTGGAAAGATGAAGCTTGAGTTCAGGGGAGAAGTCGGCTGCAGGTATAATTTTGAAGTCACGTGGTGATTTGGCATTGGTCTTCAGGCTGCCATATTGGATGAGATCATCTGGGGAGACAGAGAGGAGAAGGGGGCCAGGGATGGGGCCCAGAGGCACCCCAGAGGGGGCAAGGGAGAAGGTTCAGCCAAGAGGTGGGAGGAAAACCAGGAGACCAGAACATTCTCGCGGGGTTCCGAGAGCGCAGCTCACAGTCACTGGGACCTGGGGGCTCTGGAGGACCGGAGGGACACTAAGGGACACTAGGTAACACCCCCCAGCAACATCTCAGGGAAGGTTTGCAGCCTCAGAGCGAGTCGAATTTTCTCTGCTGTCTGTATGCTTTCCGTATGAGCGCAGACACATCCGTGTGGCTGGATGCCACGTTTGCATTTCTGCGTAATCCCGCCCGGCCTCACTGGCTGACCCATCCGTGGATGGTTTGGGGAAGGAGACACTGTCTCACTCGTTCACGTGGTGCTGAGGGGGGAGTTTTGTAGCTTCTCCAGTTTTAATCACATAAATAACGCATGAATTAAACACTGCGTCTGCAGCGGGGAGGAGTTGGTTCTTGGGCAGCAGAAATACCCCAGCTCTGACCAGCGATCGCCAGTGACCCTCCAGAGGGTCATGACACACACACACATCAGCGATTTGTCTGTGGCATTAAAATTTCACGGTGGTCGGGGAGCGATGAGGAAAGACAGGTCTTCAGAGGCTCCTCAGAGAGCGTATTGAAAGAAAGGTTGAGAAGCCAGAATTAGACGAAACCCCTTTGCCCATCTTCCAAGCTCCTGTGAAAATCTATCCTAAGGATTTGTTGGTCACGGAAATAAATAACAAGAATGTATTCTTCAAGGATTTTTATTATTTATTTTTATTATTACTTTTAAGTGTTTATTTTTGAGAGAGAGAGAGAGAGAGAGTGTGAGCAGGGGAGGGGCAGAGACAGAGGGAGACACAGAATGCGAACCAGGCTCCAGGCTCCGAGTGGTCAGCACAGAGCCCGACGCGGGGCTCGAACCCATGAATCGTGAGATCACGACCCGAGTCGAAGTCGGTTGCTGAAATCGCTGAGCCCCCCAGGTGCCCCTAGTGATGGTAGTTCTAGCCCAGTGAAGGGATCACGGGAAGATACAGTTGCTTTTTTGGGCTTTCTGCACTTAACCCCTCTCCTCCATTTCCTTCAGATATTATGTATGAGTATTGTAACTAGAGAAACAAAATACACTATAAAAGGGAAGCATCGACACATATTTCATTCAGAAGTAAAAGGAAGCTACGTCAAAGAGACGTGTGCATGCCCTGTGTATGTTGCAGAAATATTCAGTGGCCAAGATATGGATGCAATCTAAGTGTCCCCCAATGCATAGAAAAGTTGTGATTTATGTATATATACATATCTTATAAATATAGGAAAATATTTATAACATTTATAACATATAATTGTTTTAATATTATATATCAGCATTGTAATATTATCATTAAACATTAGTATTGAATAATATAAATTAATATAAACAACATAAATTAATATAATAAAATAATAAGTAAATACATAAGATATAAAAATAGGAAAACATATAAGTAAATAATGAAACTATGAGTAATATAAATTAATAGTATAAATATAATATTAAAAATGTAATACTTAACGATATTTAGTATATTTATAAATATCTTAATATTATATATAAGCATATATTGTACATATTATATATCCTCCTTCTCCTTCTCTAGATATATAGATAGATCTATAGATCTATCGATCGATAGATCTATATAGATATCTATATAGATCTATATATCTATATATAGATATTTATATAGATATATATAAGCACACGGTGAAATATTCTTCAGCCGTGAGAAAGAAGGAAATCCCACCATTTGCACCCATAGGAATAAGTCTCCAGGGGATCATGTTATGTGAAGTAAGTTGGCCAGAGAAAGATAAACACAGTACAGATATACCGTATGAGCTCCTGTGACTGTGGAATCTGCAAAAAGAAAAAATGAAATTGAACTCACAGGAAGAGTGATCAGATCTGTGGTTACCAGAGGTCCAGGGCATTGGAGGAGGGGAGCCAGAAGGTGTAAGCTTCCCGTTACACAACAACTATGTACTGGGCCTGTGAGGTACCACTGCTGACCTGAGTTCACACTGCTGTATGGCGTTTTTGAAAGTTAAGAAAGTATAGGGGAGCCTGGGTGGCTCAGTCGGTTGAGCGTCCGACTGGGCGTCATGATCTCGTGGTTGGTGAGTTTGAGCCCCGCATCGGGCTCTGTGCTGATGGCTCAGAGCCTGGAGCCTGCTTCGGATTCTGTGTCTCGCTCTCTCTCTGCCCCTCCCCTGCTCACACTCTGTTACTCTCTCGAAAATAAATAAAGATTAAAAAAATTTTTTTTAAAAGTTAAGAAAGTATATCCTAAAATTTCTCATTACGGGCGGGGGGGGATGTCTTCCTTTTTGTATTTGCATGAAATGATGGATGTCGACTAAACCTACCGTGGTGATCATTTTAACAGCCTGTGTGCCTCCGGTCACTGTGTTACAGACCTTTAACTTACATAGTGCTGCGTGTTAACTGAATCTCAGCAAAACTGGAAAAAGCGTTAAAAGTTAGAGGGACGCTAGAGAGGCGGGAGAGCTGTTTCCCCAGCTTGGTGTAAATTCTGCTACCCGTCTGTGCAGCTTACATTTTGCCAGGGAGCCAGATGGAGGGTCCCCCTGAGGGCCGCAGTCACTGGAAAGGAGCCAGTGGTCCTGGGTTTCTGGGTGCTTTTTTCTCTGAGGGCTGTGAGAAGCTGTCTGGGCGGAGGGAGGCAGGGGTGGGCAGGATGGCCTTTCTGTGTAATAGCAGGGTGTCTGGAAACCCCCGCCGGGCAGATAATGTGGAAGGATGTGTGGCCAGGCCCACGCGGGGGTCCCGTGTCCAGGCCTGAGAGCCACAGAAATGGCACAGATTTTGCCCTCTGTGCACACGGTAGTGGGAGGAGCTGTGTTTGGGGGGCCCTGTGTGAGAGGGGCAGGGGCAGTACCAAGACGCAAGGAGGGGACCCTTCGGTTAGATGTACTTTGGGGGTACACTTCTGCTTGAAGACGTCCGGAGGCAAGAGGAAGAGGAGGGTTCGACCCTTTAGAGCACCCTTGGCAAAAAGCCAGTGGTTTCAAACCGGTGGACAGAGCTGGCCTGTGTGGTAAGCCGCCTGTAGAATTTGATGGTAAGGGGCGTTGCTGCATCCAGAAGGGGCTGTGGATGTCAAGGAGGGCGCCATATTGGTGTGACGGGCTCTTCAGGTAGGTGAGAGCAAAGGCCCCCCCCCGCCCTTTGGGGGCGGGTGATGATGGTCCGCCACTGAGCTCTCCTCCTCTGTTTTAGAAGTCACGGTGCAACCATAGGAAGGGTGAGCGAAATGTGTCTGAGGGCGGCTTCCTCCCAGGAGATAGACCAGTCTGTGGGCCATGCTTCTAATCCCAGCTGCACATTGGGAAGTGTATCCAGGTCAGTGATGTTAGGCCAGGTGAAGCTCCCCAGGGGTTTCCAGCGAGCACCCAAGAGTGAGAAGCTGAGACATTAAGGAGGCGGAAGGTGGGTGGCCGTGCTGGGGTGTTGTTAATGACATCCCTTATGTCCCAAGAACCTTCGTTGCCCCAGACAAGGGGCTAAGAGAACACTGTACCCTCCTTCTGTAATTTAATCCGCACACGCTGTGGGGCGAGGGTCTTTAATTTGCTCATTGAACAGAGAGCGGAGGAACCTGCTTTTGGGCAAGTGGGGTCCCAGGTCTGTGCAGCTTAACATGAGCTCAGAGCCTCTCTGTACAGCAGCAGTGACGTGGGGGCGGGGGGCCGGAGGGTTTGCTCACAGGGTGTAATGGAATGCCAGGACATCAGGGAGCCAGGGGCTTGTCTTTGCTCTTGTGGCTAACCTGGGGTGGAGGGATTACAGCAGGATATGGAGTGATAAGGAACAGGCAGTTAGCAGGTGCTAAGTAAAATGTGGGAGAAAGCAGTCTTTCCTTTCAACTCTGTTCTTGTCTCTGTATTCCTCTCCAAAGCATTTTTATACCCAGATATTATTTCTTAAAAAAATTTTTTTTTAACGTTTATCTATTTTGAGAGAGAGAGCATGAGCAGGGGAGGGGACGAGGGACAGGGAGACACAAATCCGAAGCAGGCTCCGGGCTCCAAGCTGTCAGCACAGAGCCCGATGTGGGGCTTGAACTCACAGACTGTGAGATCATGACCTGAGCCGAAGTCGGACGCTTAACTGACTGAGCCACCCAGGCGCCCCAGCTTCCAAAACATTTGCAACAGGAAAATAATGTAGTCTGTTCTCTTATAACAAGTTGTAGATTCATAGAAGAATATGGACTGATCGTTACGGCTCTGGTTTTTCCTCACTTTATACCTGCCTGCAAAAGCAATGTCCCAAATGGTCAGCCACGTGAAACTTGACTTTTTAAAAAATACCCACAGAACAACCTGGGAGCTTTGCAGTTCCTTGGTTTTTTTTTTTTTTTTTTTTTTTTCCCCTTCCTCTTCCTTTTTCTTTCCTTTTTCCTTTTTCCTCATATCGGAAGATAGGAGGTCCCCCTGAGTGCTTGTGAAGAGTGAGGGTGATGGAGACCCCAGGAAACTTGAAGAATAAATTACGTTCTTCAAATAAATTCAAGAAGGGACAGCCAGGAGCAGTTCACACGATTCATAAAATATGCAGTTCCCTGCCAGAGAGAGAGAGAGAGACAGAGACAGGATTCGTGTGATTTTTTCCCCCCCTCTGAAACCAGTCCATGAGCCCTCTGCACGCAGGCTGCATGAATTTAAAAAAAAAAAACTTTAATGTTTATTTATTTTTGAGAGAAAGATGGGGTGTGAATGGGGGAGAGACAGAGAGAGAGGGAGACCCATACTCCGAAGCAGGCTCCAGGCTCCGAGACATCAGCACAGAGCCCGATGCGGGGCTCAAACCCACGAGCCGCGAGATCATGACCTGAGCGGAAGTCGGACGCTCAACCGACTCAGCCACCCAGGCGTCCCAGGCTGTGTGATTCTAACAGTGGGCAGCTCCTGCCGGCTCAGGCCTGGCTGCCAGAGCAGGGATGGTCTTGAGCCAAGACGCTGCTCTTAACTGGCACCTCCAGAGGCACCCAGCATGTGCCTGGGATGTTAGCGCCTTCGGAGTGAGAGCCCCTGCGAGGGTTCTGCTGGGATGCTGGAAGGGCGTCTGAGGAGGCAGACTGGCAGGTTGACATTTTGTCTTTGGCTTCTTCGTGGATCGTTGGGTGTTTTTGGCTGGGACCGGAGGGCGCGTTCCCTTTACATGTCATACCTGGTCACTGAGTGGAGCGACTGAGATCCGTCCAGATTAACTGTTGAGCGGTCAGCTGAAACGTGTGGGAATGTGAATGGCAGGAAGCTCAAGTTCAGAGTCTGTGACCTTCCTTCCCGGTGACCTGGTGGCTTTCTGTTACAAAGCCGAAGTTAGGAGACAGGGAAGAAACCTATCGTAGTAGCTGTCTGTTGTTTGTGGTCTCTTACTCTCCTTGTTTTGGTGATAACACCTTGGCTTTTCTATGGAGGATCGAAGGTGCGGTGGGTTCATAGGAAAGGAACGCCTGGGTGGGGTCCGACTTCGGCTCAGGCCATGATCTCGTGGTTTGTGAGTTCGAGCCCCGTGTCGGGCTCTGTGCTGATGTCTCAGAGCCTGGAGCCTGCTTCGGATTCTGTGTCTCCCTCTCTCTCTGCTCTTCCCCCTCTTGTGCTCTGTCTCTCTCTCTCTCAAAAATAAATAAACATTAAAAAACAAAACCAGAAATGGGGTGCCTGGGTGGCTCAGTTGGTTGAGCGTCTGACTTCAGCTGTGGTCAGATCTCACGATTCGTGTGTTCCAGTCCCCCCCTCCCCCCCCCCACCGCCTCCACAAAAAAAACTCACAAAAAACCAGAAACAGTTTGATTGGCTCTCGTGCCATCGCTGAACTTGTACACACGTGACCCAGGCTTGACCTGACTCCCCCTGGCCAGTGTGATCCTGGAATGGACACGTGCCTGCAGCCGGACCTGTGAGAGTCTTCCCTCCCTGGGAGCTTTTGCTGTGTATGTTAGGGAAAGAGATGCTCTTTCCCCCGCTTGGGATTGTTAAGATAGTAGAATTATAAAGTTGGAGCTGCCGTGACCGTTTCTGCTAATACGTAGGGAGCATCTGAGAATGCACGTAGAGTGAAGGAAAACAGCACTGGCATTGTTTGAACACCTGGATCCATCAGTACCTGAAGGCAGCACGCTCCTGAACTCCCAAGTTACGGAAGCTAGTAAATACTGTGCCTCCTCGGTTTCGTGTGTGTGTATGTGGGTGCGTGTGTGTCTAAAGCAATTTGGTTCACGGCCTGTGGCTTGCACCCTCTTGTGCCCTGTGTAAAGCAACTACATCACGAACTTTCCACATCGGAGAGAGGGGTACCATACTGTGAACACAGTGTGCTTTGCCCGGTGGCGAAGGTGGACGCAGGTGGGTGGTGGAGAGACTGTTGGGAGAGGAGTTGGGGTTCGCAGGTTCTCGGGGGCCTTTGCCCTCCCTGGCTGGACAACTCAGGTGAGTCTCTAAACCTGTTTGGGCCACAGCTCCCGACATCTGAAAGCCGGGGCGATAAACTAGTTGGTCTGTGAGTTCTCTTTCAGTTCGATAGGATCCTGTAACCGTTTTACTTAATGGATGTTTTCAACAGGCAGCGGGTTGCCAGCGGGGAGATGAGGGCAGCAAGGGGGAGATACAGGTTTCCAGCTATGAAATGAATGAGCCACAGGAATAAAGGGCACAGCATAAGGAATACAGGGATACGGGAATAGTGATGTAACAAGACCTACAGCAGCTACGCTTGGGGCAAACATAGTATCATGTATAAACTTGTCAAGTCACTGACCTGTACACCTGAAGCGAATGTAACACCATGTGTCAACTCGACTATACAAATGAAACTCTTTTTAAAAACAAAATTCTTTTAACGTTTATTTATTATGGAGAGACAGAGACAGAGCATGAGCAGGGGAGGGGCAGAGAGAGAGGGAGACACAGAATCCGAAGCAGGCTCCAGGCTCTGAGCTGTCAGCCCAGAGCCCGACGTGGGGCTCCAACCCACAAACCGTGAGATCGTGACCTGAGCCGAAGTCGGATGCTCAACCGACTGAGCCACCCAGGAGCCCCCGAACAAATAAAACTCTTAAATAAAATCTTGCTCATGGCAAAAAAGCACATTTACAGATTAATGGATAATTGAAATAAGTAAAAAACCCCAAAGCCAATCAATAAAAATACTCCCAAACTCCAAAACTCTACACATTGCTTGAAGATGCGTGTTTTATTTTTTATATAGAGAGGGAGTAGGGGAGGAGCAGGGAGCGAGGGAGAGAGAGTTCTGCGCCTGACTCAGGGCTCGATCTCAGGAGTTGTGAGATCATGACCTGAGCTGAAATCACGAGTCGGATGCTTAACCGACCAAGCCACTCCGGTGACCCCGTCTTTTGTTTTTATTTTTGATTTTAATTCCAGTATGGTTAACATAACAGTTAATATGTTATATGGGGTTACATGGTTTCAGGTGCACAATACAGTGACTCAGCACTTCTGTATATCACCCTGTAATCCTTTTTTTTTTTTTTTTTTTCCCCAAAGATGAACTTTGAAATCATTAAAAAAAATTTTTTTACAAAGTTTTTTTTTTGTTTGGTTTGGTTTTTTTTAAGTAGGCTCGACACCCAACTTGGGGGTTGAACTCACAGTCCTGAGATCAAGAGTTGCACACTGTACTGAGCCAGCCGGGAACCCCCAGTTGTAAGAATTTTAGAGTGTGTGCCCTCGTTCTATCATCTGGATCCTGCTTGATTATGCTTGATTCGTCACGTACCTGTCCTTCTATGCACACATTGGACTTACTTATTTTTAGGAAGCATTTCAGAGTGAGTTGACAATATCTGTTTGCTTCACCCCAAATACTTCAACCTGCATATCGTTAACTACAGTACAATGTTTATACTTATTTTATTCTTTTGAGGTTTTAAAGGACAGACCATCAAGTGCCCAGACGTTATGTGTCATCTGTCGACTTCTGACAAATGCTTACCTCTGGGAGTGGCTCTAACCCTATCAAGTTCTAGAACATGACCCCCACCCGCCAGCCTTTTTCCCTGTTCATCCCAGTCCCCACCCCCAACGGAAGCAACCATTGCTCTGATTTTTTTCCTGCTCTAGAATTGCCTGCTGATTTTTAAATTTTTTTAGTTTTTATTTTTTAATTTTCTTAAGTTTTTTTTTTTAAAGTAATCTCTACACCTCATGTGGAGCCCGAACCCACAACCCCGAGACCAAGAGTCGCACATTCTACCGCCAGAGCCAGCCAGGCACCTCTCGCCCTGTGATTTTAACTCGTGTCTTCCTGGTGACTGGTGATGCCGAGCACCTTTGAAGATGCTTATTGGCCGTTTGGGTTTCCTGTCCTGTAACCTGTCTAAGGATGACTTAAAATTCGGGGGGGTGGGGTGGGGTGAGGGGACGGGTCCAGCTGATTGCTGGGAGGGCCCAACTGTATATTCCTGTGGCCAGTATGTTATTCCAGGATGCCTGCCGTTAACGGAGACCGCACCCTCAACACCCCGTAGGGCTGATGTGTTAAAAACATCCCCAGACTGGATACCCCAGTGCACTTAGGAAGCACGTCGGTTGAAGCCTTATCTTTTCATCATTGGCAGCTCTGTAGCTTTCTTTCTCACGAGTGTCAGTCTAGCAGAAGAACTCGGAATCGTTAGCAGATTGGCAAAGAGATGGGACCAGCAAGCTGCTGGGAAGCATGACTCTCTGGGCTCCCCTTCACATCAGACTTGCCCTCGTCCCAAGAGGCGAGGGCGCCAGAGCAAGGACGGATGTTCTCAGGGCGGTTGACAGAAATGGATCTTTTAAAAAGGATTTCCCTGGCCAGCCAGGAGGTTGGCTGACCTTGCATTTCAGGGGGTTAGGCCCCTTCCCCAGCTGTCCCCAGCCCCGTTGGAGGTCTGGGACTGTGGGTTTGCAAGCAATGAGTATTTCCTCCTCCCCCCTCCTCCCCCTCCTCCTCCTCCCTGGGGCCCTGTTTGTCTAATCCTGTGACTAGGCCCATGTGGCCTTGTCATGAAGGGTGGGCTCCAGGGAGGGAGGGGGGGCGCGTGGTGGGGATGATGCTATCGCCCAGGGCCACATTGATCTTTCTGTTTCTTATCAGATGTCATTTTGTGAAGGAGCTACTGGCTAGAGGGAGGTGGTCATCAGGGTGTGATGTCCCAGGTGCCCGCCCGAGAGCCTGCCCTTAGTGGCGGTCGTGTCTGATTTCTGCCGTCGGGCACACCCATTGGGGGGTGCATCTATTGAAGGGTGCATCCATAAGGGTCCAGAGGGGAAAGAAACAGTAGTGGGGAGTTTTTAAGGAGGCACTGTTTGCACAGATGTGGGCGAGATGGGGAGGGGGGATCCTTAAGCTGGTGTTGGGGAGACAAGGGGAGGGAGCGGTGACAGGCAACTGGAGAGAGAGGTGGTGGTGGTGGGGGGGGGGGTCAGTCACGGCCACACCACAGCCCAGCCTCGCTCTCCTGCTCTCACCTCCTCCCTACCTGCCCTCTGGCTGAACTGACCTGGCAGATGGTGGACGAGGGGGTCCTCAGGGGTGGTCCATACAGGTCAGCCTTCGGTGCACAGAGCAGGCCGGCCAGGCGTAGACCCCAAATATCTGCTCTGTGGGAATGTATTCTAAAACCCCCCTCGTGAGTTCGAGGGGAGCTGTGGCTGACCTAGGAACTGAACTGAAATCAAGTGTGGGGTACGGACCTCAAAGTGGAGACCCTTCCTCTGCTTGCCTGAGTCAGGAAATGGGGAGAGGGGCCCTCAGGGGGAGGAGCAGAAGGGTCTTGGGGGAATCGTGGGTCCAGGAGGTGGGGGAGGCCAGGATGAGCGCCCCAGGGTGGGGGTACCCGACGAGCCAAGAAGGAAAGTGAGCTCAGAGCTGGGAGAAGCAGGTGGTTAGAGGCTGGCTTGTGGGACGAGAAAAGGAGGCAGAGGCAGCCACGAGCCCAAGGCTGTGGAATGAGCTGAGTGTAAGCCAGTTGTTGGTGGCAGGAGAGGGGATGCCCTCCGAACTTGACCTCTGGTGATGCAGTGCTCCCTGACGGTGTGAGATGGGGGTTCAGGGTGTAGACGCTAGAGCTGAGTGGTTCTGGTGCATATTAGCTGTGCATCTGTGGGCAGCTTACTTAACCTCTCTGTGTCTCAGATTTCTCCTCTGGAGATGGTACCATTATAACATCTGTCTCATGAGGGGCGCCTGGGTGGCTCAGGCAGTTAAGTGTCCGACTCTCCGTTTCGGCTCAGGTCATGATCTAGCGGTTTGTGAGTTTGAGCCCCGTGTCAGGCTTTGTGCAGACAGCTCAGAGCCTGGAGCCTGCTTGGGATTCTCTCTCTCCAACCACCCCCTCCCTGCCGCCCCTCCTCTGCTTGCACTCTGTCTCTTTCTCAAGATAAATAAACTTAAAAAAATAATATCTCTCTCATGGAGTTGTATTTAGACTCAAATGCATACATAAACAGACAAGCTTTAAAATAATGCTCAGCACAGAGGGACCAGCCAGTTGCTGTTATCTGTTAACGTGATCATTAATTTTTTTTTTAAGTTTATGTATTTATTTTGAGAGAGAAAGAGTCATTGAACCACCCAGGTGCCCCTAATATGATTGTTATTCAAGAAATACCCATTGGGGCACCTGGGTGGCTCAGTCCGGCTAAGCGACTCTTGGTTTTGGCTCAGGTCATGATCTCACAGTCTGTGGGTTCGAGCCCCACGTGGGGCTCTGTGCTGACAGTGGGGAGCCTGCTTAGGATCTCTCTGTCTTCCTTCCCTGCTTATGCTCTCTTTCTCTCTCTCTCTCAAAATAAACAAAGTTAAAAAAAAAATAAACAATACCCATTGCTTGAGTCCCAGGAATTAAACCAGCATCGCCTGGGGGGTGGACATAAATATTAGCATATTGTTAAAATTTTTTTCCTTAATGTTTATTTTTTGAGAGAGTGAGACAGAGCATGAGTGGGGGAGGGGCAGAGAGGGAGACACAGAATCAGAAGCGGGCTCCAGGCTCCGAGCCGTCAGCACAGATCCCGGTGTGGGGGCTCAAACTCACAAATGGTGAGGTCTTGACAGGAGCTGAAGGAAGCAGGACGCTCCCATGAACCATGAGATACGACCTGAGCCCAAGTTGGACGTTTAACCAACTGAGCCACCCAAGCGCCCCGACATTAGCATATTTTTAAAGCTCACTGGGTGTTTCTAGGGTGTAGTTAGCGTGGAGAACGATTGCTTTATGGTTTCACCTTCTGACAGTGGAAGGGACTTAATGAAGTGGTTTTGGGCGGGGGGCAGGTGGGAAGGAGAGAAGACTGCTCCCACCGGGAAGAGAAGAAGGGGAGGAAAGCCATGATCCAAAGTGATCCTTGAGATAGCCATGGCCATCTGTCACAGAGACAGCTATTTGGAACTCACCAGTCATTTACACGTTAGTATGAATAAGTTTATTAGGACCTGTGCGTTCTCAGTAGGGCAGAGCTGGACGAGAGCCTGAGGACGTGGGTGTTGGGAAGGGAGAGCGTTGGCGGAAGGAGGGAGGTGGAGGGAGAAGAAGCCGTTTTATTTCCGCGTTTTGTTTCTCGTCCTGATGAGTCATTGGTGCTCTAGGACCCCGGAAGTGGAGGGTCCCAGGAGGCACTGTGTGGGACCTAGCGTGTCTTCCTGTGAGCAGCTTGGGTTGGGGTTGATGGTGGCTCTACCTTTTATGACACGTTCGTCCAGGGCGGGTTGTCCTAGAACAGGGCACCGAACGTGTCTTTTCAGCTGTGACAAAGGTGTCTGCTAACTGGCTTGGGGCGTCACTGAGAGGCGGGACCGTGTGGTCATGCCATGGGGGACCCACGGGGCCTTGTCCCTGCCTGGTCCTCCTCGCCTGCAGCAAGCTTCACATACCTCTCAGTGCGTCAGTTGTCTCACCTGTAAACTGGGCATCATAATGGGCCTTATCTCTTAATGTGGCTGGAAGAATTAAATAAAAGAGTTAATAACACGTAAATAATTTAGAACAGTGGTTCATGGGGTTTCCTTTTTTTGTTTGTTTAAAAAATGGGGTGGCGGTGCCTGGGTGGCTCAGTCGGTTAAGCGTCTGACTTCAGCTCAGGTCATGATCTCGCGGTCTGTGGGTCCGAGCCCCGCATCGGGCTCTGTGCTGACAGCTCGGAGCCTGTTGGGGATTCTCCCCCCCCCCCCCCCCGCCCCTCCTGTGTGCATGCACTCTCTCCTTCTCTCAAAATAAATAACCTAAAAAAATTAGGTATTACTAACTTATTTTTTTTTTAATTTTTATATATGTCTGTAAGTAATCTCTATACCCAATGTGGGGCTTGAATTCATGACCCTGAGATCAAGAGTCCTGTGTTTTACCCACTGAGCCAGCCACGTGCTTGGGTTTTCTTTTTTAATTGTCAGCCTCCCCCCACCCCCCACGCCCCCTCCTCTTCCCCTGCTGATTCTTGTGGGGATTCCTGAAGGTGTCTAACAGATGGCCACCTACGTACCCTGCCTTGGCCTGTCTGACTCTTCTCTTCCTGCATCCTGCAGAGGCCTCCCTCCAGGAGGTCCAGCCGGCCACCCAGCTCTTAGATTCTCCTTCCTTGGGAAACACCTAAGAGGCACCTGTCATATATTGCCCTGAATCGGTCAGGGTTTAACTGTATGTGTTAAGATAGGTCCTTTATTTTTTATTTTTTTATTTAAAAATTTTTTTTAAGTTTATTTATTTATTCTGAGGGAGAGGGGAGAGAATCCCAAGCAGGCTCTGTGCCGATGTGGGGCTCAAACTCACGAACCGTGAGATCATGAGCTGAGCCGAAATCAAGAGTCAGACTCTTAACCGAGTGAGCCATCTGGGTGCCCCAAGACAGAGAGGTCCACAGTATTGAACATGGTCCCTTGTCTCCTGTGTGGAGGGGAGTGTCCCCACGGGTCACATCTTGGCTTAGAAGTGGTATTCTAGAAACTCAGCTTACTATTATAAATCCTCCCGTATCCCACCAGAACGCGTAGCCAGTGCTGAGCCTGTGACAATGAGAGGGCATCGCTGCCTTCCAGGAGGGAAGGGAAAAAGGGCAGGGCTTTTCAGTTGCAAGTGGCAGAAATCCAATCCACAAGTTTTAGCCAAGAGAAGGAGAGGGGAGTTTTTAATTGGTGAGCTCAATCTACCGGGTGGAGTTCAGGGATGACCGGTTCCAGGGGCTCACATAATGTCAACAGGGTACCATTACGTCTAGCGGGCCATCCTTTGCAAGTGGATTCTTCCCAATTAAGAGATGACTAGTAACTTCCTCCCAGCTTAGCAACCTACCTCTGCTGGGGGGTGGGGGGGGGGGGTCCTGCCAAAAATGAGCGATAGGGTATCTTAATAGGCAGATCAAAACAAAAGCTATAGCAATTCACTTTAGGAGAGCAATCAGCACCCTCAACAGGAACCGTATACCCACGCTAGTCACTCCCCATTCTCCCTCCCTTACCCCCAGAGACCACTGAGCTACTGTTGATGGGTTTACGCAATCTGGGCGTTGTATTTAAATGGGATGATCCAGTATGTGGCCTTTTCTGCCTGGTGTCTTTCACTTAGCTTGGTGTCTTCAAGGTTCACCCAGGCGGTAGCGTGGATCGGTGTTTCATTCCTTCTTAACGGCGGAATAATATTTTATCGTGTGGGTAGAACACGTCTGATTTAGCGTTCATCAGTCAGTGGCCACTGGGGCTGTTGGCATCTTTTGGCTCTTCTGAATAACGCCACTGTGAATGTTTGGGTACAGGTTTTTGCGTGGACAGGTTCTCATTTCTCAGTGGAGTTGGAGGGTCACGTGGTGACCCCGTGTTTAGCTTTTTGAGGAAGGGCCACGCTATTTGCGGCTCTTTAGCCGCTGATCCTGAAGTGTCATTTATGGAAGTTGCAAAACCGCTAACTCGATGTGCCTTCATTCCTTGGCCACAGTGTCCTAAAATGGTATGAGACGGGCTGCGGGATGCCGGGTGAAGCGTCCAGGCTGACTAACCAACAAGCCCCTCCGGTCCCCACAAAAGTGATGCCCAACACCAAAATGCAGTCAAGAAGTTAGAAGACACACGCACACACACACACACACACACACACACGAAAGAAATTAGAAGACACAAAACCCGATGATTCTGACTGACTCCTTCTTTCCCAGGCTCCTCCAGAAAAGATGCCTGTTCTAGGCAGTAATTAAGGTTTTGTGAATTTCAGGATGTATCAGATGTTCTCACGTGTGATGTGCGATGGGTCCTTACCACACCTCCCTGAGCTCGGGGGAGCGGTTACTTGTTCCACCATCCCGATTTCATGGGCGAGGACACGGGAGGCTTGGGATTTGGGACTGGCTCTGGGTTAGGAAGGGCCGTTAGCTTCAGGACAGATTGAGCATTCAGATCTTTTAACTTGGAGCTCTGTACTGTTTTGTTGGGAGATTTGGCAGTGTGTTCATACTAATTCTAAAATCTAGAAAAAGGTACACTGATTTTTTTTGTTAAGTTTATTTTCAGAGAGAGAGTATGGGGCAGGATCAGAGAGAGAGAGAAAGAGAGAGAATCCAAGGCAGGCTCCACATTGTCAGCCCAGAGCCTGACGAGGGGCTCACACTCAAGAACCTCGAGATCATGCCCTGAGCTGAAGTTGGACACTTAACAGACCCGAGTCTCCCAGCTGCCCCTTATCATCATTATTTAAAAAAAAAAAAAATCATGTCAGAGAGTTTGAACTTGGTTTTGGGATGCTTTGATAAAATCACCCGTTGGATCTCTGGCATGAGAGAGAGGAATGGCTGTGTGTACCCCCCCCCCCCCCCCGATCCCATCCCGTGTGTACAAACACAGTTACCCAGTACATTTTCACAGGTCTGTGATTCTGTGTGTATGCAAATGAAGTTCCTTACCCCGATCGGCTGGTCGTAAGAGTCTCACTTTGAGCTGAAAGAGGAAATACAAGGATGTTTCTGTCACTTTAAATAGCGTGTAAAATTCCAAACTGGTAGCTAGGCTCAGCTGTGTGATCGGAAACCATTTACAGAAACTTTGGGGATGTTTCCTTTTGTTGGAGTGTTTTAAAAACCGAAACTTACTTGAGGTTCCTCTGAGAGATTTTGCCAGTGCAGAGAAGCAGGTATGTCGTTATATTTCACTGGGTTGAAATACACAGACACGTACGTCTCTCTTCCACCAAGAAAATAAACACAAGCCCCAGTGCTGTGGCTTTGCCTGGAAATATGAAAACAACTAATTTATTCATAAGCCCAAACCCAGGCACATCCACTGGGTGGATATTATGCTGGTATGCTGAACAAAATACTTTAAGATGTTTCCGAGTGAACTGGGTAGGTGTGGATAAGTATTTTGTCATTAACACATTAAAAAAAACAACGATAAACCGGACGTCTTAACGTTGGTGGAAGACATCTTTTTGGCTTCCCTGGTGCTTATGGAAATTCTTGCCTTAATAGGCACATCTCAGCGTAGCACGCTCCAAGAAGCCTGGGTTCTGGAAGAACAGGTCCTACAATAAGGAAATGTTATGGTCTCACTGCAGGAAAATTTGAGCTCTTTGAGCCGTTACCCCTTGACGATGGTGTATGCAGCCTGTCGTATATGGAGGTAGTCAGTTTCTAGCCACAGCACACAAAGCCGACTGAGCCTCAGGGGTCCACTGGAGGGCTGGTAAGTTCCCAGAGATGCTGGTCTGTGGCCCCCACTTTCAGAAGCAAAGCTCTGGAGAATTCACTCTGTCTCTTAAGAAGATTTTGCTTCATAAGGATACGAAAATCAGTCCCAATTCTGAAGACTTGGTCCGGACCCGTTCCCAAGGCTCACTTTGGGACGTCTTCTCTAGCGTTGCTTCTGGGAAGCGGGCTTGGCGGGCTGGGGTGGGCGAAACATCCCATTTCTTATCCGTTCTTTCCACTTAACGCTAGTTTTGGTCACAAAGACCTTATAAAAACCTGCGTTTGTCAGACTTGGTTCCCAGTGGTTTTAGGGTATCCTGCTGTTTGACAGGGGTGAGTTTGTAAGTGGACTTCTTGAGTCTGGAGGGGGGTCTGTCAGGTGTTTGAACATGGATGCTGTTTCGCAGTTGTCCTTTGTGGTCACCATGTCCCTGAGGGTCCCATTAGTACAGGTGCCAGGCTTCTGTGATGAATGCCTGCTGGTTCAAAGGGCCTGGGGCTCGCACAGTGGACCCTTTTTAGAATGACCCTGGATTTGGACCAGTGTGCAGGGGCAAACTCTCTTCATTGAGATGTTGGTTCTTGCTCCCACGGGGACAGATGAATGTGCCTCTGCCCTTCCCTGAGCCCCAGGACTTTGCTCCAGTCCTTTGAAGCCTGGGAGAGGGCCCTCATTTCTGGGGGGCTCAGAAGGCATTGCTGTAAATGCCTGTCCCTGCCAGGCGCTGACTCTGGCCGCCCATGCTGACCCAGCCCCTCCATCTGCCCAGCAAAGGTGTGGTGGTGGTGTCCCTGGCAGGAACAGGACCCCCAGAGTGCCCCTCTTCTTCTCCAAGGCAGGATCAGGCCACCGATTGGGCTGGCACGCCGGTAGGAACTCGGAGCGGGGTCCTGGGGGCCGTGGGCTCTGCTTAATCTCCGTGGTGTAACTGACAGCCCACTGGGCCCTGGGCGGGGCTTCAGTGTCAGGTTCTGAGCCTTGACGGTTTCTTCCAAACCTCTGCGGCTTCTTGCCTTAACTGACCTTTCAAATGAAGGATCTGGGGTGTCGGGGGTGGGGGTTCTCCAGTCTTGCAGGCTGCCCGAGCTTCCCTAGACACCATTCGCTTAGACTAACATGGGCATGACTTACTCCACAGGAGCTGGGGGTTCTCTTTTTCTCTGTCCACATCCTTCCCCGTGCTTTCTCTGATGTACAGATTGTTTTCCTTTCTGTTGGGTGTGTTTTGAGCATTTCTTACCAGTACCTGTCCCCGTGTCCCTGGCACACAGCCCCAGACACAGCATGTTTGCAGCCCTGAGCTGAGTGAGGGGGTCAGTGCCAGCGATGGGCTGTGGGTTTCCTTTAGGCCTTAGCCCTCTGCCTGGGGGAACCAGCCTTTCTCGTACAATCTCAGTGGAATGGCCCGGCCATATATGTTCCTTTCCGGAAACTACCTGGGGCATCTCTAGAAAACACTCATGATCTTTGCTATCAAGTGGCTTCTGTCCTGTGCCTTCCCCCCTTCCTCATCAAATTGGGCATCTCTGTTGAGGGGTTTGGTTTCTGGATCTGGCTACTTGTGTCTGCCATATAATTCTCTTCTCACTTAAAGAAAGACTATACTTTTTGGGGGGGGGGGCACCTGGGTGGCTCGGTCGGTTAAGCATCCGACTTCGGCTCAGGTCACGATCTCCCCGTTCGTGAGTTCGAGTCCCGCGTCGGGCTCTGTGCTGACAGCTCGGAGCCTGGAGCCTGCTTTGGAGTCTGTGTCTCCTCCTTTTTCTGCCCCTCTCCCGTTCGCACTCTGTCTCTCTCTCAAGAAATAAGCATTAAAAAAAAAAAAGGCTATACTTTTTCTTAGAAATTCAACATCCATAGCCGTTGATACACATACTCATTTCCAGAATCATTTCTGCAGAGATTGTCTGCCTTGGGCTGATCTCACAATTTTGTGTGCGGTTCACCCCGGTCTGGTAGACGGAGGCCCCCAGCAGCGCATCCTGGGTCCTCTCGTGCTGTGATCATTTGTCCTTCCCTGCTGTCCTGGTCTGTTCCGGCTGCCAGAATCAGGTAGCACAGACTGGGAGGCTTAAGCAAAACATGCTCAGGGCTCTGGAGGTGGGAAGTTCAAGATCAAAGCGTCGGCAGCCTTGGCTGCTTCTGAGGCTTGTCTCTGTGGCCTGTGAGAAGTGGGCGCCTTCTCCTTGAGTCTTCACGTGGCCTTCCCTCCACGCCCGTGGGTCCTGACCTCCTTTTCTCGTAAGGACACCAGTCGTGTTGAGTTAGAGCCCATTGTAAGGACTCCGTTTTGACTTAATCGCCTTTTTAAAGCTCTGTCTCCAAATACGGTCACATCCCAAGGGGGGTGTGTGTGGGGGAAGGTTAGGACTGCAACATACAGACTTTCCTGTGAGTTCAGCCTGTGCCTGCACCCAGACCTGTATGGCTTTTTTTATGTTTATTTTTTTGAGAGAGAGAGGGACAGAGTGCGAGCGGTGGAGGGGCAGAGAGAGAGGAAGACACAGAATCCGAAGCAGGCTGCAGGCTCTGAGCCATCAGCATATGACCCGATGTGGGGCTTGAACTCACGAACCGTGAGATCATAACAACCTGAGCTGATGTCGGATGCTTAACCAACTGAGCCATGCAGGTGTCCCAGTTTTATAAATTAAGTTTTTTAAAGCTTATTTATTTATTGGGGAGGGGATTAGAGGAGGAGGGAGGGAGAGAGAGAGAGAGAGAGAGAGAGAGAGAGAGAGAATCCCATGCTATCAATACAGAGCCCAATGTGGGGCTCTGTTTCACAAACTGTGAGATCACGACCTGAGCCAAAATCAAGAGTTGGATGCCTAACTGACTGAGCCACCCATGCACCCCAAGCTTGTGTAGGATTTTAAAAAGTAACAAAATTTAGGGGCACCTGGGTGGCTCAGTCGGTTAAGCGGCCGACTTCGGCTCAGGTCATGATCTCACGGTCTGTGAGTTTGAGCCCCACACTGGGCTCTGTGCTGACCGCTCGGAGCCTGGAGCCTGCTTCGGATTCTGTGTCTCCCTCTCTCTGCCCCTCTTCCACTCGCACTCGATCTCAAAAATAAATAAAAACATTAAAAAGCATTTTTGAAAAAGTAACAAAATTTATAGAAGTTTGGAGTACATTGGGGACATCCGAAAATCGTTTTCTATAAGAATTACGATTGCTTGTTAGGTTTTTGCTTTTAAACCTTTAAAAATATGTACTTGCCATATGCTTGCCATATAGTCTGTTTTATTGACTTCATTTTGCTGCGTATGTTCGTATAGATAATTTGAAGAGTTTACAACCTGCCTTTAGTCTGGTAAGTAGTCGTCTTTGTGACTAGCAAACGACTTTACAGTGTGCACCATCACGGTTTCTTTAGATAAACTTACTGACCTGACGGTGTGAGCTGTGAAAATGTTATTCTGCAGAGTGATAATCTTTTTTTTTAAATTTTTTTTATAATTTTTTTTTTAACGTTTATTTATTTTTGAGACAGAGAGAGACAGAGCATGAAGGGTCAGAGAGAGGGAGACACAGAATCTGAAACGGGCTCCAGGCTCTGAGCTGTTAGCACAGAGCCCGACGCGGGGCTCGAACTCACGGACCGCGAGATTGTGACCTGAGCCGAAGTCGGCCGCTCAACCGACTGAGCCACCCAGACGCCCCTTTTTTAATTTTTTTAAATGTTTATTTATTTTTGACAGACAGAGCAGGAGCGGGGGAGGGGCAGAGAGAGAGGGAGACACAGAATCCGAAGCGGGTTCCAGGCTCTGAGCTGTCAGCACAGAGCCAGACGCGGGGCTGGAACTCACAGACCGTGAGATCATGACCTGAGCCAAAGTCGGATGCTCAACTGACTGAGCCACCCAGGCGCCCCTACAGAGTGATAATCTTAACAGAAATAACTAACATTTATTTTACTTTATTTAAAAATTAAAAAAACCCCAACAACCCTGTTTGCAACCCTGTGTTGTGAATATTTGTTATATCCATTTTATTTAAAGAATTTTTTTTGTAACGTATATTTATTTTGAGAGAGAGAGAGCGAGAGCAGGGGAGGGGCAGAGAGAGAAAGGGGGAGAGAGAGTCCTAAACAGGCTCCACGCTGTTAGCCCAGTGAGGGGTTCGAACTCACGAACCGTGAGATCATGACCTGAGCTGAAATCAAGAGTCAGACGCTTTAACCCACTGAGCCACCCAGACGTTCTGCCCCCCATCCATATTAAAGGTGAGGAATTCTAGAGAGCTCTCCCAAGGTCACTTGGGTTAGTTCTCAGCAGAACTAACGTTGATGGGGAGCCTCCGTGATTACAAATAGCCCTGCCTCTGACCCTGTCTTGTTAGGCCTGCTTATCTGGGGTGACCACTCCACTGCCCTCTCTCCCTGCCCTTCATTTCCTTGGAGCTGGGCTCTCTGGAAGACAGATTTCAGAGCTTCAGGATGTGGACATGACCTGGGATATCCACAGGGTCTGTTCAGGGCTCCCTGGATGCTCAAACAGTGACTCTGATGTCCCCTGGATGTGGCCTCCCAAGGCAGGAAATTCCAGGGGTATGTCAGGGCCAGGGCCCTGGGGCCACCTCTCTGGGTCTCCAGAGGGGCCCAGCTGGGTGCAGGCCAGGGTACGGTCAGTCCAGCCACCAGCAGTACTGACAGTGACCCCTCTGTGTGTGTCCACCCCTGCTTGGGGGACCCGTTATTCGTGTCTGAGCCCCTGTGATTTCAGCCTGTGCCTGTACACAGGGCTGTACTCGCCCAGGTTGCGTGGGGTCTTTTTTACGCAGACATATACACGTGTGTAGACAGAAACACACGCACATGTACACACACACACGAGTGTAGACAGACACAGACATACACACAGTGCATGCACATAGACTCGCATGTAGGCAGAGAAACATACGCACGAATACATTTGTAAAGAGAGTTTCACCGGGAGATGGCCTTAGGCTGTTGGGTCCACGTCTGATGCTGGTGCTGGCAGCCCACGGGGTAGGCAGAGTCAGGAAGGGGGGATCAGGAGCTGGAGACCCAGGGGAACGGATTGAAACTGCCTCTGACCTTGGTGTTACTGGCGTCCCGCAGAAGGCGGGCCGTGGTCGTGAATGAGCCATACGCACGTCTGGTCCACGAGTCGGGGAAGCTGAAGGAGGGTCTGAGGCACATCGACCGCGGCGTGCATGAGCTCCGGTGCGGCTGCCGCCTCCCTTTTCCCCTCCAGAACTCCCCGGAACCTTCCTATGGCGCGCACTAACCCAGAACGTGCGAGAAAATGAAGTTCAGCCTCGCCGAGCTGACGCCTTAGAAGTCCATCATGCTGCCCGCCAGAAGGTGGGAAGACCGTAGGTTGGAGAGTCAGAACGACCTAAATTTAGGGAGACCCATCTGATCTGTGCCTTTTCCATGAAGGGTGTGGATAATGACACTAATACCCTCTTTGTGCAGGGTTATTAATGGATGTCAAGCGTCCCACTTGACTCCTGGATGGAGGGTAAGAAATCTCAGACTTACACCGTTCTTGATGCTCTCCAGGAACATCATATCTCCACATAATTAAGTTTCACTTTATCTCCCCAGTAAGTGGCTTCTTCACAGAGGGCTGGGGTACTCCCTCCATCAAGTTCCTCCCCAGGAAGTGGACCTTCCTTCTGGTTATTGTGAATAAAATTTAATTATGTTTTTAAATTAGTGATTGATGCTCTAGGGTTCCAGAAGGAGGTTCATGCAAGAGTTGTGTTCTGTCTTTAAGTGGGAATTCCTTTGGGGTTTCCTCATAACTCTGATCCTGGCTGTTGGTTTTAGATGCATGTGTGTTTTCTATTTAGCAGTTTAATACCCTTTTTAATGTGTGTTTTTCTGGGTCTTTATGGGGAGTGTAAGAATACCAAGAAGAGGGGTTTTTGAAGCCGCGGATAGACGTGGAATTTTATCGAAGGATGCCAGAATCTCTCAAGATGACTGTGTATATTTTCATTAAAGAAAATAATAACGAGGGATGCTCGGGCAGCTCGGTCCGTTGAGTGTCTGAGTCTTGATCTCAGCTCAGGTCTTGATCTCAAGGTCGTGAATTCAAGGCCTGTGTTGGGCTCCACGCTGGGCATGAAGCCTGCTTAAAAAAGTAATACGATTACCAACGTTCATAGGTTTTCTAGCAGGACAGAATGTTGACGTTAGAGGCAACTTGGTAGAAAGAGGAGAGGGCAGAGTGTCGGGAAACCTGGATGCTAGGTCTGGTTCGGTTTTTGGTTACGAATTTGACCTTGGACCACGCGGTACGTTTCGTCATTCCCCTTAACGATATCCCACACCCGCGTTCCTCATCTGGAAAATTGGCGACTTGGAAGGATGTTGATGAATCCATAGGCCCTTCTGCCACATTGATGTAAGTGCTTTCCCATCTGTAGAAGAACCATGAAAAAAGTGTAAAGGGAGGGGACACCGTGGTCCTACTTACTATCAACCAGCAACTCGTTTTTCATTCATTTGCTCATTGATCCAACAAATATTTATTGAGCAGCTGTGATGTGCACTGTGTAGGCATTGTTCCAGACGCTGGGAACACAGCAGTAGACAAAGCAGATGAGTTCCCTGCACAGTGGAACTTACATTCTGATAAACAGGTAAGTGCTGGGAAGATCAGTAAAGCAGGGAGAGGCATGGAGAGGCATGGAGAGGAAGGCAGAGTCTGGGGAGGCTGAGTTTAAGTGGGATAGTCAGGGAAGACCTCAGTGAGGTGACATTTGAGCAGAGAACTACCTGGAGAGTGGGAATGAGCCAGATGGAGGTCTGGGGGGAGAGTCACAGCAAGTGCAAAGGCCCTGAGGTACAACAGCAGTGCCACTGCAGCTTGAGTCGGGCGAGCAGGCAGGAGCAGAGGGAAGGAGTTTGAGGTTTGAGAGGGTGAGCAGAGTCCGGTAATGCGGGACCTCGTGGGCTGTAAAAGGACTCTCCCTTTTGGAGGGGTAAAGGGAGCCGTGGGGGACATGACCTGGTTTCCTGTCTTACACCCGTGACTCTGGCTGCCTGTGGAGAGTGGATGGAAACCAGTGAAGGGTGGAGGCAGGCACACCCGAAGGGGTGCATGACAGCCGCACAGGTGGGGGGAGGTACCAGATTTGGGGTCCGGTTTGAAGAAGGCACCTGGCAGGGGTCTGCTGACAAGTTGCACATCTCATCTAGAGACGGCTGCTTGGCCCTTCCTGCCGAGAGAAAATGTGTCCGCCACCTTCCTTCGGGTCTGGGGCCATCTGGCCTGCGTTGTGCTATGTCTGGGGACACTGAGGACCCCAGCCCGTCTCCACAAACGGCTGGCTGGACGGAGAGATGAAACTCACCGTGGGGTTTGGGCGTCTGCGGGAGACGTTCTGCCCTGCGGCCGAGCTCAGAAACTCAGGCCGTGGTGTGGCCTGCCCCAGCGCCCCCTGTCCCCGAGGGTCATTGTGGGGTTCGCTCGGCAAGGAAGACAAGCACGTTGGCCCCGTGCTGCCGGTCAGAGTCAGTGTTAGTCATGGAATCCTTGGCCATCGGGGACATCGTGATTCATTAAGAAAAGACAGACAACATTCGGGAGGCCTTCGCTTTAATTCAGGGCGTCCGGTCCTCCCTCAGACAGCTCTTTGTGCTCTTATGGGCCGGGGCCACCCCCGTGCTCCTGTGGGGCCAAGTCATTAATTTATACCCGTGCTCCCTCAACTACCCCAACTCAGAACTGGAAAAAGCCTCTTCTGTCCCTCTTAAGGCTTCAGGTCTCCCCCCACTGTTTTCTGCTAGTTTTCTTCCCTTTGATCTTCTGCTGAGAATTTATTTCCTTCCTAAAGCGGAGGCATCTAGCTCAGAGCAGTGCAAACCCCCACTGGGGCTGGCGGGCACCCCCCCCCCCGCCTCCACCGTCCCCCTGCCCCCCCGTCCCCCTCCCCCCCCCCCCCCCG
Source organism: Panthera onca (assembly GCF_046562875.1). NCBI lineage: Eukaryota > Metazoa > Chordata > Mammalia > Carnivora > Felidae > Panthera > Panthera onca. The sequence goes on along the minus strand of NC_138352.1, from coordinate 20,832,028 downwards.
ACCCAGTTCTGCAACCTTCCTGCTTGCTGGGCACAGAGCTCACAAGGTGGTACCTGATAGGAGAGAAAACGAAGGGATTGTGCTACCCCACGTGGCTGGTTTCGACCACGTGGAGACTGGAAAGCACACGTTAAAAATGACACTAAAAGGCGAAATCGGGACCATAAACGTGAAACAGCAGGGCTTGATGGCCTCGCCTGTATTGGTTCGGGATGAGTCTTCCCTGTGGGGAGGCAGTCTGAGTGGTGGGCAGAGGGAGCAGTCTGGAAGGGCGGTTTCAGGAGGAGGAGAAAAAGGACTGATCTCTAGGATGTATGTATGAGGGTCTATCTGTCTTTTGGAGGAGGTTGCCTTCAGGGGAGAAAGACCCAAGCCGTGGGGGGGGGGGGGGGGGTGGTGCTTGGGAGGAATTGAAACCCACTGGAGAAAGGGAGGAAGGCATTGTGTTGCTGTCACTGCCCGTGAGTCAGACTGAAAGAGAGGGTAAGACTAAGTTGTTGTTTTTTGTGTTTTTTGTTTTTTTGTTTTTTTGCTACCAGCTGGGAGTGAAGTCCTCACCTCCCCTCTCCCCTGCCACCTCCCATGTATTTATTTATTAAAAAAATTTTTTTAATGTTTATTTAATTTTGAAAGAGGGAGAGAAAAAGAGAGTGAGAGAGAGAGAGGGTGGGGGAGGGGCAGAGAGAGAGGGAGGCACAGAATCAAAAGCAGGCTCCAGGCTCTGAGCTGTCAGCACAGAGCCTGACGTGGGGCTTGAACTCATGGACTGCAAGATCATGACCTTAACTGACTGAGCCACCCAGGTGCCCCTGCCACCTGCCTTTTAAAGAGACTTAATTTTTTTCTAAGTTTATTTATTTTGAGAGAGAGAGAGAGCGAGCGCATATGAGCAGCAGAGGGACAGAGAGAGGGGGAGAGAGAATCCCAAGCAGGCTCCACATTGTTAGGGCAGAGCCCAGTGTGAGGCTCAAGCTCACAAAGCACTACATCGTGACCTGAGCCAAAGTCAGCAGTTGGATGCTTAAGTAAGGCACCCCTAAATAGACTTTAAAGATAAAATTGCTTTTGGGGTGCCCGGCTGGCCCAGTCGGTGGGACATGTGACTCTTGATCTTGGGGTCATGAGTTCGAGCCCCCGAATGGGTGTAGAGGTTACTTAAAAATAAAAAATTCTTGGGGCGCCTGGGTGGCGCAGTCGGTTAAGCGTCCGACTTCAGCCAGGTCACGATCTCGCGGTCCGTGAGTTCGAGCCCCGCGTCAGGCTCTGGGCTGATGGCTCGGAGCCTGGAGCCTGTTTCCAATTCTGTGTCTCCCTCTCTCTCTGCCCCTCCCCCGTTCATGCTCTGTCTCTCTCTGTCCCAAAAATAAAAAATAAAAAACGTTGAAAAAAAAATAAAATAAAATAAAAAAAATAAAAAATTCTTAAAAAAAGATCAATCACTTTAAAAACTTTTTTTTTTAATGTTTATTATTTATTTTTGAGAGGGGAGAGAGAGAGAGGGAGACACAGAATCTTAAGCAGGCTCCAGGCTCCGAGCTGTCAGCACAGAGCCTCACGTGGGGCTCGAACTCATGAACAGTGAGATCATGACCTGAGCAGAAACCCAGAGTCGGATGCTTAACCGACTGAGCCACCCAGGCGCCCCTCGTTGTGGTTTTGATTTGCATTTTCCTGAAGTCTCATGATACCGAACATCTTTTCCAGTGCTTACTGGCTGTTCACGTTATCTTGGGAGAAAGGTCTTATCAGAACCTATGCCCGTTTTTCTTTGAGTTAAATAACCGATGCCCTTTTATTACTGAGTTGTAAGTGTTCTTTATATATTCCAGGCAAAAGTCCCTTATCAGATCTGCGATTTGCAGAAACTTCCTTCTGTTCTCTATGGGTTGTGTTTTCACTTTCTTTATGGTGTGCTTTGAAGCACAAAAGTTTTCAATTTAGATGATGTCGACTTTACGTAGTTTTTTTTCTTCTCTTGCATGCGGCTTTCGTTGTTATACCTAAGAAACTATTGCCAAATTGAGGCCATAAAGATTTTTACACCTGTTTTCTTCTAAGAGTTGTATGTATAGTTTTGGTGCTTACATGTGGAACTTAGATCTGCTTTGCATTAATTTTTTTTTAAGTTTACTTTTGAGAGAGTGAGCGAGCGTGAGTGGGGTTGGCACAGAGAGAGGGAGAGGGAGAATCCCAAGCAGGCTCTGCACCATCAGCATGGAGCCCGATGTGGGGCTCGAACCCACGAACCATGAGATCACGGCCTGAGCCCAAACCAAGAGTCGGATGCTTAATCAAGTGAGCCACCCAGGTGTCCCATGCTTTGCACTAATTTTTGTAAATGGCGTAAGAAAGTGGTCCAGCTTGATGCCTTTACATGTGACTGTCTTGTCCAGGCACCGTTTGTTGAAAAAGGCTGTCCTCTTTCCATTTTATGGTCTTGGCACTTTTATCCTTAAGGCTTCTTGCTTTGTTTTTGTTTTTAACTTTTTTTTTAATGTTTATTTACTTTTGAGAGGGGTGGGGAGCAGAGAGAGAGGGAGACACAGAATCCAAAGCAGGCTCCAGGCTCTGAGCTGTCAGCACAGAGCCCGACTCAGGGCTTGAACTCATGAACCGTGAGATCATGACCTGAGCCACAGTCTAACGCTTAACCGCCTGAGCCACCCAGGCGATGAAGGCTTCTTTTAAGTACGTTATTCATTTAAGTCACTGGGTGAGGAAGCATCCCCTTGTCAGTCCCCTGACCCACAGGGAGAGAGCAAATCAATCAAGGATCACTTACCCTTAAAAAAAAAAGTGCTTTTGTTTGGGATTCACAACAAGATTTCAATGAAAACTTTCCCTGAAAATAGGCAACAGACAGGGCAGTTGAGTGGATGAAGTAATGATCTGGGAGTTCGTATTATTCTGGCCCTGTTGTGGGGGGAGCGGGCAAGGGACTTGGCCTCAGCCTGCTCTGGAGCTCCGTGCTGTGTAGCTTGCAAAGCTGAGCCCAGTGCATCAAGTCTGGGAGCCCCATGTCCTGCCTCTCCCCCTCCCCCAGTGCTTCCTTAGGGGCAGGAGGTCGGTGTGGGGACAGCCCGGGGGTCACAGGGAGCAGCCGTCTGTGGGACTCTGCACAAGTTGTTTCTTGGCCCTGATTCCAGAGACGGATTAGGGAGTTCTTTTTCTCCTAGAAGATTCCACTGCAGAACAGAATCCTGGAGCCCAGAGGCCTCTGCCTCCCACGCATGGGTGTGGGCCTGGAGGCTGCACCCACGGCCTCCCGTGTGACTTGGGGCCCCAGCCCGGGCAGGGCCGTGTGCTGGGCTCCCCAGGCCTGGCCCGGCTCCCGGGAGGCTGGACCTGCACCCCTGAGTCAAGCTGAACACCCAAGAGCGGAGCATTAGCTAAGCCCCAGATGTTTAGAACCCTGACTCTCTGTCTGCTTTCCTGCTCCTGGAGGTGGTCCTGGAATTGGCTCCGATCTTTGTGTGGTTCTGTCTCATCAGCCTTTCCGGGGAGAGGCTGGGGGTTCCAGGATTTCCTCAGAGCTTTCTGCCGGGGTCCACTCAGCCCGGGTTGGAACTTGACCGGTCTCAGGGGCTTATCGGGAGCGGGGGTGGGGGGTGGGGTTGGAGACAGAGGCTCACTTCTTGGAGGGGAATCCCATAATCAGGACTTGGGGGAATTCTCCGTCCTGGTTCAGGTTCAAGCTTTTAAAAAGTCAAGTTCTCAAGTTAAGAGTTGTAGCCTCGGGCTCTGAGTCTGTCCCTCGGTGAGCTCACAGTTGAAATGCTTTTAGGGAAGCTGGGTGGGGCTGTTGATGGTGAGGGTTCTGGAACAAAGAAAAAGTGAGCATTGCCTGCAAGACCGAAAAAAAAACCCAGGTCTCTTCCAGACCAGGGAGCCAGCTAAGCAAAAGCCTAGGCCCCTGGCCGGCCACCCCGAGCTGGCCCTGCTTCACACAGCAGACTGTGCAACAGAGAGAGGGCCATGCAGTGACCCCCGCGAACCAGGGGTCTCCCTGATGTAAGCTGGGGCTGGGTCCAAGGAGGGGTTTGAGGTGGCACAGCTGCCTCCTTCCCTGGTGCCTCCCTGAGACCAAGTCACTATTTATTTTTAATTTTTTTTAAGTTTATTTATTTATTGAGAGAGAGAGAAAGAGAGAGTCCCAAGCAGGCTCTGCACCATCAGCACAGAGTCCTGCATGGGGCTTGAACTCATGAACCATGAGATCATGACCTGAGCCAAAACCAGGAGTCAGGCTCTTAACTGGCTGAGCCACCCAGGTGCCCCACCCACTCACCATTTATTAGTTAATTCCAGTGTCCAGAGTGGGGCCGATACCCACAATCACAGAATGTTGGATCGTCCCACAGTTGGGGGTTCAGGCAGGTTCAGATGTCAGGGGCCAGGTAGGCCGCTGAGATCCCAGGGATTTTGGAAACAGCCCGTAGTAGTCAAACGTAGGGAACGCATGTCCAGCGGGAAATCTGAAATCTCCCCATCTTACAATGCTGGTATTTTTTTTTTTTTAATTTTTTTTTAACGTTTATTTATTTTTGAGACCGAGAGAGACAGAGCATGAACAGGGGAGGAGCAGAGAGAGAGGGAGACACAGAATCTGAAACAGGGTCCAGGCTCTGAGCTGTCAGCACAGAGCCCGACACGGGGCTCGAACTCACGGACCGTGAGATCATGACCTGAGCTGAAGTTGGACGATTAACCGACCAAGCCACCCAGGCGCCCTTTATAATGCTGGTATTGATTCACGTTAAAAACAACGGCCGTGTGCTGCTCAGAACCTTCCGGCAGCCTCCTTGTAACCCTTTCTCTGCTTAGGAAATTGGGTCTTAGGGACAGGGGGTGACTCACCCAAGGTGGCCCAATCCAGTAAGCAGCCTGTATTCACTCCCGGGTTTCTAGACTCCTAGACTCTGGTGCTATGTCCGGTCTACCTTACCAGTACCCTCCAGTCAAGCAGACCGGAGAGCCAATGAGATTAAGGAAGGGCAACCATCCAGCATAGGAAGGGGTGGAGTCGGGATTTGAACCCAGAACTGTCTGGCTCTGTCCGATCTGCTGTCGCTGGGAGGAGAATTGATTGGCATCTGCTTGGTTCTGAAGCAGATTTTCTTTTTTTGCTTTATATGTATATATACACATATACACACACACACATATATATTTGCTTATATATATACATATATATATATTTTTTTGCATATATATATGTTTACTTTTTGAGAGAGAGAGAGAGATTGAGAGAGAGAGAGAGTATGAGCAGGGGAGGGGCAGAGAGAGGGAGACACAGAATCCAAAGCAGGCTCCAGGCTCTGAGCTGTCAGCACAGACCCCGATGCGGGGATCGAACCCGCGAACTGTGAGATCATGATCTGAGCCAAAGTCCCACACACAACCCACTGAGCCACTCAGGCGCCCCCTGGAGCAGATTTTCTAACAGCCGTGCCCTGGGATTGGCTCTTAGCCCTCAAACCAGAGCTGTTGTTTGACTAGTGAACAGCTTCCCTGAATTCTGTGGAGGTTTGGGGAGCAGCAGGGGATCCTGAGGGCACCCGTGTGCATGTGAATTCTCTGTCCCTCTTCCTCACACCCATTCATTCTTCTCGGGTTTCCTCTCTGAGAGCTCTGAGGAGCCCTACAGAAGGAGGAGTCAGAATAGGGGCTTTTCCCTGCCTGAGATTCAGCGCCCCGCCCAGCAAGAAAGGCCCACTTAACTTGTGCCCTCCCTGAGCCACTGGCTCGGTCGCTACTGGGGAGTTGGTGTCCAGGGATCCTGCATAGCGTGTCCAGGCTCAGCCCCTACTGTGGGTCCCCTGGGGATTGGGGGGCTCTCAGGGTGAGCCAGGTGGCACAGGAGTCTGGACCGCCAACACTCTCCGTGTGCAGACCCCGGGAGCTCCCAGAGGACACCTTGTCCAAACTCCCCATGGCTTCATGATCGGAATCTAGCAGCAGAGGGTCCGGGGTGTGTGAAGGTTTTTGGGGGGGGAGGCAGGAAGTGTTAATAAACAAAGCAGGGTGGAGGGGCTTCGACGAGATTTACTAGCTAAATATTTTCCGGATGTTTTCATAGTCGTTTAAGGCTGATCCGGATTCCGAAACTAAGTGGGACTTAGCCTAACTTCTCCAGTAACTCCCACCCTCCTGGACCTCTCAGCCCCTTGCACCCTGGCCTCATTCCCAGCACCATGGGACCCTTCCCCCATCACCCTCTGTAGCACTCCCTCCTTTCATCCTGCTGGGAAAGAGAATAGTCTCCTTTCCCCCCCTCTTTTTAGTCCCATGAGACATGCAGTTGTGCAACCTGGTTTTTTCTTTACGCTCGATATTTATTGAATATCTTTCTACCTTAGTATGTGTATCTAACAGGTGATTTTTGGTTTCTGCTATCCGTTCGTTATTTGGATGAACTCGTTATTATGTATAATTCCCTAGTGATGGACGCTGAGGTTGCTTCCTTTATTTGCTGTTAAAATCACTGGCACATAGAGGGCACCTGGGCGGCTCAGTTGGTTAAGCCTCTGACTTCAAGTTCGTGAGTTCGAGCCACGCGTCGGGCTCTGTGCTGACCGCTCTGAGCCTGCTTCGGATTCTGTGTCTCCATCTCTGTCTGTCCGCCCCTCCCTTCCTCGCACTGTCTGTCTGTCTGTCTCTCTCTGAAAAATGAATAAACATTACAAAAAAAAAATCACCGACACTGACGATCCTTGTGACGGCATCTCCTTGCACTGAGACTGCTTTTCTGGGGAGAAAGAAGTGATCTTCTAGTTAACGTGTCTGCCTGCGGCATGCATCCTGACCCGTGCTGTCAGTTGCTGTTCAGAAAGCGTGTACCAGATCCACAGTCCTTGAGCGTGACTGATGCCCCATTTGCTGGCCCACACGGGGATTTTCAGACCTACAGGAGCACCCTGCTTCTATCCCCCACCCCCCACTTATTTTTAGAGAGAAAAATGTAACAGAAAAACTGGTAGCAACAAATTCAACTGATGCTCTTATGGGTCACCGTGCCTGGGACACTCCCGTGCCTTGTTGCTGCCCGTCCTTCCAGACCCGATGAGCACTGAGATGTGGGCTGATATAACGTAAAAAGTGTGCCAGACCGAAGGCCCGTGTCCCCAACCCTTGGCTCTGTTAACGACCAAAGGAAAAGGGAAAAGCTCTTATCTCCTTGGTGGATCAGTTTTCTCACCTTTAAAATGGGCACAATGATCCTTGCGTCACAGTAATTCTTTCAAATGGGAAGACACATACTTGTACCTCGTACTTGGCGCATGGTGGGTGATGAGTCAATATTTATTTCAAGCCCTCCCGGGTTACTCCAGCTTATGTAACTTCTCTTCCGTCTCCCCGACCTCCAGCTCTTCTCTGGAACCCCCACTTGTCCCTTAACCTGCCGCAGGGTACTTCCTACTTGCAGACCCCAGAGGGGAGTGATGTGGGTCCCCGAGGATACGGTGGTAACCCAGGCTCTTATGTGCATGGTCCCTTTGCCCTGGGACATCTAGAGGTGTTGGATGAACAAACGTCCCATCACACGGGTCTCCTGTGGCTCCTTCTGTCAAGTTAAAGGGAGCGCTGGATGAGATCTGGCCAGTGCAGATGGTGATGGGGAGGTAGGTAGGGGGCCGTATCTGTCTCAGGGCCTTGTGCCTGTGTGGGGGGTGCGTAGCATCTCTGGGCTCCTTCCTTTGGGATGGGGTAAGGAGCTGTGCATGGAAGCTGTGTTTCCTCTAGGACCCTGTCCTCTGCGGGTCTCCCTTAGGCCCTGTGTGTGCGACGGTGTGAGTGAGGGCCAGGCTGCCCCGGGCCGCCCGGTTCCTCGTCTGCCGCCGGCCTGGCCTCTCCTTGCTGGAGGCTGTGCAAGGCCCCGCCACGAGGGGCTGGTCGGAGCCGGGAGCCGCGTGGGGAGCCCTCTTGGGGCACAGTGATGGCTCTGTTTCCTCCTCCGTCTCACCGGGGGCCCCCATTCACTGCAAGGAGAGTCACACATTCCCCCTTGAGATAAGAATAGAGCCCGACTGTGCCCCAGGACAGAGTCAGCTTCTTCTGTGGGCCCTCGGAGGCCTGGCAAGGGCTCCCAGATGGTACTGGCATGAGTGGACCCTGGCTGCCTGCCCCGCCGGCCCCTTGTGCATTGTGCGGCCAGGACACTGGGTGCAGTGTGCGTGTATGCCCCACCCCCACCCCCCCAGACCACTGTCTCCAGGCTCTGCTCTGCATGGAGGGGTTTGGCCTGGAGTCAGCTGCCCCAAGGCTGTGCCCTGCTCCTTCCCTTCCCTGGGGCCTCGGACTCCGCCCTCCCGGCCTTGAGACCTCCTCTGAGTAGCCACTCCTGTTTGTTCCTGGAAGGGAGGGAGGGATGGAGCCCCGGCTTGAGGGGATGGGTGTTGATGGCAGCTCGGTGGCCTCCCTCTACAGCCCCCCCGCCCAGGGTAGAGGAGGCAGGAACCAGCAGGGGCCCCCAGCAGCCCCACCTGTGTCTGAGGTGGCGGATGGAACAGCCTCGTGTCATTTTAATAGACCAGGCTCTCTTACCCGGGCGCCCGGTGGAGAGCGTTGCTGGGCTCCCCTTGTGATCAGGTTGGGTGATCCTTAGTGTAGTTTCTAGCCTTTGGTTCCCGAGGACGAGGCTTCTCATACCGTGGTCCCTGGACCAGCTTCGTGAGCGTCATCACCTGTGAGCTGGCTCGAGATGCACATCCTCGCGGCGGACCCGGGATCTACTCAGTCGGGCACTGACAGCAGGGCCCGGGAATCTGTTTAACACGCTCTTCGGGGTGGGGGGGTTCTGATGCACGTGGAGCACCAGTGCCACTGCTCCGAGTAGGGTGTTTGAAGACAGATTTCCTGGGGCGCCTGGATGGCTCGGTCGGTTAAGCATCCAACTCTCGGTTTCAGCTCAAGTCACCATCTCATGGTTTGTGAGTTGGAGCCCCGCATCGGGCTCTGCGCTGATGGTGTGGAGCCCGCTTGGGGTTCTTCCTCTCCCCTCTCTGCCCCTCCCTGCTTGTGAACTCTGTTTCTCTCTCCCTTTCAAACTTAAAAAAAAATTTTCTAAAAAGAAAACAGACTTCCTTGGTTTCCCGGATCTGTCAGGTGACTCAGAGGAGTGTTGAGCCCATGGCAGCCTGGTGGGGACACTTCCATTCACAGGCATTCAGATCAAGAGATCTAAAAATATTTGTGTGGCTGAACATGGAGTCTCTCATTCAACCTAAAAAAAAAAAAAAGAAATCTCAACATGCACATTTGTACGTATTTCAGTTAATTCTACAACTGTGTGAGGCCGTGTTTGGGGTTTCTGGTTGAAAAAGCTGAGCCAGGTGTTAGTAAGCTGCCCATGCAGTGGAGGTGGGATAGGAAGCCAGGGTTTTCCGCCGTGAGCTGGGGGAGCTTTCCACTAGCCGTGGGGTGAGGCTGCCCCTGCCAGGGGTTGACGGGGGGCTCCTGGTGAACCTTCCTGGTGGCTCCTTGCCTGTCCTGAGAATTGAGTATTTGAATGGGACCGCGCACATAAATGCATGTGTTTGGGAAAATGCTTCAGTATCTAGGGCTCTGTCTCAACCTGCGAGGGTTTCTTTTTTTTTTTTTTCTTCTTTTTCTTTTCTTTCTTTTTGTTTATAATTTTAACTCCTACTTTTATTTATTTTTTTAAGTTTATTTTTGAGACAGAGACAGTGTGAGCAGGGGAGGGGCAGAGAGAGAGAGGGAGAGAGAGAATCCCAAGCAGGCTCCACACTGCCAGCACAGAGCCCAGTGTGGGCTCCAAACTTATGAACCACGAGATCATGACCTGAACTGAAACCAACAGTCAGATGCTTAACTGACTGAGCCTCCCCGGTGCCTCAGTATTAACTTTTTTTGAGAGAGCGAGCCGCGAGCATGAGCAGGGGAGGGGCAGAGAGAGAGGGGGACACAGAATCTGAAGCAGGCTCTGCGCTGACAGCAGAGAATCCGATGCGGGGCTCGAACTCACGAACCGTGAGATCATGACCTGAGCCGAAGTCGGATGCTTAACCGACTGAGCCACCCAGGCACCCCTGCGAGGGTTTCTGAAAGACAGTGTCTTGGGCTCCAGCCGCTCTTCCAGGAAGAAAGCACTAGAAATGTAAGCCACCCCCCCTCCCCCCCGCCCAGGGGAGGCCAGGATGATCAGAAACAGGGCTGACCGTTTTTGAGGCTCTTGGGGTTTCTGAAGCAGGGTCCCCTGGGTGGGGGTGGGAGAGCATCACCACCTCCATTTGCAGACGAGAAAGCAGACTCTCCAGAGAAAGTCTCCCACGTTTCACCACCTCCCATGTTTTCCCCCATGAGACCCAGTCTCAGTGGCTTCCAGACTTGGTTGGAAGGAAGGGGCTTCAGAGGTCTATGGCAGAGCTTGGCCAGGAACAGGTAAGCAACCTCCGTGGTACCAGATTAGCTCTTCAGTATGTCTGTACCTGCTCCTCACTGTATTTTCTCAACCAGCGAGTGGGCCTGTGGCCTCTCTGGTGGATAGAAGAACGTTCTCGAATAGATCTGTCGGTCCAGAGGTTCAGAGATCTATAATAACAACAGACAACGTTTACCTAACACGTAGCTTGTCTAAACACTGTGCCTCCATTTATTAGCTCATTGGATCCTTACAACACGTGTTGTTCCAGGTATTACCAGGCCCGTTTTACAGGTGGGAAAGCTGAGTCACGGAGAAGTTGAAGACTTTGTTCAGCGTCAGCCAGCAGGGGACGGGGCTTGTACCTGGACCATCCCTGTCAGGAGCCTGTGATTGGAACCACTGGTTCCTGTGTCCATGTTAGTTCTGAAGCCACGCCCCCCAGAGGGGAGGGGGGACCCCTCAGCCCCTTCACTTAACCCCATCCTGAAGGTATCTGCACACCCAGTTCGAAAGCTGGGTGTTCCCCAGCTTGGGGTCCCAGCAGGCCTTTGCTTTCGTGGGGCAGCTGAGTAGGGGAGGAAGTGGTGAGGCAGGGTGGGGTGGGGCTCCCTTTTCTTCACACCTCCCTCCCCCGCCCCCAGATGCTGACCCCGAAGAGTATGATCCTTGTGCCTCTGGGACCTTCTGCAGGTGGTCTGGGGGTTGAGTCCCGGTCTATAGCTGGGAGGAGAGTCTGCAGTGGCACCAGAAGGGAAAGCCTGGGTGTTCCAACTTTTCAGGGCCTCACAGCTTTGGGAGTAGAGGAGACCGGAAGAGTTTAGGGCAAGGGGCAGAGGGAGGTGGACGGCGGCTGGACCAGCTCCTGGTGGCTGTCTCTTCCGCTGGAGCCTGAGGCCAGCACCGGGCCAGCTGGCTCACAGCTGGATGCGTAGTGGGAGGCGATGGGAGGGTCCGCGGGCCAAGACACTGCCAGGGACGTGCACCCAGAGTCAGCCTTGGCTGTCCTCCAAACAGGAAGAGCCTTGGTGCTCAGCTCAACTCGCACTTCCCCCGTGGTGAGCGCCGCTGGTAAGAGAGTTCCAAGTTGTGGTCAGAGGCGTGGGGACCCTAAGCGTGACATCCTCTCCTGTCCGTCCTTCGCCACCGGGCCCCGGGGAGGAGACCCGGTCAGGCAAGAGCAGCTACTCCCGCCTAACGGAGATGCTCAGATGGGAGGAGATGGGAGCCCTCAGTCCTCAGTCCTCGGGTTGGCACTTCCCGTGGGGATGTTGCGTCTGAAGCACGGACCTGACGGCTTGGCCTAGAAGGGGCCCCAAACCCAGGAGATGCTTTGGGTCGGTGACCGGGCCACCTGCAGGGACACCCCATTCAGTGGGTGGCTTCCAGAGTTGTGGTTTCTGCTGCACAGTTTTAACTAACCCAGGTCACGGTGGTCATGGTGGTGACGGGGGAAGGAGGCGGGCCGGGGACCAAGAACCAGACGTTCTCGGCAGGGTCCCCCAGTGCTGCCTTCCAGTAGGCTTCGTGTTCCCTCGTGATGGCCACACTTGCAGGAGTCCCAGAAGACACTGAGTTGCTGCTCCTTCACACCCTTCTAGAATCAGTTATCTTTTTTCTTAATGTTTATTTATTTGGAGGAGAGGGAGGGGCAGAGAGAGAGAGAGAGAGAGGGAGAGAGAGGGAGACACACAATCCGAAGCAGGCTCCAGGCTCTGAGCCGACAGCACAGAGCCCGACTTGGGGCTCAAACCCACGAATCGTGAGATCATGACCTGAGCCGAAGTTGGACACTGAACCAACCCAGGTGCCCCCTTACTTACTTATTATTTTTATTGTCTGCCCCCTCCCCCCTGCTCTGCCGCATGCCGGAATGTGTGCTCTGTTGAAGACAGAGCTTTTTGTGCCCCTTCTGTTTTGTTCACTGTTGTGCCCCAAGTGTCCAGAAGCAGGGCCTGGCACCTTAGGTGCTCACTAAACATCTGTGGAACGGACGCGTGGGCGGACGTGCCCGGGAAGCGCCTGGCTTGGGCCCGCCGTCCCTGGGAACACGCGTGCAGTCACCGCCGACACACTGCCATCTGAGCACCTTGCTAGCGTCCGGCGGGAGGGGAGGACCCGCGTCCCCTGGGAGGTGCCCACACGGTCTGGCCGCCTGCCCTCGGCTCCGCTCTGTCCTCATGATTTACTGGCCCCCCGAGTAGGGACCACGCGAGGGCTTCCCCGAATCCCCGCTGCGGGCGGTGAGGGCCCCAGGGGCTGGCCAGGTGGTGAGTGAGTGGAGCTGTTTGCAGCTACGGATTCCGGGGGCCGTGGCAGGACCGCATTCCTGGATCCTGCCTGCCCCTCCCTGCCCCACAACTCCGTCCCGCCCTGTGGGCTGTGGGAAGTGGAAAAGCCTGGTTGAGCAACTCCGAGGGCTAAGGCGAAATCCCTGTTTACTCAGTCTCTGTCATCTCGCCTTGTAACTGATGCCCGACTCACAAACTTAATCCGGGACAGTCACGGCCGCCTCCGCACCCTGCGAGCTTCCCATCCCTCTCGGGGTCAAGGCCAGACCCGGATTCCCAGCCCAGACCGCCGGCGGGCTCCCCCGTGGGAGCCTCCAGCTTTGGGTGGGCAAGCTCTGCTCACAGGTTTGCTCTTGACCTCCCGATTCAGCCGCCTGCTCGACATCTCCAGCCGTCACACCGGGTCCTTCCTCCGGGTCTGGGCCCCCTGCAGCCTTTCAGCAACGGGCAAGCCTGTCTTTCCAGCTGCGTGGCTCACAGCCCTCAAAAGCTTTGGCACCCCTGTTTCCTCCCCCTGCTTGGGTTTCGTTTGCCAGGTAAGCCTGTGGGCCCCTCCTTCCAAATAGACTTTTTAAAAAGGTGTAGCCATTTCTCGTCATCCCCACCGCCGCCCCCTCTGGGTGAGATGAAGCCATCACCCTTGTGTCCCTGGTTTCTTACAGGGGCTGCCCAGATCCTCTGTTAGGTCCTGGTCTGTTGTTCTTTTTTTAATTCATTTTTGAGAGAGAGAGAGCGAGAGAGAGACCGAGCATGAACGGGGGGAGGGACAGCGAGAGAAGGAGACACAGAATCCGAAGCAGGCTTCGAGCTGTCCTCATAGAGCCCGATGCTGGGCTCGAACCCACAAACTGTGACATAGGACCTGAGCCGAAGTCAGATGCTCAACCGACTGAGCCATCCAGGTGCTCCCTGCTCTGTTGTTCTTACATAACAAGTCCGATTGTGTCATTTGGGTCCTCAGGACGTGGCGATGGGTCCCCATGATGGTGGAGTAGAGTCGAAGAAGCCCTCACGGTGGCCGGGGGGGCACTACGTGACCTCAGCGCCTGCACCCCACCCCCTCATCCCGCTCATCCTTTCCTTGCACACCAGCTTCCACCGTGTCCCTGCACATGTCCCAGGCATGCTTCCTCGTGAGGGTCTCTGTGGCCCATGTGGGTCCCCCAGAGATGTCCAGTCTAGAGCCTGGGACACAGCAATCAGGTTTTGCAGGTGCAGTTGAGGGTATCAGGATGGGGAGAGGGTCCTGGACTATCCGGACGAGCCCAGCACGATGACAAGGGTCCTTGTGAGATGAGGCAGGAGGGCCAGGTCAGCAGTAGATGTGACAACAGAAGCGGGAGGTTGAGCGATGATCCGAAGGGAACATATGCCAGGGATGCAGCGGCCTCTGGGGACTGAACCGGGTGAGGTTCTGTCTGGGGGCTTCTAGAAGGAGCTGAACCTGCTAACACCTTGGCTTCGGCCCAGGGAGACCCCTTTAGGCTTCTGACCTCCAGATCCGTAAGACCATAAATCTGTGCCGGTTTGAGCCCCTTCGTTTGCGGTCATTTGTCACAGTAGCCCCCTCAAGAAGAGTAAGCTACCGATTCATCTCAAAATCTTGTCACTCTTGCCATGCCTGCTTTTTCCTGTTCTTCTTCCTCTTCTCCATCACTTACTGCCCTCCAGCAAAACCCGACCTCATACCTGTGTGTCGGGCTTGTTGTGGCTTGGGTGTCTGCCCTCATGAGAATGCAAGCCCCGCTAGGATGCGGACCTTTTGTCTTGTGACCAGTGCGTCCCAGCACCTAAAACTGTGTCTGGTCTATAAGAGGTGCTCAGGAAGTATTTGTCCAATGAATGAGTAAATGAATAGATAAATGGATGGATGGGTGAATGAATGAATGAATTAATGGATGGAAGGAAGGAAGGAAGGAAGGAAGGAAGGATTAATGAATGGATAAATGAATGGATAGGTCAGTGAATGGATGGATGGATGGATGGATGGAGGTGAGTGGATGGATGGATGGATGAGTGAATGGAAGGATGGATGGATGGATGGATGGATGGATGGATGGGTTAATGAATGGATAAATGAATGGATAGGTCAGTGAATGGATGGATGGATGGATGGATGGATGGATGGATGGAGGTGAGTGGATGGATGGATGGATGAGTGAATGGAAGGA